>NW_024412427.1:12114552-12154169 GCF_014898765.1 Herpailurus yagouaroundi
AAATAAAATAAAATAAAATAAAATAAAATAAAATAAAATAAAATAAAAGACAAGACAAGACAAGACAAGACAAGACAACAACAACAATCACTTAGCCAGACCAACCCACCAAGAGAAAACTGAGGTGAAGCTTACAAAATCTGGAGCTACTGAACTCTAAGCAGTTCTAGGAGGCTAGAGAATGAATGCCTGAGGAACTAAAACATCACCTCTTCCCTTCCTGTTCCCTCACCACTCAGAACTTCCCTCTCCTAAACCATCTCTACCTTTAATCTCAGCCACAAAGAGGGCTTACTTTATGCCTGCCTTCTCCCTGCAAGGTTGGCTCTACTTCTCTAGAAAGAAACAAAAATCAAAGACATAATCACTTTCTCAAAATTAAGGACCAAAAAACCTAGTCATATTTTTGGTAGAGAAAAATGTCACTGGTATTTTAGATTTTATAGAGAGGGGAGGCAGAGAACAGGTAGTCATAAGGAGACTGTAAACTAGCTAAAAAATACATGGGAATTAGAGGAAACTGTATAATTAGTGTATCTCTAGGAATTTAAGGTAAAAATGAATAAATTTCTGCTGGTGAATGTCTGTTCTCACGTGGCTTCGAAAAATTAAAAGCAGGCATGACCTCTGCAAGGAGATGGCTAAGTTAACAAAGGAATAAGAGAAACATTTGTAAGAGAGGAAAAGGTCAAAGTAGTGTGTCAAGGGAGCTGTGCTATGCCTGGTATTAACATTTCACTTGAGCTGCTGGAGAGGTCAGATTACATATTTGTCGCCATCAGCTAATTTAATTGAAAGGTCTAGCCGACTCCAAGGCTATAAATTCAGACAGAAGGATACCTAGCTCTGGGTTATTCTAAATTTTACTTTGATTTCTGCATTTAATTATGGCAATACAAAATAGAAGGACAGAGTCAAATCTTAAGGGGACACGTTCCAAAGAAAAGGTTCACTGCATAAATCCATGAACTATATTGGATGATCCACATTTGACAGCTCCTCACAGGGCCATGCAAAATTACTATGGACATTTCTTGGGCTTTTGATGTTCACTGCCATCATCTGTTTCACTGCTAAGACCAGGAAACATATGGGATGAATTGGTAAAGGATGCTGAGAGTTTCTGTTGCTTTTTTTTTTTTCTTTCAATCAGGATACCTCTGAACAAGACCAAGACCTAGTACAGTAGTAGTCTTTAAATCATATTCCAATTCCTAGGGCATTTTTAAATAAGAGAAGATGGTAGGCAAAGAAAGTTGCTGAAGATAGATGATGGGAAATCATTTTCAGGGAACACTGAGGTCCAAGGAACACATGTTTAAAAACCTCTAGTCTAGTTGGCAAAAAGCAGAAGCCATGTGATAGTAAAAAACAGTGGATTTTGGACTCAGATCTCAACGTAAAATGAGTAAACTCAACACCAGGATTGAACTAAGTTTGAACAGTGCATCTGCTACTGATTAACTGTGTGACCTTGGGCAATTTATTTAAGTTCTCTGAGTCTTATTTCCTTATCTGTGAAACAGAGATATTGACTCCCTCCCAAGGTTGTTCCAAGAATTACATGAGATGACTTAAGTGAAAAGCACCCAGCAGAAAATTTAGCAAAGAACCCTTTTTAAAAGAAGACTTAAAAGTCAGATTCAGGGGCGCCTGAATAGCTCAGTTGGTTATGTGCCTGATTTCCACTCAGGTCATTATCTCAAGGTTCATGGTTTCAAGCCCTGCGTCAGGCTCTGTGCTGACATCTCAGAGCCTGGAGTCTGCTTCAGAGTCTGTGTCTCCCTCTCTCTCTCTGACACTCCCCCACTCATGCTCTGTCTCTGTCTCTCAAAAATAAATAAACGTTAAAGAAAAAAAAAAGTCAGATTCAGGGGCACCTGGGTGGCTCAGTTAAGCGTCAGACTTCATATCAGGTCATGATCTCACGGTTCGTGGGTTCAAGCCCCGCATCAGGCTCTGTGCTGACAGCTCAGAGCCTAGAGCCTGCTTCGGATTCTGTGTCTCTCTCTCTCTCTCTGACCCTCCCTCGCTTGCATGCGCACACGCTCGCTCTGTCTCTCAAAAATAAATAAATAAACTTAAAAAAAAAAGTCAGATTCATTCAGTCAATATATCTGCAATGGACTCATTTCACAAGTTTAATTTATGGTACCCCAGTCCCTATAATTTCAGATAGCCTCAAGGCCTTCAAGGGGCCAGAGACAGAAACCAGAGACAAAGGCAAAAAGCTACTTAACCAGCCATAATAAAACCCAGAGACAGGATCTGTCACATGTACATATACTGGCTCATATTGCACATGGGGCCAGTTAGTATAGCGACAGTGAGGCCCCTCTTCTTGGTAATCTTACCAGAGTAGAAAAAATAACCAGGGAGAGATTGTCCCTCATTAGCCTTCAAGCTTTCAGGAATTGAAGTAAATCTTTACAATTCAGTGACTGCTTTCTATAATATGAGGCTCAAAACAGTACTCTAACACTAAGGAAAGAGGATAAAACTGGCAGGTGAGAAATCTTTTTTTTACACCTCTTTCCTCCTTTTTTTTCCTTTCCTTAGCCTGGAACTTATTAGTATATTAACCCATCTTGTTCCTAGTGCTGCATTCGTTCATTGGACACTATCTTTTAAATGATCTTTTCTGCCTAAAAGCATTTTTAAATTCAAATAACTAATCATAAAGTCTAGATTTGCATGTCCCACGACAGGCTCAAGAACAAGCTTAAAGCCGATCTTTGCTTACTTTTAGAATCTATTTGCATGTAGGGGCGCCTGGGTGGCGCAGTCGGTTAAGCGTCCGACTTCAGCCAGGTCACGATCTCGCGGTCCGTGAGTTCGAGCCCAGCGTCAGGCTCTGGGCTGATGGCTCAGAGCCTGGAGCCTGTTTCCCATTCTGTGTCTCCCTCTCTCTCTGCCCCTCCCCTGTTCATGCTCTGTCTCTCTCTGTCCCAAAAATAAATAAACGTTGAAAAAAAAAATTTTTTTTAAATTAAAAAAAAAAAAAAAAGAATCTATTTGTATGTAGGAAAGCCAACAGGTTCCAAACCAGCACAAATGCATTCAACAGTCAAAGATGAAGACAGAAATCAAGTGAAGAAGTCCCAACTCTCCAATTAACCAAAGTCAATAACCCTCTCAAAACAACTGAAATCAAAGGATAACTTTGTTCCTAATAGGAAAACCTATACCCAATTCTAACACTAGGACTCACTGAAATTCCACACAAGGACTCACTGAAATATCAACTCTAAATTAACATCCAGATAGCAAGTAACTAAGTAAAGTTTTGTAGCAATATTATTACTCTAAAAGCCTTCAGCTCACTTTGACTCTGCCATGGGATAGAGGTGAGACATGAGGCAACAAAGGTTCTGAACATCACCCTCAAAAAGGGGAGAAACAACCAGAAAAAGTTCTGTAGTGCAGTAATATTTAGATATCTGTAAGTACTGCTTCCCTTCCCTTATAAATGCTATATTCTCAGCCTGATGGACTCAGGGCTTGATCTCAAGACTGTGAGATCATGACCTCAGCCAAAACCAAGAGTTGGACACTTAACCAACAAAACCCCCCAGGTATCCCTTAAATGACTTTTCAAATGTAGGAACTTCACAGCGACCGAGTGTAGGAACAGGGATTTGATTTTCCCATTCATTGATGGTCAACACATTTTTTTTAAGGTACTCTCTATATCCAAAGTGAGGCTGGAACTCACAACTCAAAAGTCACATGCTTTATCAACTGAGCTAGACAGATACTCTGAAGGCCAACACATTTTTAAAACATTTTTTTTAATGTTTACTTATTTTTGAGTGACGGAGCGTGAGCAGGGGAGGGGCAGAGAGAGAGAGGAAGACACAGAATTTGAAGCAGACTCTGAGCTGTCAGCATGGAGCCCCGATGTGGGGCTCAAACTCGCAGGTCGTGTGATCATGACCTGAACCGAAGTTGGATGCTTAACTGACTGAGCACCCAGACACCCCAACACATTTTTTTTTAAGTTTATTTATTTATTTTGAGAGAGAGAGAGAGAGAGAGCAGGGGAGGGGCAGAGAGAGAGAGGGAGAGTCTGAATCCCAAGCAGGCTCTACACTGTCAGCACAGAGCTCAACACGGGGCTCAAACTCACAAACCATGAAATCATGACCTGAGCTAAAGTCAGATGCTTAACCAAGTGAGCCACCCAGATGCCCACTTTTTTTTTTTAAGATTTTTTTTTTTTTTTAAGTAATCTCTACACCAGTATGGGACCTGAACTCACAGTCCCAAGATCAACAGTTGCAAACTGCATGGACTGAGTCAGTGAGGTGCCCCAGTTAACACATTTTTAAATAATAGTTACTTTAATGTCAACAACTTAGGCTCTGCAGTCAGAAAGATCTAGATTTTAATCTGGGCTTGGTCACTTATTAGTTCTATAATGAGTCAATTTCTTGATTTGTAAAATGAGGACATATACCTACCTAAAAGAGTAGAGGATTAAAAGGCAAAAAGTTTATGACATCTGGCCCAAAATAAACATGGACTATTAGGGATTATTATTATTATTCTTAGGCAAGAATTATCCTCATTTATAGATTAAACAAATGGAGTCTCAGAAGTTAAAAAACTTCCCAGAACTGGACCTCAAACCCAAAGTCTGCCTCCAAATTTTGCTTTTCCATTATGGATCCACAATGTATGATGATATGCAATCATGCACATCTCTGCCTCTTTTTGGTTTTTTGTTTACTTTTTGGAGAGACAGAGTACAAGCTGGGGAAGGGCAGAGAGAGAGGGAGACACAGAATCTGAAGTGTCTCTGAGCCATCAGCACAGAGCCCGATGCAGGGCTCAAACCCATGAACTGTGAGACCATGACCTGAGCTGAAGTTGGACACTTAACTGACTGATCCACCCAGGCCCCCTATCTCTGCCTTTTTAAATAGGCTACTAACTGAAATTTAACAGGTCTTGATTGTGTGGTCACACATTATGGTGCCTTTAATTGTATTCTTTTTTTTTTTTTTTCTTATCCAATAGTTTAGGCGAAAAGGACTAAATGCATCAGTGTGGCATAAGTACTTAAGGACCACAGGAGAGGATGAGACCCTGTCTCTCATTGTCAGTATGCTTACCTGGGATAGCCTCCCATCTCTCCATCTGATTTGTGGCTTTTTAAATCTGCTTGTAAAGGGGCATCTGGCTGGCTCAACTGGAAAAGCATGCAAATGCTTGATCCTCGGGTCCTGAGTCTGAGCCCCAAGTTGGGTATAGAGATTACTTAAACACATAAATAAACTGTAAAATCTGCTTATGAGCTGGGCTCAGACAGGTATCTTTGTTTGAAGAATGTGCAGAATATGAGTGAGCTCTAAGTGAAAGTCTGAGGTGTTATGCTATTAACTAGGTATACAAGTTTTAATCATAGTCATGGTCCCAGCAAGAAAGATAACACATTCCAGAGTAAGGAGGGTTTAATAACAGGACCAAATAGGTAATAATCACAAGGAATAGCTGTAGTATCCTGAGACTAGTGAGAGCACTTCTAAGCCTGAGGAACAAAGGAAATTAAAACTTTGCAAATCCAAAGGAGTGAGTCGCAGAAAGAACCTTCCTTTCGAGGAATAGCAATCTTCAATCAAGGAACAGCCAGCCAGAGGCAACACCCATAGGAAGGGAGAAAGGAAATTAAAATTCCCTAACCTTAGATGAGAAGGAAACTCTTGATGTAGTTCGCATAAGTCAGCCTTCCAGGGCAGAGAAAAGGCAACAGATGGAAAGTAGGACCTAGAAGAGCAAATGGAAGGTACCTAATTTAACCTCCAGCAAGTCTTTCAGGTAAACTTTCCCATCTCTTCTTTCATGCTAATGGATGGACAAATGCCAGATAAGGAAAGGGTTACTGAACACGACAATTCTCACCCCTTTTGAATTAGATAAGGCACAGGGCCTGTCTACCATATTTGTAATCAAGTTTGTTCACTAGCAAGTGTGGTCATTTACCATTCTACTTGTAATTTCACAATTCTTTGAAAGTCCAATAATTTACAGACCTTTCTCCAGCCTTAGGGACTTTCCACTTACCTTGTTAGGCAAAATAAGATCACAAAAATGCAGGAGCTTACATTTAGGAGTTTATATTCTTAGATAACTAAGAAGGCAGAATGAGGTCAAGTGTCACCAGAGAGAAAAGAGCTGCGGTATTGTGGAAAGTTCTGGAATGGGCTTCCTTGCCATCTGGCCCCTGCCAGAACAAGTCCAGCCAGAACTCACTGTTATCCTATCAACAAGGTACACAAAAGCTTCAATCAGGTTCCCTGCAGGTCCAGATCTGGAGAACAACTCACCAAGCACACAAGAGGTCCACCCCTCCTCCTCCTGGAAAAAAGCCCCTCTTTTTCTTAGGCTGGTCCAAATGTTAACTCCTTATCTGAAACTTACTTGGACCCTCAAAGAACCATTAGTTATGCCAACCCTGTATTCCCAAAAGACTTTGCTTTGAGCACTATCATTATCCACATACAGGTGCAGGGCCCCTACTAGCCTGTGAGATCCTAAGTCTTCTTTATACCCTCAGGCACAAACTGCATACAGAACACTATGTCAAGCACAGTATGAGTACTCCCATATATTATCATATGCATACCCCATACATATTACTGATCATCACAAAACTGTAAATGTGGCAGGGGCTCTCATCAACTCAGTTTTACAGATGAGGAAAATAAAGTGCACAAAAAGGTTAAATAATGTGCCCAAAGTCTCAAAGCTAATAGGATTTTGGACCCCAAGATTTCAACCTCAGCACAACTCCAGAACTGAATTTCAACCAACCTCAGAGGTTAAGAAGAAGGTCCCACCACAAGACCAAAGGTCCCCACCCCTAAGATGCCCAATTATTATTCACCAACATGTGAAAACACAATAATTGGAACTTCTACTCACATTTTAGATCATCCTTTTGCAAAAAAGGTCTATTTTTGCATGTTATAAAATGTACCTAACATAGACTACAGTTAATTAGCAATGTAATTGTAACTTAAAACATCCACATGTATGTGCATACTCAACCCTATCTACTAATACAAAGAACATGGAAAAACATTTTAGGCCAATGCTCTAGACTATTCCCCCGCCCCCCTCCAAGGACTCAGAGCTCCTACATTCTCTGCCCGGCACTTCCATTAAAAACATTAGCCAATCAAGCCTATAGGTAAGCTCCTAGAGGCAAGAGTCTGCTTTTATTCATCTTTGTAAACCCTACACCAGCACAGGGCCTGGAGCTTAGCAGATGGTCAATGCTGAATCTAACTGTATCATGGGAACCTCACAGAAAAAATCCTCCCAATATTTTAATTCAGTTTACTATATGCTTCCAGATTAAAAGAAAAACTGTATTAAGTATGCTAAGAATGTAATATAGAATTGTCTTAGGAACACTAAAATAAACAAACATATAAAACTTTGTTACATAATAGAACTAAAATTGTACTTTGGGGACATATTTTAAACTAAAAATTGCATGAAAGAGATTTGGACATAAAACATTTAAGTTCAGATTAAAACTCCTTTCATTTCACAGAGATGGTGCATCTTAGACCTAAAGGGTCAGCTCTGCCTCTCTTTTGTTATAAGCTCCAAGAAGAACAGAGCAAACTACAAAAAGCAGCGATTTTGGGCTTGACTATGAAGAGGCATTGCTGGATGCATCTACTTTGCATTTCTTCAATCCAGTATCTAATGAGTGTCAAAGAAGAGAGGCTGTGTAAAGTCTCCCTTTTTTGTGAAGGACGTGGGCTCTGGGGCTAGATCACAGGGTTCCTTCTGTTCCTCAGTTTCATCCTCTGCAAAATGGTCATATTGAAATTCTTAACTCTTATTTACACTGTCACCAGGATTAAATGAAGAGAAAACATGCAAAATGGATTTATTGCTTTCCTCATTTACCTGTCTTCCCCTTCCCCAAACTAAACTTAAAGACTGAGTTTGGTCCATCTAGTTTGTTGTTATATTCCCATGGCTGAGAATGGTACTTTTTACTTAATAGATGATTTAAGAAACACTGAATGAATAGAATGCAAAATGCCTGCTGCTGAAAAAATGTTGACTATCACTGCTATTGTAACGAGAAACAATTAAAATTTTATTGTTGTTATTAAGAGACACCAGGATCTCAAAATTCTAGGAGGAACACTAGATAAATGCTGGAATGGAGAAATGGAGGTAAGAAAAACAACTGGATCATAAAGCAGGACTAACCTAAGACAAAAATCGTAAAACAAATACACAACTAGAGCCCAATTTCGGGCTTTTCCGAGTGAGGTTCACCCTGGATGAAATTTATCAGCGATTACAGTAATAACAGCTTTCACGCTTGTGTATGTCCCAGTCTGTGCCAAGCATTCTACTGGCCTCACAAACCCAAGAACCGTGGCGGAGGGGATGGGGGGTGGGGATGTGGAAATGCTCTCTACACCCCCATTTTGCAGAATGGAACTGAGGTTAGGAAAGACCCAAGGTCATATCCCCTGAGCCGGGGAGCCAGGATGTGAACCCAGGCAGTCTGATCCCCGAGCCTGCACTCAACAGGCCCCCTCAAAGAGGCCATCCTCGCCTCCCCCACCATCCGCCGCACACCCCTCGAAATTGGGCGTGTGGAATACTCCCCCAGAAACAACACTCAGTGGCCTCAGCACCGGGAGGACAAAACAATCCTTGTCCGCGAGGAAGTCCGATGGACGCCGGCCCGGCCTGGGCTCCGAGGCCGCGGTCCCCACAGCTTCATTCGCACCGCGAGCTCCGAGCCCTCCGGGCCGCGCAGGAAGCGCCCGGGCGGCCTCGAGAACCCGGGAAGGCCCGGCCCGCCGCGTGACCTTGGATCCGCCGCCCTGCTTCGGGCCTCAGTTTCCCCAATCTGGCCTGGCGCCGGGGGCCTCTCGGGAGCTGGCGCCTGTGGAGCAGCAGGCCCCTCACACGCCCCCCTCAGCCTCCCGCCTTCCCGCCCTGCTTACGCTGGAAGGCGGCCGCTCCAGGGACGCCCACCATCGCCGCACGCCTCCGCCGTGCGCCTCCCGCCTCCACCCGCGGCCCGGGTCCCTCGGAGGCACCGCCGCGAGACCTGGAGCAGCAAAGCTCGCCAGCTCCAGCTCCGCCGCTGCCGCTGCCGCCAACGCTGCCGTTAGGCCGCGCGCCGCCCCGCCCCCCTGGTTGGCTCCGCCCCGCCCCCCGGGCACGCCCCCGCCGCGCGCCAGCCCGACCAACGCACACGGAAGCCCGGCCCCAAGACCCGCTCCAGCTAAGCCCCGCCCCTTCCGCGCGAACCTACCGCCCTATCCCGGCGCATCCAGCTTCTCAAGCCCGCCTCCCCCGTGTCACGCGCGCCCGTCACGCGCAAGGCCCACTCGTCTGGCACTGGGCTTCCGGCTGTGGCCTGGGCGGCGACCCAGGCCGGGAGGTGGAGGCAAAGGCCTAGGGGGTGGAGCTTAGGGGGGAGGGGACAGCGCCACACCTGAGTTCTCCAGGTTAAGGCCTTGTCGCCCTGAACAAGTCATGGGGTAAGTCACTTACCCTCTTTTGGCCTACTCTGTTATAAATGTCTAAAATGTCATCACAATATTAATAACCGTTAGCTATAATAACCGTTGTATTACTTCATCATCTTCAGGTGCTACTTTTATACACTCATCCAGTCAATCCTCACAATGAGGGAGAGAGGTATTATTTTCCCTTTTCTATATATGCAGAAAGGGCTTTTCCACCGACCAACTTGCCCACGGGTTACTGTTAACATAAAGCAGAGATGGGGTTGGATCCTCAAAACTTTGACTTCAGACCCAATTCTTTGAGCTGCCTCCCAAAGAATCAAAAACAGGAATTAAAATTAAAATATTAAAAATTCCAAACTCCTCCATGTACAAAGACACCATAAGTAGAGTTTGGTTTCTTTTACAAGCAAAAGACTGGGATAAAATATTTGCAACATTTTCAACAACGAATCAATATTCAGAATAAAGAACTATAAAACATTAAGAAGAAAAAGATAATTCAATAGAAAAATGGTTAGGATGCCTAGATGTCTCAGTCAGTAGAGCATGCAACTCTTGATGTCAGGGTTATGAGTTTGAGCCCCACGTTGGGCATAGAGATTACTTAAAAATAAAGAAAAATGAACAAAGAGGATGAATAGACAATACACAGAAAAGAAAATGTGAATGGCTAATAAACATTAAAATTGATGTTCAGGGACACCTGGGTGGCTCTGTGGGTTAAGTATCGAAATCTTGGTTTTTGCTTAGGTCATGATCGCATGGTTTCCAGAGCTCGAGCCCCACATTAGGCTCTGTTCTGACAGTACAGAGCCTGCTTAGGATTCTCTCTCTCCCTCTCTTTCTCTCTGCCCTTCCCCCACTCATGGTGTCTCTCTCTCTCTCAAAAATGAACTTTAAAAAAAAAAGTTGTGTAAAAAAAAATAGATGTTCAACCTCTCTTATAGTCAGGAAAACAATGAGTTGCCCTATTTCATGCATTAGAGTTGGAAATTCCATTTGTGGGTCCCCATCCCAAAGAAATACTTGCTTATGTGCACAAAAAGATGCATAGGAAGGAAGTTTATATCAGAATTATTTATAAGAACAAAAATAAAAATTGGCTTGAGTGTCCTACATGGAGAATTAGTGAAATAAACTGTAGAAAATAATGTGCAACATGTAAAAAGTAGGTCTACTTGTGGTAATAAGAAAGGGTTTCCAACACATATCGTGAACTGGAAAAGAAAATTGAAGTTCCATGAATTTATTCTTTTGCTTTACTCCAAGTTTGGGATAATTGGATAATTTTCAACACCTATATATTATATTTACTCTAAAATGGTGTTAAATCGAAGAGCCCACATACCAGAGCCTGGATATACATCATGGCTCCACATTTACCATCTATACAACCTCAGACAAGTCATTTCACCTTTCTGAGCCTCAGCAAGTGGCTCATGATAGCTTACAAGATTGTTGCATAAAAAACACAGTGCCTGGTACATTTTTTAAATGTTGCAGTTATTATTATATGCACTTTTTAAAAAATTTCTCTTCCTACCCACTGTCTCACCCCCCACCCCACTCCCAGTCTCTATCCTTCATGTTTTGAGGTTGCTAGTGTATAGTAGGTGCTCAAAAAAATTCCATACTTGGCTGGTTCATTTGGTAGAGCATGTGACTCTTAATCTCGTGGTCATAAGTTCAAGCCCCATGTTGGATGTGGAGCCTACTTTAAAAAAATTTTTTTGAGAGAGGCAGAGAGAGAGGGAGAGAATCCCAAGCAAGGTCTACACTGTCAGCGCAGAGCCCAATGTGGGGCTTGAACTCAAGAACCATGAGATTATGACCTGAGCTGAAATCAGGAGTACAATGCTTAACCGACTGAGCCATCCAGGCACCCCCCTCCCGCCCCCCAAAATTTTTTTTTTAATTCCATTACCATTTGAATCCTGCTGTATAATGCCTTGCCTTCACTTAGCACTTGGCTATCTGGGATATAATGACTGTGCAACATTTTTAATATTTTTATGACACAGACATTTAAGAAATGTTTGCTGAATTAAGTCTGGGAGGAAGCAAGGAAGAAGGGAAGATAATTAACTGCCCAAGATCATATACTATAAATTGGTTGCCCAGAGAGGCTGCACAAAGAATGTTTTGCCACCATGTTCAGCCCAACAAGCATGAATTCATTTGTCAAACATTTAGTAAGAAATTAGTCCCTAATTCAGTGCTTCTCAAAATCATTTGAAGCAAAAAACTGATTTAGAAACCCATGATCAGGAAGATTCCAGGCCTGGAACAGTAAGTGGGCTGCCCTCTAGAGGTGGAGGAAAAGAACAATGCATGCTACTTCCAGAAGACTCACTTGTCCTGCCTTGCCTAGCCAGACCTGGCTTACTTCTGTGACCACATCTCCATCACCCTCATGCTGACCAGACAGGCCTATTGAGACCCAGTGTATACCAGAGCTCTGAGCCTCAACTGTGGGAGCCATGTTCCTCCTTCCACACAACCACCCCCCACTTCGCTCCTACATACTCTTGAGGTATCAGCTCATCTGGTACTCCCTCAGAGAAGCCTTCTCTAACCCTCCAGACTTGTCAGAACTCCTTATATCCACTCCTACAATACCATGCACCTCTTCTCCATGGCATATAACCTATTATTTTCTCCATTTTTGAATTATTATACATCATTCTCTGTAGACCATGAGAACTGTAAAAACTTTGCTTTTTTCACCATTGTATCTCCAGTGTCTGGGACAGAGTTGGAACTCCATAAGTATCTGTTAAATAAATAAGGGAAATATTAAAGTAGAGATAGACACAAGGGGCCGTGAGACTGCAAATAACAGTCTTTCTAGTCTTCCCTTTGATCCCTCCCATCACGTACTGTTGGGGGTCATAGAAGTATATTCAAGAAAGGAAAGAATTAATTTATTCATTGAAAAATATTTATCAAGTACCTATCTTGTGCTAAGCCTTGTGCTAGGATGAAGTAATAAGGTACTGCTGCTACCCACGTGCAGCTTAGTCTATGGAAACAGACAAGTGGAAGTATAACTTAATGTCAAAAACAGAGTAAGGGAGAGAGAGATGGTTCAAGAAGTATGAGGATTATCATTTTATAGTGGTAGGCAGGAAAGTAGCTCTGAAATGATACATTAAATGAGACCATAGTGAAGTGAAGTATCAGATCATAGGAATATCTGAGCGACTGTGTTCTAGGTAGGGAGGACAGCAAATGCAAAGGCCCTGAGTAGGAAATAAACTTCCCGGACGTAAGGCACAAAGTGGTCAATATGATTGAAGCTGTGTGGATGAGAGGAATAGTGGGAAATGAGTCCAGGAGCGGAGGCAGAACCAGATATTGCAGGACTTTGGCACCCACGGAAAAGCATGTGAATTTCATTGTAAGACCAGCAGGAGATTTTGCAGGGTTTGGAGCAGGTTAGTGGCCTAACCCGATGACATTTTGAAAATATGCTTCTACCTCCTGTGGGGAGAATAGATTATAGGGTTAGAAAGCTGAGGGTTAAGATGTCCAGTGGTGGGGCATCTGGCTGGTTCACTTGGTAGAGCATGGGACTCTTGATCTCAGGGTCGTGAGTCTAAACCCCACGTTGGGTGTAGAGCTTATTTTTAAAAAAGGGGGGGGGGAGGCAGGGGGCGGGCAGGGTGGCTCTGTCAGTTGAGCATCTGACATTTGATTTTGGCTCAGGTCATGATATCACTGTACCTGGGTTTGAGCCCTGCGTCAGCTCTGCTCTAAAAACGCAGAGGCTGCTTGGGACTCCCTCTCCTCTTTCTCTGCCCCTCCTCCTCCTCTCTCTGTTTCTCTTTCAAAATAAATAAATAGACAACAACAACAACAACAAACCTGGAAAGAGAAAGCAAATTAAACCCAGAGCAAGCTGATGATAAGAAATAATAATGATAAAAGCAGAACTCAACTGAAGTGAGAAAAGAATAAAAATCAATGAAACCAAAATTTCTAGTTCTTTGAAAAGATTAATAAAGTTGATAAACCTTTAACAAGACTAACAAATATATCAATTTGTTATATGTATATATATATAACAATGTAACAATATATCAATTTTAAAAATGATGGAAGGGAAAAAAAAAAGAATGAAAGAAGGAATGTTAGTATAGACTTCACCAATAGTGAAAGGGTAATAAATAAAAGTTTTATGCCTATAAATTTGGTAACTCAGATGAGATTGACCAACTTCTTAAAAGACTCAACCCACTAAAACTCACTCAAAAAATTGATAATGCGAATACTCCAATATTTATTTTTTATTATTTTTTATTTTTTTGGTGGGGTGGGGGGGGTATTCAGATTCAGTATTTGTTAAATGAATTAAATTTATAGTTAAAAATTTCCTAGCCAAGAAAACTCCAGACCCAAAAGGTTTAACTGGTTTATTCTACCAAATATTTAAGAAGAAATAATGCCAATTTTACATGATATCTTCCAGAAAATAAACAAGGAGGAAGCATTTTTGACTCATTTTATGAAGCCAAGATTACCCTGATAGCAATACCATGCTAACATATTACAAAAAAAGAAAACTAGAGACTAATATGTCTCATGAAGACATATACAAGCAAAAATCTTCAACAAAACAGTAACAAATTGAATTAAACAGTATATAAAAAAGATAGTGCAGAGGGGCCTGGGTGGCTCAGTTAGTTAAGCATTGGACTCTTTTTTTTGGTTTGTTTTTTTTTAACATTTTTTTTTCTTTAAGCATTGAACTCTTGATTTCAGCTCAGGTCATGATCTCACAGTTCATGGGATCGAGTCCTATGTCTGGCTTTGCGCTGACAGCATGGAGCCTGCTTGGGGTTCTTTCTCTCTCTCCCCACCTCCATCTCTCAAAAGAAATAAACATTGAAAAAATTTTTTAGGGACGCCTGGGTGGCTCAGTCGGTTAAGCATCCAACTTCAGCTCAGGTCATGATATCACAGTTTGTGAGTTTGAGCCCTGCATCGGGCTCTGTGCTGACAGTTCGGAGCCCAGAGCCTGCTTTGGATTCTGTGTTCCATTCTCTCTCTGCCCCTCCCCTACTTGTGCTGTGTCTCAAAGTTAAATAAATGTAAAAAAAATAATAATAAATTAAAAAATAAATAAATGTTTTAAAAAGATAGTATCAAAAAAAAGTGCATCATGGTCAAATTGGGATTATCCTGGGAATGCAAGCCTGGTTTAAAAACTTATTTTTTATATATTTTTAAATGTTTATTTTTCAGAGAAAGAGAACATGTACAAGAGCGTGTGTCAGCAGGGGAGGGGCAGAGAGGGAGACAGAGGATCCCAAGCAGACTCTGAGCTGTCAGTGCAAAGCCCAATGTGGGGCTTGAACTCATGAACCGTGAGATTACGACCTGGACCGAAGTTGGATGCTCTACCAACTGAGGTGCCCAAAACTTATGTTTGTTTGTTTGTTTTTTAAGTTTATTTATTTATTTTGAGAGAAAGCAGGAAAGGGTATGTGCATGCATGAGCAGGGAGTGGCAGAGAGGGAGAGAGAGAATCCCTAGTAGGCTCCAGGCTGTCAGCCCAGAGCCCAACACAGGTCTTGATCTCAGGAACCATGAGAATGTAACCTGAGCCAAGATTGAGAGTTGGTCACTTAACCAACTGAGCCACCCGGCTGCCCCTGTTTTTTGTTTGTTTGCTTGTTTGTTTAAGATTTTATTTTTAAGTAATTTCTATACCCCATATGGGGCTTGAATTTATGACCCTGAGATCAAGAATTGCAGGTTCCACAGACTAAGCCAGCTAGGTGCCCCTAAAAACGTATGTTTACACAAAAACCTGTGCATGACTGTTTATAGCAGCCTTATTCAAAATTACCAAAAACTGGAAATAATTTAAATGTCCCTCAACTAGTGAATGGATAAACAGACTGTGGTACGTTCGTCATACAAATGAACACTATGTAGAGATCAAAAGAAACAAATTTCTGATACTCAAAATAATATGGATGAATTTCAAAGAAGCCAGACTCAGGGTACCTGGCTGGTTCAGTCAGTAGAACATGTGACTCTTGATCTCGGGGTTCAAGCCCCAGGTTGGGTGTAGAGAGTACTTAAAGAAAGAGGCCAGACTCAAAAGGTTACATATTCTGTAATTCCACTTACAGGATTTTTTTAAAAGGCAAAATTATGGGAACAGAAAATAGATCTGTGTCATCAGACACTTATGGTAGGGGTAAATTATGAGTATAAAAGGGCACAGGGAAATTCTGGGGCTGATGGAGCTGTTCTACATCTTGTTTATCATGATGGTTATAGGATTGTATGCATTTATCAAAACTCGCAGAACTGTACATTTTTTAAAGTTCCAAGGAATTTTATGTAAATTTTTCAAAAGTAAATTTAAAAGTGAAAAATTGGGGTGACTGGGTGGCTCACTTGGTTAGGCATTCGACTTGGTTTCAGCTCAGGTCATGATCTCAGGGTTCTGGCTTCGAGCCCTGTCCTGGGCCCTGAGCTCACGGCACAGAGCCTGCTTGGAATTCTCTGTCTTCCTCTCTCTACCCCTCACGTGCTCGTGCTTTCTCTCTGTCAAAATAAATAAATACATGTAAAAAATAAAATAAAATAATATAAAAGTGAAAAATTGAGGGATGCCTGGCTGGCTTGGTTGGTAGAGCATGCAACTCTTGATCTCAGGATCATAAGTTCGAGCCCCACATTGGGCAAATTGTTTATTTATTTATAATTTTTTTTAAAGTTTATTTATTTATTTTGAGAGAAAGAGAGCGACCAGGGGAGGGACAGAGAGGCAGAGAGAGAATCCCAAGCAGGCTCCATACTGTCAGCACAGAGCCTGATGTGTGAACTGTGAGATCATGACCTGAGCCAAAACCAAGAGTCAGTCGCTTAACTGACTAAGCCACCCAGGAGCCTCAAAGAGTTTATTTTTTTTAAATAAGTAAATAAAATCTTTAAAAACTAAATTAAAGTTAAAAAAATAAGTAAAAGTGACAATTTGAAGTATAATGTGTAGGTATGGCAAGATGCACAAACCTCAAGCATACAGCTCAGTGAATTATTTCAGGCTTAACACCTGTAACTACCACTTATATCATTTTCCACCACCCTAACAGGCTCCCTAGTTTCCCTTTCCAATCAATACCTGACCTAAAGGTTACCACTATTCTGATCTCTATCATTATAGCTATATGATTGATTTTTGTTTAACAGCTCTATTGAGATATGACTCATATACCATACACTCACCCATTTAAAGTATATAATATGGTAGTTTTTAGTAGTCACAGAGTTGTGTAACCAGCACCAGAAACCCCATACTCATTAGCAGTTATTCCCCATTCTGCCCATCCCCAACTCTTGTGATTTTTTTTTTTTAAGTTTATTTATTTATTTTTAGTAATCTCTATACCCAATGTGGGACTCGAACACACAACCCCAAGATCAAGGGTTGCATGCTCTTACCAGCTGAGCCAGCCAAGTGCTCCCCCATGATTGCTTTTTTAAACCTTTATCTTTATTGAAGGGTGCCTGGGTGGCTCAGTCAGTAGAGCATGTGGCTCTTGATCTTAGGGTCATGACTTCAAGCCCTGCGTTGGGCTCTGTGCTAGGCATGAAACTTACTTGGAAAAAAAAAAAAGGAAAGGAAAAAAGAAACAAAAACTTTATTGGGGCATACAGTTTACGTACAACGAGCCACATCAATTTAAAGGGCTCAATTTGATGAATTTTGACCGTTGTATATACCTGTGAAATCACCAGCACTATCCAGATACAGAACGTTTCCATCACCCCTGTAAGATTCCTCCTGTTCTGCTGTAATCCATCCTTCCATCTGCACCTGGACCCAGGGAACCACTGATCGACTTTCTGTCACTATGCCCTGGTTTGCATTTTCTAGACTTGCATGTAAATGAACTCCTACAGCAGGTACTCTTTTTTTGGCTTCTGTCATCCAACATAATGATTTTGAGATTTATCTGTGTTGTTGTATCTAGCAGTAATTTTCCTTCCTTTCTGTTGCCAGGTAGTATTCCACTGTTTGGATATACCACATTCCGCTGTTTTTGAAAATAAAATTTTCTTGCTAAAGACCTGGGTAGGCCTGACTTCAAATCTATACCTTTCCCAAGTTCTGTCTGATTTCAGACGTAGAGAAAATGAATTAGTCTCCACAGGTTCACTACTTCATCATTTTTGCTTAAAAAATGGTAGGGTGTGTATGTGTGTTGAAGGTGGGGAAGAGAGGCCCTCTGGAAACATCAGAGACACAGAGCATCAGCCTGTGGTTGATTGGTTAGCTAAGGTACCAATTCCTTGATTTTGTTACCTAAGGCCTCAGGGACACTAACATTTAGGAGTTAGAGTCAGGACCAGGTGTCTTATAAGTTTTCTTTTTAAAAATTTCTTTAAATTTTTTAAGGTAATTTCCACATCCAACACGGGGCTTAAACTCACAAGCCTGAGACCAAAAGTCTCAGGCTCCACGGATTGAGACCGCCAGGCGCCCCAGGGCCAGGGGCCTTATAAACTGAATTTGATTTCACCTTTGTAACAGCTCCGTTTTCCATCCAAAGGAACTGAATCTCAGAAAGGTTAAGAGACTTACCAAAAAATTTGCCTGAGTCAGAAGCTTAGTCTTAGGTGACAGAATTCAATTCTGACATTCTTGGGGCACTTGGCTGGCTCAGTTGGTGGAGGATGTGACTCTTGATCTCAGGATTGTGAGTTTGAGCCCTACGTTGGATGTAGAGATTACTTTTTTAAAAATTAAAATTAAAACAACAACAACAACAACAACAACAACAACAACAACAACAACAACAACAGAATTCTGACATTTTCTTGCAACTTTCTGAAGGAATCATAGATTTGATAGACCTATGGAAATTTGCTCGTGGCTCTGGCTGTTTCTTGTCCAAACCAAGTGATTGTTTTTCTTTAGTGACTAAGAGGATAAAGATGGGTGGCAGGGAGACAGGCATGCTGCCTGCCATCTGCACTGGCCATGCCCCTTGTGCTAATGTATGATAAACACAAGGCCTGGCCAGATGACAGTCAGTGAGGGGAAGCGTTTTAAAGGTATATGATCCTTGTTGGATAAACAGAAGCCTGAAATGTCCGTGGCACTTTAGAAAGCCTATCTGTGCACTGGAGAAATATTTGGCATGGCTGCAGCTTTTCTAATAAGCAAGACCTTTTCTCCGTAGAAGGCTGAAGAGTCCAAGAGCCCTCAGGAGGAAAGATGAACCAGCTGAGTTGTATTATTAAAATTCATTATTATTTATGATCACAAGAGGAATGTGAGCATACTCACGGTGAGGAGTTCGTGTGCTATAACAAGATTAGGAAGCAAATGAAAGTGTTAATTCTTAACACTGAACAGTAAACGCTCTCACCATTTTACTCTATAGCCTTCTCAATTGTTTTCTATTCTTGAGTATATTTTCATAATTGAGGCCATGCTGTTAACACATTTCTGCATCCTGCCTTTTTTCACTATTCTATACACAGCATTTCTCCATGTCACTAAAAATTATTCATAAATGTTACTTTAATGGACGGTCATAGGATACTCTGCTTTTGGTAGAATCTGACCCCTATAGTCATTAAGGCTGCTGCTCTTTTATTTTTTTCTATTATAAATAATGCCTCACTGAACATTGTTATGCATCAGTCATACCTATTTTCTTTTTTTAAAAAATTTTTTAAACATTTGTTTATTTTTGAGACAGAGAGAAACAGAGCATGAATGGGGGAGGGTCAGAGAGAGGGAGACACAGAATCTGAAACAAGCTCCAGGCTCCGAGCTGTCAGCACAGAGCCTGACGCGGGGCTCGAACTCACGGACCTTGAGATCATGACCTGAGCCGAAGTCGGCCGCTTACCCGACTGAGCCACCCAGGCACCCCCAGTCATACCTATTTTCTGATTCTAGGAACAGGTTTTTCAAAATGGAATTATTGGATCAAATAGTGGCAACGCTTACAGTTTTACCAAATCCTGTTTCCATCAGTAGTTGAGGATGCGCATCTCACAACACCCTAACAATGGCTATGAAAATTATTGTAGAACATTTCCAAATTTATGGATGAAAATGCGATACATTGCTAATGGCCACTTTTGCTCCCTGAAGGGTAAGTAAATTCATGAGACTCAGAAGTGCCCAAGAAGAGAAGTGGATGCCACCCCAAAGGAGTGCATCTCCTGCCTTGGGGGCACTGATACAGAAGCTGGCTTCTCTCACCTTCCATACTGCGCTTCATCCCATTGACTTCACAGAATCCATGTCTTTTTTCTCTGTCCAGGTGGAGGTTCTCATCACTTCTTTATTTTTTTGGTCTCCCTTTAGACATTTTATTGCAAAATATGTCATACCTGCAGACTTGTACACTGCTTATTACAAAGGCCTCCTAATTGGTTTTCCTGCCTCTAAGGTTCTCCCTTCGCTAATTGTCCTCTGCAGCTGGAGGATCTGACCACAACTCACCTCTGATGTAGTTTCCCTGCCCATTCTCCAGCCTCCTTTAAATGCTAGCTGGATGCTCATTGCCCGACAGGAACTATGCGAGGCTGTACATGCACACTCAAATCTCGCTTACGCTTATCTTCTGCCTCCCTGCTATCCTCTCCAGCCACACAGAAATACTCAGAGCAGCTACATTGATTGAATGTTTCCTACGTGTCAGGTACTATGTGCAAAGTTCAAGCCGCAGTTCACAGTCCTGCTGGGTTGAGTGCTGTCATATTATCCTTTTTATCAGATGAGAAGACTGAGGCCCACAAGGATCAAGTGATTTGTCTCAGTACACACAACTGGTGACTGATCCCAGAACCTATGTTTTCACTCCAGGTCACCATACTTGGTCTTCTCCAGATGGCACTGTCTTCCAGGCCTTTGCCCATATTGGTCCCTGGAATTTCTTTAGGCCTAGAGGTAAACTAATCTTAAAGTCCTTGTCTAACTGTTGTCATATTCTTCCACTGCCATTTATTTCTCCGGGTACCCTGGTCCTTCCAGACAATACAGGGTCCCTTGTACAGAGCCTAGACCCCATAAACCCCACTGGAGCACAGGTTTGTTTTTTAATTTTTTTTTTTTTTAAGTAGGCTCCATGTCCAACGTGGGGCTTCAACTCATGACCCTGAGATCAAAAGTCTTTACCGACTGAGCCAGCCAAGAGCCCCTGGAGCACAGTTTTAAACCCTCTATGTAGGCTGTGAACTCCTTAGGGGCAGACGTCTTGTTTATGGCTGGTCCTTGGGCCAGTGTCTGATGGTATCCGATGAAACAGTGCCATAGACAGTGCCATCTAGTCCATAGATGTTGGACTAGGACACAGATTGTGTCACTCTCTACCTGAAGCTCTCATGAACTCTCATACTCTGGTGGTGGGACTATAAGTAGTAGAACCACTTAGGAAACTGTATCTAAAAAAGCTAAACATATGCCTGCCCTGTAATGATACCTCCTAGGTAGCTAGTGGAGAGGAATGCTTACATCTGTTCATGAGAGACCCATACACAATTATAGGACCATTATTTACAGGAGCCCAGACGAGAAAGTTCCCAAGTGATTGTCAACAGGAGAATAAGGATAAGCAAATTGTGCTATATTCCAGCAATGGAATACTACATAGCAATGACAGTGAATAAATTATTGCTATACAGACAACAGAAATTAATCTCACATAATGTTGAGTTTAAGAAGCCAGACACAAAAATAGTAGCTACTGTGTGATTCCATTTACATATACAATTTCAAAAATAAGTAAAATTAATCTGTGCTGTTATAATCAGGATAGTGGAGACCTTTAGGATGGGGGAAGGATAGTGACAAGGCTGGCCTTCCAGGAAGGTTCTGGGGGCTGGTGATAATTCTGATTCTTGATCTGCGTGCTCACCTTCACATAGGTGTGCTGCGCTTGAGAAAATTCACACTTAGGATTTGTGCTCTATATGTTGTCCCTCACTAAGAAATCAAAAAAGAAAACAACTACTTCGAAGACTCCTCTATGTCTCGGGAATAAAATTCCAACTGCCCACCAGGACCTACAAAGTCCTATATTGACTGGCCCTTATTTGTATCTCAGACCCCCTTCCTGCCCCATCTCTCTCACCTCTTCTTTACCTGTCCCCTTAAGCTTTTCAGACCTCAGCCACACTACCCTTTCAGTGGGCTGCCACTTGGAGACCAGGGAAAGGATGTGACAGCCCGAAGGAAGGGAGCATATATGAAAGGTTTCAAGTATTCCCTAGAGAGCTCTGATTTGCTGCTGCCTTTTTTTTTTTTTCCTTTAAACAATTGACCACAAGCTACACTAAAAGAGAAGAAAAACCCAGAGATTTAGAGCTCCCTCTAAGAACATGTAAAAGACTCATCTATTAAGAGTTGCCCACTCATGGAGTAGAAGGTTTCAGATGTCGTGCTGATGCAACTAAATGACCTGGGGCACTCAGAATTCAGTCTCCTACAGCTCCCTGACTGTCAATTCCGATTGTATGTGGGGGAGTGGTACAAGAGACACACTTTAGTCTGTTGCTAATTTGGGGCCAGTCATTACCTCTGAGCCTCATTTCCCCATCTGCACAGCCAGATAATAACAGTGCCTGCCTTAGGGGCCATGGGTATTAGATGAGATAGCCATATTAGGTGCTTGACATGGTTCTTAGCACAAGGCTTGTGCTTCCTTCCTTCCTTGACTCAACTCCTACTATGTGCAGAGTACTGGGGATATAGCGGTGAACAAGATAGTGAAAATCCCTGCCCCATGGAGCCACTCTTCTTGTGAGAGGACACAGACAATGGACTGGCAGCGAGCAAGTCAATAAATACTATGATAGGTGCTCTGAGGAAAAATAAGACAAAGGCATGAGGACCCACTGAGTGCTGTTTGTTTTATATAAGGTGACAAAGCCTTCTCTGAAGAGGGTATTTCCATTCCTAAGACTGTAAGAGGGTAAGAAGGAAAAAGAAAAAAGGAAGGCGAGAAAGCTGCTAGAAGTTGTTTGAGGTAAGAGTGGGACCCCTGGTAGGGGCACCTGGGTGGCTCAGTAGGTTAAGCGTCCGACTTCGGCTCAGGTCATGATCTCACAGTTTGTGAGTTCAAGCCCAGCGTCGGGCTCTGTGCTGACAGCTCAGAGCCTGGAGCCTGCTTCGGATTCTGTCTCTCTCTCTCTCTCTCTCTCTCTCTCTCTCTCTCTCTCAAAAATAAATAAACATTAAAATTAAAAGAAAAAAAAGTGGGCTCCTGATAGAGGGTAGCAGCAGCAAAGGTCCTGAGGCAGGAGTGTGCAAGGCACAAAAAGAACACCGAACTATGTGTCTGGGCAAGGGGTTCAGGGCCCTATAAATGGGGCTCAGTAGGCAGCAGTAAGGAAATTGACTTTGTTGCAGGTGAATTTCAGAGCCACTAAATAGTTTGGAGCTCAGGAGTGAAGCGATTTCCATGCCCCTGGGGTGAAGAGTATACTGGAGGAGGCAAAGGTGGGAAGCTGCCACAGCCATCTGGGAGGGAGACAATGGTGGCTCAGACCAAGGTGACAGCAGGCTGATGGTGAGGAGGGGTTGGATTCAATATATATATATATGAAATATATATATCTCATATCATATATGTACATATTATAGTTTTAAGATTTAAAAAAATTTTAAGTAATCTCTACCCAACGTGGGGCTCAAACTTACAACCCCAAGGTCAAGAGATCAAGAGTCACATGCTCCACCAACTCAGCCAGTCAGGCGCCCCTCAAGACATATTTTAAAGGTGGAACCAACAGGATTTACCGATAGTTCCCTTGTAGGGTATGGGAAAGAGAAAGGTAAAGGATGATTCTAAGGTTTTGAGTCAGACAACTGAAAGGATGCGGCAGCCATCTCCTGGGGTGGAGACAGCTGCGGGATGAACAGACACATCCTGGAGGCAAAAGCAAGAATTCAGGTTCAAGGATGTTGACTTTGGGATGCCAGTGGACAGTCACATGGAAATATATATGTCTGGCTATGGGTTGTTAAACTCCTGAAGTGAGGTGGGACCACAGAGGATGCATATCGCTTGAAATAGTCTGAATGTGACCTATTTATGCCTTTCAGCCCCTGGTGCAGCTGAGCCTTGGCGTTGAGAGGTTGCTAGTGCTGCGCCGCCGCCCCCCCCCCCCACTCTGGGCTTCCCATCTGGTACACCTTCCCCAGGTGTCAGCTGTGCTGGAAACTGCTCATCCCAGGCTCAGACATGTTGTGTGACCTTAAGCCGCCTCTGGGAGGTGGAAGGGACAGGGGCCGAAACTCCCAGTGTCTCCCCTCCCTCATCCACATCCGGGCCCTAGGAGGCTCCTGCTGGTGGCTAGGGCAGAATTGGGTGCAGCTGTTTGCTTTACAACTCGGACAATTGCGCCCACCCCCTCAGTGCTCCAGGGCACAGCTCCACACCTGTTCTCCACCCTTCTGCCCAGGTGCAGAGAACAAAAGAACACCCACTCACCAAGGTTATTACCTTGAAGGGGGCGGGGAGAAAGACTGCCTTAGGGAGAGCCCTATTTGGGAAAGGGAGAAAAGCTCCAGAATTAGAAAGGTTTGCATCTGCACAGTTTAATACAGCTTTCTTTGGTAATGAGAATGTTCTATATCTACGCTGCTAGGTACGACAGCCACCCGAACTTGTGGCTATGGAGGGAACTGTGACTGGTGTGACTGATGAACTAAAGTGCCAATTTAAGTTTAAATAGCCACCTGTGCCTAGTGGTTGCCTTATTGGACAGCACAGGTTTAACGGTTGGCTCTATTATACATATATATGATGATATATAGCAAGTAACATCTGTTGAGCATACACTTTGTGCCAGATACATTGCATGCGTTCTCCTATTTACACCCCACTACTACTCTGTAGGAAAGGTGTTATTGTCCCTATTTTACAGATGAGGAAACTGAGGATCAGAATGGCAACATCATTTGGCCAATGCTCCAGAATAAGGAAGTGCTGAAGGCTGAAAGGGAACACCCAAAATCACATTTTCAAACCCCACTCAGATAAACCCAAAGACCCCTGCAGGCTTTGCAACTTCTAGCTCTCTACAAATGAATGGAGTGTGCAAATTGCCAAAGGAATGCAAATCAGCCTACCATTTGGGGGACAAAGCTCAGATCCTTTGGTCACACCCAGCATCTTTCGAGGCTGTGGGTGGGTGGGTGGGGGCAGGCGGAGGCTGAGTGACAAGGAGGGCCTGGGAGGAGGGGGAGTTGGGGTGGGGCCAGCCAGCTGGTGTCGGAGACTGGGGACATCAGCTGGCTGGCGGGCTGGCCGGCGGGCGGGCTGGCTCAGACAATGGGCGGGGGACCTGGTCAGAACCTTCCTCCCTCCACACCCGGCCCTCTCCCATACCCTGGCCAGCTGCTGTGGGCACCTTCTCCAATCTTGGGCAAGGCCTGTGGGGAGCAGGAGAGCCTGGGCTGCCGGTGGAGGATGCTGGAGAGGTCTATCCTGAGGGACCTAGAAGTGGCATGAGAGGCGGGAGTGGAAAACAGGAAATTAGGAGGTTCTATGGAGGTCTCCCTCGTGCCAGACTTTTTTGCTGGGGGATTTGCAAGCGTCCTCCCATTTGCTCCTCCCACAGTCCCTGTGGTAATAATAATAATAATGATTATTAGTAACTGTAGTGACCTAGTGGCCCAACCCACCGCCTGTTTGCCTGTTTGGAACGGAGGCAAGGCGTTACCTCCGTTAATCCTCAGGACCACCTAGGGAACCAAGGATTTTTATTTTCTCCCTTTTCCAAAGGAGGAGCCTGAGGCTCTGAGTGGTTAAGAGACTCGTGCAGCATGGAGGACTTAGAAAACTTCCCTCTTTCATCTTAGTCTCTCACCCTTACTTTCCACTTAAAGTTTTATTTTGGGGTTTTGCAAATTATACCCCTTGCCTGCCCCACTGTTTTTTACTGTTTAAGAAGTGTTTACACCTTTTAACTATTGAGAAGACCAAAGTAAGAATGTTGTTTGTGACATGTGAAACTTAATATGAGGTTCAAATTTTAGGTCTGTAAGTGAAGGGTTTTTTGTTGGTCTGTTTGTTTTAAAGTAGGCTCCACGCCCAAGCCCAAGGTGGGGCTTGAACTCAGCGGCCCTGAGTCGGATGCTCTACCACAGGAGCCAGCCAGGCACCCCAGTAAGTGAAGGGTTTTTTTTTGTTTGTTTTTTGTTTTTTAATTTTTTTTTATTTTTAGGTTTTTTTTTTAACACAGCTGACTTTTTGTTTGCATATTGTCTATGACTAATTGCTACAACAGCAGCAGCCTATGTTTTGCTATCCATGTATAGAAAAGGTTTACCCACTCCTACCCTACCCCTTACCCTGGAGATGGCCTCAGAGGGAGGCTGGGGACCCAAACTCAGAGTCCCCTCAGGGTCCTTCTCCTGGCCTTCTCGGACCCTTGGCTGCTATTGACCTTAGCAGATCCCTTTCCATCCTAGCAGGAGCGTGTTATGGTATTCATGCATTCATTCCACAAACAGATCTGGAGCACCTGCTGTGTACCAGACACTGGTCTAGGCAGAAGTTACAAAGCAGATGTGATCCTTATCTACAGATATCAAGAGTCACCTAGCTATTCCTAAATACAAACAGTACAGAGTGCTGTGAACAGGGTGTATGGAAGTTGGAGAGCATTTGACAAGGGAGCCAGGTTAATCTGGCCATCAGGGAGATCTTCCTAGAAAAGGTGATGGTAACATTTGAGGTCTGAAAAGTTAGTGGGGTTCTAGATTATAGGTATCCCCTTTTAGACCTACCTACCAATTTCAATTCCTTTTCCTTTCCTAGGAGTCTAGATCTTGACTCAGATGAGATCCCTGACTTAGGAAGAGGGGTGTAACTAGAGAGAGGCGAGACATTCCCCTCTCCATCATGAGTTGAAGTATTGAGTCAGGCACAGAAGGGAGGCAGTCACTTTTTTTTTTTTTAAATGATTGCATGGTACCTTTATGTAATAATTACAACAGTTTATTCATTATGTTATTGAATGTAATTGATTCATTTGTAAACATTCAGCAAATACTTACCAAACATCTGCTATGTGCCAGGCACTGTTCTAGGTCTTAGGGATACAGCCGTAAACAAGACAGATAAAAATCCCTGCCCTGGTGGAGCTTCTGACATTCTAGTACAGGAGGCAGTAAATAATGTATTGGATGTGTTAAGTGGTGACCATCACCATGGAGAAAAATAAAGCAGGAGCAGGTGGCAGACCATTTGAAATAGGGAGATAAGAGAAGGCCTTCCTGAGAAGGTAACAGTTTGAGCAGAGAGCTGAGGATCTGTGTGGGTGTCTGGGGGGAAGCATGCATTGATGGAACATCAAGATGCCTGCCATAAAATTCGAATCAATAGCATTCTCAAGTCATGAAATTCTAAGTAATAGAATTCTGGGGCTAATCAATACTTCTCTGGTGCCATAAAATTCTAATCAATAGCATTCTCTGGTTGTGAAATTCTAACTAATAAAACTCTGAAGCCATGAAATTCTAATCAATTAGGAAATCTCCCCAGGGTGCCTGGCTGGCTCAGTCAGCATAACATGTGACCCATGAGCTTGGGGTCCTGAGTTCAATCCCCACGTTGGGTGTAGGGCTTACTTAAAAATCAATCATTCAGTCTGGAAACCTACATGTGAAAGCAGCTGGGGAGCAAAAATCTCGGTGATCAGTGGGAGTTAACCAAGTGAAGGGAGGAATAATGCCTAGGAGGAGGGAACAAATAGCATGTACAAGGGTCCTGTGGCAGGAAGGTAGAGAGTTTGGGAGCTAGAACCTGCTCCTTACCCAGCCAATTGGTAAGACAAACAGTCACAAAGGTATGTGTCTCTACCTTTGAGCCATGACATCAGAGTTTCAGCAGCAGGGAAGCTGGTAAAAATAACATGCATAGATGCAATTTGTAATCTCAGGGTCCTGAGTTCAAGCCCCACATTAGCCATGGAGCTTACTTAAAAATAATAAATAAATACCTTTATGATAATTTGATATTGCTGTGATATCCAAGCATGTGACTATTTTTCAATAATTCATTTCATATATATTTTACAAAAAGTGTCATACCCATGTTGTATCGTGTTTGTTGGATGACTTGTATTGTACTTTATTTTGTGTGACTTGTATGAAGCCAAGTTAAACACATAGTGAAATGTCATTGAATTTGAAATACTGAACCTGCTTTACAATTATGTTAATCTTGTTTTACGAGAATAAAGCTGACATTGTGGAAACACAACTTGTGTACGGACTTCAGAGTCTCAGCTCCATACTTCTTGGCTCCTATTCTGTCCTCTCGTCTTTTCTTCCCCCCTGCATCTGCACAAACTGAGGCTCTAAAAGGGTTTAACTTTTCTCAAAGCCCCCCAGGAAGCATCTGGCAGGGTGAAGTCTAGGTTATCAAGTCTCTTCATTCTTTAGTTTCTACCACCTGGCAGCTGTGTGACCTTGAGCAAGTTCCTTAACCTCTCTGAGCTTGGTTTTTCCCTTTTTCAAAATGGAAAGAAATCAATCTTACCTCAGCATTCTTAAGATAAATGAATGAGACAATGTGTGTTTAGCATACTGACAAGCTCTCAAGGTCAGCTAAGCTCTCAAGGTTAGCTATTGCTGTTGTTGCTCTCTTGTTACTGTAATTAGTTTAACTATAATAATGATTATTATTCATAATTATTCCAGCCCAGGCCTCTTTCCCCTGCCTTTAAAGAATGGTTTGTGTCCTGAGGCCTGACTCCAAAACATAGGCTGGTTTCTATCCCCCTCTCTGAATGCCAGAAGTCTAAGCTGATTACTGGAAAGAGGAGGTGATAAAAGGGCAGGGCACACACAGGAACGAGTGCTGGGAATCTGGAGGCCAGAATGACCCAGAGCCACCTCTTTTTTTTTTTTTAAGATTTGATTTTATTTTATAACTTTATTTTTTATTTTATTTTTATTTTTTTTAATTTTTTTTTCAACGTTTATTTATTTTTGGGACAGAGAGAGACAGCGCATGAACGGGCGAGGGGCAGAGAGAGAGGGAGACACAGAATCGGAAACAGGCTCCAGGCTCTGAGCCATCAGCCCAGAGCCTGACGCGGGGCTCGAACTCACGGACCGCGAGATCATGACCTGGCTGAAGTCGGACGCTTAACCGACTGCGCCACCCAGGCGCCCCTTTTATTTTATTTTTAATGAGAGACAGAGTGTGCGCTCAAACGAAGGGAGAGCCACAAAGAGAGAGAGAGAGAGAGAGAGAGAATCCCAAGCAGACTCCACACTTACAAGGGACTCTATCCCATGACCCTGGGATCATGACCTGAGCCGAAATCAAGAGTTGATGCTCTGGGAATGCAAGCTGGTGCAGCCACTCTGGAAAACAGTATGGAGGTTCCTCAAAAAACTAAAAATAGAACTACCCTACGACCCAGCAATTGAACTACTAGGCATTTATCCACAGGATACAGGTATGCTGTTTTGAAGGGACACATGCACCCCCATGTTTATAGCAGCACTATCGACAGTAGCCAAAGTATGGAAAGAGCCCAAATGTCCATCGATGGATGAATGGATAAAGAAGATGTGGTATATATATACAACGGAGTATTACTCAGCAATCAAACAGAATGAAATCTTGCCATTTGTAATTACATGGATGGAAGTGGAGGGTATTATGCTAAGTGAAATTAGAGAAAGACAAAAATCAGATGACTTCACTCATATGAGGACTTTAAGAGACAAAACAGATGAACATAAGGGGAGGGAAACAAAAATCATATAAAAACAGGGAGGGGGACAAAACAGAAGAGACTCATAAATATGGAGAACAAACTGAGGGTTATGGGAGGGGTTGGGGGAAGGGGGATGGGCTAAATGGGTAAGGGGCACTAAGGAATCTACTCCTGAAATGATTGTTGCACTATATGCTAATTTGGATGTAAATTTTAAAAAATAAAAAAAAGAGTTAAAAAAAAAAAAGAGTTGACGCTCAACCTACTGAATCACCCATGCGCCCCTAAAGATTTTTTTATCGTTAAGTGATCTCTACATGCAACGTGGGGCTTGAACTCACAACCCTGAGATCAAGAGTAGCACGCTCCACCTACTGAGCCAGCCAGGCAACCAGGCATCTCTTCTTCTTTTTTCTTTTAATTTTAAATTCAGTTTCATTAACATACAGTGTTATATTAGTTTCAGGTGTACAATAGAGTGATTTCAACAATTCTATACATTACTCAGTGCTCATCAACGATATGGTATAGGTATTCTTAATCCTCTTCTCCTATTTCGCCCACCCCCCACCTGCCTCCCTTCCAGGGCCACCCCTTGGTATGTGTATATGTGTGGGCTGACTTAGCTCTTTCCGGGACCCACAAGCAAGTGTGAATGCCTGGTGACTGAGTAAGAGCCTACCTGGCTTGGGGCTGGTTGGTCCCGAGAGGAGGCTTTGGGGGTCCCAGGAGACCAAGATGAAGCTCACACAGCTGTAGAAGCATCTGCAGCCTGGGAAGAAGGTGCCACTGGTGAAGCTCAGAGATAGTGTAGAAACTGGCCCTGGGAGCCCCCCACACGATGCCAGAAGGACCTGTAGCAGGTCAGACTCCAAGTAACGTGGGAGGCCCCTCCCTGGGCTGTGCCCACAGCTTGGAGGGAGAAAGAGACACAAGGAAGGACAGCAGAAAAGTGGTCTGAGGAACTCCTTTATTCCCTGGGAGGCAGAGGGTGCCAAGAATGTGCACTGGCTTCGAGTCCTAATGTGTTGTGGTTTCGAATTCTGAGTCCCCTGCACGTGGATGGGGAGTTCCAGCTCTGCAGCCAGACAGACGAAACACTAATATTTGGCCAGCATTATTAACTTTGTGACTTTGGGCAAAAGCCCTGACTTATCTGAGACTCCATTTTCAAATCAGTGAGCAGGATGTATACCTACTCAGTAGGGTGTGAGGACCCCAAGGGTAGTGTGGTAGTCCCAGCACATGGCAGGTGCTCATCAAATCTTAGTTATTGTTATTATGGAGTTACTCAGACTTTCTGATGTGCAGTGTCCTAATCTATTGAACTGTTGGGATCAAGATAAGGTCACATAGAAGGTAGTGAATGGTAGGGGCCTAGAGTTTCAGCTCTGGGGAAAGATCCCAGTTCTGCCTTGTGTGACCACGGGCAGGTTCCTGGACACTCTGAGCCTCTACTTCCTTTTTTGCATAATGGGTAGGGCTTTAAAATTTGGAAATGTGTAGTCCTCAGTGGAGGGTTAGCGGGCTTCCATTGTCTTCATCCAGATGCTGCTCCCCGACTTGTGTAGGCTGGCCGGTTGACCTTCTGACCAAATTTTTTTCTTTGCACAAACATCTGAAAAATGGTTATTTCCTCAATTCCGGGAATGAGATTATTCCTCCTCCCTCTTCTTGGGTGGCAAAATTGGGGGTTCAGACAGATGAAGGGACTTGTCTAATGCCACACAGACTTAACTCCTGGATCATGGACCTGAGCCTGACCTTGCTTTCTTCCTTTAGCTCTGGAAATGTTTTCTTTTTTTAATTTAATTTGATTTTTTATTTAAATTCTAGTTAGTTAACATACAGTGTAATTATTGTTTTCAGGAGTGGAATGTAGTGATTCATCACTTACATATAACACCCAGTGTTCACCACGTCAGTCAAGTGCCCTTCTTAATACCCATCACCCATTTAGCCCATCCCCCACTCACCTCCCTCCATCAACACTGTTCTTATCATAGAGTCTCTTATGGTTTGTTTCCCTCTCTCTTTTTTCCCCCTTCCCATATGTTCATCTGTTTTGTTTCTTAAATTTCATTTATTTTTTTAAATACAGAAAATCATATAAGATTATTTGCATTAAGGAATTAGCATTAAAAAAAAAAAAAAAACCACTTCACACACCCATAAGGATGGCTATTACCCGCTCCAAACAGAAACTAACAAGTGTTGCTAGGGATGTGGAATTGAAATCCTCGAGCACTGCTGATGGGAATATAAAATGGTACTATGGAAAACGGTATGGCAATTTTTCAAAAAAATTAAATGTTGAATTACCACATGATCCAGCAATCTCACTTCCAGATATATACTCAAAAGAATTAAAAGTAGGAACTCTGGGGTGCCTGGCTGGCTCAGTCAGTAGAGTATGGGACTCTTGATCTTTAGGTCATGAGCCCGAGCCCCATATTGGGCATGGAAATTACTTAAAAACAACAAAAGTATGGGGCACGTGGGTAACTCGGTCGATCGGGCATCAAGCTCTTGATTTCAGCTCAGGGTACGAGCTCACAGTTTGTGAGATCAAGCCTTGCGTCAGGCTCTGTGCTGACAGCTTGGAGCCTGCTTGGGATTCTCTCTCTCCCTCTCTCTCTCTCTCTCTGCCTACCCCTCCTCTCCTTGTGCTCTCTCTCTCTCTAAATAAATAGATAAGTTAAAAAAAAAAAAAAGGAAGTGAAAAACAATTTTAGGAAATTAAAAAAAAAATCATCTGGGTACCTATTTCCCCAAATAATCAAATACTGTCCTACCATTTTAATCAAGTTACTTCAGATCTTTTTTGTTTTCCTTTTCAACAAAAATGGTAAAACATGGCTTCAATTGAAACCTTCTCTTTACTCCTCCTCTATCCCACTGCTTTTCCTGCCTCCCCATAGGGGAGTTTGGTGGTTTTCACAAAAGCTTCAGATTTTGGGTTTCCATAAATCCCATGAATGTTTTTACACTTGCACTCGTTTTTATGAGTGTACTTACATTGCACTACAGTCCTATATAATATTATTCGTGTGTTTTAAAAACATCACATATTTCATCATATTTTTCCCACATCTTCCTGCAAATTGAATTTTTTTTCCACTTAACCTTATGTTTGCAAGATCCGTCCATTTTGAGTTAATTCCCTTTACCTGCTACAGAGTTTTCCATTGTATAAACAGACCACATTTCATTTGTTTGTTGTCAAAGAGAGGTATTTGCCAAGGTGAGCAAACTGTTTGCCCAAACAAATCCATTTACAATAATTTCCTGGGGCAAATAGTAAAGTTATTTATTGGTTTACAGTCCTATCTTTCCAGGCAAGAATTTCCTGGAACAGATCGTCAAGTCATGTTGATATTGGGGGCTTCGTTTCTTGGTCCCTGTCAGTTGAGTAACATTGAGGAAGGTTGTCTAGGTTCTTGTATTTATCCAGTCCCCGATTGCTGGGCATTTAGGTTATTGCAAATATTTTGTTATCACATCCAGTGCTGCAATGACACCTTAAGCACGTTGTGAGAGTTTCTCTGGGGTCCCCACACAGAAGCGCAATTGGTAGCTAGCAAGATGTGAGCATCCTCAATTTTCCTAGAGTCTGATGTTCTCTCTAGCCCATCTCCGTGACTCCCAGAAGAGGAATATCTCCCTCCACAGCCACCAGAACAGACGGCAGGAACTGCCAGGGCTTTGCCCACACCGGCTGCGTGCCCACCCGCCTGCCTTCCCTTGCTCTGGCAGATTAACGGTGACCTGTGACCCTGACAGGCTGGCCACACTCCCGGCCAATTTCAGCCTGTCGAAAGGAGTCCCCAGGGGTGGTTAGGGCTTGGGGATGTGTTGGCCAGATGGGCCTGGGAGGTCTTGGGTTGGCTTATCCCAGGAGGCAGAGCAGGTGGGCAGCCCTCAGCACCCCCACCCCCATTTCCCCATCATGCATCACTGGGCTGGAGCTGGAGCCAGATGGTGGGGATGGGGCAGCCTTGCAGCTTCTGGCCGGACAAAGGAGCCTCTGTACTGCTCCCCCACCCTGACTGGTGTGGCTGGCCTAGTCTGACTGCCAATCACTCTCAGCCCTGGCCTGCCTTGCCCTGGGCAGCCTTTCTGCCTAGAAGGTCCCTTCCCCCATCCCATTTGTGGGGGAAGTTTCCCAAGCAATGTTTCTGGAGAGCCTTGGACTTGGAAACCCACTCATTGTCCACCTGAGAGTGGGCAGGTATGACCAAGGCAGTGTTGCCCCGTGGTTATGCCAGGTCACAGATTCAAATGCACTAATAAGATCAAGTGCAACGGGCCAGGTAGGGATTATGGCAAATTGGTGCTTGGCACTCAGTGAGCCCTCGTCAATGGTCCCTGCCATTGCTACAACGGGGGAACTGAAGCTTGGAGAGGAGGGTGCTTGCAGAAGAGTCTCATGGTTAGGGGAATAGACTTGGGAGTCAGGCCTCACCCCAATTAATTCCAGATCTGCTGCTGAGAGTGAGCTCTTGGGATCACTGAAGCTCTCATTCCTCATCTGAAATGGGGCTAATTAAATCTTTATCAGAGAAAACCGTCCTGAGGGAGAGGTAAGATAATACCTGGAAAGCATCTGGTACAGAGTTAGCCCCCAGGACATATGAGCTAATCTCATTATTATCCTGGGATCCAGAAAGAGGGTGCAGACACTGCTAGAGACAGGAAGTTCTCAGAGTGAGAGGAGGAACATAGGGCATCTGTAGTTGACTGGTTCACCTGAGATCCACCTGAGGACTTCCCCAGGTACCATGTGTAACCTTCTTGACCAGGACTCTGTTTCCTTATCTGTAAAATGGGTTAAATGACAGTAGTGACCTCATAGGCTGTAAGGTTTAAGTCAGTTTTCACCTGGAGAGCTTATGGACCGTAGTCAATCAGTATTAGTTATTACTGGGAGGCAAGGAGTCATCTCTGACTCCCCTCATCCAGGCTAGGGTTTGGAAGGTCTCCAAGTCAGATCTGTCTTGGGGCATAGCAAAGGGGAGGAAGGAGGAAAGGCAGGCCTGGGGATCCAGGGGCCCTGGGCTCTCTTCTGGGTGCTGCCTCTATTTTGGTGGGTGACTCTAGGTATCTGGAGAGTGGATGATTTGACCCCCACTGTTCCTCAGGAGTCTGGTTCCAGGGTTCTCTGACCTGGGCAAGCGCATGAGGGAGGGAAGATGGGTGGGGAGGGAGCTAGCAGGGGCTAGCCACAGAGATGCAGCCAGACCGGCCCTGATGGCCAGGCTGCCTCCAGGAATCCCTCCCCACACATGGGGTCCAGGCAGGTTCCAACTGGGTCCCTGATGCCAAGTGAAGTCTATTAATATCAAAGTAATAAGGTAATTACTGTGATTTGGGAAAATTACTAGTGAATGCTTTTGAGGGAATTTTATAGCAGAGAGAAGGGTGAGTGAAACATCTGTGAGGAAAAGATGAAGGATTGTTCTGGATGGAGCATGAGGGTGTCAGGCTCGGGGCCCAGTGGGAGCTCCCTCCACACTCTACAGCTTGGTACTCCTGCAGGAGTGAGTGGAAGAGAGTGTGCGCGCGCGCGTGTGTGTGTGTGTGTGTGTGTGTGTGTGTGTGTGTGTGTGTGTGTTGCAGGTGAGGATTGGAAGAGGAGCAGGGTGGAGGAGAGCCCTCGGGGGAGGGAGTGCATGTAGGATTTCCAAGCCCTAAAATTACCCTTGCAGAGTCCAGGGTGAAGGTCTGAGCCTGGAGCTAGAAACCAATCTCCTTTTCATTCCCCGGCCTGTAGCCTCTGACTGTGAGTGAAATCCAGCCCCTCAGTCACCTCAGTTCCAAGCCCTCTGCCTGGAGAAGGGTTAGGCAGACGACCCCTGAGTCAGAGAGGCTAGGAAGAGCTTAGAAGCAGAGGTTGTCAAAGTGTGACTCTTGGATTACAGTGTGGTCATCGGCTGGGAACTTGCAGACCTGCTATCTCAACCTCTGGGATGGGGCCCCGGCAGTCTGTGTTTTAACAAGCCCAGAATAGGGGTGTGAGATGACAGGCAGGGCCAGACCTGGGAAATGGAGCCTGAGGACCGCTTTGAGAGGTTTTTAGGAGGTTGACTCCGTAGGAATTGATGACAGTGTGGACGTGGAAGATAGCATGGTAATAGTAGTCATAGAAGAACAACTTGGGGCACCTGGGTGGCTCAGTCGGTGAAGTGCCTGACTTTGGCTCAGGTCATGATCTCCTGGTTTGTGAGTTCAAGCCCTGTGTCGGGCTCTATGCTGAGCAGATTATGCTTCAGATCCTCTGTCCCCCTCTTTCTCTGCCTCTCCTCTGCTCATGCCACTGCTCTCTCTCAAAAATAAATAAAGTTTAAAAAAAGAAGTAAGAAGAACTGAATCGGTACTGTGCACTTATTCGATGAGACACTGTGCTAAGCACTTTCAAGTTATTCATTTCACCCTTACAAAACCCGTCATGGGTAGGGACTACTGTGATCCCAGTATTTTGGATAGGAAACTGAGGAACAGAAAGGCTAAATGCCTGAGGCCCCACAGCTAGACAGCTGTGGTGGTGGAGCCAGTCTTCAGATACTGGAATTTTGCTTCCTGTCTCATTCCAGCCTGCTTTGGTAAACCTGAGGAGGGTGGTTAGTGACCTGAGTGAGCAATGAAGACTGCTCAGGGGAGAAATAACTTTAGGGGAGCCCAGCACTGCTTTGATTTTAAATTTACTGAGCATTTACTATGTGCATTTGCCGTGTATTGTCACATTAAAATTTTTTTTATTGTTTATTTTTGAGAGAGAGAGAGAGAGAGAGAGAGAGAGAGACAGCACGAGTGGTGGAGGGGGCAGAGAGAGGGAGACACAGAACCCGAAGCAGGCTCCAGGCTCTGAGCTATCTCACAAAGTCGGACACGGGGCTCAGTCACAAACTGCAAGACCAAGAACTGAGCTGAAGTCGGATGCTTAACTGACTGAGCCACCTGGATGCCCCTGTATTGTCACATTTAAATGTCACTTTGTGGAGGGTGCTGGCTGGCTCAGTCGGAAGAGCATGTGACTCTTGATCTCTGGGTCGTGAGTTCAAGCCCTACATGGGGTGTAGAGATAACTTAAATAAATAAAACTTAACAAAAATAAATAGGGGTGCCTGAGTGGCTCAGTGGGTTAAGTGTCTGACTTCGGCTCGGGTCATGACCTCATGGTTTGTGAGTTCAAGTCCCGCATCAGTCTTTGTGCTGACAGCTCAGAGCCTGGAGCCTGCTTTGGATTCTGTGTCTCCCTCTCTCTCTGCCCCTTCCCCACTCTCACTTTGCCTCTCTCTCAAAAATAAATAAACATCAAAAAAATTTTTTTAAACAAATAAATAAATGTCATTCTGATCCTCTAGGTACTACAACTATCCCTATTTTACAGATGATGCAATTGAGGCTCAGAAACAGGATCAGCTGCCTAAGGTCACATAGTGAGTGGCCCGAGAAAAATTTCAAGCAAGGCAGCAGGAATTTGGAATCCTAGCTCTTAATCCAGATAGGCAGACCCTAGACTTAGTGGGGACCCACCCTTACAGAGAGGTGCTTTTACTGCTTCCTGTCCATTTGGGACACCCACCCTGTGTCCCCAAGCTCCCAGGATAGGACCACATACAGAGTATGCACAGAATGAACGTCTGTCAAGTGCCATTAATAACATTTGTCTACATAGAACAGTCTAGGGGCACCTGGGTGGCTCAGTCGGTTAAGCGTCCGACTTCAGCTCAGGTCACGATCTTGCTGTCCATCAGTTCAAGCCCCGCATCTGGCTCTGGGCTGATGGCTCGGAGCCTGGAGCCTGCTTCCGATTCTGTGTCATTCTGTGTCTCCCTCTCTCTCTGCCCCTCCCCCATTCATGCTCTGTCTCTCTCTGTCTCAAAAATAAATAAACGTTAAAAAAAATTAAAAAAAAAATAGAACAGTCTATGGAAACCAGAAGAAGGAATTAAAATTTAAGGAGGCTCTCCCATGTGGCAGGCACCTTATACAGAGCCATTTCATGCTCTCAGAGCCCTTTAGCCTTTTGTTTTATTATCCCCATTTTACAGATGAGGAAAGTAGGACCCAGAGAAGTGATGTGTTTGAGGTCACACGATGTTAGTGGAAGAGCCAGGGTTTGAGGCCAAGTCTGCCTGACCCCCAAACGGGTTCTTTTTCTATTGGCTGGGTCAGTGACTGAGAGGTAGGGGTGCAGAGATGGGATGGGCTCAAAAAATGGTGGATGGTATAATGTAACAATTATTATTATTATCACCCTGTGTGAAATTGATGTATAATCCTCACATGAGGAGGGGCGCCTGGGTGGTTCAGTCAGTTAAGTGGCTGACTTCAGTTTAGGTCATGAGTTTGAGCCGTCTGTGGGTTCGAGCCCCACACCAGGCTCTGTGTGGACAGCTCAGAATCTGGAGCCTGCTTCTTTCTCTCTGCCCCTCCCTTGCTCACACTCTCTCTCTCTCTCTCTCTCTCAAAAATAAATAAACATTAAAAAAATTTTTTTTAATCCTCACATGTGAAAGGGAAGAAAGTACTTGCCCCATTCTAGACTCCCATCTTTCTTCTGCCAGGGCTGGGAGGGTCAGCCTGCCTAAGACCCTGCAGCCCTGGCTCTCTGCTGCCCTCTGCTGGCATCAGTCAGATGTGGTAGCCATGTGGAAACCATGTGGCCCCAGCATCATTAGTTGGCCTCCAGCTCATCAACAGTGTGGTTTTTGTTTTTGTTTTTGTTTTTGCCAGTGACCAATACTGGGCTGGTGGGGAACAGGGCTAGTGAGGCTCTCTAGGGACTCTGTGGGGGGCCCAGGACTGGTGAGGCTCTTTAGGGCCTCTGGTTCCTCCCTTGTGAAATGCTAAATTTGGGACTAAAAGCTCTCAGACACGACTCTGACTCTGACTCTGTCTTCTGCCAAGTGTGACACCTTCCTGGTTCCTCGAGATAATGAGGAAAGCCAAACCTGTTGCCCTGGTTCCTGTCCCTTTTACTTCCAGCCTCTGAAACCTTCTTGCTACTCACCTGAACATTATCAAAACCCAGTTTGAACCATTATCATCCCCCCTCAAGTTTTATTTTTTTGCTGGGGGGCTAGAATTAGAGCCCCAGGACGCTTGTCTGGTTTAAGAGTAAAAACCCTCTCTTAATCCCCACTCAACAAAACACATCCAACAGCAAATGTCCTTCTCCCTGAGATGGTTGTTTAATCTTGCTCTCTCCTCTTCTGCTTGATTTCTATGTCAGGGCTCAGACCTTGGCTCATTTTTCTTCTATCTCTGTTCTCTTCCTAGGTTATCTTCCATCATCACACACTTTCAACTGCTGTTGACTCTCTCTGACCTCCTGCACCTAAGACTTTAGCAAGTCTTATCCATCTTTCCTCCTCAATACTTCTTATTTAGATTTATTCCTCTCCATCACCACTGTAGCCACTCGCTAGACCCAGTAGCCACCATCTGCCATATGGACAACTACAACCGCCTCTGTGCAGATTGGATTTTCCAAAGATGATCATCATAATAGCTCCCATCCCATGTACTCTTCTAGGATCTTCTCATTCTTCCATCAAGAGGTGGAGTCAAATTCCCCTCCTCTTAAATTTGGGAGGACACTTGTGACTGTCTTGACTAATAGAGCACAACAGAAATGATGTTATGTAACTTTACAGCCTAGATCATAAGAACACCATGACCTTCCACCTTGCTTCCTTGGGACACATGATCTTGCACCCCAACCACCATACTTTGGGGAAGCCCAACAGCACATGAAGAGGAACAGAAGCCCCTAGGCCCCAGCCCCACCTGGCCTCCCAGCCAAGAGTCCATATCAATTGGCTAAGCATGTGAATGAGCTGTCTTGAAAATAGATCTTCCACTCTCTAGAAAAGCCACTGCATCCTGCATCTATGCTATGTGCGATAGAGATGAGCAGTCCGCACTGAGCTCTGCCTCAGTTGCGGAGACTAACACAATTGACTGCCACTGTTTTAAGCCTCTGAGTGGGGTTGTGTTTTACACAGTAATATATAGTTTTTTAAATGGTCTCCTTGCAGGGCGCCTGCGTGGCTCAGTTAAGCGTCTGACTTTGGCTCAGGTCATGATCTTATAGTTCATGGGTTTGAGCCCCGTGTCAGGCTCTGTGCTGACAGCTCAGAGCCTGGAGCCTGCTTCGGATTCTGTGTCTTCCTCTCTCTGCCCCTCCCCCAGTCACACTCTGGCTTTCTTTCTTGCTCAAAAATAATAAACATTTTTTAAAATTAAAAAAAAATATGGAATACTACGTGGCAATGAGAAAAAATGAAATATGGCCTTTTGTAGCAATGTGGATGGAACTGGAGAGTGTGATGCTAAGTGAAATAAGCCATACAG
>NW_024412427.1:12154569-12168373 GCF_014898765.1 Herpailurus yagouaroundi
GGGGCTCGAACTCACGGACCGCGAGATCGTGACCTGGCTGAAGTCGGACGCTTAACCGACTGTGCCACCCAGGCGCCCCTGTTTTGTTTTTTTTTTAAGTAGGCTCCATGCCCAACATGGGGCTTGAACTCACAACCCTGTGATTAAGAGTTGCTTTCTGTACCAACTGAACCAGCCAGCCGCCCTGGATAGACCACATTTTGGTTATCCATTCATCAGTTGAGGGACATTTGGGTTGTTTCCACCTTTTGGCAATAATAATAATCATTGTCATAATAATAATGCTGTGAACAATTGTGTATAAATTTTTGTGAGGTCAAATATTTTCATTTCTCTCAGGTGCATACCTAAGAGTAGAATAACTGGGTCCTATGATAACCCTATATTTAACATTTAAGGAGCTGCCTAACTATAATACTAGAATCATTTATTTAAAAATTTTTTTTCTCAGAAATAAAATAAAATAAAATAAAATAAAATAAAATAAAATATTTTTCAGGGCGGTGTTGCCTGGGTGGCTCAGTCAGTTGAGCATCCAACTCTTGCTTTTGGCTCAGGTCATGATCTCCTGGTTTGTGGGTTCAAGCCCTACATCGGGCTTTGTGCTGACAGCTTGGAGACTGTTTCCAATTCTCTGTCTCCCTCTCTCTGCCCCTCCCCTGCTTGCACTCTCTATCAAAAATAAACATTAAAAATTTTTTTAAGTAATAAAAAATTTAAAAAAAATTTTAAAAGTAAACTCTACCCTCAACACGGTGCTCAAACTTATAACCCCAAGATCCAGAGTTCTGCGCTCTTCTGACTGAGCCAGCCAGGTGCCCCACACATGGCTCTTTCTTTTCTTTCTTTCTTTCTTTCTTTCTTTCTTTCTTTCTTTCTTTTTTTATTTTGAGAGAGAGGAAGTGTGCATGTGAGCAGGGGAGAGCAGAGATAGGGAGAGAGACAGAGAGTGAGAGAGAGAGAATCCCAAACAGGCCCTGCACTGCCAGCATAGAGCTCGACATGGGGTTTGAACCCACAAACTGTGAGATCATGACCTGAGCCAAAATAGGACACTTAACAGACTGAGCCACCCAAGCCTCCAGGTGAATAGGTTTTTTTCTTTTCTTTTTTTAAAATTTTATTTATTTTGAGAGTGTAAGAGAGAGCCCAAGTAGGGGAGGGGCAGAGAGAGAGAGAGCAAGAGCAAGAATGAGAGAGAGAGAGAGAGAGAGAGAGAGTGCACTGTCAGCTTGGAGCCCGATGTCGGGCTTGAATCCATGAACCGTGAGATCATGACCTGAGCCAAAACCAAAAGTTAGACATTTAACCAACCAAACAACCCAGGCACCCCTCTTTTTTTCTTTTTTTAAATTTAAGTACAATAAAACCTTGGTTTGCGAGCATAATTTGTTCCAGAAACATGCTTGTAATCCAAAGCAATTTTATATCAACCGAATTTCCCCATAAGAAATAATGGAAACTCAGATGATTCATTTCACAACCCAAAAATATTCATATAAAAATGATTACCATACTATAATATAATACAAAATAATAAAGAAAATACAAACTGTAAAGAAAAATAAACAAATTAACCTGCATTTACCTTTGAAAAACTTTGTAGCTGGTGTGAGGGAGATGAGAGAGGAGGCTTACTGTGTAGGACGACTTTCACTATCACTGACAGAATCACTGCTGTCTGTTGGCTCAACGGATTCTTTTTCTTTTCGTGCAACTTTAAAAAGGAACTTATCCAATGACACTTGTTTTTGCTTCCTTTTGAGGATTTCTGGGAAATGTGACATAGCATTGATGATCACCCACAATCCTACAGCGAGAGAGAGAGAGAGAGAGAGAGAGAGAAAAGAACCATTGGCTCAGTTATGATCATGTGACATTTGACATCACACAGGTACAACTCGTATTGCAAGACATTGTTTGTCAAGTTAAAATTTATTAGAAGTGATTGCTTATCTTGTGGAACACACACAGAAGAAGTCACTTGACATCCAAGGTTTTACTGTAATCTCTATGCCCAAGGTGGGGCTGGAACTCACAGCCCTGAGATCAAGAGTTGCCTGCTCTACTGGCTGAGCCAGCCAGGGGCCCCCAAACTTTTAATGATTAAAACAGCTTTAAATTTACCAAAAATAATGAGAATATTACAGAGAGTTCCCATACATTTCACGTCAAGTTTTCCTTATTAACAATATCTTATATTATTATGGTACATTTGTGACAATTAACCAATGTTGATACATTATTAGTATCTAAAGTTCATACTTTATTCAGATTTCCTTAGTTTTTGCCTAATGTCTTTTTCTGTTCCACCATCCTCCAGGATACTACACTACATTTAGGTGTCATGTCTCTTTAGGCTCCTCTTGGGTGTGGCAGTTTCTCAGACTTTCCTTATTTTTGATGACCTTGACAGTTTTGAGAACTAGTTGTGTATTTTGTAGAATAGGATTTGTCTGTTGTTTTTCTCATGATTAGACTTAGGTTATAGTCTTTTTTGTTGTTTTATTTTATTTTTTTGTTTTTAATGTTTATATATTTTTGAGACAGAGAGAGAGAGAGAGAGAGAGAGAGAGAGAGAGAGTGAGGGAGGGGCAGAGAGAGAGGGAGACACAGAACCTGAAGCAGGCTCCGGGCTCTGAGCTGTCAGCACAGAGCCTGACTCAGGGCTCATACCCATGAGCTGTGAGATCATGACCTGAGCCAAAATAGGATGCTTAATCAACTGAACCACCCAGACGCCCCAGATTATAGATTTTTGAAAGAAAGACCAAAAGACAGATTATCTACAAAAGGAAGGAGTATTTGACTGACAGCAAACCTGTCAATGGCTTCAATGGAAGACAGAGAAGACAGGGCTGAGGGAACATGCAGAGGGAAAATCTGCCAACCGAGAATTCCCGCTCAGTGAGACTATTTTTCAAGAACAGCATAAAATAAAAACACTTTCAGATAAAGAAAAGCAGAGATTTTCGTGTCTTTGGCGCTTTCCTTTCTTGTCCCCTTTGGGCTGTGCCTCATCCAGTGTCAGCTGGTCTGGGAATCCCGGTTTGCTACTGTGTGTGGTTAGTGGGATCAAAGGATACAGTATGGATTTTGGAGGAGGGCATCGCTGCTGGGCCTCAAAGAGAACCCAGGTAGACATCTACAGCCTTGGGTCTCTTCATCTGTATGATTTACTGTTGGCAGAAAGCAGACTTTGAGTGGACCCGGAGTGGTAAAGGGCTGGTGGGGAGCACTGTGAGCCACAGGGCAGTAGGTACATTGACTGCAGCCTGATCTGCCTGGTCTGTCCTGTACCAGGAGTTTCTCAACTATGGAGCTGGAATACAGGCTTCTTGAAAACCATTGACCCTGTGCTTTCTTGAGAAAGGGGAATTAATAGTTCTTGTTGAATCAGTCTCACGAGGCTTTTGTGTAACTTGAGGACTGTCTAGAGACCTGTGCCTGTTTTGAAGAATCAAGGATTACTGTTGGTTTTTTTTTTTAAATTTTTAAATGTTTATGTATTCTTGTGAGAGAGAGACAGAGCACGAGTGGGGGAGGGCCAGAGAGAGAGGGAGACAGAACCTGAGGCAGGCTCCAGTCTCTGACCTGTCAGCACAGAGTCTGATGCAGGGCTTGAACCCACGAACCATGAGATAATGACCTGAGCTGAAGTCAGACGCTTAGCTGACTGAGCTACCCAGGAGCCCCAAGGATTATTGTCAAACTTTGGTAAAATTTCTAACTTGTATCCTTCCTATCTGGAGAAAAAAAATAAAATTCTTTAAATCTAAAAAGGGAGAGAGAGACAAAAAGAAACTTTACCGTTAGTCTGCCCTCTTTCACTGTGGAAAATTCTAAAGGATATAATTCAGAGAGAAGGAAAATAATCCCAGAAGAAAGTTCTGAGATGTAAGAAAGAGCAAAAAGCAGAGAAAACACGTAGGTAACTCTGAAAGAATGTTCACTGTGTAAGGCAATGATGGTACCTAATTTGTGGGCTTAAGGGGAAAAAAATGAGCACCAAAATGCTAGATAAATGCAACAAATAATTAGGGAGAGAGTCATAGAAACAATAGAGTTAATACAATGAGAGAATATAACTTCCAATAGTAGAAAGAGAAGAGTCCATTTGTAAGATGTTTAAAAAATAGCAAATATAAACAATAGCTTCTTTAAGATTCATACATACACATTACCACAGCAATAAAATACAAGGATGTGAGTATAACAGAATTCATTAGTGGTCACTGGATGTGGGAAGGGGGAATGTGATCAGGGAGGGGGGTCAGAGGCCTCAGATGAATTGATCGTGTTCTGTTCTTTATTTTAGTATGTATGTATATATGCACATATTTATTTATGATCATGTTCTATTCCTTAAACTGCATGCTGGGTGCATGATTATTTTCTTCCTATTCTTTGTACATTAGCAAGATGTTTTAATTATTTTAAATTTATTTATTTATTTATTTATTTAATGTTTATTATTTTTGAGAGAGAAAGTGCGAGTGGGGGAGGGGCAGGGAGAGAGAGGGACAGAAGATCTGAAGCTGGCTCTGCACTGACAGAAGAGAGCCTGAGCGGGGCTTGAACCCACAAACCACAAGATGGTGACCTGAGCCGAAGTCAGGCACTTAACCGACTGAGCCACCTAGGCGCCCCTCAATATTTTTAATACTTAAGAAAATTAAATGTAATCCTATCAAACCAACCGTGTTAGTTCTCCACTGAAACCCTCCAGTATCCTCTAGCTTGGAATAAAATCTCGGTGTATTTCCTTGTCTCAGAGGATCTGCATTGTTTGGCTCCTGTGACCTCTCCGCACCTTCTCCCTTGGTTTTAAGCTAGAGCCATCCAACGAAGCCAAGGTCTTTCCTACCTGAAGACCTTCGCATGGACCCTTTCCTCCAGGCATAATTGGCTCCTTGTCAATTTTTAGGTTTTAGATTGAATATACCTCCTTCCCTGACTACCTTCCAGAAGGTCGTCTTGCCACTTGTTATTCTCTATTATTGTCCTCTGTTTATTTGTTTTCTTCAGGCACACATCAGTTTGATAATTATTTTATTTATTTCGTTTGTTTGTTTAAGAAAGACTCCCCCATTAGACCATGTATTCCACTAGGGCAGGACTGTATACATCTTATTTATTTATTTAGAATGAGTGGGGAAGAGGGGCAGAGAAAGAGAGAGAGAGAGGGAGAGAATCTCAGGTAGGTCTCAATCCCACAACCCTGGGATCATGACGTGAGCTGAAATCGAGAGTTGGATGCTCATGTGACTGAGCCACCCAAAAGCCCCTATTTATTTTTAAGTAGACTCCACACCCAGTGTGGGACTTGAATTCATGACCCTGAGATTAAGAATCACATATTGTATTGACTGAGTCAGCCAGGTGCCCTAGGACTGTACATATCTTGTCCACGGTCTATCCCCAATACATAGCATAGCACCTGCCTCAGAGTTGGGACTGAGTAAATATTTTTGAATGAATAAATAAATGAATTGATGTTAGATTGAGAGACAAGGCCCAGGAAGTGTTTGTTTTATTAGAAAATATGTGATTTTCCAGGGTGCATGATTGCCTCAGTCCATTAAGCTATTGACTCTTGATTTCGGCTGAGGTCATGATCTCGCAGTTGTGAGATGAAGCCCCACGTTGAACCCTGCATGGGCTCTGTGCTGTGTGTGGAGCTTGCTTGGGATTCTCTCTCTCTGCCCCTCCTCTGCTTGAGTGGGCGTTCTCTCTCTTAAAAATAAGTAAATAAACTTAAAAAAAAAAAAAAGCAGAGGGGCGCCTGGGTGGCTCAGTCGGGTTAAGCATCCAAGTTTAGCTCAAGTCATGATCTTGCTGTCTGTAAGTTCAAGCCCTGTGTCGGGCTCTGTGCTGACAGCTCAGAGCCTGGAGCCTGCTTCAGATTCTGTGTCTCCCTCTCTCCCTCTGACCCTTCCTCACTCATGCTCTGTCTCTCAAAAATGAATAAATGTTAAAAAAAAAGATGTGATTTTCCATACCTTCCTAGGTTGTCTTGAAGATTGAAGGAGATGATCTATGGAAAGCAGTTACGTTAAGCAGTGGGTCATGTAAACTTGCATTATTGCTGCCATCATTGGGTCTGCTTCCTGCCTTGGAGCCCGTGCATAGAGACCTCTCTACTTGACTAGGACCCCAGACTCTAGGTCCAAGGGGTTGAGCCTGCAGGGCCTTCAGTGGTAACTTGAGACTAGTAAACTGGGCAACTCCCCTTCCTCTTTCCTTTGCCCTTTCTCCTCTCGTCCCTTGGGGCTGAACTGGTTTCCTCTGGGAGCTCTGCCCTGGGGTTTGGTGGGGAGCCAGGCTTGTGTGTGTGTGTGTGTGTGTGTGTGTGTGTGTGTGTGTGTGTGTTTGGAAGGACAATTTCTGAGCCACAGCAGCAGAGAGACATCAGCTGACCACAGTGGTATTCCTCCAGGGAATTGGTACAGGGTTCCTGGGGGCAGGCTGACTGGGTCACAGCTGATTGGCATTGCCCATACTTTGTGATCAGACACAGACACACACACACACACACACACTCACACATATGCACATAAAACAACCATGCACATACTCATATATATACACACACACATACACATGTACATATACACATGCATACATCACTCTTTTTTTCTGGCTCTACATCCTCTTCCTTCTCTGCTAGCCTCCTTTTATTCTGTACACATTTACCCTTCTTCCTCCCTTTCCATTATAACCATTGAAAATAGTCCCCTAGGGGAGGAATTCTGTATTAGGGCTCTTTCTCACCAAGTTTGTCTGGGGCTCATTAAGTCTTTTTTAAGCAGGGCAATACGTGGGGGGACTTTTAAGGATCTGGCTCCAGGCTTTGGTCCTGGGAGAGGAATCTGGTCTCTTGCCTCCTGCTTGATCCCTCCTCCTCTCCCTCCCTACCTTCTGAGTGAAGCTTCCAAAGGCCAAGTAGGATGTAGTTCTCATTTATCATAAGTGTTTACTTTTGTCAGTAACTTACTTTTGTAAGTGTCCCTAATTTTCTCAGGTGGTTTCATCATCTTTAGAGCATAAAAGTCATACTTTAAAAAAAATTCTTTTTAATTTGTTTTGAGAGAGAGAGAGAGCATGAGCAGGGGAGGGGCAGAGAGAGAGGGAGAGAGAAGATCCTAAGCAGACTCTGAACTATCAGTGCAGAGCCCCACATAGGGCTTGAACCCATGAACCATTGAGATCATGACCTGAACTGAAATCAAGAGTCAGATGCTTAACCGACTGAGCCACCCAGGTGCCCCTAAAAGTCATACTTTTAAAATAGTGATGCGTAGGGGCACTTGGCTGGCTCAGTTGGAGGAGCATGTGACTCTTGATCTCGGGGTTGTGAGTTTAAGCCCCACATTGGGTGCAGAGATTGCTAAAAAAAAAAACTTAAAAAAATATCAGTGCATAACACTATATTTCCTTCTTTCTTCCTCCCATCCTTCCTTCCTCTCACTTTGTTTATTTTTCATATTTATTGAATATCATACATATGTCAGACCCTGTGTGTGTGTGTGTGTGTTAGTTGTGTCTTTTCTTTTTTAAAAGAAAAATTTTAAGTTTACGTATCTTTGAGAAAGAGCGAGAAAGAGCAGAGGAGGGGCAGAAAGAGAGAGAGAGAGAATCCCAAGCAGGCACTGCACCATTAGTGCCAAGCCTGATGAAGGGCTCAAACTCAGGAACAGTGAGTTCATGACCCGTGTGGAAATCGAAAGTTGGCTGTTTAACCAATTGAGCCACCCGGTGACCCTAGTTGTGTGTCTTTCTGTTTTGATACTTATCACTTTATTTAAAAAAAATTTTTTTTTTCAACATTTATTTATTTTTGGGACAGAGAGAGACAGAGCATGAACGGGGGAGGGGCAGAGAGAGAGGGAGACACACAGAATCAGAAACAGGCTCCAGGCTCTGAGCCATCAGCCCAGAGCCTGACGTGGGGCTCGAACTCACAGACCGCGAGATCGTGACCTGGCTGAAGTCGGACGCTTAACCGACTGCGCCACCCAGGGGCCCCAATACTTATCGCTTTAAATTAAAGCTATTTGATGCCTGTTTTCTAAGATAATTATAACTCATTTTTTGAATGCTTACTATGTACAGGAATTGTGCTAAGCAGTTTGCTGGCATTATTTATTTATCCCTTATAATAATCCCAAGGGTAGTAATTTTAATATTATCATTTTACAGATTATGAAATGGAAAGCTAAGGGGGTTAAACAAGTTATTTAGGACCATAGAGATAGAAAATGGAAAAGTTCTTCACCACCTTGGGATCCTGCCTCTCAGTGGGCTGTGTGTCCTGTGAGGTGAGCCCCTGTCTATCTTGTTTACAACTATCTTGTTGTAACTTAGTGCTTGTGTACCTAGCACTATGCCTAGCATATAGGGGGTATTCAATAAGTATTGTTGAATGAATGAATTGTAAGCTTGTTCTTTGCTGCTATGTGGCTGTGGGAGTGAATGGGTTTGGAAACCAGACAGAGTCAAGTTGGAATTGATGTCTGTTCTTACTAGTGCTGTGTCTCAATTTCCTCATCTATAAAATGGGAATAATATACACGGCTGTGCAGGATGTGTGAGATTTAAATAACAAAGTCTATAAATCAGCTAGCTCATATGCCAATGTACAGCAAGCTGAATAAATGACATCTATGTATTATATGTACATGTGTATATATAATACATATGTATTATGTATGTGGCCTCAGTGGGTTTTCAGTGGTATGGAGCCATTCCCTTATGGTTGGGACAGTTGGGTTGGTCTATAGTTATTTGCAAACATAAGTTTTCTGTGGACAACTTGTGTATGTACCTGTTTTCTTGTGAGTTTCCTTTTTCCCTTGATCGTATCTACCTGAAGGTGCAGAGAGTCTATATAATGATGTGGCCCTAAGGATTTATTGCCCAACACGTCCCTGCTAGGAGTGAAAGCTGGAGATGAGGGGCAGATATGAAGGCTGGGTGAGGTGTGTGATTTGGGAGGGGGGATTTTTCTGGTAATGATCCCACTTCACCTCTGTATTTGGCAGCTGTTTGGCAGTGGTTCACGGCCTAGTCTCTGGTGTCAACAAGTCAGGGTTTGAGTCCCAGCTCTGCCCTACTCACAAATGTGTGACGGGGGCCAGTTAGACCTTCTAAATCCAAGTTTTCCCTTCTGTGTAATGGGAGTGTCCTTGACTGTAGCTACTCCTCGAGGCTGCTGTGATGTTGGGATAACACAGGAACATGCTCTGATAGGCCTGGCCAATGGTAAAGCATTCAGTAAATAAAAACTGCCATATTGATTGCGCAGAAGTCACAGTTTACAATGCATTTTCGCATTGATTTAATCCTGACACAAACTCCATGAGGTAGGGATTATTGGGACCCCCCATTTCAAAGATAAGGACACTGAAGCCCAGAGAAGTGAAGTGACGAGATCAGGGTTGACATGGAGCTAACAGAGCGATGTCCAAACCCAGAGCCCCACCTTCCAGCCCTGTTTCCTCACATCAGGAATTCTGGGTTCTCCTCCAACCAGGTCTCTCAGTGTGGGACTTCAGGCTTTTCTCTATTCGACTTTTTTTTTTTTTAAACATTTATTTATTATTGAGAGACAGGAGACACAGAGCGTGAGCAGGGGAGGGGTAGAGAGAGGGGAAGACACAGAATCTGAAATAGGCTCCAGGCTCTGAGCTGTCAGCACAGAGCCCCACGCGGGGCTTGAACTCACAGACAGTGAGATCATGACCTGAGCCGAAGTCGGTCGCCCAACCAACTGAGCCACCCAGGCGCCCCAACCCTATTCGACTCTTAACAGAACAAGGGGTTAATCTCTTAAACTCCCAATTTCGACGTGCGGACCCTGTCCACCACCTCCCCAAGACCTAAGCAGAGACTGCAGTTTGCTCATCCCGGTGGGCGGGACCTGTCAGCTTTAGAAGCCACGCCCCAGCCAAGCCACGCCCACAGACCAAAGCCCCAGCTGGGAAACCAGCTCCTTCCAAACCCCAACTGAGAAGTCCCTGAGGGCTCGATGCCTGCCTCTTAAACGCAAACCGTGTCTCTGGAAAGCACCTCTCCGCCATACATAGCTCTGCCCCGACGGCCAAAGCCTCGCACCAGGATCCATGGTTCTCATCCACGTCGGAGAGCTACAGTCCTGCCTCGACGTCCTTGCCCAGCTCAGAGTCTCCGCGGCGGGATCCTGCTCCGGACACGAAGCACCGCCCCCGTATAGCCCCGCCCATCTCCCCACTCAACTGCTTCTCTCCTTACCTATTGACCCCTACCCCACCTGCACCCTTACGACCGCAACCCCGGAGTAGTCCCACACTGCATCCTTTAGATGCAGGGTGCAGCTCCAGTCCTCCAGCCAGCATGCCTGCGGCCCCGCCCCTCGCCGGTAGCCACACCCCCTGACAAGCCCCGCCCCCGAGGCTCCACCCCCAGCGGCCGGGGGTGGGGTGGCGGCTGGCCCAGCCGGGCCCCCGCTGCCCTCTGCCCTAGGCGCTCGGTCGGAGCGGGCCGGGCACTGCGGGGCTAGGCGAGCTCGGCGGCCCGGGGGCTCGGAGGCGAAGATGGCGTCAGGCAGGCGCTCCCCGCGCACCGGGCTGCTGGAACTGCGCGCCGGGGCTGGCCCGGGGGCTGGCGCCGAGAGGTGGCAGCGGGTGCTGCTCAGTCTGGCGGAGGACGCGCTGACCGTGAGCCCCGCCGACGGCGAGGTCGGCCCGGAGCCCGGCGCCCCACGGGAGCCGGAGCCCGCGCAGCTCAACGGCGCCGCCGAGCCCGGCGCGGCGCCTCCGCAACTGCCGGAGGCGCTGCTGCTCCAGCGGCGCCGCGTGACGGTGCGCAAGGCCGACGCCGGCGGGCTGGGCATCAGCATCAAAGGTGGGCTCAGGGGCACCGCGGGCACCGAGGGCACGGGGTCGCGGTGTCTGTGGGGCCGCCGAGGGCGCAGAGGTCGCGGGGGCTGGCAGCGTACGGAGGACATAGAGTTGGAAGATTTCTGTCTGGGGGCAAGGAGGGTGTCTGAGGGGACAGAGGGAACGAGGACACCTGAGCACCAAGGTCGGAGGGGTTTTGGGAGTCGGAGGCCTCCTCCGGAAGGCACAGGTGGAGGGGGTTGGGGAGCACCGAGGACAGGTGGGTGGGGAGTTCTGTGTGGAGGCATAGAGATGTCAGGGGTTGCATGGACATGAAGGATAAGAGGAGCCCCAGGGGAGCAAAGGATGGAGAAAGGGGATTGAGGCCTGGGAAGCTCCTAGGCAAGGAGGAGGAAGTCCCTGGGACACAACCAAGGTGGAGGGGAGGGGTAAGGCCCCGAGTTCGGAGCACAAGGGTGGTTTGGAGACCTGGGTAGACAGGCTGGGCTCACAGACCCGGGTCCAGAAAGGATCTAGAAATCTGAGGGTCCAGGGCCCTGTGTACCTAGATGGAGAGTCCTGACAACTGGGTTTGAGTTTCCTGATCCGGCCATCTCCACCTGGCCCAGAATTGAGAGGGGGTGACCATAGAGTTGCCTCTCTGAGAAATCTCATCCCCAATACAGAGAGCTTTCTTTAGGTTGCAAGCAGGTTATGTTTGAGTCCTGGATCCATGTTAACTTAGACAATCACTTCCCATCTCTGAACTTTAGTTTCCTTACTATATAATGAGGATGATGATAGAGTTGTAATGATTCTCTGAGAACAGGAGTCTGAAGTACTCACCCTGCCAACACATAGTAGGTTCCTGGTTAATTTTTGGTGTTAGATGAGAGGAAAAACAGAACCCAGGAAAGACTCCCAAAGCAACTAACCATAGTGCTTAAAATCTCTGCATACTCCCAGCCACTGGGTTTACCATTCCTACCCATCTGCTTCTCAGGTTGCTATCTGTGTTGGGAAGGGGTGTCAGCCCTTGTATCATCTTGGATATGCAGGTCTCTCTCCCTGGTGCTGGGTCTTATTCATTGGTGTCTCCAGACCCTTTGGCCTGGGTGAGGGGCTGGGGATGGTAGTGACTCAGCTACCACTGTGTGCTGAAGGCTGTGCCCAATACTCTAGGTTTATGATCTGTTTCATCCCAGCAAGAAATGGTAAAAAGTGGGGAGCATAATCTCCATTTTGCAGGTGAAGAAAGTGAGACTCACAAAAGTAAAACAATTTTCCCACGCTCACACAGTGAGTGACAGTGCTGGGATTTGAACTTCAATTATCAGGCCTCTTAAGTGCCGAGGGGTTTTGGTTCTTCCCTGTGGAAGGGCAGATTCCTAGGCAGCCAACCAAAGGAATCTAAAAGGGAGAAATGGGGAAGACAGAGAGTGGGCACCAGTCTTGTCCCTAAATTTTTTTTTTTTCAACGTTTATTTACTTTTTTGGGACAGAGAGAGAGAGCATGAACGGGGGAGGGGCAGAGAGAGAGGGAGACACAGAATCGGAAACAGGCTCCAGGCTCTGAGCCATCAGCCCAGAGCCCGACACGGGGCTCGAACTCACGGACCGCGAGATCGTGACCTGGCTGAAGTCGGACGCTTAACCGACTGCGCCACCCAGGCGCCCCACCAGTCTTGTCCCTAAATTCCAGAATGGGAAAGGGCAACAGGTCAATCCAGAAATTGCACACTCAATATGTCAAAGGAGGGAGGAACTTAGAGTTAATACAGAGTTCTATTTTATAGATAGACTAGCTGAGACTTGGAGAGAGCGTGGACTTTCCAAGGTCAGGTAAAGTTACGCCCTAGCTCCATAGTTCTAGGTGGGAAGGTACTTTTAGGAGGGGTCAGGGGAAAAAAAAAAAGGAGGGGTCAGGGAAAGTGTCAGCTCCATTCAGTTCTTCCTTGGTAGAGACTGAGCTCCTGTTGCCACGATAACCTCCCTTCCAGGGTCCAGACCAGCCTGGGGCAGCCTAGAATGATCATAGCTTCAAACTGGACTGAAGTCCTTAGTTTCAGGTGGAGAAGAGCAGGTATAAATAGAAACCCATTCCTTTCTAGGCTTCAAGCTCTGTGCAGTGCAGTGAGCCTGTGTGGGGGTCAGGAGAGGCATTCTAGTCCTACCTTTGCCATCAATTTGTTGTGTGACCTTGAAATAATGACCTTCTTTCTATGGGCAACTAGTTCCTCATCTTCAATATTTTGGGATGGACTGGTGATATGATATTTGAGGGCCTGACTTGCAGTCCACCATAGGGTTAAGAGTGTTGGTTCTGGAGCCAGGAGACCTGGGTTCAAGTACTGCTCTGCGGCCACTAACTAGCTGGATGACCTTGGGCTTCTCTCCATACCTCATTTTTCCTGATAGGAAACTGAGCATGCATGTGTGATTGGGGTGTTGTAAAGATGCAGTGAGACAACAGTGAAAGCATTTAGCACAGTGCTTGGCACTTGGTGTGTGGAACTAATGTGAACTATTATGACGATTCATATTTTAAAATGATATTCAAGGGGCGCCTGGGTGGCTCAGTCAGTTAAGTGTCCGACTTCAGCTCAGGTCATGATCTCACAGTTTGTGGGTTCAAGCCCCACATCGGGCTCTGTGCTGACAGTTCAGGAGCCTGGACCCTGCTTCGATTCTGTGTCTCCCTCTCTCTCTGCCCTTCCTCTGCTCACACTCCGTCTCTCTCTCTCAAAAATAAATAAATATTAAAAATAATTAAAAAAAATAAAAATGATATTCAAGAATTTATCATTCAGTAAGATGTATTAGCTTTCTTTGCACCAGAGATGCAATTTGGATAGGCTTTTGAAATCTAGACTTAAAAATTTTTATTTTATTTTATTTTATTTTATTTTATTTTATTTTATTTTATTTTATTTTATTTTATTTTA
>NW_024412427.1:12168383-12231868 GCF_014898765.1 Herpailurus yagouaroundi
TATTTTATTTTATTTTATTTTATTTTATTTTATTTTATTTTATTTTAGAGAGAAAGGGGCGCCTGGGTGGCTTAGTCGGTTAAGCATCCAACTTTGGCTCAGGTCATGAACCTTGTGAGTTTGAGCCCCACATCAGGCTCTGTGCTGACAACTCAGAGCCTGGAACCTGCCTCAGAGTCTGTGTCTCCCTCTCTGTCTGCCCCTCTCCCACTGGCGCTTTGTCTCTCTTTCTCAAAAATAAACATTAAAATTTTTTTTTAGAGAAAAGAGAGAGTGGGCGGGGGAGAGGGGCAGAAGGAGAAAATCTTAAGCCATGCTGAGCGTGGAGACTGACGTAGGGCTCGATCCTACAACCCTGGGATCATGACCTGAGCTGTAATCAAGAGTCATATGCTCAACCAAATGAGCCATCCAGGCATTCCTGAAATCTAGACTTTAAGGCCTTGGTTTTCAGCTTTCAAACTTTCTGATTGCTAAACTTTCTGATTGCTAAACTTTCTGATTGCTAAAGAGGACCTTGGGGGCCATAGCAATAGCTGACTTCTATCTTTATTCCAGATTAAGGAGTATCAGTGGGTTCCCCCATTGTAGGAAAATTACTTAAAATCCAAAATACTTAAGAAAAAACTATTGAAGCACTTTGTAAGTTACTCAAACACTGGCAAACACCCAAAGCACCAGTGACCAAACTACATTATGAATTTAGAAAATGATTTATTAGTGTTCCAGACTTCTAAGACTAATTTCTGAGATTCTCTTAACTCTCTCATCGCCACCTTCTTGGCACTGGGCTGGTCACTGAGGTAGGCCTTCAGAGGGAATTCTGCTTTGGGGCACCCAGGTGGCTCAGTCGGTTAAGCAGTTGGCTCTTGGTTTTGGCTCAGGTCATGATCTCACGGCTCATGGGTTTGAGCCCTGCATTGGGCTGTGTGCTGACAGCATGAAGCCTGCTTGGGATTCTTTCCCTCCCTCTCTCTGCCCCTCCCCTACTCATGCTCTCTGTCTCTCTCTCCAAATAAATAAACTTTAAAAAAAAAAAGGAAAAGAAAGAATTTTGCTTTCGTGTGACTCTCAAGCATTGGAGCGTCTGCCTCAGTTTTTTCCTCTTTCTGTGCCTGTGCAGGGGGCCGAGAGAACAAGATGCCTATTCTCATTTCCAAGATCTTCAAGGGCCTGGCAGCTGACCAGACTGAGGCCCTCTTCGTGGGGGATGCCATCTTGTCTGTAAATGGGGAGGATCTCTCCTCTGCTACCCATGATGAGGCGGTGCAGGTCCTGAAGAAGACGGGCAAAGAGGTGGTGCTGGAGGGTAAGCACCGGGGACCCCAAGGATGTTCACTTCTTTCCTATTTCCCCCAGGCTTCAAGTGGCCGCAGCCCAGCAGTGGGGGCTGGGAGGTGGGCAGAGACGAAAACAGAGACAGAACTTGGGGACCTGCCTTGAGACAGTATGGCGTGGTGGTGGGAGAGCTGGCCCAGAGCCAGACGGACCTAGTTTTCATTTTCTCTCTCCTGTTCATTAGCTTTGTGGACTTGGACAAGTCATTTCGTTTCCCTGAGCTTTAGTTTCCTCACCTGTAAAACAGAGATTTAACTTCTGGGTTATTTCTGTAACCCTTGCTGGGTTGTGTGATCAGGACAAAAGGTACATGGCAGGATCCTCCACCCAGTGAGTGAATCAGGGAAGGAGGGGGCAGGGCCTGGGGAGGAGGCAGCTAATATTCTTTCTTGAGGAAACTGGAGAGCTCCCAGCTCTAGGGTCCTTAAAACCCTGAGACCCATCCTCCCTTGGGAGAGGACTTGGCCTTTACATTGCAGGACATGAGATCCTTCCAGCAAGGATCAGAGAGGAGTTTTGGAGGAGGGACCTTGGTGGTTCCTCTCCACTATCCCCGCACTCTGTGGTCTTGGATGAGACCTTTGTCTTCTCTGGGCCTCAGTTTCCCCATCAGTTGTTGTAAGTCTGTTGCTGTGACTGTCCCATATCTGCCTTTTGCCATCTCACTCAAGAGGTTTCTGTTTTGCTCAGCCCTTTCTTCAAACTCCCCTCTGTCAGTTCCGGAAGCTGTGGGGGCCTGAGGAATGTGTGTTTGGCTCTTGGCCCAGAACAGGCACAGGGAGATGGCGGGGGTTGATGGAGAATGCCATGGCTAGCAAAGCTGCTGAGCTGAGCCCCAAGCCTGAATCCTGATAGGTGGCCCTTGTTTTCCCAAACAGGTCTCCAAGAGGCCACAGAAACAAACAGGCTCTGGGTGATCTTTGGCATTCTTGTGGCCCTGACCTCAGTTCTTTCTCACTTTTGTTTTTATTTTTACATTTTCGATGTATCTATTTAAATGCCACTGGTGCATTTTTTAAATGTACACTTTAAAAAAGTCAAGTCTGCAGTATTGGCCCTTGAAGCTTAAGTATAACAGTCATAGTTTAACAGCAAGGTTAAATAACAAGATCACTCATAAATGATATGGGTATAAAAGACTCCGCTACCCTATGCCTCATTACTTTGGTATTTATAGCCAGTAATGCAGTTGAAACTCATCAAAATGTCATTCTTTGGTTGACTTGAGGAACTCTTTTAGGTTCTGCTATTTGAAAGTTTAATCTGTAGATGGTAAAATTTCTACTGCAGACACATTTCTAATTCACGCTGAGGTCCTCCTCATGCTTTCATCTTTGGGGTGAGAATGTCTATCTGGGCTCTCAGCATGAGTCATTCTGAGAAGATAACATCTTTGAGTGTTAGAAGCTTGAGGTATCTCCTGGCTTCAGGAGCTAATACCCAAGCCTTCTGTATAATTCTTGTACTCCATTCCTGCCTTACTAAGCCAAGAAACATTTATAGACACCTACTGTGTACCTGGTGTGCAGAGCACTGGGTCAGAAGCTAAATCAGACCCAGGTTTTCTCCTGCAGGAGCTCACTATCTGGTGGAGGAGATAAAACATAAACACTGTCTCATTCATACAAATATTTATTTATTTATTTATTTATTTATTTATTTATTTATAGTTTACTTCTTTATTTTGAGAGAGACAGAGAGAGAGAAAGAGCGCGCGAGAGCGCGTGCAAGCGGGGAAGGGGCAGAGAGAGAGGGAGAAAGGGAATTATAAGCAGGTTCTGCACAGTTCCGTGCTGTCAGTGCAGAACCTGATGCGGGGCTTGAACTCACAAACCATGAGATCATGACCTGAGTCAAAATCAAGAGTTGGTTGCTTAACTGACTGAGCCACCCAGGGGCCCCTCATAGAAACTATTTAAAAATCAGTTTCTAAAATTCTGTCTGGGTGATAGGTACTAAGGAGGGCACTTGTTATGATGAGCACTGGGTATTATATGTAAGTGATGAATCACTAAATTCTACTCCTGAGACCAATATTACACTATATGTTAACTAATTAGAATTTAAATACAAATTTGAAAAAAAATAATAAAAATGAAAAAAAATCTGTCCGCTCTGTGATGAATCTCTGGCCTTGGGTAAGACCCTTGTTTTCTCTGGCCCTCAGTTTCCCTATCAGTTGGGATTAGACCAGATCAGAGATGATCAGTAGCTTTCATTTTGAGTGCCATCTTCCCTGGTGGCTACTGGGAGTCACGTATTTGGAAGGATTGGGGCGTCTTGTCTGGGCTCAGCAGAAAGGAGCTGGGAGTGATTAACAATGTGTATCATGGATACAGTAGGGAAGAGAAGTGTACCATTCCAAGACTGGGAGTCCTCAGCTGTTAACGTTTTTTGAGACTTTTCCCAGGGTAAGATCTTTCCTTGGCAAATCTTGCCCCAGGCCTCTGGCTGGAGCTTGGCCTATCTCTTGCCCCAAATAGGATGTGGCACATAGTAGGCACTCAATAAATGTTAGTAATTACCCTCCTGTCCCATCACATTTATAGAGAATTGATATTATTTCTTCATGGAATGTTTGGTAGCATTCTCCAGGGAAGCCATCTTTATGGAAAGGTTTTTAACTGCATTTCCCGTGTTCTTAATAGGGCAATTTTGATGACCTATTTTTTCTTGAGTGAGCTTTGGTAGTTTGTGTCTTTAAAAAAATTTGTCCATTTCATCTAAGTTGTCAAATTTGTTGGCATAAATTGTTTATAATCTTCCCATATTATTCCTCCCTTTTGGATGAGAGTGTTCTCTGCTTTCTCTTTCCTTCTCCTTTTATACTAGTCTACTCAGTGGTTTTGAGGGGAATCTCAGTCTAGTGGGGTGGGGGGACAGCTGAGCAAAAATGCTAGATTACCAACGTGTCACAGGTGCTGAGATGGGAATCTGTCCATGGATCAGAGGAGACAGTGGTTACTTCTCTCTGGATAGTCAGGAAAGACTTCCTGGAGGGGCGGGGGGAATGCTGGTACTTTATGAACCATAGCAGATGTGGGTATGGGGTTGGGGAAGGGCATTCCAGGCAGGGGAGCTGTGTGAACAAGACCTCAGGTCTTGTCAAGTCAATGACTTGACTTACCTGGGGAGCTGCCTGGGAAGTAATTAGCTTTATCCTGAGCCTACGGTATAAGGAAGGGAGTGGAGAAAGAGGAGAGTATCCAGACTGAGAGACTTCGGAGCCTTGAATGCCAGGCTAAAGGCATTTGGACTTCCTCTGGAAGGAAACAGAGAGCCATTCAAGGGGATTCAGCAGGAGCAACACATGGGCAGATCTGGGTTTTAGCAGCACCAGCCTGGCACTCCCTTTGGAGGGAGGCAGAAATGGATGCAGAAAGGCAGTGAGGAAGCTGGGGCCGTGAACAGGAAGGAGATGGTGATGGTTTCACCTAAGCAGGCTTGGATAAGAGGAAGAGTCTGGAGGTTGTGTCCTTCTTGTTGTTTTTTTCCAGCTTTTTCTTATTTGAAGTCTCTTTTAAGGTGCTCTCCTAGTACAGCATATTTGTGGAAGGGTAATTCCACCCAAGGCAGAAAAGGCGTGGGGGCAGGCACTGGGGTCAAGAGTCTGAATTGCAGGGGTGACCTGAGAAGCCTGGAGGACATGAGGCAGCCAGGATGCTGGCATGTGGTTGGTCCTTGAGATCTGATGGAGCTTATGGAGAAGGTAAGGGTCTGGTAGCTTCACCAGTCTGGACTCAGGGTTCCTGGGACCCTCTCTGGGCCTATGTTCCACCTATGTTCCAGCCTAATTACTAGCCACATCGTTCAAAACTTTCCCACCCCCATCCCAGTCCTGGGGCCACGTCCAAGGGGCCATGGAAAGATGGCTTTTCCTTTGGATGTGAACCTGGCGGGGCAGCTGGGCATCTTTCCTGAGGCCTGGGGTTCAACGGGTACAGAGTCCCCAGAGAACGTCCTAGAAGGACAGATGTCACTAGCAAACTCTGGGTGCCAGACTTACTTCTCTGACCTAAGTCAGGGGTTCAGCTAGGCCTCGGTAACCCTAGCCTGCCTTGTAGACCTTTTCCCCTGCTAGTTCAGGGGTTTGCACAAATGTCTTCATCTTATTCTCAGCCACAGGGATGTGTTCGCAATCGGAATCTGGGCCCAAGCTGGCAGCCAACTGTCTGCTGCTTAGAGAGGCCCATTGTGTCCACGGACCTGGAGCCTGGGCCCTTGGAGACAGGCCTGGGAGCAAAGGGAGAGACAGCCAAATGCCTCCCCTCCCTCCGCCCACAGTGTGTCTGGCATGACGGGGACAGCAGTGACCCTGTGATGCCTTAAAAAATAATACTTAACCACAGGGGCGTCTGGCTGGCTCAGTCGGTAGAGCATATGACTTTTGACTTTGGGGTTGTGAGTTGGGTGTAGAAATTGCTTAAATATAGGGGTGCTTGGGTGTCTCAGTCGGTTGGTTAAGCATCCGACTTCGGCTCAGGTCATAATCTCACAGCTCATGGGTTTGAGCCCCACATCCGGCTCTGTGCTGACAGCTCCGAGCCTGGAGCCAGCTTTGGATTCTGTCTCTTCATCTCTTTCTTCCCCTCTCCAGCTCATGTTCTCTCTCTCTCTCTCTCTCTCTCTCTCTCTCTCTCTCAAGAAAGAAAGACATTACCTAAAAATAATTTTTTTAGGGGCGCCTGGGTGGCTCAGTCGGTTGGGCGTCCGACTTCGGCTCAGGTCACGATCTCACGGTCTGTGAGTTCAAGCCCCGCGTCGGGCTCTGGGCTGATGGCTCAAAGCCTGGAGCCTGTTTCCGATTCTGTGTCTCCCTCTCTCTCTGCCCCTCCCCCATTCATGCTCTGTCTCTCTCAGTCTCAAAAATAAATAAACATTAAAAAAAATTAAAAAAAAGTAATTTTTTTAATAAGAGGTTTTTTAAAAAATTAATTTATTTATTTTGAGAAAGAGAGAGAGAGCAAGCAGGGGAGGGGCAGAGAGAGAGGGAGGGAGAGAATCCTAAGTAGGCTCCGTGCTGTCAGCACAGAGCCTGACTCAGGCCTCGATCTAATGAACTGTGAGATCATGACCTGAGCTAAAATCAAGAGTCAAATGCTTAATCGACTGACCCACCCAGGCGTCCCAAAAATCAAATCTTTAAAAAATAATAATACTAGAGGACAGTAAAAATTAAAGTCAGTTTCAGTACTTTGTACAAAGTAGGGAAGGTACATTCCACATAACGGTCGAGTTTTAAAAGATAACAGGTGTAGGAGCGCCTGGGTGGCTTAGTTGGTTGGCATCCGACTCTTGATTTCAGCTCAGATCATGATGTCATGATTCGTGAGATGGAGCCCTGTGTTGGGCTGTGTGCTGACAGCGTGGAGCCTTCTTGGGATCCTCTCTCACCCTCTCTCTTTGCCCCTCCTCTACTCTCTTTCTCTCTCTCTCTCTCTCTCTCAGAAATAATGAACTTAAAAAAGAATAACAGGCAGAGAGTAGCATGTCCATAAATATTCATGATAAAAGGCAGTATAGAGTGATAGGAATTGCTATAATTCCCATTTTACAGACAAGGTCACCAAGGTTTGTTGAGAATAAATAACTTTCTTCAGGTCGTATGACTAAGAAATTGACAGAATTCAAACTGAGCTCTGTCTGGTTGCAGAAGCCAATATTGTTTCAGCCTTGGGTAATACCTGCCTTGCATGGTTATTTGCAAGATTAAAAAATAAAACACCAAGGGCAGTGCTCATAGTAGGTATTTGATCATTTAGTTTATTTGCTATTTTTAAGGATGAGACAATGCATTTGGAGTGCGTAGCACAATGTCTTTCACATGCAAACATTCAGTGAATGTCAGCCTTTATCATCTTTATATCAGCAGCCATCATTACTGTTTTCTCCAGTATACTTGAAGGTCTTTCAGGGCAGGACTCATGTGTAGTTTGTCTCAGAGCCCTATGCCTGGCACACATTAGCTTTTGGCCAGTAGGGAATGATCTGTGGGTATATCTCTGACCCTTTCTACTTTACCTTAACCATGTCAGTTTCAGTTGACTTTCCTAAATGTTTAAGATGGGGCTCAAGGCTCAAGCTGGGCTTGACTAAGTCCTGACAATGTTGGTTATAAGTCCTTGGAACTCCTGCTGGGTCCTCCCCTGGCAGATGGGGACTTCCAAGTGTCCTGCCCCAAATTTGGCTTAATATATCAGTACCGTTAAAAGAGGGATGTAATTAATGGATGCAACTAATATGAAGCTATCCTGCTTGGCTTAGCCAAATGATGCTGTGCCCCTGAGGTGCCTGAGAGATTTCTGACCTGGGAACATAGTCACGAATGGAGCCCCCGCCTAGTCCTCCCATGGCCACAAACACCTATTGTTCCAATCATTGTTCTCAAGGAAACATTTATTTAGACACACACACACACACACACACACACACTCACACACGCACACACACACGGCTTTGGGCCATGTGACTCCCTATAGATAAAACTTGGCTTAATCTCTGCCTGGATCTTGATTAAAATGCCGGTGGGGCTCTGGAGACAGGTTCTGGCCCCAATTAACTGCATGAGTCTGGCTGCTGATGGTGGTGGAAGAAATAATAATGATAATAATAGTGATGATGGTGTCTGCTTTTTATTGAGCACCTACAGTGTGCTAGGCACTGTGCTAAGTACCTTCCATTTATTTTCTCATCAAATCCCCAAAACGACCTCTATGAATTAGGCTTGTTATTCATCCCACTCTGCAGATGAGAGCACTGAGACTCAGAGAGATAAAGCTGTTTTCCCGAGGTCACACAGAGATGGAATTTGAGCTCAGATCTGTTAGAGGCAAAAACTTATGTTCTTAAATATTTATACTGCACTGCAAGTCATGTTACATAAGGATCCAGACCCTTCTCATTGAACTGTTGCAGTTAGGTGAAGATGTTTTTGTGAGGGTCAAGTTTGGTGGTTGGTCCATAGTGGGCACTCAGTAAGTGCTTCTTTCTCCCACTACTAAGGTCCTGAAACCCTTTGCTTATTGAGTTGATGTGGGCTTCAACTCTGAATCCTTCTTAGATGGTTTGGGATGAGGTGCTATGTATTTTTCTTTTTAAAAAAAATTTTAAATTTATTTTTGAGAGAGAGTGAGAGAGAGTGAGCAGGGAAGGGGCAGAGAGAGAGGGAGACACAGGATCTGAAGCAGGCTCTGCGCTGTCAGAACAGAGCCTGATATGGGGCTCGAACTCATGAATGGCAAGATCATGATCTGAGCCGAAATCAAGAGTCAGATGCTTAACCGACTGAGCCCCCCAGGCGTCCTGAGGTGGTATATTTTTTGAAGTAAACTAGATTTTTAAAAAATGTAAAAAGTGGGGCGCCTCGGGGGCTCAGTCAGTTAAGTGTCCGACTTCGGCTCAGGTCATGATCTCACGGTCTGTGTGTTTGAGCCCTGCGTTGGGCTGTGTGCTGACAGATCGGAGCCTGGAGCCTACTTCGGATTCTGTGTCTCCCTCTCTCTCTGTCCCTTTCCCACTCACTCTCTGGCTCTCTCTCTCTCTCTCTCTCAAAAATAAATAAACATTAAAAAAATTATAAAAAATGTAAAAAGCAATATATGCTTAAAAAGAACCCAGGAGAATGTAAAGCAATTCTCTTTTCAAAGAGATAACCATAGTTGATATTTTCACACTTTCAGAAAGTTTCCATATTTGTTTTTATCATTTAACAAGTTGAGGAGGACATATTTCCAACTCAGTACATGTAGTTCTATCTCATTCTTTTTCTTCTTTCTTTCTTTCTTTCTTTCTTTCTTTCTTTCTTTCTTTCTTTCTTTCTTTCTTTCCTTTCTTTCTTTTGAGAGAGAGAGAGAGAGGGAGGGAGGAAGGGAGGGAGAGAGAGAGAGAAGGAGCAGGGAGGGTCAGAGGGAGAGGGAGAGAGAGAATCCCAAGCAGGCTCCGTACCCAATGTGGAGCCTGACATGGTGCTTGATCCCACGAGCCAAAATCAGGAGCCGGACGGTCAACTGACTGAGCCACCCAGGCACCCCCTGTCTCATTCTTTTTAATGATTGGGTAATATCCCATTATTGGGATTCATATATTTATTTAGCAAGTTTTTTTTTTTTTTTTAAGTAGGCTCCATATCCAGTGTAGGGCTTGAACTCATGAACCTGAGATCAAGAGTTGCATGCTCTACTGACTGAGCCAGCCATGCACCCCCATTTAACAAGTATTTACTGAACCTCTGCTCTGTGCCAGGACTCGATGGAGGCACCATGGATACAGCCATGCACAAGACTGAGCCGTCTGCTGATCAGGGAGCTCACGTCTTGTATTTAGCCACCCCTGCTCATGGACATTCAAGTTGTTCTTACCCTTTTGCCCCCAGACAGTGGTGCTGTGAGCCCTCTGTGCACCCATGAGCATTCATATGAAGCGGGGCTCCTGCAAAGGATATTGTTAAGTCAAAGGGTTCACATGCCTTTAGGATCTTGAGAGATGGTATCCCCTGTACTGCACAAGGATGCAGGAAGGGGAGATTTTTATGCCCCAGAGTGTAGCAACTCAGGCTCTGTTGGTCAGCCCTAATGCAGGGCCTGCCAGGGGCTGGGAGCTATTTATAACCTAGCCTTGCTGGACCAGCAGGACCTTAAAGGTCACTCCTTCCAGAGCCTGTTGGAACCCCGTGTCCTCTCCACACCATCTTTGGTGGGCCAGTGGGCAGCCTGGACACTAATCCCCATAATACCTTACTCTGAGAGTTGTTGCATCAGTGCCCATTATATAGGTAAGGAAAATGAGGCTCAGAGAGACCTTGGGACTCGCCAATGCCACATAGCAAGTGACAGGGCCCGGATTAAAATCTTTGCCTATCATGCTTCCTGTGCCCTTCCCCTTATACAGTCATACTGAGAACAGCCGCGGAAATAATAACCACACTGCTGTTCATTGAAGACTTACTCTATGCTAAGCAGGGCAAAATGCTTTGCAGGTATTGAGTCTCAATACCCTGGGAGGTAGATATATTTTCCTCCTATTTTAATGATGAAGAAATGGAAGATCTTGGATATCAAGTCACTTGTCTAGGGTCACAGAGCAACGAAGTTCAACCCAAGCCTCACTTCAGAGCCCGCATTCAATGTTTTCTTTCCAGGATGAGAAGCCTCAGGCCTGTCTATATTCATTCATTGAACAAATCTCATACTTCCTGATTACCTGGTACTATATGTCAGTACCTGATTACCTGGTACTATACTAGATTCTGAGGATCCTGTAGTGAACAAGAAAATAGGTCCCTGCTCTCATGGAACTGACATTTTGGTTGGAGGAGAGAGTATAGCCTAGTAAACAATTGGATAGGCCGTGTACTTTCTGGTAGGGGCAAGTAAGTGACCACCCACTGAACAGACAAGGAACAGCTTGAGCTTAGATGGCAGGCTTCAGCCAAGACTCACAGCCAGCACATTCAGTCACAAACATTTATTGAGCACTGGGATACGTGCTGGGAATACTATGTTGAGCCAAAACAGATGTATCCCTGAAGCACATATGTTCCCTCCCAATTGTACTGGGCCAGGTGAATGGTCCTGCCCTGTCTCAGTTCCTTGTGTTTCTAGTAGAATCTTTTGGGGCCAGGGCTGGGGCCTGTCTTTTGTTGGCAGAGCAGGAAGTCCCTGGGAACTGGGGTCTCTGCAAGGGGCAGGGTGTTCTATATATGTCTTAGCTTTCTTGGGGAGGAAAAGCCCATATGTCACTGCTTTACCAGACTCCTGGGGCTCCTGGGCCAGGAGCTTGGCTGGGGAGGGTGTAGATACCAGCTGGGCTTATCTTTGGAGTCTCAAGAATGCTGAACACAGGGCCATCAGCTCTCAGGCCACTGCTTTTGGATAGCCCCACCCTGCCTGGCCGGGTGACTCAGACAGAAATCAGAGCAGGGAGGAGGCCTCAGAGCTGGGCTATTTATGGCCATACTCTGGGGCCCCCAGCACCCCACCCCCAACTCTGGGACAAGCCAATTAGTTTGTGAAACCCAAGCCCTGTTTTGGGCACCGGCTGGTAGGCTGTCCATTTATAGTATGTTTCTGTGGGAAAGGAGAAGGAGAACCCAGTTCTGGGATGGCCCAGACGGGTGAGCAGGGGCTCTAGCAGTTTCTCTGGCTTCAAAGTTGACAAATGTTCATCTGCTGAACACGTAGCATAGGAGATCCCTGCTGGATTCTGGGGACACAGAGATAAGTCAGATGAGGTCCCTGCCCTCACAGTGCTCCCAGCCTGGTGGGGCCCACAAACTCCCACACAGACACATAGCGGAGTGTGGTCTAGGGGTCTGCAGAGTGATGGGTGTGGTGGATCCAGAGTGGGCATCTGGAAAGGCTTCCTAGTGGGGTGACGGGACTGGGCTGGGCTGGGCTGTGGCAACTTCTCCCTCTTGAATGAACCTGTCCGGCCCTGGCATTCGTTTCTCCATTCATAGAACATTAACTCTGGGTTCAAATCAAGTCCAGCTTCTGTCCTCTAGGAGCTTCCATTTTGGTGAGAGAGACAGCCCCAACCCACAAAATCACAGCAGAGTTCTACGAAGGGCAGGGGTAGCTGATAGGTAAGAAACTCATGTGTCTTGGGTCCCCGACTTGTGCCACATGTTTTATGGCATCTCATTTAATTCTAACATCTCTCTGAAGTAGACATTGTTATTCCTCTGTTATTAACTTGCAGACAACTGAATTTCCTTGTCCGTGGTCACACAGCTAGACAGTGCTGGAGCTGGAATGCAAACTCAAGAGTGCCTGTCTCTAAACTATGTACTAAGGGCATTCTGTGCAAAGGGAACTGCATTTTGAAAGGTGTGGACATTTGGAAACTCATAAGTTTCTTTGAGCTCTGAGAAGGCCAGGATAATTAGACTAGAGAGTGAGATTTGGGATGTGGCAGGAGGTAAAGCCAGGTGTAGGCAAGGCCCAGGTCCTGAAGAGTCTTGGATTTTGATGATGGGAGCCAGGGCAGGACTTTGGTCAGGGGAGGGATGTGGCTGGTTACAGCAGGGGGATATATCAGTTGTAGCCTCCCCATGTGGTGTAGGGGGCGGGAGGACTGTATCAATCAGGGTGCTTTTCTCTGCAAGTAACAGGACTCAATTCAAAGAGGTTGAAACATTGAAGGAAACGAGTTTTCTTCCAGAATACCTAAAAGCAGCATGTCCGTAGGGTAAATTAATTTAACACCTCACCATTCTTAGTGTGTTTAAGCATGCTTGTACTTAAAAAGTGACTATTGGGGCACCTAAGTGGCTCAGTTGGTTGAACGTCTGACTCTTGATTTCGGCTCAGGTCATGATCTCATGGTTTGTGAGTTCGAGCCCCATGTCTGGCTCTGAGCTGACAGTGTGGACCCTGCTTGGGATTCTCTCTCTCCCCACCCCTCTCTCTGTGTCTCTCTCAAAATAAATAAAATAGTAAATTTAAAAAATTAAAAAAAAAGTGACTATCATTGCTTTGGGACCAACTTCCCTCCCAGCAACTTTTAAAGGCTAGAGGAGAGGAAGGGAAGGGAATATACTTTCCCTCACTTCTCATTGGCCAGAATTGTATCATCTGCCTCTATCTAAACCAATCACAAGCAAGAGGGATGGAAAGATCATGATTAACTTTGACCAATCATGATTTTCTTCCTTGTTTGGGGAGAAGCCCAATCTGTAGGGCTCAGAGTTCTGTTAGCAAAGAAAGGGGGAAATGGTTTGGCTGTCAGATAGGCTGTGATGTGTCCCAGCTCTATCACCCCTTGAGACATAATCCAGTAGTCAGTCCTGGGGTAAGTCACTGCTGTAATGATGAGGATGAGTCATTGAGTCAATTTTAGTCCTAGTTCCCAACTTTCAGACCTAGTCTTGGTTCTCTCAAAAAAAAAAAAAAAAAAATCCTGCACTTATTTTCAACTTAACTGCTCTTCCAACCCCAATAGGGTTTGTAACTCCCTTTCATTCTCACTGCTATTTGTCTTGGATCCTGTCTGAACCTGAGGGACAGTCTTCTGTGATAGAAATAGCTTCTTATCTGTTTTTTCCAGGGAGCTGGGCCAAGAGCTGCTTCCTCACCCCTTCTTGGCTTGTCTGCTCTCAGGCAGAGCATACTGGCTGGGCTTTGACTGCAGAAGTCAGATGGCTAGCAAGTCAGATGGCCATGAGGGCATAGTAGTTGAGGGGAGAGTAATGGAAGCTTCTCAAGGGCTAGCAGGCATAGGCACCTTTTAGTGGATGAGGAGACTGCTACTCATCAGAATTAGGAAAGTGGTGTCTGGGTTGCTCAGTCTGTTGAGTGGCCGACTCTTGGTTTTGGCTTAGGTCTTGGTCTCATGGTTTGTGGGTTCAGGCCCCACATCAGGCTCTGTGCTGACAGTGTGGAGCCTGCTTGGGATTCTCTCTCCTTCTCTCTCTGCCCCTCCCCTGCTTGGTGTCTCTCTCTCAAAATAAATAAATAAACTTAAAAAAATTTGGAACAGTCCAGATACTAGGGCAAATCTACCAACTATTTCCCCTTCTTCCTTGCTAATAGAAGCCTGATTTTATTGGGTGGAAATATGCTCAGCTCCTGAGGCTGAATTGTGATTGGTCTAAGTCATGACTATTCCCTTTTTACTAATGATTGTGCTAGAAGTGGGCATGGAGCCCAGTCAGGCCAATGAGATAAAAGGCTTCATGGGAATATTTACCTCTCTGATAAGGGAGTTGTGAGGAGAAAACCTTTTACTGCCTGTCTTCTCCCTTCCTGCTTTGGGTTTTGTCATGTAAGGAATGATTGGCTTGAGCTGTGGCAGCCATCTTGTGGTCATGAGGGGAAGGCCAAGAGAATGGCACAGAGGTCTACCCTGCTTTCAATTTAATTGAGTCACTGAACCAATCCTAGATTGCCTTCCTCTAGATTTTTTTTAATAGCATTTTATTTAATTTTTAATTATTTGTATTTTAGTAGACTCCTCACCCAACATGGGGCTTGAACTCACAACCCTGAGATCAAGAGTTGCATGTTCTACCAATTGAGCCAGCCAAGTGCCCCTAGATTTCTTGTTATGTGAAATTATAAATATCTTTATTTCTTAAGGCACTTTTATCATATATTCTATTATTTGCAGCCCAACTCATCTAATAAATATAACAAGAATGACCAAAATATTTATTACCAATTAGCCTTGATGGATTGGTAATGGCTGCCATAAAGCACTATGATTGATTTATGGTGTCTTCCATTAGCAAGGGACAAAGAAAGGGTAGCGCAAGTGCATATGTTTACCATTCCAGTCCTACCTAGGGCCAGTCCAATACCTGGCACATGGTAGGTATTCAAGAAAACTGACTTGTTTCTGAATCTGTACTCCCACAGGCTCTTCTTAGATCAACCTTCTCATCATGTTGCCTTTCACTTGTAGCTGCATTGTTAGCGAGATCTGCCTTTTCTAAAAAGGCATTGGTCGAGGCCCCAGTGAAGACTCTTTTGGTTGCAAATATCACAACTCCTGTTGGGATGGCAGTTTGACATTCTAAAGGACGAGTATAAGAAACAAGAGCATTAACCGGTGATTGGCAGGGCCTTCCCTCTGTCTCTCAACATGCATCTCCACTAATTTTCTCTCTTATAAACCAGCTTTCTCCTCTTCACAGCAGAAGGTCGTTGTCCCCATAGCATTCAAGTTTGTTCAAGATACCAGCCGAGGATCTCTCCTACTGTCAATTTGGGTATACTAGTGTGGGTCAGGTGTTCACTCTGGTCCAGGTAGCATATCCAGAAGGGCAGGATCACATATCCGAACGTGAATTTCTGGGTTCGTTGGGCAGAGAAGTAGATCAAAGCTGTTATCCTAGAACTCTGCTGTCCAGTGTGGCCACCATTAGTTCCAAATGGCTATTCGAATTTAATTTTAAACTAAGATTAAATAAAAGTAAAAATTTAGTTCCTCGCCTGTACTAGCCACATTTCAAGTGCTCAATAGCCACATGTGGCTAGTGGCTACTGTATTGGACAGTGTATATATGGAACATTAACATAATCACAGAAAAATCTGTTGGACGATGCTATTTAAATTTTTTTTAACGTTTATTTATTTTTGAGATGGAGAAAGACAGAGCATGAACGGGGGAGGGTCAGAGAGAGGGAGACACAGAATCTGAAACAGGCTCCAGGCTCTGAGCTGTCAGCACAGAGTCCAACACGGGGCTCGAACTCACGGACCATGAGATCATGACCTGAGCCAAAGTTGGCCGCTTAACCGACTGAGCCACCCAGGCACCCCTGGACGATGCTATTTTAGAAGGTGTCTACTATACTTACTCAATGATGTTTGGTCAGAGCTAAGAGCACCTATATTGGTTAGGGTACAAGTTATGCTGCTTGTTTCTTATGCTATGTTTCTTAGGTAACAGTCCAAGTCTGACATGGCATCTCCAAGGGCCAGCATCCATTTGTTTCTGTTTTGTGGTCAGCCTCCCTTAGACTGTGGCTCATGTCCTCATGGTCAAGATGGTGCTTCACCAGTCTGTGTCCCAACTAGCTCAACTCTGTCAGGGGAAAAGAGGAGGAAAGGAAGGGTATGCTCCTTTCTTTAATAGGCAGAATGTGGTAGCGGCACACATCCCTTCTGCTCTCATTCTATTGGCCAGACTAGACCACATAAGCACGTATAGCTATAAAGGAGCCTGGAAAATGAAGTCTTAAGCTGGGAGGCTATTGCTATATTGGATGACAATTGCCAGCCTGTCCCACAGGACTATCTCATTCAATGCTTCCTCTTTGCAGATGAGCAGGCTGAAGAAATAGAAGCAAACAAGGAGCCTGTGGCAGAGCAGTCACATCTCCTGACTCCTGTTCAGTGCTCTTTCACTGCCTTGTTGTAGCTGTTGTCCATTCCCTTTAGGCAGTCATCCCCAAAATCCAAACGCTTCTGCTTACTTGGTTAGATTTAGTCACATGGCCACACCTAACTGCAAAGGAGGCTGGGAGCTGTGGTCTTTCTTCCAGGTGGCATGGATCTATAAACCAGGGGAAACATGAGAGCTTGGATGTTGGCATGCATCCAGTATTTTCTACCACACTGCTCTGTCAGAGACTTTGGCCTAGAGAAGGATAGTGATATTGGACATAAATTAAACCCTTATGAATTACTGACAATTGTGATGTGTGCCACACGGGAGCCCATGTCACAACAGTAACTACTGACCTGTGCTCTGACCAGTCAAGTACATGAAAGAGGTCTCACCGTATTTCAAGAACTCTGCCGGCGGGACTTCGGTTGGCTGGGACTCGCCTCCTGCTTCACCCCTTCAGCGACAGCTGTCTTCCCCTGGCCCCCCACCCCGGGACATCAGTGATGCCAAACACATATCCTTGAAGATGGCATATGTCTCGAGGAGGTGCACCCCCACTGACCCGGAGCCCAGGTAAATCTGGGGTGGGGAGCAGCTCAGACGGATACGCCTTGGTGTTAAGTGGTGGGGCCAAGGGAAAGATAGCCCTGTGTTGCAAGTGGGCAGTACAAAGTCTGAACATAGTGGGGCTTGAGAAATGTTTGTTGAATGGATGTAAGAGTGAAGTTAAGGGGATGATGGTATGCTTTGCTTCTCTCTTCTTCCTCTGAGCAGTTCACATCTGAGAAGGAGCTTGGTCTGTGGAAGAACCCTGGGCTCCAGTCCTGGTTCTCCGTGGACTAGTCCCTTTTCCTCACTGACCTGTAGCTTCCTCACTGACCTGTAGCTTCCTCACTGGGAAATAAAGTTTTCAGACCCAGTGGTTCCTTCAAGTCTCTTCTAACTCTGCTGAGGTTCTTAGATGTCTAGTAACATTCGTGTCAGGGCCATGGAAAATACCATCCTTCACATATGAGCAGCCCTTAACAGGTCACTGATGGTAAGATTGGTAACAACCAACAATATTGAGTGTTTATCATGCACATTTTAATTCAACTCTCACAGCGACCCTATGAGCAAAGTCCTATTATTTCACCCCCATTTTGTAGATGAGAACAGAGAGAGGAAGTAACCTGCCCAAGATCACACAACCAGGAAGGGATGGAACTTGCCTCATTCCAGGTAGCCCTCTCTGCTTTAGAAATTGTAGGTGCCTGAGTGATGGTGGTGGGTGAATGGAATATATGTTGATCAAGTGGGGTATGCAGTATTGGGGGTAGTGTGTATATGGCATGAGCATAAAAGGCTTGTGCTGTGGGTCCTAGTTACAGCCGGGGTCAAGGCCAGGCAGATGCCCAACATTGACCTGGAGGTTCAGCTCCAAATCTTTTAGCACTACTCGATGCCCCAGCCCCAGACTGCCCCCATGAAGCAAGAACTGGTGATTCACAGGTCACTTAAGGTGTTCCACCAAAGGGGCCTTTTGTATTGAGTGAAGGTAAGGTGGTATTAGTCCTTTCTGAGACTTACTTACATGATTAGGTTAATCGTGGTTTCCAGCCTGATCCCAGATATCACACATTTCTGTGTGTGCACATGTAGTTGACGTGTAAACGCAAAAACTTTGTGTATATATGTACGCATTTGCATGGCTATGGGTGTAGATTTGTGCATACGTGTTGGTGCATGTTTGTGTTAATATTCATATGTGTATGTGCATGCATGCACACGTGCTTGACCATGTGCACATATGTAACGTGTGTAACATGAATATAACTGTGGTTCCATATTGGCACAATGTTCCAGTCAAAGGAACACAATCTGGTAACCAAAATAAAAATGAAAAATATTTCAAGCTTTTACTAAGTTTTAGGATTATGTCGGACTACAAGTATCAGAAATGCGAATCTGCAATGACTTAAATAAATGAGGGATTTATTTTTCCACATGTTTAAGAAACATGGGTCAAGAATGCCTTTGAGGAACCAGCCTTCCAGCTTCTTCCTCTGCCATTTTTATTGTGTATTTTCTTCTTGGAGGCAGAATGGTGGCTGCATGCCCAAACATGTACCCATGTTCCAGATGGGAAGAAGGCAAAAGGCAAAGGAAATTTTCTCCTTGCATTTTGTTCTTTTGCTGCATAACAGACCATCCGAAAATTGAGTGGCTTACAAGATAGCAGTTTATTATTTCTTACAATTCTGTAACCCGGGCTGGCTCGGCTGGCCAGTTCTTCCGCTCTATGTGGCACCTGCTGGGGCTGGAAGTACAAGATGGCCGCTTTGCCCCCATGTCTGCTGCCTCAGCTGGAACGGTTGGAACAGCTAGGGGCTGGCTGAGCATTCCTCTTTCCAGAAGTCCTTTCCACATGCCTTGCTTGTTCTATCTGGGTAGTTGGTCCCTGGGTACTTGGATTTCGTGGTGGCTCAGGAATGCCAGAATGTCACTTCTGCCACATTGTATTTGTCAAACCAAGTTACAAGGTCAAGGAGAAGAGAAATAAGCTTCACCTCTTGATGAGAAAAGTGGACTGGATGTTCAGAGAGGGATGGATTTGGTGGAGGCCATCTTTGGAGAGTAACCACCACATCTAGGGAAGCTTTACCTTCCCTTGGGAGGGGGCACCCTCCCCAGAGACTTCTGGCTGTATCTCATGGTCAGACCTGGGTCCCCTGGTTGCAAGGGAGGTGGGAATTCAAGTATCTTGCTTCCTCGCTCTGCAGTGGAGGGAGGCAAAGGTGAAGGGGGTTGGGTATTGTGTGAGCCATCTTTTAGATTCTGCCCTGCTTCATCTGTTACAGAAAGGCCAAAGAGGAGCGAATCTTTAATATTCCACATAACATTTAAAAAAAAATTTTTTTTTCAACGTTTATTTATTTTTGGAACAGAGAGAGACAGAGCATGAACGGGGGAGGGGCAGAGAGAGAGGGAGACACAGAATCGGAAACAGGCTCCAGTCTCCGAGCCATCAGCCCAGAGACTGATGCGGGGCTGGAACTCACGGACCGCAAGATCGTGAACTGGCTGAAGTCGGACGCTCAACCGACTGCGCCACCCAGGCGCCCCTCCACATAACATTTTAAAATCCTTTCCCTGTCACTAGTCCTCTTGGTACCTCCCTGAAACTCGTCCCCCACACTTGTCCACAATCCCTCCTCCCTTCTTCCTCCTTCACTCCTCCAGCTCTAGCTCTTTCTGTGTAGACTGACTTGGCCTCTCAAGCCTCTCCAGGTTCTGTGCTCCCCGCCCCCCTTGCAGTATATCACTTTGGTCCTGTGCCACAAAGGAAAAGCTGGGAGCTGGGAGCTGGTCTAGCAGGAGAATCCTTCTCCTTAGAAACCAGGAGAAAAGAGTAAGATCACGAATCCTCACACAGTGATTTTGGCTCCTATCACACATGTTTGAGTATGTGTTTAATTCGTATGTATATGGTTCTGTGTATGTATGTCGTAGTCTCTTGTCCCTAGACCCCATGAAGCCCCAGTTTGGGCTGGAGCCCCAGCAGTGAGTATCGCTCCCGACTGTCTCGTGGACACCCTGTGGTTTCTCCTGGTCTTGCAGTGAATGGGGTTTCGGGCCAGATTTCAAGGTTGGGCAGCTGCAGCCTAATGGACTTGTCCTCCCCTCCGTTCTATTTGTGCCTGCAGGTATTTGGAGATCTGTTCAGCAGATGGCCAAGACACCCTCTTCCTGAGGGCCAAGGATGAGGCTAGCGCAAAGTCGTGGGCAGCTGCCATCCAGGCCCAAGTCAACGCTCTGATGCCTTGGGTCAAGGACGAGCTGCAGGCACTGCTGGCAGCCACCAGCACAGCTGGGAGCCAGGACATCAAGCAGATCGGCTGGCTGACTGAGCAGGTGCCTGCTGGGCCAGGCATCTGTCCGCTACCTCTATCCCCTCCCCTGGAGCTAACCCCATTCCCATTTATCATCTCACTCCACCCTGGCCCTCTGACCTCTCCCCTCCCTGCCCCACCTCACTGTTGCCTTGCCCCCTGCAGCTGCCCGGTGGGGGCACGGCACCTACTCTGGCCTTGCTGACCGAGAAGGAGCTGCTTCTCTACTGCCATCTACCCCAGACCCGGGAGGCTCTGAGCCAGCCAGCCCGTACTGCCCCACTCATTGCCACCAGGTATCCATGGGCAGGCAGGGGTGTATGTCTCACCCAGAGGTTGGGGGATGATGCTCTCGATGGGCCTCAGAGGTGGGGGACCCCAGCCCCACTCTGCCCTGAGTTATTTCCCACGTGACCTGAAGCAAACCTCTATCTTGTCTGGGCCTCAGTTTCTTCATCTGTAAGATGGCGGTTTGCAACAGAAGGATGTGAGGTCCCACCAGTCACTCACTGATTGACACCTACTCTGCCCAACCTAGTGGAGCATAGTTCAGGGGACAGGGAGCTGATCCCAACAGTCTGCCCTCAGGGAGTATCCAGTCTGGTGGGGGAGGCTGACAGCCTTCAAGCGTGGAGGTGAAGGAACCACTTAACTCTGCCTGGCCTGATGGGGAAGGCTTTAGCTGGAGGTGATATCGAGCTGGACTTTGATGGTTGAATAGAAGTTTGCTCTTTAAGAAAGAGTGGAAGGTCATCTCACACAGAACAACACGGTCAAAAGTACAGAAGTATTAAGGGCTGGTGCATGTTCATAGATCTTTGAGTGTGCTATAGCCAGTATGTAGAATCTGTACAAGAAATGGAGAGAAATGAAACAGAGAGTTGTCAGGGCCTGATCTTACAGAACCTCTAGTCCCTGGTTAAGGAATGCTAGTTCTATCTTAAGAGTTGTGGCGGAGTGGAAGAGTTTTAGCCTGGGAGTGAGGTGACTTGGGTTGTGTTTTAGAAAACTCTCTGTGGTTGCCATGTGGAAAATTCAGTGGAGGGGGCAGGATGGAAGCTGGGAGGCTGGTGCAGTCATGCAGGAGAGATGGTGGAGGTGGGTGGAGGCAGCAGATGGAGAAGAAAGGCCGCATTTGCATTGGAAGACACACGGGTGGTAAAATTAACTGGGCTTAATGTTTGCCAGATGGGGAGGGTGAGGGAGGTGGACAGGATGAATGGATGAATGGGGGGGGGGTGTTGGAGTTGGGGTCCGGTGGGCAGTGGGACTAGGGGTGAGAGTGCAAAGCGGGGAGGCTGGAGCAAGATGCTCCAGTGTGTTGGGGACAGAGAGGGGCTTAGATAGGAATCTTGGGGACTTGTGGGTTTATAGTTCTGGGCTGGAAAATGGAAAACTGGGTGTCAGCAGCAGCTCTGGGGGGAGCTGAAGCTACAAGAGAGAGTGTGTGTGGAATGAGGAACTGAAGAGGGCTAAGGGCCAGAACTCTGAGGCTGTTGCCCAGAGAGGGGCAGTAAGCTGCCCAAGGTTACACAGCAAATGGGAATGAAACTGAAGGCCCAGGCCCTTGCTGCTCATGCCTTTTCCTCTGGGTGGGGCTCTGGCCTATGTGTTAGGAGCTGCCTGTCTGCCAAGGATAAGCAGGTCATGGATTGCCAAACTAATCAAGTGACTCATGAATTCAGGTCACAAGAGTTTATTTAAGATCTACTATATGCTCAGCATTGGTTTAATTGCTGAAAATAGAGTGGTGAACAAATAAGACAAAAATTCGTATCCTAGAAGATATTCTAGTGAAAGAGACAATCAAAAACCAATGGAAACAAAGAATAGGTATAATTTCTGGTATCATGATGAAAAGTAAGGCTAGTGAGTGCCAGGGGTACTATTTTAGACAGGAAGTTTAGGGAGGGCTTCTCAGAGGAGACGACATTTGAACAAAGGTCTGAAAGAAGTGAGGGAGTGAGTCATGCAGATAATCGGGGAAGAGTGTACTTGATGGAGGGAACAGCATATGCAGAAGTGCTGAGGCAAGAATGTGCTCGGTGTGTCTGAAGACACTAGTATGGCTGGAGCAGAGGGATCAAGGGGGAGGGTGGCAAGAGGTGGGCTCTTGTGAGTCATCGGGGCCCTTCTGGAAGTCCTGTTCCCTGATTATATGGTAAAGGAGTCACAGGTCTCTTCCCAGGTCACCACCCCCTTGGCCCAGAACTATTTCCTGACTGTCTGAGGCCTTATACTTAGCCCTCTGCCCCCTGCCCCTAGGCTGGTGCACTCAGGCCCCTCCAAGGGTTCGGTACCCTATGACGCAGAGCTCTCTTTTGCCTTGCGCACGGGCACACGTCACGGTGTGGACACTCACCTGTTCAGCGTGGAGTCACCACAGGAGCTGGCTGCCTGGACCCGCCAACTGGTGGATGGCTGTCACCGGGCTGCCGAGGGTGTGCAGGAGGTGTCTACAGGTGGGCTGGGTGGATCTGGGAGTGCCTCTCTGGTAATGAGCCTCTTACCCCCAGAGGCATTCAAACTTTCTTCTTCAGGTGCTTCAGGAGGGGCATATAAAGTGGGGTTTGGGGTCTCCACAGTCTCTTTTTTTTGGCTGTGCAGGTGCCCCGGTGGGTAGTGAGACCCTTTTCCCTGGGTTTTCTTGCCCTGGCTTTGTGATTACAGTGGTGAAGTTGTGAGAGATTGTGCCTGGAGTAGGGTTGCCAAATAAAATATAGGACACCACTTAAATGTGAATTTCAGATAAACAACAAACACCTTTTTAGCATAAGTATGTCCCAATTATCCATTGTTTATCTGAAATTCACGTTTAATGGGGCAATTCTACAGGTCTCTAAGGTCTTCAAGGGCCATGCTCGGTGGGTCTACTGATACCTTTATAGGGAGGGAGGGAATGGGCCTTCTGTACATGGCAGAGTTTAAACTTTCCCTTTCCACTTTTTTTTTTAAAGTTTATTTATTTATTTTGAGAGAGAGAGAGAGCAAGCGCAAGTGGGGGAGGGGCAGAGAGGAGAGAGAGAATCCCAAGCAGGCCCCACGGTGTCAGCACAGAGCCTGACATGGGGCTCAAACCCACAAACCATGAGATCATGACCTGAGCCGAAATCAAAAGTCCGATGCTTAGCTGACTGAGCCACCCAGGTGCTTCTTTCTGGTTCCACTTTTGTTGTTGCTGAAAGTGGGACTAGAAGTGGGGTATTGTTTCTCTGAGGGCCCGTTTTCTGTATTTTAGGGTGGGGGCAACTCCATGCAGGGTGAATATACAGATGACATAATAGGCAGTGAGCTTCCCATCCCTGGTGGCATTGAAGCCCCATTTTCGGAGTTGCTGGTGAGGGTTGGAGGTGGGGCTTATGGTCCCTGAGGTGCTGGCTGTGCCTGTGCCCACATGCCTCCCTGCAGCCTGCACGTGGAATGGCCGTCCCTGTACCCTCTCTGTGCACATCGACAAGGGCTTCACGCTGTGGGCGGCTGAGCCCGGTGCGGCCCGAGCTGTGCTGCTCCGGCAGCCCTTTGAGAAGCTGCAGATGTCCTCAGATGATGGTGCCAGCCTCCTTTTCCTGGACTTCGGGGGTGCTGAAGGAGAGATTGTGAGTAGAGGGCGTGGGGGGCTTTGCTCTCCTGGAGGCCAGGCCGGATGGGGCTCCTGACCCTTCTTTCCATCCACCCTGCAGCAGCTGGACCTGCATTCGTGCCTCAAAACCATGGTCTTCATCATCCACTCCTTCCTCTCGGCAAAAGTCACCCGCCTGGGGCTTTTGGCCTAGAGATCACCGGATGCACTAGCCCTGAAGAGAGGGTATCTACCACATGGCCTGACCTGGCCCTCCGCTGACTGCCTGCTCACCACTGGGCTGAGGGAAGGGAGAGGAAAGGAACAAGAGTGCAGAGTCCCAGCTTCTAACGGAGGCTGGGATAGTCTTGGGACTGGGACCCAGACTCAGGACACAGTGGATCCTGCCTGTGATGGGGTAGCCTCCCAGGTGCCCCATCATCTCCACATCAGTGCCTTTTGCAGAGAGATATTTTGTGTACACAAAAGCCATTCCGAGCCTGGGACCTGCCCCTGTGGGGATCCTGACCCCAGACAACAACTGCCAGGCCTCCTAGAGGCCCCTAAGCCACCCTCAGAGGCCTCATCTGAAGGGAGTTCCCTGGGGTCCATGGCAAGAGAAAGAGGAGGAACCTTTCTGTTCATTTCTCCCCTCAGCTCCACCACCTTGGGGCATCTGGTTTTTCTCTTCATCCTCTCTCCTCCTTACTCTTGGATAAATAAACAGCCTGTGAGTACATAGGCAGCCTGGCCTAGTGTTTGTGGTTTGTGCCTTGGCCTCTGGACTCTTTGGTGGCTCCCACAGTCCCAAGATGGACCAGACCCAGGAGTGGGACTCCTTTCTCTGGAGGAGAGCAGACTTTAACCACAGGGCCATAAAGAAAGTCTATTTGTTATCTGTTATTGTGTGACAAATGACCCCCAAATCTAACAGCTTAGAACAGTGAAGGTTTATTATTTTTCAGGTTCTGTGGATCAGGAATATGTGAAAGGCTAAGCTGGGATGTTCTTGACTCAGGGGCTTTTACGAGGTTGCAATCAAGGTATTGGCTGGGGCTGCACTCATGTGACAGCTTGACTGGGACTACAGGACCCATTCCTCACATTGCTCACACATGTGGCTGTGGGAAGGCAGCCCCAGTTCCTCACCACCTGGGCCTAACCATAGGGCTGCTTGAGTGTGCTTATGACAATTAAATTAGCTGCATATCAAGTGCTCAGTAGCCACGTGTGGCTGGTGGCTATTGTGTTGGACTAAGCAGTTAAGACTGACAGGTCCCCATGCACAGGGAACAGAAATTCAGTAGGATCTCCCACAATCAAATGTGTGATTCAGATTGGGCAGACATGGAAATAACAGAGGGGCCAGTGGGGACCTGACCTACTCTAGGGGTTTACAGGAGGTTTCTCTCGCAAAGAGACACGGAAGCTGGTGTTCATCTAAAGGAATATGCTAAAATTCAGCTCTTGTTGCAATAATGCTGTGGAAAAAAATACCCAGCCTCAGGGGCCACAGCCACAAGCATTTATTTTCATGCTCCTGGGGCTGCATGCTCACTGAAGTTTGACTATTATAAGCTGGGCTTGGCTGGGGGTGTCACCAGGGAAGGATAAGGGTCATTGTCCACCCGTGGCAGTGTGAAGGCTTCCTCTCTCAAAAGAACTCACACTGGGATATAGACGCTGCCACCATGGTGGGGCTCTGTGTGGCACCGGTGCCCCTGTGTCCCCTGCTTCATGGCCATATTAGGACAGGACATCTTCCCTTTGCAACTTGACAGTAAACCTGAATATTTTTCTAACTGGAGTCTTTAGATCCCAGAGTATCCAGGGACTTGTCTGTAGAGTTTAAGCATTTTCCAGGAATTCTGGTATACTTTCATAGTACTGATAGTTACCCCAAATGATCAGATCACATTCTAGGTTATCTGGAGAACCACAGTCAAAATCAAGAACCATGATACGGTTTTCAGCCTGTGTTTGCCTTCGTATTTTTGACTGAATTGGTAGCCAGCAGTCATCTAAGTAGACAGTGTGAGCTTAATTCCAGTATATCCCAAACTCCTGAAATCCAGGTTTGTATCCATCATCCTCACCGCCCCAAGAGAGCACGATGGTCCGAGACTCCAGTCTTTGGGCAACTGCCACAGCCTCCTAAATGCTCTCCTTATTTGCCTCTTCATCCTCTTACCCCCAAAGCAGTGTATTCTCTACATGGCAGCCACTTAATAGGCAAAGAAACTGGGAATCAGCAGGGATGACTAACTTGGCCTTGACTATCATGGTAAGTGTCAGAACCTCAATGGGAACCCAGCCAGTCTGACTTTCACTTAGTCAGTCAGTGGTAAGAATAGCATTTTGGGATCAGCCTGGCCTGTGGGTGGATCCCAGTTCTGCTGTGCAGTAGCTGTGTGAGCTTCAGCATGTGATCACCTTTTGTATTTTCACTTTTCTTGCCTTAAAGTGCGCTAATAATAACCTCATAGAGTTCGAGTGAGGAGTTAGAGAAGTCATTGCAGCGGGGGCTGTCAGGGCCCCCAGAGCCTTACAGTTAGGAGTGTTGGGGCCAGTGCCTTATCGACACAGGACTTTCTTCCAAACCACAGATCTCCCTGCCCAGACAGAGCTGAAGTGCTGAGGAACTAATATACATAGGAGCATCTTTCTACCATGACTGCTGGCATATAACTAGTCTAGCTTCCTCTCCTCTTGGGTGTAATAATTCTGGGGTATGTGTGCTACACAGTTTCCCAGAACTCCCCAACAGAATTAAACCCCAGATGGCCACCATGGTAACATTCTTTATTGGCCATCTCCCCTACCCTGTCTCCTTCCCTGACTACCTTGTCAATGTTTCCTGAGACCTCCTACCTGCATTCAAATCCTTGTCTCAGGGTCTGTTTTTGGAGAACCCAGACTAAAACACAATGCAATCATTTATTCATTTAACAACTATTTATTAAGCTCTTCCATGAGTTAGACTCTCTGCTAGATCTTGGGGATGTTGCAACGGACAAGACAGAATGTATCCCTGCTCTCAGGCAATGGCAAGTAAATAAATAATGCTATCATTTTGGATAGTGACAAGTACCGTGAAGAAAATGATGGGATAGTGATGGGAGCAGGTTATATGGAGTGGTCAGGGAGGGCCTCTCTGAAGAGCTGATATTTAAGGTGAGATCTGAAGAATGAGAAGGGACCAGCCAAGAAACAATTTTGGGAAAAAGCATTCCAGAAAGATAATTGTTAAGTAGACTCTGACATAAACATGTGCTTGGAGTATTTATTGAAAGGAGCAAAATAAAGTTACAGAGTTGAGGTGTAGTCAACTAGAGAGAACATGTTAGAAGTAAGTTGGGGAAGTAAAAGTAAGCAGAGGCCAGATCATGCAGGCCCTAGGACATGGTAGGAAATCTGGATTTTATTGCAATGGCAATGACAAGCTACCCAGAGTTTTCAGCAGAGGAATGGCATGATCTTAGCCAATAAAACACAAACAAACAAACAAATTCTGTTAGGCTCGGTATGGGAAATAGGCTGTAGGCGACAAAGGCAAGGGCAGAAGCAAGGAAACTTTGCTGGCTATTGCAGTAGTTTCTGATGAGATGTTGGTGGCCTGGGCTAGAGTTGTAGCACAGGAAGTGGGTAAATTTTAGACATTTTTAAAATGTTTATTTATTTTTGAGAGTGAGAGAGTACGAGCAGGGGAGGAGAAGAAAGTAAGGCAGACACAGAATCCGAAGCAGGTTCCAGGCTCTGAGCTGTCAGCACAAAGCCTGATGTGGGGCTGGAACTCACAAACAGTGAGATCATGACCTGAGCCAAAGTCAGACACCCAACCCACTGAGCCACCCAGGTGCCCTGAGACATTTTTGAGTTAGAGCTGGCAGGACTTGCTGACGGATTGAATCTGGAGGTTGAGGGAGAGGAAACAAAAATGGCCCATTTCAATTTCTCCTAGTGCAACTGGGAGGATGGTTGGGTCATGTACTGAGATGGGCTACCCTGGCAAGGAACAGGTTTTGGGTGAGGATGTGAGTGTGGAAATGAAGAGTTCTGTATTAAGGTAGAGTTGGTCATTAGATACCCAAGAGGACATGTCCCTGTAGGCAGCCGAACTATGGATCCGTAACCACCCTCTCAGGATGGGGGTTCAGGCTGGAATGGCAATGGGAAGTCTTTAACCTCTAGCACAGCGCTGTCCAATAGAAAGAGTATGTGGGCCACGTATACAAATTATTCTTTAAACATTTATTATTTTTTAAAAATATTAATTTTGGGGGAGAGTGCAAGTGGGAGAGGGGCAGACAGAGGGGACAGAGGATCTGAAGTGGGCTGTGCCCTGACAGGCTGATGGCAGTGAGCCTGATGTGGGGCTTGAACTCACAAACTGTGAGATCACGACCTACGTGTAAGTTGGAGGCTCAACTATTTATTTATTTTTGAGAGAAAGAGGGAGTGGGAGAGAGGGAGAGAGAGAGAGGAGGGGGAGGAGGGGCAGACAGACGGGGACAGAGGATCTGAAGCGGGTTCTGCACTGACAGCAGCGAACCCACAAACCATGAGATCATGACCTGCGCGGAGGTTAGTCGCTTAACGGACTGAGCCAATATACAATTTAAAACTTCCCAGTAGCCACAGTAAAAAAGTAAAAAGAGGGGCGCCTGGGTGGTTCAGCCGGTTAAAGGCCAGACTGTCTCAGGTCAAGTCATGATCTCACAGTTCCTGAGATTGAGGACTGCGTGGGGTGTGCGCTAACAGCGCGGAGACTGCTTGGTATTCTGTCTCTCCCTCTCTCCCCCAAAATAAATAAATAAACTTAAAAAAGTAAAAAGAAACAATTTAAATTATGTTTATTTAGCCCAGTATATCCCAAATATTATTTTAACAAGTAATCAACATAAAAATGGTTGATATTTTGCAGTCTTTCTTCCACACCCGCTGTGTATTTTTTTAAAAAAAGTTTATTTATTTTAAGGGGTGGGGGGGGGGCAGAGAGAGAGACAGAGAGAATCCCAAACAGAGGCTATGACAGCGCAGAGCCCCATGCCGAGCTCCATCTCATCCATAGAGAGATCGTGACCTGAGCCAAAATCAAGGGTCGGATGTTTAACCCAGCGAGCACCCAGGCGCCCCTCCGGTGTATATTTTACATTTAGGGCACATTAACTCGCACTCACTCCATTCCCAGCGCTGGGTTACCGCAGGCCAACTAGGGGCGACCAGACAGGTCAGCACCGCAGCGGTTCCCCAAGGCGGGGGGCGGGGGTGTGGGGAGCCGGGAACCGGGAGCCGGGAGCCACCCGGCCGGCACAGGAGGAGGCGCTTCCGGTGCACCGTCAGGGACGGAAGCCGAGGCGGACCGGAAGTCGCTTGTGCGCGCGCTCCGCGGCGGCGGAAGGCGGAGGTGGGGGTCCAGGCCGCCTGAGGGGAGCTCCTGTTGCCGGTTGCTGGGTTTTCGGGCTGCGGGAGGTGAGCGGCCGGGGCGGCGGAGGTGGCCCGTGCTTGGGGCAGGAGGGCGGCGGGGCCCCGCAGGTTCGCGGCGTTCAAAGGGAGATGGCGCGGGCCCTGGAGTCAGTCTGTCGGGGTTCGCGCCCCAGCTCCGCTGCCTGCTCGCCTTGGGCAAGTCACCCCTCCTTGCCCTCAAGCGTTAGCCTCTTCACCTGTGAAGCGGGGAGAATAGAACCTGCTCTACGCTGCTGCTGTGAGGATTAAATACTGTAATCCATGGGAAGGGCTAAGCACCGCGCCTGAAGCCTGGTAACCACCCAAGAAAATGTTTGGGATGTTTATCGTTTATGTTCACTTTTGTTGAAGTGAGGTTGCCGTCTTAACGTTATTGGCGACTACCAGTTTTTGAGCCCCGCCCCCCCAGCCCCTACATTGGTTCTGCAGACGTTTTGCTTGCGTTATCACATTTGATTCCCCCCAGCATTCGAAGAGATGGGTACTATTAAGAAACGGAAGCCCTCCGAGTTTAAGAAGCACCCCAGGTGCCCAAGGTTACCTGGCTAGGCAGCATGTGGGTCAGACTACGACTCCAGAGCTCATGCTCTAAACTGTATTGCTCTGTACCTCCCAGGAAAGGGAGTGTGGGCTGCAAATGTGCAGTTATTGAAGACTTACTGTAAGCCAAGTTGGGTTTTTAATATTTCTTTAATTGTCACAACACCTCTGGGACACAGGTACTGCTTTTAATCCTTATTTTACAGATGTGGAATTGGCAGCTCAGAGATGGGAATTTGACTTGCCCAAGGTCACACAACAAGTAAGGGGCAGAAAAGAGTGACTTTAAAGCTCTCTCTAAAAGACTGCTGTTCTCTGATACTTGAATGTAGCTTGGCATTGCTCCTGCCTAAAGTGCGGGTAGCCTATATGGCAGGTGATCAAGTGAGAGAGGTCATCGGCCACATCTGCTCATTTTACATGTACGGCTCCTGCCAGGAGTCAGTTACTGAATGGGAGATGCTGAGAATGTAGAAATGAATGAGATTTGTTCCCTGCTTTTAGGAACCTGTCTGCCTGTAAGGGATGGCAGAAGTGTAAGTAGTAATTAACAGCAGAGTGTGATGAGTCTTGAGATAGAGATTAGAAGGAGGCTTCGGGAACCCAGAGGAGGACCCCAGCCTAGACTTTGAGGATACAGGCTTCTAGGAGGAAACAGATCTAAAAGCATAGGAGTTGGCTCAGTAAGTATATAGAAGATATACTGGGCAGAGAGAACAGTGTGTATAAAAGCCTAGAAGCTAGGGAAGATCAGTACAGAAATGTCTGGTATGACTGGAGTGAGGCAGTCAGGCTGGAGACCCTGAAGGGGTCTGAAGTCTGTTAAGGACATGTGGTAGAAAGAATGTCTCCATCTCATACTTTGAGTCATCTAGGTTACTTCCTGGGAGGCATCCACTGTTTCTTTAAAAAAAAAAATTTTTTTTTTAATGTTTGTTTATTTTTGAAGGAAAGAGAGCGAATGGGGGAGGGACAGAGAGAGAGAGAGAGGGAGACAGAATCCAAAGCAGGCTCCACGCTCTGAGCTGTCAGCACAGAGCCTGACCCAGGGCTCGAACTCACGGACAGTGAGATCATGACCTGAGCCGAAGTTGGACACTCAACCAACTGAGCCACCCAGGTGCCCGCAACCACTGTTTCTTATGCATTCTGTAGATACTACGTTCATTTATAAGTGTGTACCTTAATATTCTTGCCTTCCTTCCCCCACAGATTAAAGTACAACATATTATAGGTACTGTTGAACACTGTGCTTCCTTGTTTTTGTCATGTATAGATTCAGCCTTACTTTCCAACAGTTGCATTTTATTCCATTGTAAGGATGTACCATGTCTTATTTAACTAGTTCCCTTTTGATGGCATTTAGATCTTTTCCATTCCTTTGCTATTAGAAACACTGCTGCATCGGGGCGCCTGGGTGGCGCAGTCGGTTAAGCGTCCGGCTTCAGCCAGGTCACGATCTCACGGTCTGTGAGTTCGAGCCCTGCGTCGGGCTCTGGGCTGATGGCTCAGAGCCTGGAGCCTGTTTCCGATTCTGTGTCTCCCTCTCTCTCTGCCCCTCCCCCACTCATGCTCTGTCTCTCTCTGTCCCAAAAATAAATAAACGTTGAAAAAAAAATTTAAAAAAAAAAACAAAAACAAAAACAAAAAACAAAAAAAAAGAAACACTGCTGCATCGAATATCTTTATACATGGGGCATTTTGTACATGTAAGACTGTATCTGTAGGATAAATATCTAGGAATGGAACTGCATCTGTAGGATAAATATCTAGGAATGGAACTGCTTGGTCAAAGTGTTTGTGTAATTTTCATGGAAAGTGGCAAATCATCCTGTATAAAGATTTGCAATATTCCATTCCCCCAGCTGTGTGTGAGAGGGCCTGGGTAGGAACTTTGAAGGCAGCAATTTGAGATTCTTGGAGGGTGGGAGGAGTCACTGATCAGACGTGGTGCCTCATGTTAGATACTTACCATTTGAAGGAACTCAGAGGAAGATGCCTTCGGACAGTGGTTTTCATAGAAACAGGCATTGTAGCAAGGTGGCTAGGAGCGCTGGCTTTGTAGTCCTATAGACCTTCATTTGAGTCCTGGCTCTGTTGCTTAGGTGGAGCTTAGGTAAGTTCCTTAGCCTCTCTATGTCTGTTTCCTCATCTCTGAACGGGGTAACAGTGGTGTCTACTGTCTGTTTTGCCAAGGATTGCTGTGAAGATTTAATGCATTATTACATGGAAAGCCCTTGAAACTGTTCCTAGCACAAGGTGCTACTTTGTTATTTTGTCACACCATCTCATCTCTCTACCACCCTTTTGTTTTGAAAATTGCCTGGATTTGTATCTTATCTCTGGCACCCCTTTGTGTGATCTTGGGTAAGTTGCCCCAGTTTTTTTTTTGTTTGTTTTTTGTTTTTAACCTGTAAAATAGGGATAATATTAAGAGTATCTTGGGGCGCCTGGATGGCGCAGTCGGTTAAGCGTCCGACTTCAGCCAGGTCACGATCTCACGGTCCGTGAGTTCGAGCCCCGCGTCAGGCTCTGGGCTGATGGCTCAGAGCCTGGAGTCTGTTTCCCATTCTGTGTCTCTCTCTCTCTCTGCCCCTCCCCTGTTCATGCTCTGTCTCTCTCTATCCCAAAAATAAATAAAGGTTGAAAAAAAAATTAAAAAAAAGAGTATCTTCTTGGGTTTTTGTGTATTAAATGTATTAATACACTGGAAGTGCTTATAGCGTTGCCCTGTATGTCGTGTTAGTAAACATTGGTGATACCTGTTCTTCTTTTGCAGACTTTGGCTGTTGGTTTAGTGCCATGCATCCTTTACAGTGTGTCCTGCAAGCACAGAGAAGGGGCCCCTGGGCTTCTCTGTCCTGGCTGCTGCTCAGGACCTGCAGGGCACAGAGTAGTGTCCACGGCACCACATGTCCTGGTCCAGAGAGGCAGCAGGAAAATGGAGTTCGGAAGGATTTCAGCTCTAGGCTGGCTGCTGGCCCGACTTTTCAGCATTTTTTAAGAAGTGCTTTAGATCCTCAAGAGAAGCCTGATGTGGAGGACCCACCCCCCTATCTCACAGTGGATGAACTTTCTGGGAGGCAGAGAAAAGGTTGGTTTTATTTTTCTTTTCTCTTTGGACTTCTGCTTTGCTCCTTTCCAGCATTTCTGATTCTTAACTGTTCTTTTATTGCAGACCTGGCTCTGCAGGGTTAATAGTATGGGAAGGCTGCTGGCTTATGGAATTGTCAGACTTTATCAAGTAACATTAATATAAAGAAACTCATACTTTTGGTCCATGTGACTGGGGGTGGAAGTCCTGGGGAGTCCTCTCTTTGGTTACTTTTGGAAACCCTATAGTCTCTGTTCTGATTTTTAGATTGTCTTAAGTCATAAGGCACCTTTCACTATTGGTGCTGTAGAAATTCACTTTTTATTCTTCAATAAAGGTTTTCTGAGAAACACTATACAGTCAGTTAAAATACCTTTTCCTTTTTTCTTTTTCTTTTTTCTAAAGTTTATTGGAAGAAACAGAGAGACAGGGAGAGAGAGAACCAGTCGGGGAGGGGCAGAGAGAGAGGGAGACAGAGGATCCAAAGCTGGCTCTTTGCTGACCAGAGAGCCTGATGCAGGGCTTGAACTCACAAACCGCGAGATCATAACCTGAGTAGAAGTCAGACGCTTAACCAACTGAGCCACCCAGGTGCCACAAAATGCCTTTTAAAAAAAAAGTTTGAAAAAATAAAAAACAAGTTTGAAGAGACATTGAAGGGCAGCCAGATCTCTCCCCCTTTGCTCTGTTTCAAAAAAAATATTTCCTTCTATAATTCTTTTTTTTCCAAATGTTTAAATATTTGTTTGCTTGTTTATTTTGAGAGAGAGAGAGAGAGAGAGAGAGAGAGAAAGTGTGTGTGCGTGAACAGGGCAGGGGCAGAGAGAGAGAGGGAAAGAGAGAATCTCAAGCAGGCTCCATGCTGTTAGCGCAGAGCCAGATGGGGGGCTCTGTCCCACAAATTTCGAGATCATGACCTGAGCCAAATCAAGAGCTGGATGCTTAACTGAGCCACCCAGGTGCCCCTCCTTCCATAATTCTTAAAGATTTGGTTGCAGTCGTATAGCACAAATCATTTGTAACTTGATGTTTTCATTTGACACTTTTCTAAATACTGCAGTCTTCATAATCAAATTTTTAAAAATTGGTACAAAATATTACATTGTGCTGTACTATGATATACCTGTTCCCTATAGTAGGACATTAGGTTGTTTCAAAAGTTTTTATAAGTAATGCTATAATATGTATCTTTGTATATACACACACACACATATACATATAAGTGGGTGTATATATTCTAAGACCTTTTTTTTCAGAGTAAATATCAAGGAGTTGAATTAGTAAATCAAGGAGTGTGTACATCTTATGATTCCTGCTAGGTATTTTGTAGTCTTTTTTTTTTTTTTCTTTTTTTTAAAAAAAAAATTTTTTTTCAACGTTTATTTATTTTTGGGACAGAGAGAGACAGAGCATGAACGGGGAAGGGGCAGAGAGAGAGGGAGACACAGAATCGGAAACAGGCTCCAGGCTCTGAGCCATCAGCCCAGAGCCTGACACGGGGCTCGAACTAACGGACCGCGAGATCGTGACCTGGCTGAAGTCGGACGCTTAACCGACTGCGCCACCCAGGCGCCCCTTTTTTTTCCTTATAAATGTTTACTGATTTTTGAGAGAGCGAGCATAAGTAGGGGAGGGGCAGAGAGAGAGGGAGACAGAAGATCTGAAGCAGGCTCCAAGCTGTCAACACACAGCCCAATGTAGCTCAAACCCAGGAACTGTGAGATCATGACCTGAGCCAAAGTCAGGTCATGACCTGAGCCTCAACCTGCTGAGCCACCCACACATCCACTAGTCCTTTTTTTTAGACAAGGAAAGTGAGCCAAAGAGCATTAAAAAAACCCCAAAACCTGATGTTTCTTTCTTTTATAAATTACTGCTCTTTTCTGTTGGTTTTCATAGGATTTTTTTGTCATCAACTTTTAACTTCATTTTGACTTTATTTGGGTCTGTGGATTAAAGATTGCCAGTGGGGACAGGGGTTGATAGAGGAATTTAGTTTGAAAGGGCTTGCCAGAGTGTGAAATTGATGTTCCTATTTTTTTTTTTAAGTTTATTTATTTATTTTGAGAGAGAGAGAGTGCAGCCAGGGGAGGGGCGGAGAGGGAGGAAGAGAGAGAGAATCCCAAGCAGGCCCCATGCTTTCTCATGAACCGTGAAATCATTACTTAAGCCCAACCAAGGGTCCGACGCTTAACCGCTTAATGGACTGAGCCACCCAGGCACCCTTTGATGTTGTGAAAGCTTTGGGTGGCTCAGCTGGTTAAGCATCTGACTCATGATTCCAGCTCAGGTCATGATTTCACAGTTTGTGAGATTGGGACCTGTATTGGACCCTGTGTTCACAGTGCAGAGCCTGCTTTGGATTCTCCCTCTCCCTTTTTCTCTCTGCCTCTCCTGCACACTTGCTCACATGCTTTCTGTCTCTCAAATGAATAAACATTGAAAAAGAAGCTTTATGCACATGTGTTTTATGTCATAATAGAGCCATACTTTTTTTTTTTTTTTTTAAAGGTTTTATTTTTAAGTAATCTCTACTTCATCGTGGGCTCTACTTCAACCTGGGGCTCAAACTTACACCTGGAGATCAAGAGTCCCATGCTCTGCTGACTGAGCCAGCCAGGTGCCACAATGCTTGCTTTCATTTGAAATGTATGTTTGTAGTTTGTAGTTTGTTTGTAGTAGGAAGTTACCTCATTTTTATTTTGTGGCTTTGTGTACCCTCCTGCCATTGTTGTTATTTTCAGAGGTTGGAGAACCTTGTTTTGAGAAAGAGGAGTGTAATGGATTTAAATTTATTTTTGGGGCGCCTGGGCGGCTCACTTGGTTTAGCCTCTGACTCTTGATCTCAGCTCAGGTGTTGATTTCCGGGTTGTGAGTTCAAGCCCTGTGTTGGGCTCTACACTGGGCATAGAGCCTACTTAAAAAAAATTTTTTCGGGGCGCCTGGGTGGCGCAGTCGGTTAAGCGTCCGACTTCAGCCAGGTCACGATCTCGCGGTCCGTGAGTTCGAGCCCCGCGTCAGGCTCTGGGCTGATGGCTCAGAGCCTGGAGCTTGTTTCCGATTCTGTGTCTCCCTCTCACTCTGCCCCTCCCCCGTTCATGCTCTGTCTCTCTCTGTCCCAAAAATAAATAAACGTTGAAAAAAAAAAATTTTCCCCCTAAGTTGATAATCAACACTATCAGCTAGTCCTCCCTTTTCTGTTTTTATAACCACGTTGCCTTGATTCTCAGGTGCATGTTTCCCCTGTATTTTAAATGACATAGCCTGTAATTATGTATGTATGTATTGCAGTGTTTCTTTTGTTCTGAAAGGCTGTTGTTAATTTGGCAGTACCTCTGGCAGTTAATGGTATCTTAGAATTGAGGCAACAGGGGACTTGGATAACTGGTTGCCTCAGATGTTTCTGGGGCATTTGGGAAAGAGACCTTTTGAGACATACGGTCCCTTTTAGTCTGCCTACTGTGGAATCCTCCTCTCATTGCAGTCTACCTGGAGACCTATGGCTGTCAGATGAATGTGAATGACACAGAGATAGCCTGGTCTGTCTTACAGAAGAGTGGCTACCTGCGCACCAGGAACCTCCAAGAGGTACGTGGGTTTTCTGCTTCCCTTGTTTCCTGGGCCTGGATGAGACTCTGCATTTGTGCCAGGACTTATTTTTTTAATTTTTATTTTTTTAATGTTTATTTATTTTTGAGACAGAGAGAGACAGAGCATGAATGGGGGAGGGTCAGAGAGAGAGGGAGACACAGAATCCGAAGCAGGCTCCAGGCTCTGAGCTGTCAGCCCAGAGCCCGATGCGGGGCTCGAACTCACGGACCGTGAGATCATGACCTGAGCTGAAGTCGGACCCTTAACCAACTGAGCCACCCAGGCACCCCTGTGCCAGGACTTAGATACAGCTTTAGAAACAGGGTATGGCCTGGTGAGAGTGGGTTTCCTTGAGTAAAGTGTGTAGCATGGGACTAAGGTGTATTTTTGTTCTGGTTATTTTTGAAACTTTTATGGTGGTGCTCATTTTTAGGCAAGGAACTAGGTTAAAAATGGGCTGTGAGGTGGAGGGGAACGGAGGAGTTAGTGTTTAATCTCTGAACCCAACAGAGGAGATTTAGTTGGGGAACATGAAATGATTCTGGAGCTTGATGGTGGTAATGATTGCACAATAGTGTGAATGTACTTAATGTTCCTGAACTGTACACTTAAAAATGGTTAAAATGGTAAATTTTATGTATGTTTTTACCACGGTAGTAGGAATAATAGGAAAGAAAAAGCTGTGGGTAGTGATTCTATAAGGCAGATTTCAGAGATTGTAATTTTCCCTTTTTTTCCTATTTTTCCACTCAGGCTGATGTGATCCTCCTTGTCACGTGTTCTATCAGGTGGGAGTTTGTTCTTTACCTAGAGAGTGAACGTGTTTTGTGTCAGACTTAGCAGTGCCAGGCTGGCCTACCTGTGGAGATGAGTCAGTGGACTTGCAGTTTTACAACATGGGAGATAGCAGCGATGGAACTGGGCTGACATTTGCTGAGCACGTGCTGCGTATCCTGTCTCGTGCTGAGCACTATACATACACTGATTTAATTCTCACAACCACCCTATGGGGTAGGTGCTATAATCAAACCCATTTTATAGATGAGGGGTATGTTGAGGCACCCAGCTTTTCCTAAGGGTTCTCTTGCAGGTAATGGCACTTGTTTAGAATGTAGCATCATGAGGGTTAGGGTGCAGTCAGTGGCCGGGGACAGGGTTCTTCTGAACGGAGATGGGTGGCATCCATCGGAAGTAAACATATTCTGTTTCTTACTTTGTTTCTGTGTACAAGGCACATTTGTGTTAGTGTTTCCTTAGTGTTAATGGAATCCAGCATTTTTGTTGGGGGTGTTTCTGCTGTAAGACACTGAACTAGATGGCTTTGGGAGATTCAGAAATGAACCCTCCTCCATGGAGCCTTGCTTTAAGGAGCTTAGTCTGATATGGGAACTAAAGCAGAGTCACAAATAGCTCTAACATCTGGCAGAAAGCACTATATAAAAAATCAAACAATAAAAGAGAAGTTGCTAAGTATAGGGCAAAGTATAGTTATAAGGCAGTTAAAGGGCAGACAGACTCTGTACGAGGCTTTGTGAAGTAGATTCTGAGTTTGACGTAAAGGCTTGTCAGGTGTGGAGATATGCAGGAAGGGTGTCATTGTGGGAATGGTGAATTGTAGCAAGTGGTGCTTCTTCAGTTGGCTCCCTGCCTGTCTTCCCTTAACTTAAAAGGTAGATATTCATTTAAAGGGTTGACGTTTCTTTTGATTTTTATTTCCGTTGCCCTACTCTTTTAGCTTGTGGTATAGTTGATTTTCAGGTTCAGTTATACCTCTTTTGATCTTTGTAGGGAGAAGGCTGAACAGACCATCTGGAATCGTTTACATCAGCTTAAAGCCCTGAAGACAAAACGGCGCCGCTCCCAAGTGCCTCTGAGGATTGGGATTCTAGGTATCCGGTAATTTGGAGATTTTGTGTTTTGATAGTTGGGCTCCATGAAAATGAAAAAAAAAATTTTTTTTTTTTTTATGTTTATTGATTTTTGGGGAGAGAAAGAGAGACAGTGTGCAAGCAGGGGAGGGACAGAGAGAGATGGAGACACAGAATCTGAAGCAGGCTCCAGGGTCTGGGCTGTCAGCACAAAAGCCCGATGCAAGGCTTGAACTCACAAGCTGTGAGATCATGACCTGAGCTGAAGTCAGATGCATAACCAACTGAGCCACCCAGGTGCCCTGAAATTTTTTTTTTTTAAGTTTGTTTGTTTATTTTGAGAGAGATAGTGCATACATGTGCAAATTGGGGAGGGGCAGAGAGAGAGAGGGGGGGAAAGAGAGAATCCCAAGCAGGCTCTGTGCTGTCAATGCAGAGCCTGATGTTGGGCTTGATCCATGAACCTTGAGATCATGACCTGAGCTGAGATCAAGAGTCGGATGCTCAAGTGACGAGCACCCAGGTGCCCCTTCATGTAGCTTTGTATGCTAGGCTTTCCGTTAGATGCTGGATTCCCAGCGTTTGAAGAAATGTCATGCGTCCCATGTAACTTTTGTATTTGATGTCAAAGGCTGTAGCATGAAATAAGCTAAAGCTCATAAAAAGGGCTTTTCATAGTGCCTTGAAGTCATGGGTACTCAGAATATGGTCTGTCCTTGTTAGAGTTTAATGGGGCTGATGGTGGCAGAGTTATGGATAGGAGAGAGTTTGGCGTCTGAAGGAACAGCATGAATTTAGAGTGTAGGCACCTTTCGTCTTGACTCTTGAAGTAGAGCCAAGTGAGGATCTAGATCTGCACTGACCAGTATGGTAGCCACTAGCCACATGTGGTTATTTAAATTTAGCTAAAATTAAATAATATTAAAATTTACTTTTTCACTCTCACTAGCCACATATTGACTTCTCAGTAGTCACACTTGACTAGTGGCTACCATTTTGGACAGCACAGATAAAGAATATTTCTATCATTTGAGGAAGTTCTGTTGGACACCTCTGATCTAGATACCTGGAAAGCATATCTCAAAAATGAATATTCTGTACCCTCTTGGTCCCAGAATTTAGTTAATGTATTTAACTTTAAAATTGGCTGTCCATTGTGGAATGATTAAATTAATTCCTATTGATGGGTCAAAACATAGTTGGAGCATATCCTGTTATACAGATTAATGTACTAAGTGACAGGAGGATGGAAGGATTAGCTGAAGTGTTTTGTTTCTTTTTTTATTTTTTATATTTTAATGTTTATGTATTTTTGAGAGACAGAGAGACTGAGAGTGAGCTGGGGAGGGACAGAGAAAGAAGGTGGCACAGAATCCCAGATAGGCTCCAGGCTCTGAGCTGTCAGCATAGAACCCGATGCGGGGCTCAAACCTACGAACTGAGAGATCATGACCTGAGCTGAAGTTGGACGCTGATCTAACTAAGCCCATCCAGGTGCCCCTGAAATGTTTTGTTTCATTTCAGTGCCTTCATTATAGAAGCCCCTGGCTGTATCTTTGTTAGGAATTTCAGAAATCCCCCCCAATACTTTGTTTTTTATTGTGGGAAAATATAGGTAACATGAAATTTATCATTTGAGCCCTTTTTTAAAATGTACAGTTCAGTGGCTTCAAGTTTATTCATATTGTTGTGCAACCATCACCACCATCCATTTCCAGAACTTTTTCGTCTTCCCCAACTGCAACTCTCTACCCATTAAATAACTTCCCATTTCCCTTCTCACCTTAGCTCCTGGCAATTTACCATTGTACTTTCTGCCTCTATGAATTTGATTATTCTCGGTAACTCATACAAGTGGAATCATGGAATATCTGTCCTTTTGTGAGTGGCTTATTTCATTTAGCACAATGTCTTCAAGATTCATCCATATCATAGCATATATCAGAATTTCCTTCCTTTTTTAAGGCTGAATAATATTCCATTTTATGTATACACCATATCTGTTGATGGACACTAGGGTTGCTTCTACCTTTGGGCTATTGTGAATGATACTGCTATGAACATAGGTGTATAACCAAGAATAGGTTTTTTTGTTTTTTTTTTTTTTAATGTTTATTTGTGAGAGAGGGAGGGGCAGATTGAGGGAGGACAGAAGATCTAAAGCGGGCTCTGTGCTGACAGCAGTGAGCCCGATGAGAGGCTCAAACTCATGAAACCATGAGAACATGACTTCAACCGAACAAATCAAGAGTCAGACCCTTAACTGACTGAGCCACCCAGGTGCCCCTGGATGATGGTTTAATTTTTTTCTGAGCATTTAATTGATTTCTTTAGTTGCTTGCTTCCTTTGGTTTTCTCATATAGGAAGATGCAGGTTCCAGTGCTATGGAAGTATTGGGCAAATTTGGGGAATGATGATGCTACACTCTTAGAGAAGTTTCTGTGCCCTGGTCTCTGAATGTAGCTGGAGGTAATGTGTACTGAGGAGAAACCACGAGACCAGATGCATTTGTGAATGGGTACTTATTTTGTTTTCCTTCCTCAGGCTGCATGGCTGAGAGATTGAAGGAGGAGATCCTCAACAGGGAGAAAATGGTGGATATTTTGGCTGGTCCAGATGCCTATCGGGACCTTCCTCGGCTGCTGGCTGTCGCTGAGTCAGGTCAACAAGCTGCCAATGTGCTGCTCTCTCTGGATGAGACCTATGCTGATGTCATGCCAGTCCAGACAAGCCCCAGTGCTACATCTGCCTTCGTGTAAGACGCTGCCCAAGAGACAGGGAGTGAACTTCTCCTTTCTCTTAAAATAATGTTAATTTTGCTACATTAAAGCAAATTAATACATGCATATAGGACAAAACATAAAAAACAAAAAACTGATAAAGTCAGACTCCTTCACATCTCTTCTCCCCAGTCTTGTAGGCCACCTCAGAGGCAGCCATGTTAGTAGTTTCTTGTATAATCCTTTTAGGAGTGTTCTTTCCATATCCATTCATACATGTAATATGGGATCTTTCCTACCATTCTTTCTGTATTCTAATTTTTTACTTAAGAAAATATCTTCAGCTTTCCTATTCCTTTTTTTCTTCCCCTGAACTTTAACTGAAAAAAAGTAGTAAAATCTGGTGACAAAATAGTTCATATTTGTTGAAGAATACGTGGAAAAGATAAAAAAAAAAAAAACATGAGGAAAGTAAGAGTCACCTATATTCCAACCACCTAATGATGAACACTGTTATCATTTTGCTATATTACTCCTGCCCTTTCCTGTGTGTGTATGCTTTGTACCTGTGTTTAGTTGTAAAAATGGGCTCTTGATGTACTTGGTTTTATAACCTTACTTTAAATGGTGAAATATTTTAATTTTATGTAATTAAATTTTCTATAACAGAGATTGGCAAATTGGCAAAAAAAAATTACAGCCTGTTTTTTGTAAATGAAGTTACTGAAATATAGCCTTACCATTTGTTTATATATCACCTGTGGCTGGTTTTGCCATTACAGTAGCAGAATTGAGTAATCGTGACACAGCCCGTGTGGTCTGTGAAGCCTGAAATATTTACTGTCTGTTTCTTATAGAAAGTTTGTCAACCTCTGTCATTTTAATGGCTATCCCACACTTCTTGGAAAGCTTAATAAAAACAATAGCTAACATTTATTTAACAGTTCTTCAGTGAACATCTTTGATATTCATAATTATTTCCTTAAGGTAAATTAATGTTTTCATATACAGGATGCAAATGGAAGAGAGTGATTTAACTTAGAAACCTAATAATTGGATGAGGAATGAGTGAGAACTATGAATTCCTGTTTTAAATCTGAAGTTTCTCAGGGGCGCCTGGGTGGCTCAGTCGGTTGAGTGTCTAACTTTGGCTTAGGTCATGATCTTGCTGTCCATGAGTTCAAGCCCCATGTCAGGCTCTGTGCTGACAGCTCAGAACCTGGAACCTGCTTTGGATTCTGTGTCTCCCTCTCTCTCTGCCCCTCCCCTACTTGTGCTCTTTCTCTCTCTCTCTCTCTCTCTCTCTCTCTCTCTCTTTCTCTCTCTCTTTCTCTCTCTGTCTGCAAAAATAAACTTAAAAAAAAAAAAAGAAAAATCTGAAGTTTTTCCTCCCCATACACACTTCATAATATATATATTTTTCTGGTGTAGATGTAAAAAGTTCAAACGTTTTCTATTTATGGGGTATACTCCTGGTACATCTGCACCCTTTCCCTCACCACTGTGCTCCCTCAGGGTAACTGCTCTGTCTACCAGTTGTGATGTGGTTTATATCATGTGCTTAGATACTAGTTTTTAAAGATAAAAAATGTCTGCCTTAAAAATGTCTCAGATTGGTCCAGTGTGAATATGGTGCCAAGAGGATTCAGAGCCAGAGGATAACGTCTAGGGAGCTCTGACCTGCTCCTTGGGTGGGAGCAGGTGTCCCATTCCTCTTACTAAGTTTTGGTGCTTTTCCCCCAGGTCTATCATGCGAGGCTGTGACAATATGTGTAGCTACTGCATCGTCCCTTTCACTCGTGGCCGGGAGAGGAGTCGGCCTGTTGCTTCCATTCTAGAGGAAGTGAGGACGCTTTCTGAGCAGGTGAAAAGTTCTGTTGGCTTTCATCTTATAAGTGTATTTTTAGGAGAATGAGGACAACCTTTCTAGTTTTGCTTCCTGTGCTGTCTCCGAGCTGTAGAAGTTTAGAACCATACCTGGCCAGGAAGAAATACTTGGCTGAACATCTTTGATTTGCTGCCCATGTGAAGTTTGCTTCAGAGGCAGCACAGTGGAATGGAGAGAGCATGAGTTTACAGTCAGATGACTGAGTATGAATTCTGGCTGCACCATTCTCTGGTTTAGTGCCCTGGCACAGGTCATGTAACTATCTTCTTTTAGTTATTTATGAAAAAAAATTTCTTCTTAAGTTTTGTTCATTTATTTTGAGAGAGAGAGAAACAGAGTGTGAGTAGGGGAGAGGCAGAGAAAGGGAGAGAGAGAGAATCCCAAGCAGGCTCCACACTGTCAGTGCAGAGCCTGATGCCAGGCTCAGACTCACAAACTATGAGATCATGACCTGAGACGAAATCAGGAGTCAGATGCTTAACCCACTGAGCCACCCAGGCGCCCCCTAACTGTCTTCTTTTAAACACAGTTTCTTAATCTATGAAAAGAAGATAAAATAGTAACTTCCGTTCTGGGTTATTGGAAGGATTGTCCTAATTTAAATGGTTTTTTGTTTTGTTTTTAATTTTTTTTTAACATTTATTTATTTATTTATTTAAAAAAATTTTTTTTTTAAATTTTTTTTTTTTTTCCCCAACGTTTATTTATTTTTGGGACAGAGAGAGACAGAGCATGAACGGGTGAGGGGCAGAGAGAGAGGGAGACACAGAATCGGAAACAGGCTCCAGGCTCTGAGCCATCAGCCCAGAGCCTGACGCGGGGCTCGAACTCACGGACCGCGAGATCGTGACCTGGCTGAAGTCAGACGCTTAACCGACTGCGCCACCCAGGCGCCCGTAACATTTATTTATTTTTGAGACAGAGAGAGACAGAGCATGAACAGGGGAGGGGCAGAGAGAGAGAGGGAGACACAGAATCCGAAGCAGGCTCCAGGCTCTAAGCTGTCAGCACAGAGCCCGACGCAGGGCTCGAACCCATGGACCGTGAGATCATGACCTGAGCCAAAGTTGGATGCTTAACTGACCAAGCCACCCAGGCGCCCCAGTTTTGTTTTGTTTTTAAAGTAATCTCCATACCCAGCATGGGGCTCAAACTCCCAACCCCAAGATCAAGAGTCACATTTTTGGGGTGCCTAGGTGGTTCAGTCAGACATCAGACTCTTGATTTTGGCTCAGGTGATGATCCCAGGGTTGTGGGATTGAGTCCCTCACATGGGGCTCCATGCTGGGCATGGAGACTGCTTAAGGTTCTCTCTCTCTCTCTCTCTCTCTCTCTCTCTCTCTCTCTCTGTCTCTCTGTCTCTCTGTCAGTGTCACTCAAATTAGAAAAGTCACATGCTCTACTGAGCCCCCCCATAGTTAAAAACTTTTTTAATGTTCATTTACTTATGTTGAGAGGGAGAGAGAGAGAACAAGAGCGCACACGCACCCAAGAGGGCGTGGGGGAGGGGCTGAGAGAGAAAGGGAGAGAGAGAATCCCAAGCAGGCTCTGGGCTGTTGGCGCAGAGCCCCACATGGGGCTCAGTCTCATGAATTGTGAGATCATGACCTGAGTTAAAATCAAGAGTTAAACACTTAACTGACTGAGCCACCCAGACACCCCAGTTTAAATGCTTTTAAACTACCTGGCACCCAGTAAATTTTCAGAGAATGCTTTATCTGTCCATTCTAGGAAACATCCCAAATCTCTTGTTCATTTTATCACAGAGCCAGCTCACTAGTTGAGGGACAGAGAACAGATGAGGGTAGTGAATCCCATCAGAGGCCAGAGGGGAGATAATTGCTATTTTCCTGCTATTGGGAGCTTGTCTCCCCCCCAACTCTAGGCCTGGATCTGCTAGCCCTGAAAAAGAGGACAGTAGGTGGGAATATGGAGCTTTTCTTTCATTAGAGTTTCCCTGTTTCCTTACTTGCTTGGCTCGGGAACTGTCGGAGGCTAGCCTCTGCTCCAGTTTTTAGTCAGCAGTTTCTTCTTACAGTCTGGCAGTGCTCTCTTCTCATCTCCATCCCTTAGTTCTCAATTCCCTGTTTGGTCCCTGGCTGCTCTCCAGACCCCACCTCTGCAAGTGCTTCCTGGTCTCCAGTTGTCTCCTTCTCCCCTTCCACCTCTCCCACCGTAGCAGAACTCTTCAGGATAGAGACATTCTGTTTATTTATTTTTCAAATTTGTTTATTTATTTTGAGAGAGACAGAGTGTGTGAGCAGGGAAGGCAGAGAGAGAGGGAGAGAGAATCCCAAGCAGGCTCCACGTCATCAGCACAGAGCCTGACATGGGGCTCGAACTCATGAACCTCGAGATCACGACCTGAGCCGAAACCAAGAGTTGGATGCTTAACAGACTGAACCACCCAGGCGCCCTTGTTAATATCTTTTTATATGTGTGTGTATTTTCCTTAGTTTTATATATATTTTTATAATATAATATTAATATGTAATATTAATGTTAATTGTTTATATATAAATATATAATAATATATATATAATATTGTTATAATAATATATATTATATATAATACATATAATATACATAATATAATGTATTATACATAATATATGTGCATAATATATATAACAATATAACAATATATAATATATAGTATTAATATATAATATTAATATATAATATTGTTTAGTCACCTCTAATATTAAGGCACTCCCTTAGTCACGCCATTGTTAAACCAAATTAAGAAAAGTTACAAAGGACATTATTTGGACCGTTGTTAAAAATTTGATTTATAGTATGTGGATATTTAGGGGCAAAAGAGCATGTTGTTTGTAACTTGTTCTCAGAAGGCTCAGAAAAATATGTGCTTGCATGTGTATGTGCAGAGAGAGGGTGTATCTGAGTGTGAGCATGTGAATGATAAGCAGATGGTGTGCAGTGTTAACCGTGAACCTGGGCAAAGAGTATATGGGAGTTCTTTTTACTATTCTTGTAATTTTTCTGTACGTTTGAAATTTCATCAAAATTAAGTTAAAAAAATAGTCTATTTATAGCAACTTTTTTTTCCTTAGTGAAGTTTTATAATGCAAGTTTTCAAACAGATAATTTGAAAGTCTAGTACAGTAAGTACAGTTAATAAACTTGTCATATTTGCTTTATCTTCCTGTCTTTATATATGCATAAATATATGTTTTTTGAAACATTTCAAGGCTGAGTTGTAAATATCAGGCTTCTTAACCCTGTATATTTCAGTATGCATCTTCTCAGAATAAGAGTTTTTCCATTCATAATACCATTATTACATGTAGAAAATTGAACAACTAATATTATATGATATGTAACTCATATTCAGAATTTCTCTTTTTTAAAGTTTGTTTATTTTTAAGTAATCTCTTCATCTAATGTGGGGCTTGAACTCACGATCCTGAGATCAAGAGTCACATGCTCTTATAACTCAGCCAACCAGGGGCGCCTGGGTGGCTCAGTCGGTTAAGCGTCCGACTTCGGCTCAGGTCATGATCTCACGGTCCATGAGTTCGAGCACCGCATCGGGCTCTGTGCTGCCAGCTCAGAGCCTGGAGCCTGTTTCAGATTCTGTGTCTCCCTCTCTCTGACCCTCCCCCATTCATGCTCTGTCTCTCTCTGTCTCAAAAATAAATAAACATTAAAAAAAAATTAAAAAAAAAACCTCAGCCAACCAGATGCCCCTCAAAATTTCTTAATTGTCCAAAAATATGTATGTATGTATGTATTTATTTTTAGACAGTATGAGTGGTAGAGGGAGGGAGAGAGAGTCTTAAGCAGGCTCCAGTGTGGAGCCAGACATGGGGCTTAATCTCATAACCTTGAGATCATGACCTGAGCCAAAATCAAGAGTTGGATGCCTAATCTACTGAGCCATCCAGGCACCCCAAGAATATCTTACTGCTTTTTTATTTTCAAACTAAGATCCAGTCAAACTTTGTGGTTTTATTTGTTGTTTTTAATATTTTTTCATTCTCTCTTAATTTCATTTTTTTTTGTTTGCTTTAAATGATACATTAAGTTTTTGAAGAGATCAGATACATCTGGATTTGTCTGATTGCTTCTTTTTTTTTTTTTTTAATTTTTGTTTTTCAACATTTTATTTATTTTTGGGACAGAGAGAGACAGAGCATGAACGGGGGAGGGGCAGAGAGAGAGGGAGACACAGAATCGGAAACAGGCTCCAGGCTCTGAGCCATCAGCCCAGAGCCTGACGCGGGGCTCGAACTCACGGACCGTGAGATCGTGACCTGGCTGAAGTCGGACGCTTAACCGACTGCGCCACCCAGGCGCCCCTGTCTGATTGCTTCTTAATGTTGTCATTTAAAATATTCTTCTGAATTCTGATAAACTGGAAGTTAAATGTAAAAGCTTAATTCAATTTAGACTAAATACTTTGGGAAGAATACATTATGGGCAGTGATTATATAATATTCAACTGGCAGAATGGTGTCATAATTTGATTTATAGTGCTATAGATTAACCATTATTACTGAACATTGAATTTCATCCAGGTTTTTGCTATTCTGAAAAATGCTTTGGAGATTAATTTTTATGTAAGATTTTATTTTTCTAAAAATTAAAAAGTTCTTTTAAGGTTTATTTTTGAGAGAGAGAGAGAGACAGTGCAAGCAGGGGAGGGGCAGAGAGAGAGGGAGACACAGAATCCGAAATAGGCTTCAGGCTCTGAGCTGTCAGCACAGAGCCTGACGCAAGTCTCGAGCCCATGAACCATGAGATCATGACCTGAGCCGTTGTTGGATGCTTAACTGATTGAACCACCCAGGTGCTCTTGTAAAGTTTTATTCTGAAGTTCAGTTCTTCAGACAAGATGCCCAAATACTAAATTACTGGATTAAAATACAGACTAGAATACATTTATGAATGGCTCTAGGTGGGTTGAACTAATATCCATTAGTGATTTGCACGAAACTACCAAAAAAGTTTTAAATTGCTTCCAATATATTCACTTTCCCTTTCTCAGGGGCTGAAAGAAGTGACACTCCTTGGTCAGAATGTTAATAGTTTTCGGGACAGTTCAGAGGTCCAGTTCAACAATGCAGTGTCTACCAACCTCAGCCGTGGCTTCTCCACCAACTGTAAACCCAAGCAAGGAGGCCTTCGTTTTGCTCACCTTCTGGATCACGTCTCCAGAGTAGATCCTGAAATGAGGATCCGTTTCACTTCTCCCCACCCCAAAGACTTTCCTGATGAGGTGAGTATCAACAGTGAACCGTGCCAAGCTGTTATCAGTATGTGTAAGCTTGCCAAGGCTGGACCCAGTGGGATACAGCAGTCCTTGAATCTTGCTCAGGGGATCTTGTGGTGTATTGCCCTTTGATTCCACCACAGTTAAAGTCCACCAGTGTTGGGGCAGAGATAGGACTGATAATATTTAAAAAAAATTTTATTTTTTTTTGGGATTGATGTATAGTTGACACACTATATGTATATGATGTATAGTTTCAGGTGTACAACATAGTGATTTTGGCAAGTTTTATGTTATGCTGTGCTCACCGCAAGTATAGAGATAGGACTGATATTCGGGGAAGTTAAGGTCACCTGGGACCATGAGGACTCTGCGGAGAGAGGTTTTATTACAAGATTTTATGGGAAGGACAGAAAGGGAGGCGATATGTTGCAGTGGGAAACAGTCCAGACTTTGGCCTGAGACAAGACGTGAGTTAAATCCTAGCTCTTCCCTTGCTTTATTAGTAGGTATGACTGTTTCATCTTGTCCTCTTCATCTGTAAAATGAGGTTAATAATAACCTCCTGCTTTTTGGGGGGGGTTGAGAAATAGGTATATTGTATGGAAGGTTTTTTCCCCGTTGTTTTATAAAGGCTTGGATTTTTTGGCTTCGTTTTGAACCTTTTTTTAAAGTTTTTAAAAAATTAAAAAACTTTTTTTTTTAATTTTTTTTTTTTCAACGTTTATTTATTTTTGGGACAGAGAGAGACAGAGCATGAACGGGGGAGGGGCAGAGAGAGAGGGAGACACAGAATGGGAAACAGGCTCCAGGCTCTGAGCCATCAGCCCAGAGCCTGACGCGGGGCTCGAACTCACGGACCGCGAGATGGTGACCTGGCTGAAGTCGGACGCTTAACCGACTGCGCCACCCAGGCGCCCCTAAAAAACTTTTTTTTAAAAAAATAATGTTTATTTATTTTTGAGATACAGAGAGATAGAGCACAAGTCGGGGAGGGGCAGAGAGAGAGGGAGACACAGAATCCGAAATAGGCTCCAGGCTCTCAGCTGTCAGCACAGAGCCTGATGCAGGGCTTGAACTCACGAACCACGAGTTCATGACCTGAGCCAGAGTCAGACGCCCGACTGACTGAGCCACCCAGCAGCACCCCTTAAAGTATTTTTGATTTGGTGAAACATCTGTCTTTTTGCCCCACTGCTACTTTTTTCTCACTGGATTGTCTTCTTACTGAGTTGTAAAACTTTTTTTATGTATTCTTGGTACAAATCCTTTGTCAGTGTATTTTTTCAAATATTTTTTCCTTGTTCCAGTTTCTTGATGGTGTCTTTTAAAGTAGCTAATTAGTTTGGAAGTTAGATGAAACAAATACCAGTTTTCCTTTTTGTCCATGTCAGCCCATGGCTTGAATCTGACCTCTGCTTGCTTGCTTCACTTTTTCAAAGCGGAGATGCCATCAGGGGAAATGTCTGGGACAGACAACATGGCTTGAGCACAAGTAAAGGATTTGGGTAATTCATGTGTTTGGTTTAATCAGCCTGTTAAGAGGGGCACCTGGGTGGCTTAGTCGGTTGACCATCTGACTTCAGCTCGTGTCATGATCTCACGGTTCGTGAGTTTGAGCCCCACGTTGGGCTCTGTGCTGACCGCTCAGAGCCTGGAGTCTGCTTTGGGTTCTGTGTCTCTGTCTCTCTTGGCCCCGCCACTGCTCACACTTTGTCTCTTTCTCCCTCAAAAATAACTAAATGTTAAAAAAAAAAAACCATCGGGGCGCCTGGGTGGCGCAGTCGGTTAAGCGTCCGACTTCAGCCAGGTCATGATCTCGCGGTCCGCGAGTTCGAGCCCCGCCTCAGGCTCTGGGCTGATGGCTCGGAGCCTGGAGCCTGTTTCCGATTCTGTGTCTCCCTCTCTCTGCCCCTCCCCCGTTCATGCTCTGTCTCTCTCTGTCCCAAAAATAAATAAAAACGTTGAAAAAAAAATTAAAAAAAAAAAAAAAAAAGAAAAAAAAAACCATTAAAGTTCTTAAAAAAAAAAAAAGCCTATTAAGAAACAGTGGGGGTGGTATTCCTTTATGCAGGATTCTTTGGTGAGACTGTGATGACCTTTAATGTGTTCTGTTTGATCAGGTTCTGCAGCTGATTCATGAGAGACACAACATCTGTAAACAGATCCACCTACCAGCCCAGAGTGGAAGCAGCCGTGTATTGGAGGCCATGCGGAGGGGGTCAGACTTGCTTGGGGGAGGGAGCATCCTGCACCTTTCCATGTTTTCTTAAGGACCACAGAGTGTCTAAGAACCAGCATAGTGTATAGCACATAGTAGCTGCTCAGTCAGTATTTGTTATGTGAATAAACCCATGGACATTATAACCTGTTTCTATTTACTCCCTAAATATAGACTAAGGACTGGATCACTCATTTCATTTGTTTAGCATGTTTTTTATTAAGTATTTACTGTGTGGCACACTCTTTGAAATATTAATCCTTTAGCTTTTAACATTAAAGTTTTTTAGGCCAGGGATGCCTGGGTGGCTCAGTCATTTAAGCTTCTGACTTAGGCTCAGGTCATGATCTCACGGTTCGTGAGTTTGAGCACCCCATCAGGGTCTGCACTGGTGGTTGGAGCCTGCTTGGGATTCTTTCTCTTCGTCTCTCTCTGCCCCTTCCCCACTTACGTGTTCGCTCTCTCTCTCAAAATAAATAAATACACTTAAAAAAAGTTTTTTTAAGTGTTAGAATTTAAACGTGTCTTTGGTTCACTTACTTTGGGACTAATACGCGGTAGAGATAAGACTGAAAGGATAAGGTGACAAATGGCAGGCTGTGTGGAACTAGTGCTTTGCCTTGTTTTCCACATTGGCAGTTTTAGAGATCCTTTTTTTTTTTTAATTTTTTTTTTTCAATGTTTATTTATTTTTGGGACAGAGAGAGACAGAGCATGAACGGGGGAGGGGCAGAGAGAGAGGGAGACACAGAATCGGAAACAGGCTCCAGGCTCTGAGCCATCAGCCCAGAGCCCGACGCGGGGCTCGAACTCACGGACCGCGAGATCGTGACCTGGCTGAAGTCGGACGCTTAACCGACTGCGCCACCCAGGCACCCCCCCTTTTTTTTTTTTTTTAAAGTTTATTTTTTTTGAGAGAGTGAGTGCGTGCGCTCGGGCATGGGATGGACAAAAGGGGAGAGAGAGAGAGACAGAGAGAGAGAGAGAGAATATCCCAAGCAGGCTCCCGGCTCCATGCTGTTAGTGCAGAGCCCCACACAGGGCTTGATATCATGAACTATGAGATCATGATCTGAGCCCAAACCAAGAATCAGACACTTAACCAACTGAGCCACCCAGGTGCCCCTAGATATCCTCTTAAATATTTAATCTGTCTTTACTTATTAAATCAAAGGCTATTGGGGTGCCCAGGTGGCTCACTCAGTGAAGTGTCCAATTTCAGCTCAGGTCATGATCTCACGTTTTGTGGGTTCAAGCCCCACTTCAGGCTCTATGCTGACAGCTCAGAGTCTGGAGCCTGTTTCAAATTCTGTGTCTTCCTCTCTGCCCCTCCCCTGCTCGCGCGTGTGTGCTCTCTTTCTCTCTCAAAAATAAATAAACCTTAAAAATAAAAGGCTATTTATATTTTTAAAAAGGCTATTTAATGTATGTTCTTGAACTAAAGACTCATGGGCTCTAGATTAGGTTACACTGCAGGATTAGTATCAAAAGGACTGTTCTGGATACTTTAACCTACGCTTGTACTGTCCTATGTGGATAAGAAGTGATTATATGTGGTAATGCATAATGTTCTCTTTTTACAGCATTCATTTAAAGAAGATTGGTTCATCTAAGCCTTTTCTTTTTGTTCCTTCTTGCAGATATTCAAGAGAAGCTTATGTGGAGTTAGTTCATCATATCAGAGAATCTATTCCAGGTACATTTAAGAAATGTATTCTGCTGAGCACATTACTGTACCAGTGATCACAATGTTTTTTTTCAGATGCAGGCAATGCCTGTGGTACTACCTTAATGAAAAAAAGGGACTACCTTTTATACTTCCGTTCCTCTTCTTCATTTTTCTCTTTCTTTTATTTTACTCTTTTTTGGTTTTTTAATGACTTGGTCTTGCTAGATATACTCAAAGGTGTCAGCTTGTGGCCTCAATGCTAAAGAGATTTCTCTCTCTTTTTTTATTTATTTTTATTTTATTAAAAAATTTTTTTAAATGTTTATTTATTTTTGAGAGAGAGCGAGCAGGGGAGGGTCAGAGGGAGAGGGAGACAGAATCCCAAGCAGGCTCCGGGCTATCAGCACAAAGCCTGATGTGGGGCTTGAACCCACGAACTGTGAGATCATGACTTGATCCTAAACCAAGAATCAGACACTTAACCAACTGAGCCACCCAGGCACTCCTGTTTGTTTGAGAGAGAGAGACCGTGTGCAAGCAGGGGAAGGAGAGAAAGAGAGACTCCCAAGCAAGGCTGCATACTGTCAGCACAGAGCCCAATGAGGGGCTCGATCTTACGAACCGTGAGATCATGACCTGAGCCAAAATCATGAGTCTGACGCCAACCAACTGAACCACCCAGATCTCCCAGAGATTTCTTTTCTACAGTATTTGTGTTTCTGAACATATGGGAGAGACCTTGTTCCTTCTTTGTTAGCTGGCAGGTATGGTCTACATTAATTCTGATTTGGGGACAGTTGATATCTTTAAAACTGTCCTTAGCGGTAATTCCTTTCCTATTATCATAACTTCTTTTTCTCTTTTCCCTTCTAATAGAATTACTTTGTAGTAGTCTTTTAATTTAGATTTGGTGACAATGTTTACATTTGTTTCCAAGTTTCTAATTATTGTTAACTTGTATTATGCATAAATACTTTTCATTTTGGAGGGGCAGGATAGCATGGAGGCTTTCTGGGCTGTAGTTTCCTCATCTATCCAATAAAGTTAATAAGGGGTGCCTGTCTGCCTCATTCGGTAGAGTAAGTGACTCTTGATCTTGGGGGTCTTGAATTCAAGCCTCATGTGTGGTGTGGAGTTTACTTAAAAAAAAAATAGAGTTGATAGTATGTTATTGGCTTGTTGGAATAATTAAATATATTAAGTAGGAAAATATAGCACTTAGTACTGTTTAGTAACTAGTAGTTATTGTTTATATGGTCTTAAAAAATTTATTTTTATTTATTTTTATTTTTTTTATTTTATTTAAAAAAAATTTTTTTTTTCAACGTTTTATTTTATTTTTGGGACAGAGAGAGACAGAGCATGAACGGGGGAGGGGCAGAGAGAGAGGGAGACACAGAATGGGAAACAGGCTCCAGGCTCTGAGCCATCAGCCCAGAGCCTGACGCGGGGCTCGAACTCACGGACCGCGAGATCGTGACCTGGCTGAAGTCGGATGCTTAACTGACTGCGCCACCCAGGCGCCCCTTAAAAAAAAAATTTTTTTTTTTTTTGGTTTATTCATTTATTTTGAGAGAGAGACAGTGTGAGCAGGGGAGGGGAAGAGAGAGAGAGGCCCAAGCAGGCTCTGCACTGTCGGAGCCTGATGCAGGGCTCGAACTCACGAAACCGGGAGATTATGACCTGAACTGAAACAGAGAGTCGGACGCTTCACCGACTGAGCCACCCAGGTTCCCCTCTATGGTCTTAAATAAACTTTGTGTTAAACTAGCTTCAAAAGTATATGTTTATATGAGATATTGCAAACTTTTCACCATTAAAAGCAGGACCAGTTTGAAAATGTGGAGTTCCTGCTGTGTCCCTAAATCCAACATGTGAAGTAAAAATATCTTTTCTTGTGCTGAGGGGAATATAGACTGAGAAGCCAGGCTTTGGCATGGTAACATTGTAGATAAGCAGGCCTTGCTCCATAATGACTGTTCTGTCACTTGCATGTGGACTGTCACTTTGTACTCCAAGGAGGGTGTACAGTTGCTGTCTCTCTCTCTCTGTAACCCACAAGTGAAAGGCTTCTTTTGAATGTAAGTTGCAGTGACATGTTGTCTTTTGTCATGTGTTGCAGGTGTGAGCCTCAGCAGCGATTTCATTGCTGGCTTTTGTGGTGAGACAGAGGAAGATCACCTCCAGACGGTGTCTTTGCTTCGGGAAGTTCAGTATAACATGGGCTTCCTCTTTGCCTACAGTATGAGACAGGTCAGCCCTGGGATGAGGGAGAAGCTACTTCTGTGCTGGCACTGACAGAATTCCTGACCGGTGTCTGGTTGATTGTAGACAACTGGGAAGAAAAGAAAGTGGCAGCAGAGCAGTCCTTGAGAAGCTACAAGGATCTTACCACTCATTCTTTCTTTTTTCTAGTCAGCCTATTTTATATAATTCAGCAACTTGAGATGAAAGTGGATCAGTTGTGACAATATTTGTCTTCATTAAAATATTTTAAATTATGTTTAGATCGTCTAGAATTTTAATATGAAGGGAGGGATGCCATTGTGGAGGGGGGATGCTGTTCTCTTTATAAGGGTAAAATAATTTCTCAACATGCAGAACGTTTTTGTCTTACAGATGCATTTTGTTGCCCTCCTAGCCATCCTCAGCTATTTTTAGTTTTCATTTTTTTAGGCCAAGTGAACCTACTGATACCACTTTAGAGTTTTTCCTGTAACACAGATTTCCAGGAAAACAAAGCAGAAGGATATAAGGAAGGAATGGGAGAGTAATGTGTATTTCTTGCAGAGAGGGGATAGTTCCGTTCTGCTGCCATTTTCTTGATGGTAGGGATGAATTTCCATGGGTCATTCCTCATCCCTCCAGTCAGCTCAGGGGTGTCTTTCCTTGTGTTTGGGCTGGAGGCTGAGGAGGATGGCCGATCAGGAGGGCTGATTGATGAATGATGGAACTCGTGACCTTCACCACCACTGTCATTCAGCTGCCATCAGCCAACCTAATTCATGTCTTTTATTTTTTTTTAATTAAAAAAAAAATTGTTTTTTTTAACGTTTATTTATTTTTGAGACAGAGCATGAACGGGGGAGGGTCAGAGAGAGGGAGACACAGAATCCGAAACAGGCTCCAGGCTCTGAGCTGTCAGCACAGAGCCCGACGCGGGGCTTGAACTCACGGACCGCGAGATCATGACCTGAGCCAAAGTCGGCCGCCCAACCGACTGAGCCACCCAGGCGCCCCCTAATTCATGTCTTTTAAAGCCCACTGCCTAGTGTTCTGTAGGCAGTGTAAGTAGGCCATTGTATATATTTAGGTCTCTTACATAATTATTTCAGAGATGAAGCTTCAGAGTAGATGTTGGGTTCCATTTTGTTACTCTTCCATGGACATAAATATGTAAGACAAATTTTTTGTAATGCTAGAGTTGGGAAATGGGTTTTCATTGTGTAGTGGAAGCATATCTTATGGGCATTGAATACGAGTGTTTACTTTGGGATCTAATTTCTAGGTTAGGATTAAGGTTATAAAGATTGAAGTCGTCTAGTGGATGAGAGCAAGCACTCAAATTGTACCTTTCTCACTTAATAACTGTGTGATCTTGAGAAAGGTCCTTGGTCTTTTCACCTGTGAAATGAGAATAGTGCTTGGTAATGGTAAATGCACAATAGGGGCAAGTTGTTGTTAATAAGACAAAATAGAGTAAACCCATTCGCCATTTTCCTCTGTGGATTTGGTAGTTGTCTCAAACGCCAGTTGGTTTAAATGTCCTCACTTGGATGTATAGGTTTTCCTCTTATTCCATACTTTTATCTAGCTCAGTGGTTCTCCCAACTGTGTTATATAAGCTTGCGTACATAAAACCTTAAAAAATAGGTGTATACACACACATATACACGCATGCATGCCATGATTTTAAACAATTTAAAGGCTTTTCAAGGATAAATTTCCTTTTTTTATAGGTACTTTTTTTTTTTTTTGAAATTTATTTATTTATTTTGAGAAAGAGAAAGAGAACCAGTCAGGGAGGGGCAGAGAGAGAGGGAGACAGAGGGTCTGAAGCAGGCTCTGTGTTGTGAGATGATGACCTGAGCTGAAGTTGGATGGTCAACTGACTGAGCCACCCAGGCGCCCCTAGGATAAATTTCCTTTTAAAAAATGTTTTGGACTGGGTAATATGAGCTCATTTTAAAAAATTCAAAAGCTCAAAATAGTATGCAATGAAAAGTTCTTGTTCTTCCTTCTTCCTAGGTTGCCTGGTTTTTCATTCCCTTCCCTGAAGGCCATCACTTAGGAATTTCTTCTGTAAACTTCCAGAGATGTTTCATGTATTTATAAACATATTTATATGTTGATCTGTACCTTATTTTTTTTAGGAGTATGTTTTGGAAAGTAATCATATCAATACATATGGAATTATCACAGTCTTTTTACAGTAGTGCAGTATTCTGTTGTGTGGATAAAGCATAATTCATTTACTAACAACCTATTGGTAAATGTTTAGGTTGCTTTGCCTCTTGTGTCTTATCTATAAACAGTGCTGCTGAGTAACCTGGTACATGAGTTATTTAGTATATGTTACATTTGTCTAAAGCTTATATTTGTATCCTATAAATACATCAAGAACAATTTTGAGTCTACAATTTTCATATGCTAAATTTAAAATTTAACCCTTACAAAAATGTGACTTTATTGCATAGTAAACTTCTTGTCTTAGAATGCTCTTAGAGCTAGAGAACCCTCCTGGTGTGGCTTGGGTTCTTGTACATATGTCTGTAACTTACAAGTGGAATGAACCTGGTCCTCTGTACCTTAAGAATGGATTTAGTGGGGGGAAAAAAAGGATTCTATGAGTCCTTGGTGACCTCCATCTCTCTTTTTATTTTTATAGAAAACCAGGGCATATCACAGGCTGAAAGATGATGTTCCAGAAGAGGTGAAATTAAGGCGTTTGGAGGAACTTATTACTGTCTTTCGAGAAGAAGCAACAAAAGCCAACATGGCCTCTGTGGGTTGTACCCAGCTAGTGCTGGTGGAGGGGGTAAGGTCATATGTATATACATATATATTTTTGTGTTTTATTTTTTAAAGTTTATTTTTGAGAGAGAAAGAAAGAAAGAGTGCATGCAGGGGAGTGGCAGAGAGAGAGAGGGAGAGAGAATCCCAAGCAGGCTCCACGCTGTCAGTGCAGGGCCGGATGCTGAGCTTGAACCATGGCCTGAGCCCAGATCAAGAGGCACACCAATGTTTTTTGTGTTTTAAAACACAGTATGTCTCCCTTTTATTTAGATCATCTTTGATTTATCAGAGTTTTTGTAATTTTCAGTGTACAGGTCCTATATGTATGTATTTTGTTAGATTTATACCCAAGTGTCTTTTTTTTTTTTAAGCTATTTGCTCCAATAGCAAATAGCTAGTTGCTATTGTATTTTTAATTTCAGATGTTCATTATATTGTACAGAAATAATTGAATTTTGTATGTTTATCTTGTATTCTGTGACCTTGCTGAACTCAATAGTTCTAGGAGTTGTTTGGGCAGTTTCTTTGGGATTTTCTACATAGGTAATCATGTTTTTATGTTTTTTTTTCCTTCCTGATATTCCAAGCTTCCTTCTTTTATCTTTTCCTGTCTGTTTAGACAGCTTTTAGACACTCTGGCAGCAGATTCTCTGTTTTTCTTCATCTTAGAATGTCTTGATTGTTCCTTCATTCTGTTTTTTTTTTTTTATTTATTTTTGAGAGAGAGTGAGAGATTGTGGGGGAGGGACAGAAAGAGAGAAGGGGACAGAGGATACAAAGCGGGCTCTGTGCTAACAGTAGAGATGTGGGACTCAAACTCATGAACCATGAACTCATGACCCGAGCTGAAGTTGGCCACTTAACCGACTGAGCCACCCGGGCACCTCTCTCCTTCATTCTTAAAAGATATTTTTGTGCTTAGCAGCAGAAAGATTAAGGAAAAGTATGTCTGCTCCATCTTTCTGGAAGCAGTATCATATGTATGTTTTCAGAATCAGTTTGTCTGTAATCCTTCTTTTTTAATTTTTTAAAATGTTTATTTATCTATTTTGAGAGAGAGAGTGTGTGTGCATGCATGCATGTGAGTGGGGAAAGGGCAGAGAGAGAGAGGGAGGGAGAGAATCCCAAGCAGGCTCTGCACGGTCAGCACAGAGCCTGATGCGGGGCTCTCAATCTTAGAAACCATGAGATCATGACTTGAGCTGAAATCAAGAGTCAGACGCTTAAGCAACTGAACTATCCAGGTGCCCCTAGATCTTATTTATTTATTTATTTTTTAAGTAATCTCTACACCCAACGTGGGGCTCACCCACAACCCTGAGAGCAAAAAGTTGTATGCTCTACCAACAGAGCCAGCCAGGCTTTTTTAAAAATCACATTTTTTAAAATCACATTTTTTATTTATTTATTTTTTTTTTAATTTTTTTTTCAACGTTTATTTATTTTTGGGACAGAGAGAGACAGAGCATGAACGGGGGAGGGGCAGAGAGAGAGGGAGACACAGAATGGGAAACAGGCTCCAGGCTCTGAGCCATCAGCCCAGAGCCTGACGTGGGGCTCGAACTCACGGACCGCGAGATGGTGACCTGGCTGAAGTCGGACGCTTAACCGACTGCGCCACCCAGGCGCCCCTAAAATCACATTTTTTAAAATCACATTTTCTTAGACGTGTACTGTATTTCAGAAAGTTTGGGGTTCCTATAGGCATCTGTGGTCAAGCTGGGGAACCTAACTGTCAGAGCACTAAACACATGGAATAAGGGGTAAGTTTGGGAGCTGACCTTTTATGAAGCTACATGCTGCAGCCATTGGAGAGGAAGGGAAGGAGAGAGATGGGCTCTTTCTGTGACTCCTAAGTCCTGGATTGAGAAGAGAGAGTCCTGTTTCATGCCTTAGGATATGGTAGCATCAAAGCCACCAATTACCTGGTATCTGTGTTTGTTAGGACTCTTTAGTAGTGAGTAACAGAAATTTCTTTAAGCCATTCAGCCTAAGCCAAAAAGAAATCTTCTTTTGTATAAGACTTCAGGGGTGTCTTGTGGAGCCCAAGGGCAGGAATACTGTAGGTGTCTAGAAAGGACTGTACCCAGTCTGGGAAGCCCTTCAGGCTTTCTTGGCTACTTAGAGCAGCTTTTCCTGCTTCCTCATCTTTGTTGCAGAGTGAGTACAGCAGCTGTGTAGTTCCTATGTTTACATGTTATGGTTCTCGTTATTCATGGGTCACAGTTTTGTCTCTCAGCCCTAGCTCAGATTTCCAGGACGGGTACTTGGTCAGCTCATCTTGGGCTACGGGATCTTCCTGTGGTCTAGACCAGCAGTTGGCTGATTGGTGATGCTGAGCTAGTGTAATACCCCAAAAGGTTTTTGCCTCACTAAATACCTTGTGATTTAGGGTGTCAGCTGTGATTCTGGAGATATGTACATGTCTATTAGCAGTCTACATTTTATCCAGTAAGAATTAGGTCTTGTTGTATTCCCAGCTCTCTTCACGGAGTCTGGCACAGAATAGCGTACTTATCTTTTGAATGAATGAATAAGTACTCAAAGTTTACTATTCTGTGTCCCTGACTTCATTAGCCTTGCAGCAAACCTGTCGTAACTAAATAAATCAAAACAAGATTCTTTCTTATGCATCCAGCATAAGCCATGACTCGGGGTTAGAGAATAAATGGATTTTTCAGGGCTAGCAGTTGGGAGTCTTTACTTTCTCTTAGAGAAGACTTTCTTTCCTCTAGTCCTGGCTGGTTTAAAACATCAGGTTGCTATCTCCAGAGTGGCAGAGAAGTTGATGATAACTCGTGTCTACTGAGCATTTACTGTTTGCCAGGAACTGTGCACTTTATGTCGTTGGTACATTGAGTCCTACCACGGTTTTGGAGGTAGTGCTAATTATTAGTCCTTTTATGAGATGAAGAAACAGAGACTCAGAGAAGTGGAATAACTTTCTGAAGGTCATACAGCTTGTGTGGCAGAGCCAGAATTTGACTTAGGGCTATTTCGTTCCAGAACCTCTAAACAACAGCCTTCCCCCTTTTTTAATTATGGGGAATTTAAAACATATATGGGTATAGAGAGAACAGTATAATGAATGCCCACATACCCATTAACCAACCTCAACAACTGTCAATACAGTGTTAATTAATCATGGCTAATTTTTTTTCATCTTTACTGTCCCCATTGGATTGTTATTTTCTTTTAAACCTTTTGCTTTTATTTATTTTTGTTTATTTATCTATTTGGACAGAGAAAGTGTGTGTGAGCAGGGGAGAGGCAGAGACAGAGGGAGAGAGAGAGAATTTAGCCACCCAGGTGCACTGATTTTTTTTTTTTAAGTTTATTTATTTATTTACTTAGAGAGACAGCCCAACCATGAGTTGGGGAAGGGCAGAGAGAGAGGGAGTGAGAGAATCCCCAAGCAGGCTCTGTGCTGTTGGTGCAGAGCCTGACGTGGGGCTTGAACCCACGAACCATGAAATCACCACAATCAAGAGTCTGAGGTCTAACCAACTGAGCCACCCAGGTGCCCCCCCTTCCCCCAATTTGGATTGTTTTGAAGCAAGTACCTTATACTTATACATCATATTATACATATACATTGTGTTTTGTCAGTAAATATTTCAGTATATATCTCTCTAAAAGAGAAGGACTCTAAGAAAAAAACCCAACATTAGGCTATTATCATATCTGAAATAATCGATAATTGTTTGTTAATATTGTCAGATATTTAGTCAGTGTTCCAATTTCCCTTTTTGTTTCATAAATGTTCTTTTATGGTTGGTTCAAATCATGGAATCATGCTGTCTTTTTAAAAATTTATTATAAAACAATCATAAGCTTACAGAAAAGTTGCAATAGAGTACACCAAGAATTTTTTTTCCTTGACTCATTTGGGAGTTAGTTGCTGACCCGATGATGCCCTCACCTCCCCTCTAATACTGTAATATATCTCTCTCTTTTATAAATAGGGACATTCTCCTACATAACTATAGTGCAACCACCAGATCAGGAAATTTACCTTGTTAGATTTCTGCGATCTAGTCCCCCCACCCTGTTTAAATTTCTCCAGTTGTCACAGAACTGCCCTTTATAGGAAAAAGAGTTTGTTCGGTATCATATTTTGCATTAATTTCATGTCTGTCTGGTCTCCTTCAGTCTAGAAAAGTTCCTCAGTCTTTCTTTGACTTTCACAATCTTGACACTTGATGATTACAAGCCAGTTATTTATTTACTTAAGTTTTTAAATTTATTTTGAGAGAGAGAGTGAGAATGTGTATGCTCACATGAGCAGAGGAGGGGCAGAGAGAGAGGGAGAGAGAGAGAATCCCAAGCAGGCTCTGTATTGTCAGCATGGAGCCCAATGTGGGGCCCAAACTCACGAACTGTGAGATGATGTCCTGAGCTGAAATCAAGAGTTTGACGCTCAACCCACTGAGGCACCCGGGTGCCCCTATGGGCCAGTTATTTTGTAGAATATTCCTTAATTTGAGTTCGTCTGAAGTTTCCCTGTGGTAAGATTGAGGTTATGTATTTTTAGGCCGGAATGTTAGAGAAATGTGTTCTTATTTGTGTCCTGGGTGGTGTACGGTTTTGCTGGTCTCATTGCTGGTGATGTTAATTTTAAGCATCTCGTTTTGAACGTTTTGTTAAGGTTGTGTCTGCTAAGCTTCTCGACTGTAAAGGTGCTCGTTTTCCTTTTGTAACTAGTAAGTGTTTTGTAGGGAGATAGTGGGAAATCTTTTTAAATCTTACCTGACTGCCGTTTCCCTAAAGTAGTAATTAGTTTAAGAACTAAACTCCTTCCTCTGTCTTTGGTTACTGAAGAATATAGCATGACGTTGGAGCTTGATTTTCTAAGAACAGATTACCTTTTGGATTGTCTCTGGCCAATTGTTTTAACCCCAGACAGGCCATCACCTAGCATGTATAATGTAAGACCCTTAAAATAATATACTTCTATCCTTTTTTTCCCCTTTTGTGCTATCGTTGTCATAGATGTTTACTTCTGTGTCCCAAAACACGTTGATATTTTTGCTTTGAATAATCAACTGTAGAGCCCCCGTCAGTGTTCACAGCCCATCAGTCAGGAGGCAGGGCAGTGGTTCAGGGCTGCACACTCCTCTGGCGCGGGTACGCTGTGAGAGGCCCACAGAGAAGGGCCCGCCATCAGTCCATCACCGTGTACAATACTCAGTTGCTTTAAAAAAAAAAACTTTTTTAAAAACAAGAAAAAACTCTTTCCTGTGTCCCCACTTAATTATTGCTTCTGTCGTTCTGCATTCCTTGTGTACATTCAGGTTTCTGTCTGTATCATTATCTTTAGGCTTGACAAACTTCTTTGAACATTTCTTGTAATGCAGATCGTTTTGTGATGAATCGTCTCAGATGTCGTTTGTCTGAAAAAAATGTCTTTTCACTTTAAAAAATATTTTTTCATTAGGTATGAAATTTTAAGTTGATGTTTTAAAGGTATCATTCTGTTGTTTTCTGACTTACTTGGTTCTGACAAGAAGTTTGCAATCATCCTTCTCTTTCTTCCTGTGTACATAAAATTCCTTTTTTCTCTGGCTGCTTTTTAAAGATATTTACTTTATCACTGTTTTTAGAAATTTGATGTGTCTTGGCATGGCTTTCTTTGTGTTTATCCCTTTGTGTTTTCTTTGGGATTTGTTGAGGCTTCTTAGTTTGTGAATTTATAATTTTCATCAAATTTGGAAAATTTTCATCTATTATCTTTCAGATGTATATCTTTTTAAGTTTATTTATTTATTTTGAGAGGGGAGGGGGAGCAGAGAGAGAGAGGGAGAAAGAGAATCCCAAGCAGGCTCTGTGCTGTCAGGGCAGAGACCGATGTGGGGCTCGATCCCACAAACCATGAGATCGTGACCAGAGTTGAAACCAAGAGTCGAATGCTTAACCAGCTGAGCCACCCAGGTGCTCCTTCAGATATTTTTTCTGTACTCCTCCTGCTTCCTGCCACCCACCCCCCACTGCTTCTCCTCTCCTTCCATGACTCCAGTTACATATATGGCCAACCACTTATAAAAAGGTTTTTCTGTAGGTCATTGAGGTGGTTCATTTTTTTCTGCTTTTTATACCTCTGTGCTTTGTTTTGGATAGTTTCTTTGGCTGTCTTCAGGTTCACTATTTGTGTAATCTGCTATTACCTATTGAATTTTTAATTTTAGATATTATATTTTTGGTCTGTATAAGGTCCATTTAGTTCTTTTCAAATACCTTCTATTTGTCTCCTGTATTCTTGTTTTCCTTTGAAACTTAATTTCCTTTGAATGTAATCATAAAAACTGGTTTATTATTTTTGTGATAATTCCATCATTGCTATCATTTCTTGGTCTGTTTCTTTTGATAAACTTTTCTCCTATTATAGGTAACATTTTTTGCTTCTGGGCATATCCACTGATTTTTTTTTTTTTTTCAACGTTTATTTATTTTTGGGACAGAGAGAGAGAGAGAGCATGAACGGGGGAGGGGCAGAGAGAGAGGGAGACACAGAATCGGAAACAGGCTCCAGGCTCTGAGCCATCAGCCCAGAGCCTGACGCGGGGCTCGAACTCA
>NW_024412427.1:12231968-12323492 GCF_014898765.1 Herpailurus yagouaroundi
ATTTTTTTTTTTTTTTTTTTTAATTTTTTTTTTCAACGTTTATTTATTTTTGGGACAGAGAGAGAGAGAGCATGAACGGGGGAGGGGCAGAGAGAGAGGGAGACACAGAATCGGAAACAGGCTCCAGGCTCTGAGCCATCAGCCCAGAGCCTGACGCGGGGCTCGAACTCACGGACCGCGAGATCGTGACCTGGCTGAAGTCGGACGCTTAACCGACTGCGCCACCCAGGCGCCCCAATATCCACTGATTTTTGATGGGACATTTAACATCGTGATACTAATTTTTAAGGTCTGGATTTTGTGTTGGGCTTTGTTCTGATAGGTGATTTTGTTACCTGCAGTTCAGTTTGATCCTGTCAGGGCTCAATTTCAGGTTTTGTTAGGAAAGCTTTTTTATCCCAGGAATAGTTTAGCCTCATTGCTAAGGGGTGGCTTTCTGGAATTAGTACTGCATGTCCCAAGGAATCAATGAGGACTGCCATTAATTGTGATTGTGATAAGTTGTGATTCCCAGCCCTGCATGAGCTCTGGAAACACGTCTGCTGACGGTTCCCCGGTTACTTTTTTTGCCTGACTTTGTGGAGTTTCACTGTGATAAACATTCAGCAAAGACTCAAGGGATCCCTGTGCATGTTTCTATAGCTCTTTTTCTGCTTAGCTCCCTCGTCTTTAGAACTTGCTCCACAATTCCTATCTATTGCAGGCTCCCTGAACTCTGATGTCTTTTTCCTAAATCCAGAGAGAGCCACTATGGTGTGCCTCAAGATCTTCCTGCCTGCTTGGCATACCCTGGTCTGACACATGCCTTCTGGCAAAACACAAGGGTGATTGGAGGGCTCATCTCATTTGTTTTCCTTTTCTTGGCTTCACAGTCTTGCACAGTCTGTTGTCCAGTATCTGAAAATTGCGATTTCATATATTTTGTCCAGTTTCTGTTTAAGGCCAGAGAATAAATTTGATTCTTGACATTTCATCATGGCTGGAAGAGAAAAACTTGTATATATTCTAGAAGTTAATACCATCATACTGGTTTTATTATTGTCCTGATCCTGTCTTCTGTATGTTGTGATGGAGACTCTGGCTTCATGTCTGCCTGTTCATTAACGGCAAGTTAACCTAGGCCAAACAACCCCAGAACATTCCTGAGTGGTTACTATGAGATCGGATAAAGTGAAAGTCAGTTTGTTAAGTGTATCACCCATGTGTTTTTGCTTTTAGGACTACTGGAAGTCCATTCCTAAGGAAGGTAATTCTGCAATGAAAGACTGAGTCATTTATTAACAGATAGTTAGCAAAATTTATGGAGTCTCTCTAGTGTGCCATGCGCTGTCCTTGTTGCTGAGCAGCAGTAAACATGTAGTCTTTTTTTTTTTTAAAGTAATCTCTACATTCAACATGGGGTTCGAACTCAGAACCCCCAGATCAAGAGTTTTATATTCCACCAACTGAGCCAGCCAGGTGCCCCTTTGTAGTCTTAAGTGATTCCTTGATTAAGGAATGCTCTTTGAGTAAAACCCTTAGGGTTCTGAGACAGAGAAGGTATAATTTCTGCCGTCTGAGAACTGATAACTGTGACAGATTCATAAACTCTCTTCTCTTCTTTTTGCAGCACAGTAAACGCTCTGCCACTGACCTGTGTGGCCGGAATGATGGAAACCTTAAAGTGATCTTCCCTAATGTAGAGATTGAGGATGTTTCTAACTCTGGGGTCAGGGTTAGAGCTCAGCCTGGGGACTATGTGCTGGTGAAGGTAAGGTGTCCTTTTGGGCTATTGGCCTGCGTTGTGAGATGGATGCTGGGTTGGATAATTTGGGGGAGTGAAATTTCTTCCAGGAGAAATTTTTTTTTTTTTTGTGAGAGAGTGTAAGTGAGCGAGGGGCAGAAAGAGAGAAGGAGAGAGAATCCCGAGAGGGAGAGAGAGAGAGAGAGAGAAAGAAGCAGGGCTCACCTGAAGCGGGGCTGGAACTCATGAACTGTGTGATCATGACCTGAACCAAAGTCAGATGCCTAACTGAGCCATGCAGGCACTCCCAGGAGAAATTCTTTAGTAAAATAAAAATCTCTTCTCAGTCTGAACATCGAAAGGGCACCTTGAGTTGAATTTAAAAAAAAAAATAATTTTTTTTAATGTTTTTTTATTTATTTTTGAGACAGAGCATGAGCAGGGGAGGGGCAGAGAGAGAGAGAGACACAGAATCCAAAGCAGCCTCCAGGCTCTGAGCAAGCTGTTGGCACAGAGCCGGATGTGGAGCTCGAACCCATGAACCATGAGATCATGACCCGAGCTGAAGTCGGATGCTCAACTGACTGAGCCACCCGGGCGCCCTTAGAATGAATTCGTTACTACACCTTTCTTCTTTTCAGGCCCTTCCCATCCCAGTAAATGGCACACTCAGTTGCTCAAGCCAAAAATACAGGACATGTCCTAGATACTCAACTTTCCTGTACATCTGTTTCAGCTCACTTCTGGAATATATCTTAGACCTACTCATTTCTTTCCATCTCCAAGCCACCATCATTTCTTGGCTGGGAGATTTCAGTAGGCTTCTTATGATTTTTTGCTTCTGTATTTTAAAGATGAATTATTTTATTGAAGCATGTCATAAATGTAGAAAATTGCCCATATTATATACTTGATGAATTATCACAAAGTGACCCTATCCATGTAACTACCACCCAGATCAAGAAATAGAATATTTTCAGAACTTCAGAGACCCTCATGTTCCTACTAGTTACTTCTCTTCCCTACATTCTAATTTCTGATACCATTGTTCAGCTTTGCCTATTTTTTTTTTAATTTTTAAAAAATATTTATTTATTTTTGGGAGACAGTACAAGCAGGGGAGGGGCAGAGGGAGACACAGAATCTGAAGCAGGCTCCAGGCTCTGTCTGAGCTCCGAGCTGTTGGCACAGAGGCTGATTCAAGGCTTGAACCGATGAAGCGTGGGATCATGATCTGGGCCAAAGTTGGACGTTTAACCAACTGAGCTGCCCAGACGCCCCTGCCTATTTTTAATTGTTATAAAATTGAATCATATAGCATGTAGTTTTGGTGCTTGTCTTCTTTTCCTCAGTCTTATGTTGTGCAGTACATTTGTGATTATATATATCCATATTGTATGAATGTACCCACAATTTGCTTATGCATTGTACTGTTGATGGTCATTTTGGTTGTTTCCATTTTAGAGCTGTTATGAATCGAATTGCTGAGAATATTTCTGTATATGTGTTTTTGTGCACATATGTATTCATTTCTGATGGGTATATGGCTTAGAATTGCTGGGTCATAGGGTGTATGATAGAACTAGCCAAAAGTAATTGTACCCTATTGCACTCCCACCAGCAGTGCATGAGAATTCCTAAGGCTTTAGATTCCCCACTTCCATTCTTTTTTTTTTTTTTTAAATTTTTTTTAATGTTTATTTTATTTTTAAGAGAGAGACAGAGACAGAGTATGAGACAGAGTGCACAAGCAGGGGAGGGGCAGAGAGCCCCTCTGAGCACACTCAGTTGCTCAAGCCAAAGATACAAGCTCAATGTGGGGCTCGAACTCACAAACCTTGAGACCATGACCTGAGCCAAACTCGGGTGGTCAACCAACTGAGCCACCCAGGCTCCCCTCCCCACTTGCATTCTTGCCCTCCTCTAGTCTGTCTGCATTACGGTAGTAGTCATGGTCGCTGGGGTCTTTCTAAATCAGATCACTCATTCCTCTGCTTAAGCCCTCTAGTGGCTTCTCATTGGAGCCAGCATGAAATGCACCATGTCTAAGGCTTTATATGATCTGTCCCACCCACCTTTCTAACCTCATGTCCCCTCCACTCTTCTTACTTCTCTCTTCTCCAGCCTTGGTGTCCTCTTTTTTGCCCTTCAGACCAAGTTCTAGTGAGAGGCTTTGCACATGTTGTGTTGTTTGGGAGACTCTTGATTTTTACATGACTGCCATCTTTTTAACTTTCAGTTTCTCTCTGAACTGTCACCTCCTTGAGAGGCCTTCTCCTTAGGGAAGCTAAAGCAGGTTCCCTCTGCTTGCTCTTGTCATTATTTATTACATTAGCCCATTTTATCATCATAACACTTTTCAGTGCCTGTTGTCATCTTTGTTTACATATTTGTTTTCAGTCTTCTCTTGAAATCTCCTTTGGGGCCACATGCGTTCAGCTCCCAGGGAGGAAAAACAGCTTTTCTCACCAAATTTGGGCCATAAATATCTTAAGGAAGAATTTGCCTGGTAAGCCCGGATCAAAGCTTGTCCCTGGGGTTAGTTAGGAGGACAGGATCTGTGATGGGCAGCCCACACCAGAAACTCATGGTTGGTGCTGGAGAAGAGCCATCCATCTCCCAAGAGAAAAGGGAGAAGTAGCAGTTTGGACCTGAACTAATTTAGACTTCTTCAATGATACATATTACCATTGCATTAGATGTTAGATATCTTTTCCTTCCAGGATTGGGGGCACATGGGAACCATGCAGTCTCTGTTGGCCTGACACCACCTCCATTAGATCTCTATTGGTGGCCTCTCCTCTGGAGGCTCCACATTAAGTCTCTCAAGTGCAGTCCTGCTTACTTTGTCTTCTCCTGACTGATTTTCTTTCAGATTACGTCCACCAGCTCTCAGACACTTAAAGGACATGTTCTCTGCAGGACCACCCTGAAGGACTCCTCAGCATATTGCTGACCTGAGTGGATGGCCTTAGAGTTGACCTGGGCTGTCCTTCTGATAAGAAGGGAGATAGGACTGGTCACTAAAGAAAGAGGTAATGACGCTCTGGAGACAAGCTGCAAGTGGTGAAGCAACTTCATGTCAAATGGAAAATGTGTCTCTTTGCTGTTATGTGAACAGCTCTTATAGTCATTAAATTTACCACAAGTAAAGTGGTTCCTTTGTCTCTCTTCTTTTACTTCACTTTTGTCTTGGTTAGTGTTTCTGGGATTTTCCCTACAGTCTGTTCTGTGTTAAGTGTTTCCCAACCTAGTTCTTGCTGTGGATACTGCTAACCTCTCTGATTTTGTACCCTGGGCCCTAGGAGTTAGAGACTGAAGGAGGGGAAGATGGAGGGAACTCTTCAGGAAAAACTGCTCTAGATCTTTCTAATATTTCGGTTTAATGAATTGACTCAGCTGCCTATGTCCTTACTTTATTCTCATATTTTACCTGAGGATTTCCCTCATGGACCTTTTTTGTCTGCCTGTCAGTTCATTCTTTGTCCTTAGGTCTGGCATCACATGGGTTGTTTTTGTTTTCTGATTTTTTATAGTATGGTTTTATTTTATTATTTTATTATTTATTTCTTTTTGTTTTTATGTTATTTTATGTTTTTGTTTTAATTCCGTTTAGTTAACTGTTATATATAACTAATATGTTAGTTTCAGGTGTACAATATAATGAATCAACACTTACATACATTGTTCTGTGTTCATCACAAGTGTACTCCTTAATCTCCATCACCTATTTAATCCATCCCCCTACTGCTTCCCCTCTGGTAGCCATCAGTTCTCTATAATTAAGAGTCTGTTTTTTTTTTTTTTTTTGATATGTCTCTCTTTTATTTTATTCCCTTTACTTGTTTTGTTCCTTAAATTCTGCCCATGAATGAAATCATACAGTGTTTGTCTTTCTTTGACTGACTTATTTCACTGAGCGTAATACTTTCTAGCTCCATCCATCTTGTTGCAAATGGCAAGATTTTATTCTTTTTTATGGCTGAACAATATTCCATTGTATGTGTATGCATGTATATATATACACATACACATACCACATCTACTTTATCCATTTATCAATCAGTGGATGCTTTGGCTGCTTCTGTATCTTGGCTATTGTAAATAATGCTGCCATAAACATAGGGGTGTATATATCCCTTTGAATTACTGTTCTTGTATTCTTTGGGTAAATACCTAGTAGTATAATTGCTGGATCATAAGGTAGTTATGCTTTTTTAAAGTTTTTATTTATTTATTTTGAGAGAGCACGAGCAGGGAAGGGGCAGAAAGAGAGGAGAGAGCAAGAATCCCAAGCAGGCTCCACACTGCCAGCATGGAGCCTGATGCAGGGCTCAGACTCCTGAACCATGAGATCATGACCTGATCTGAAGTTGGACGCTTAACCAACTGAGCCACCATGCTCAGGTAGTTACATTTTTAACCCATTTTTTTTAAGTTTATTTATTTTGAGAGAGAGCACAAGTGGAAGAGAGGCAGAGAGAGGGAGAGAGAGAATCCTAAACAGGCTGTGTGCTGTGAACATGGAGCCCGATGTGGGGCTCGATCTCACGAACTGTGAGATCACGACCTGAGCCAAAATCAAGAGTCAGATGATTAACCAACTAAACCACCCAGGCGCCCCTGTTTTTAACTTTCTGAGGAACCTCTATACTGTTGTCCACAGTGGCTGCACCAGTTTGTATTCCTACCAACAGTACATGAGTGTTCCTTTTTTTCCACATCTTCACCAACACCTGTGTCTTGATTTTAGCCATTCTGAGTCGTGAGGTGACATTTCATTATAGTTTTGATTTGCATTTCTCTGATGATAAGTGCTGATGAACATCTTGTGTCCATTTGTCATCTGTATGTCTTCTTTAGAAAAATGTCTATTCATGTCTTCTACCCATTTTTTAATTGGATTATTTGTTTTTTTGGGTGTTGAGTTTTATAAATTCTTTATGTATTTTGGATACTAATCCTTTACGTGTATGTCATTTGCAAATACCTTCTTTGATTCTCTAGATTGCCTTTCAGTTTTGTTGATTGTTTTCTTTGCTATGCAGAGGCTTTTTATTTTGATGTAGCCCCAATAGTTTATTTTTTATTTTGTTTCCCTTGCTTCAGGAGATATATCTAGAAAGAAGTTGCTACAGATGATGTCAAAGAAGACTGCCTGTGTTCTCTTTTAGGATTTTTATGGTTTCAAACCTCACATTTAGGTCTTTTCATCCATTAAAAAAAGCACAGCACAGAGCCTGACATGGGGCTCAAATACACGAACCATGAGATCATGACTTGAGCCAAAGTCAGATGCTTAACCAACTGAGCCACCAAGGTGCCCCATCATCCATTTTAAATTTATATTTGTGTGTGATGTAAGAAAGTGGTCCAGTTTCATTCTTTTGCATGCTGCTGTCCAGCTTTCCCAGCACCATTTGTTGAAGACACTGTCTTTTTTCCAATTGGACGTTCTTCCTGCTTTGTCAAGGATTAATTGACCATATAGTTGTGTAGTTGTGGGTTCATTTCTGGATTTCCTATTCAGTTCTATTGATCTGTATGTCTATTTTTGTGCCAGTACTGTACTATTTTGATTACTACGGCTTTGTAATATAACTTGAAGCCCAGAATTGTGATGCCTCCAGCTTTGTTTTCTTTTTCAAGGTTGCTTTGGCTATTTGGGTTGGTTGGTGGTTCCCTACAAATTTTAGGAGTGTTTGTTTTAGCTCCGTAAAAAAAAAAAAAAATGATGTTGGTGTTTTTTTGCCTTTCGAATTTTTTTTTTTCTTTTAGAGTTTACTTTCTATAATTTTTTTAATAATTTACATCCAAGTTAGTTAGCACATGGTGCAACGATGATTTCAGGAATAGATTCCTTAAGCCTCTTACCCATTTAGCCCATCCCTGCTCCCACAACCTCTCAAGCAACCCTCTGTTTGTACTCTATATTTAAGAATCTCTTATGTTTTGTCCCCCTCCCTGTTTTTATATTATTTTTGCTTCCCTTCTGTTCATCTGTTTTGTATCTTAAAGTCCTCACATAAGTGAAGTCATATTTGTCTTTCTCTGACTAATGTTGCTTAGCGTAATACCCTCCAGTTCTATCCACGTAGTTGTGAATGGCAAGATTTCATTCTTTTTGATTGCTGAGTAATACTCCATTGTATGTATATACCACATCTTCTTTATCCGTTCATCCATCGATGGACATTTGGGCTCTTTCCATGCTTTGGCTGGTGTTGATAGTGCTGCTATAAACATTGGGGTGCATATTTCCCTTGGAAACAGCATACCTGTATTCCTTGGATAAATACCTAACAGTGCAATTGCTGGGTTGTAGGGTAGTTCTATTTTTAATTTTTTGAGGAACCTCCATACTATTTTCCAGAATGGCTGCCCCAGTTTGCATTCCCACCAACAATGCAAAAGAGATCCTCTTTCTCTGCATCCTCGCCAACATCTGTTGTTGCCTGAGTTGTTAATATTAGCCATTCTGACATGTGTGAGGTGGTATTTCATTGTGGTTTTGATTTGTATTTCCCTGATGATGAGTGATATTGAGCATGTTTTCATGCATCAGTTGGCCATCTGGATGTCTTCTTTGGAGAGGTGCCTATTCATGTCTTTTGCCCATTTCTTCACTGGATTATTTGTGTTTTGGGTATTGAGTTTGATAAGTTCTTTATAGATTTTGGATACTAACCCTTTATCTGATATATCGTTTACAAATATCTTCTCCCGTTCTGTCAGTTGCCTTTTAGTTTTGCTGATTGTTTCCTATGCTGTGAAGAAGCTTTTTATTTTGATGAGGTCCCAATAGTTCTTTTTTGCTTTGGTTTTCCTTGCCTCTGGAGATGTGTTGAGTAAGAAGTTGCTGCAGCAGAAGTCAAAGAGGTTTTTGCCTGCTTTCTCCTCGAGGATTTTGATGACTTCTGTCTTAGGTTTAGGTCTTTCATCCATTTTGAGTTTATATTTGTGTATGGTGTAAGAGAGTGGTCCAGGGTCCTTTTTCTGCATGTCACTGTCCAGTTTTCCCAGCACCATTTGCTGAAGAGACTGTCTTTATTACATTGGATATTCTTTCCTGCTTTGTCAAAGATTAGTTGGCCATATGTTTCTGGGTCCATTTCTGGATTCTCTGTTCTGTTCCATTGATCTGAGTGTCTGTTTTTGTGCCACTGTTGGTGTTTTGATAGGGATTGCTTATGTATAGAGTGCTTAGGGTAGTAGAGACATTTAACAATCTTTGTTCTTCCAAACCATGAACATGGAATGTCTTTCCATTTCTTTGTGTCATTCAGTTTCTTTCATCAGTGTTTTACAGTTTTCAGAGTATAGGTCTTTCACCTCTTTGGTTAGGTATCTTATATTGTTTTGGTGCATTTGTAAATGGGATTGATTCCTTAATTTCTCTTTCTCCTGCTTTGTTATTGGTGTATAGAAATGCAACAGATTTCTGTATGTTGATTTTGTATCTTGCAACTTTACTGAATGCGTTCATCAGTTCTAGCAGTTTTTTGGTGGAATCTTTGGGGTTTTCTATATAGAGTATCATGTCATCTGCAAGTAGTGAGAGTTTTATTTCTTACTGATGTAGATACCTTTATTTCTTCTTGTTGTCTGTTTGCTGTGGCTAGGACTTCCAGAAGTATGTTGAATAAAAGTGGCAAGAATAGATATCCTTGTCTAATTCCTGACCTCAGGGGAAAAGCTTTCAGTTTTTCCCCATTAAGGATGATATTAGCTGTGGGTTTTTCATATATGGCCTTTATTATGTTGAGGTATGTTCCCTCTAAACCTACTTTGTTAATGCTTTAATGCTTTGTGTAATGTACTTTGTCAAATGCTTTTTCTACATCTATTGAAAGGATTACATGGTTCTTAACCTTTCTCTGACTGATCTGATGTGTCATATTGATTGATTTGCAAATAGTCATCCTGGCAGCCCAGGAATAAATTCCACTTGATTGTGATGGATGATTTGCTTCAGGTATTGTTGAATTCAGTTTGCTAGTATTTTGTTGAGAATTTTTGCATCTGTGTTCATCAGGGATATTGGCCTGTAGTTCTTTTTTTTTTTTTTTTTTTTTTAATTTTTTTAATGTTTATTCTTTGAGAGAGAAAGAGAACACGAACAGGGGAGGAGCAGAGAGAGGGAGACACAGAATCTGAAGCAGGCTCCAGGCTCTGAGCTGTCAGCACAGAGCCCAACACAGGGTTCGAACTCAGGAACTGTGAGATCACGACCTGAGCCGAAGTTGGATGCTTAACCAACCGAGCCGCCCAGGCACCTCTGTAGTTCTCTTTTTTAATGGTGTTTTTATCTGGTTTTGGTTTCAAAGTGATAATGCTGGCCTCATAGAATGAATTTGGTTGTTTTCCTTCCTTTTCTGTTTTGGAATGGTTTGAGAAGAATAGGTATTAACTCTTCTTCAAATGTTTGGTAGAATTCGCCTATGAAGCCATCTAGTCCAGGGCTTTGGTTTGTTGGGTTTTTTGATTACTGGGTCAGTTATTACTTGGAGTTTTTGAAATGTCATTACCTATTAGTAGGCACTGAGCAGTCATTCTTGGACCATTCACTACCAACATTATGTCATTCTGTGGGTATCATGAAAAAAAACCTAAAAGATGTTAACATAGAATATTGGAGTCAGTCAAAGTAACTTGAGTAGTTATTTTTTTTTTTAAGTTTATTTTTTTATTTTGAGAGAGACAGAGCAGGGAAGGGGCAGACAGAGAAAAAGGGAAAGAGAGAATCCCAAGCAGGTTCCATGTGCAATCAGCGTGCAGAGCCCGACACAGGGCTCAAATCCTGAAATCGTGGGATCATGACCTAGCTGAATCAAAAGTCAGTTGCTCAACTGACTGAGCCACCCAGGTGCCCCTTATTCTTCTGTGCCTTGGTTTTCTCATATGATGTAAGGCTAAAAAATGCTTATCTCAGATGAAGTTCAGTGAGATTATAACTTGTGAAGAGTTTAGCACTGCCTATGAAATAGTGAGTACTTATTACATGGGAATGATCATTGGAAGATTTTGCTTCTAAAAAAGACTGTATATTAGGGTATGTTGAGGCTTTTATTGCATGTCTGGCCATGATCTCATTTAGACCCTTTCCACTTACCTGCGTGACAGCCTTTGGGAACTCTTCCTCAGATGCTGGTTCCGCCCAGGAAGATTTGTTTCTGCTCGTAAGGTCCATTTATGGAGGAAAACATTTGTTATGGCTCTTCACCTCAGTTCTTTATTCAAAAGGCACTTTTTAAAAAGTTTTGAAATTTGAAATTTGACATATGAAGAAGTAAAATATACATACGATAAGTAATTCAAACAATACAGTAGGTATCTATAATTGGTCAGCTTCCCTCCTGTCACTTTCTCCTAATCTAGATCCTTTTATGAAGGCCAGCACTGTCAGAAGGTAGAGGAGGGACACTAAAGTATCTTCCAAACTGAGAAGGCATTTTGACACTGGAAAATGAAGCAGGCCACTCTATACAGTTGACACCAAGTTTTATTCAGGGTAACTTATTGATGGGATTGGGCAGGTGACAGTCTAGGTATCGCATGGCTATTCTCTGCAAAGCCTGGACTTTAGCCCACAGATTTTATAGAGCGAGGGTTTGTGCAGAAGGCATCGTGATGAGGTCAAAGTGTCTGACACTTAACAGACCTCGTGGTGCCACCTGTGTGCCAGAAAGTGGGGGAAGAAACTGTGTTATCTCTACTAGTTATCTAAACAATTTTAGGGAAGACCAGAACCAGCCTTGTCACATTCCAGTCCGGGCATAGATTAACCTCTAAGGGTCCTGGGAACATGCAGCCTTCAGGGAGGTCATCACGCAGACAGGAACAAGATAGGGGCCAAAGATGGAGTCAGTATTGTCAGCACTCCTAAAAGCACTTTTTTCATTTCCTATTAAGTCTTTTCAGAAATAGTCTCTGTATATACAGTGATTAGTGTCTCTTTGTTTTTACACAATGTTTACATATAACACTATTGATAGCTTTATTGAGATAGGTGTAATTAACATACAACTGATATTCACATGTTGAATGTGTACGATTTTTTTAGTGTGTTTATTTTTGAGAGAGTGTGTGTATGCACGCATGCACGTATGAGCAGGTGAGGGGCAGAGAGAGAGGGAGACAGAGGATCTGAAGAGGGCTCTGTGCTGACAGCAGAAAGCCTGATGCATGACTCAAACTCACAAACTGTGAGATCATGACCTGAGCTGAAGTAGGACGTTTAACCGACTGAGCCACCCAGGAGCCCCTGAAAGGGTACAATTTGATAAGTTTTAACGTATACACCCATGAAACCATCCCTAAACCAAGAGAGTATATCCATCACCTCTGAAATTTTCTCCTATTTCTTTGTGGTCTGTCTCTCCAGTGATCCCTTATTCCCAAGATACCATGGAATTTCTTCCATGTATTTTGACATGTTATATTTTTATTTCCATTAATTTCAAAATACTTTCCAATTTCCCTTTTGATTTCTTCTTTGACCCATGGGTTATTTAGAATAAGGTTCATTTACAGGGTGCCTGGGTGGCTCGGTCGGTTAAGTGTCTGACTGGCTCAGGTCATGATCTCACAGTTCATGGGTTTGAGCCCCATGTTGGGCTCTGCGGTGACAGCTCAGAGCCTGGAGCCTGCTTCAGTTTCTGTGTCTCCCTCTCTCTCTGCCCTCCCCCGCTCATGCTCTGTCTCTCTCTCTGTCAAAAATAAATAAACGTTAAAAAAAAAAAAAAAAGAATAAGTTTCATTTCCACATATTTGGGGGTTTTCCTGAGATCTTTATGTTGCTGATATGTAATTTAATTCCATTGTGGTCAGAGAATATACTTTGTCTTTAATCATTTGAATTTATTGAGATTTATTTAATAGCTCAGAAGATGATCTGTCTTGGTAAATGTTCACTGTACACTGGAGAAGAATATTCTATTGTTGGGTGTAGAGTTCTATAAATGTCAGTCAGTTTAGGTTGTTATTCAAGTCTATAATATCCTTGCTTGCTTCTATCCAGTTCTTCTATCAACTGTGGCTAAGAAGGTATTGACATTTTTGAAAATAATTATGTATTTCTCTCTTTTCCCCTTGTAATTCTCTCATTTTTTGCCTCATATATTTTGAAGCTCTATCAATAGGTGAATAAACATCAAGGATTTTTATGTTCCTTTGATTAATTGACTCCTTTATCGTTATGAAATGATTTTTTTTATCTTGGTAAATTTTTTTTTTTTTTTAAGATTTTAATCTTACCTAATCTCTACACGCAGTGTGGGGCTCAAACTCACAATCCCAAGGTCAGGAGCTGCACGCTGCCCTGACTGAGCCAGCTAGACACCCCTCCCTGGTAATATTTTTTGCTTTAAAATCTACATTGTCTAATATTACCATAACCACTTTGGCTGATTTCCTCCCTTTCTCCCTTTTTTATGGAGATGTAATTCACATCCCATTAATTTCACCATTTTAAAGTATACGGTTCATTAGTTTTTAGTATATTCATAATTGTGACCATTTTTCATACTTTACTTATTACTGATGACCTTGACAGTTTTGAGGAGAACTGGTCAGATGCTTTATAGAGTGCCCCTCAGTTGGTTTGTCACATGCTTTTCTCATGATTAGACTGCAGTTACATGTTTGGGGGAGGAAGACTACAGAGATAAAGTACCGTTCTCGTCACATCATAAGTGTACATACTGTTAATATGACTTAACACTGTTCATGTTAACCTTGATCACCTGGCTTGAGGTAGTGTTTGTCAGGTTTCTTCATTGCAAAATTGCTCTCCTCCCTTTCCGCACTGTGCTCTTGGGACAAATGTCACTGTGCAGCTGAAACTTAACTAGTGGGAAGCTCTGCTCCACCTCCATGAGGGTGAAATAGCTATGTAAACCAGTTAGGGATTTTCTGCAGAGGAGATTGTCTGTTCTCCCCCCATTTATTTACTAAATTTATTTTTATCGGTATAGACTGCTGGATATTCATTTTGTACTTTGGGTTATAATCCAGTACCACTTTATTTTGTCGGTCCCATTGTTTCAGCTTTGGCAGCTCTTCCAGTTGCCCCTGTAACCCTTTGACATACTCCCATCATTGTGGTTTTCTTGAGCACTTTCTTACTTTCAGTAATTAATAAGATGCTCCGGAGTCATCTTTTGTATTTTCTTTCTAGTCCTTTCTAGTCTCTAGAAATTAGCCATTTCTCCAAGGGGTCCTGATTACTTTTATAGAGAATGGTATTAGAAACCAACATCTGGGTGGTTAGTTGCTATTGTGGCTGGGAAGGTTTTTGTTTTGTATGACCTCCCAGCTCTTCTAGAGCTGAGCCTGCTGATTTTTATAGTTCTAGGTCTTAAACTCCTCTGATGGTAAGAACTCGTCAAATTCAACCCCTCTGGTTTTATAGCCAAATATTATTGGGATTTGTCTTCCCAGTCTCCCTGTGTGGATTCCCCGTGCCTGGGATGCCTGGTGTGAGGGTCTGTTTCTCTCCCCTCTCAGCACCCACACCTTCGTCATCCCTCCCTCCCTCCCATGGACAGTCCTGCAGGTCCATTTATCTCTCCACCATTTCTCTTCCCTTTCTACCCTCCTTATTGTGGCCTCTTCTCTGCATTTAGTTGTGGAGAGTCATTCTTCCAAGTCTTTGGGTCATTTTCTGGGTTATTTACACTGATGTGGGTGTTACCTAGTTGTATCTGTGGGATGAGGTAAGCTTAGGGTTCTCCCACTCTGCCATCTTCCCTGGAAGTCTCTGTTTTGTTTAGTTTCTGTTTAGAAGTCTCTGTTCTATTTTATTTTTTTTAATGTTTATTTTCAGAGAGAGAGAGAGAGAGAGAGAGAGAGACAGAGCATGCACGTGAGCACAGCACACAGATGCCCTAGTGGGTGAGGGGCAGAGAGAGTGGGAGAGAGGGAGAATCCCAAACAGGCTCTGTGCTTTCTGCACAGAGCTCACGAGATTGTGCCCTGAGCTGAAATCAAGAGTCCAGCACCCCACCACCTGAGCCACCTAGGCATCTCTAGAAGTCTTTGTTTCAGATGGAGTTGTGGCATTTAGTACATTCACAGTTTTGTGCAACCTCTGTCTAGTTCCAAAATATTTCCATCACTCCAAAATAAAACCCCATATCCGTTAGGCAGGTATGCTCCTTAGCCACTCCCTGCCTTGCTGGTAACTACCATTTTGCATTCTGTTTCTGTGGATTTACCTACTTTAAATATTTCACATATACTGAATTGTACAATATATGATGTTTTGTGCCTGGCTTTGTTCACTGAACATAATCTTTTCAAGGTTGATCCACATTGTAGCATGTATGAATACTTCATTCCTTTTTATGACTGAAGCATATTCCTTTGTGTGTGCATGCATCTGCGTGTGAGTGTGTGTATGTGTATACATACCACATTTGTTTATCCATTCATCTACAGATGAACATTTGAACATCTAAAATGTTGAGGGGCGCCTGGGTGGCTCAGTCGGTTAAGCGTCCGACTTCGGCTCAGGTCATGATCTCACGGCTCGTGAGTTCGAGCCCCGCTTCACGCTCTGTGCTGACAGCTCAGAGCCTGGAGCCTGTTTCAGATTCTGTGTCTCCCTCCCTCTCTCTCTCTGACCCTTCCCTGTTCATGCTCTGTCTCTCTCTGTCTCAAAAGTAAATGTTAAAAAAAAAAAAAAAATTAAAAAAAAAAATGTTGAGTTCAGATGTTTTGGCCATTGTGAACAGTGGTGCCATGAACAGTTGTGTACAACATTTGTTTGAATACCTGTTTTCATTTCTTTTGGACATATACCTAGGAGTGGAATTACTGAGTATATGTAAATTTTATGTTTAACTTTTTAAGGAACAGCCAACCTGTTTTCCATAGAGATTGAACCATTCCTACTTGTAATGCATAAGGGTTACGATTTCTCCATATACTCACCAGTGGTTGAAAGGTTTTTAAGTAGGGAGCATGTGTTTTATAAAGATATTCACTATCTTATAATTTCATTGTTGTTTTATAAAGAGCACTCTGGCTGCCAGTTGGGGAATGGATTGTGGGTGGCAAGGGCTGAAGCAGGGAGACCAGTTGCCCTGGTGAAAGATGATGATGATGACTTGGACCAGGATGGTGATAGAAGCAAACAGATGAGAGGTGTTCTTGAGGCAGAATCCATAGGATTTGGTCTGTTGGTGAAAGAGAGAGGAATCAAAAATGATTCCACGTGTCTGACTAGGGAACCTGAGTGGATCATATTGCCATTTACCGAGATGGGATTGACTGTGGGAAGTATGGCCTGGGGAGAAATCAAGACCTAAGGTTTGGGCAAAAGGCTGAAGGTAATAATGTGATTTGGCCTTTATTTTATGGGGTGCTGCTCCTTGCTGTGAGGTGAGTCTTGAATCTGGCCCTGCTTCCCCTATCTGTCTTTGTGTCCACAATCTGAGTTCTTTTGGTTCCAGAACAGACACTGAGCACAAGCCATAGTCTTTGCCTGGTGTAGAGATCACAGTGATGTTTCTCAGTATCCTTCTTCTTTACTTTTCTGGCATTCTTTGTACTTATTGGTCTCTTTAAAAGGAGCCTGGCTTAGCTTTCCTCTCACAGCCACTTGGCATGGTCTATAGTTACCAAGCTGGGACCTAGATCATTTGCTGCCCTGTTCGTGGTATTGCCAGGCTCTTACCTGCTCTTTGCCATCCAACTTTTAGCATTTGGACTGTGCCTCTCACTGTTTAGCATGTGATGATGGGGGAAGTTGGATTCTAGCCCCTGTGTAATTTTCATGTTGGGCCATTAGGCAAAAAAAGCATTTGGAGTTGGAGAGGGGAGGGCAGAGATACAGGAAGAAAAGTCATTGTCAGGATTGTCCCTTAGTGCACTAGATAAATGAAGTCTGCGTTTTGTTGCCTCATCATTCATACCATTAACTTTTATGTTCCTGGTAAGTAGTTCTTTTACTAATTCTAAGCATAAGACGAAATTCCTATTTGTATGAATTGAAGACAAGTCATTTTTTTTTGCACGAAAACAGGTTAATTATTAAAGAAGTGATTACAGAATACCAAAAATCTCTGGATTCTTGCTTTTCTTGCACTTGTTAATTCAAGATATTGTTGGTGAGATTCCAAAGAATAGTTGACATGTTCAGAACACTATTCTATGTGGCTCCTTAATGATAAATAAGGATGTCCTTGGCTCAATATTTCTTAGAGAAGTTTTAGAATGCTTTCATTCTGGAAAATTCTCTGGCATCAAGTGCTGGGTTAGTTTGCTGCCTGAAGATCGTTCTGTGAGGAGATAAGAGACAACTAGTTATATACTTTTAAATACATAAGCTGGCTGCGGGCCCGGACTGAACTACCAGTGCACTCCATCCCCCTGCCCATAGTACTTGCTTCAAGGATGGAGATATGGAACAAGTCAGGTTAGTGGGAGCCCCGGAGGTTATTTCTGGGTCATTGTTTGAGCTATTCCAGAAAGAAATGGAGAGTGAAGCTCCTGGTAGGTAGAGACCTCCATGTACAGCCCAAACAGAGCCCACCCAGAAATAGTAGAGGCAAGAGATAGATTCTGGTGTCATCGTCTAGGCCCTGCATCAGGCCACTGCTGAAGCTAGTCTCATCCCTGGATGTTCACCACTTATAATTTTATTGTTGTTGCATAAACCAGTTCTGGTTGGGCTATCATTTGTAGCTGGAACACAGTTGACATTCATCTAATCCAATCCTTTGACTCAAGACTGACTTTGGGACACTAAGTGGTATGTCGAAGGCCACTCAGAGCCATGGAGTGTAAGAGCAGGAGGTGGAAAACCAACACTGAGGCAAATGCTGATTTACTTCACTTAGTACTCTAATAATTGATTTGGCCACAGATTCAGGGAAATTTGGAGGTTAAGTAAAAACCTGAATATATAACTTCTGAGGTTTGAGCCAAAATAGAAGAATTTTCCTCAGTAAGCATGTTTATCATGAATGGAGTATCTAAGGGTGATGGAGATTCTAAACTTCTTTACTCTCATATATCTTCCCTAGTTCCACCCTCATAATTTAACATTTTCCTGGTGACAAATTTAAATAAAAATCCCATTCTTTTACCTGTTTCTTAGGAAGCAAGTCCTCTTTGAAAATTTCTCTGGGTTTGGGGTTAGATAGATGGGAAGAAGGGGGAAATTTGAGTCAGGATGACAAAGAATGAGAGGCTCTAGCACACAGAAGGTGACAGTGTGGATGAATCGGGCATGTATGGTGGAGATGTTTCCAAAGAAATGTTTGAGACATATTCAGAAAAGTATGAGAGTCCTCATGGGACAGTGGATAGATTATTTGATTATATATAACCAAGAGTATCTCACTGTTAGGACTTGTGACTAAAGTAGGCAATGAATCTGCCTAGGGAAGAGTGGGGAGATTAGTTGGAGTCAGTAGGGCGGCCTGGAACAGACTGAGGCTGAGGCCTACTGGCCCCCTTCATTCCTGTGAAGATTGAAGTGCACAGTAGGCCTTTGTGCAAAAGGAAAATATTGGTATTTCTCTCTTACCAATTTAAGTACTTTAACCTTGGCATTGGTTAGAGGATTTGAGGTTAGTCCTGGAGGAACATTCCATGCACTTATCAGTTCTGAAATAAAGAGAAAATGTGATATGAGTTGAAAGAAACAATGGCCAGGCTGGGTTGTTTTAGCCACAGCCAGCTGGAGGGATCTCTGGTTAGTGCACGGCTCTAGGAGAAATCTCTCCCTTGCCCATTCAATGGACAGATTTCAGACATAGTCTCTTAGTCTTGTGTGTGTATGAGGGTGAGTTTACAAAGATCAGAAAAGACCTTAGAATGAACTGGAAACCAAGTGGGTATTCTATGCACAGAGAATTGATATTAAGAGATATATAGGCATGTCTGCCTTCACTAGCTGAAGAAGAAGAAGACCCTGCTGTTTTGGTGTCATTTGCACTATTTTGAACCCCTTTAGAGTTCACCACAAATATGTACAGATAGCATTTTGTACCATCATCTCTTGGTGGTTATGAAGTTTATGATCTCAGTCTCAAGTTTCTCCAACTCCAGCATCTGTGTGACTAGGTGATCCAGGTCCATTTTCCTCCAAGTGGTAAGATGACCCCTACGGAGCTAGATTTCATTAGGACCCGTAGAAGAGGCATTTAGATTTAATTTTCATGTTTTGCCATCTCAAGATGCTGAAGTCCCTATCTGAAAACTAAGAAGTGATTTTCAGTCCAGATGGTGATTGGATGATACTGTGCTCAGTGCCATGGACTGTTCTGTAATGTGGTTTCGCACCCTTGTCCCTTTCTTATGACTCTAAGTGTTTACATTATTGTTTTTTTAATAGATATTTTTAATTTTTTTAATGTTTATTTCTTTTGAGAGAGAGTGCATGCAAGTGGGGGGAGGGGCAGAGAGAGGAGAGGCTCTGTGCTGATGGCATGGGGCTCAATCTCATGAACCGTGAGATCATGACATAAGCCAAAAACAAGAGTTGGACACCCAACCAACTGAGCTACCCAGGCGCCCTTTAACGCCTATAATTTTATTTTTTGAGAGTGTGCAAGTGGGGGAAGAGCTCAGGTAGAGGGAGGGAGAGAATCTTAAGCAGGCTCCACACACAGCACAGAGCCTGATGTGGGGTTTGATCTCATGACCATGTGAGATCATGACATGAGCTAAAATCAGGAGTTGGGCGCTTAACCAACTGACTGAGCCATCCAGGTGCTCCTAAGTTTTTAAATTAATTCCACATACCATTAAGGGCAGACAAAAATTTCTTCAGAACCTCAAGCAATATATCTTGCACTTCTGCTTCCTGGAAGAGATGGGAGGAGCATTTTTATCCGTACATCTTGGGTGCCTCTCATATGTGGGTTTTTTCCTAGTGTAAGAAATCAGTTACTGGACAAGGCTATATGGGGAGGTGGATGTTGGTCAGTCTCTCAGGCTTCTTCGTTGGGGGTTTTCCAAAGCCCTTCAGTAGGTTTTGATGCCTTAGGTGGCTCCTTGAACAAATGTTTATGGGGTCATATTACGTTCTAGACTGCTGTAGGCTCAGTGGTGCAGCTGCATACTTTCAAGACAAAGGTTGAATTCAGTATTGGGAAGGACTGATTGTTGCTGAGCCTGCCTCCTTTGCATTCCCTCCAAGGGCCTCCCAGATCTGCTTCTCTCTGCTGGCACTCTGCTTACCTTTCCCCTCTTCGAAAGGCCTATGATTCTGTGATGCCTACCTTTGGCACATTCTGTTTCCTCTATCCCGTACACACTTTGGGTCTCTGCTAACTTCTCCTTCTTCAAGGTTAAGTTCAGGCATCTTCTCAGGGAACCTACTGTCTGCCTTCTAGTTGGTGCTCTCTCTACTCTGTCATTTTTATGCTACACTGACAACTTTCTGCATAAATGTCTGTGACCCCTGTCAGGTGCGTAGTTACATGAGGCTAGGGACCATGCCTTCTACATTCCTTCCCCTGCATGGAACCTGGCATGCTACATAGCAGCCCAGAGGTAAAGATGAGATGAAGAATCACTGGACTTGCGATACCTCCCAGAGTCTGCCTCTCAACTGACTCCTTATTGTCTCAGGGCTGACATGAGATGCAGACGGTCCCCGTAGTCACCCATAGTCATAAGGTTGCTCACTTCAGGGTGCCCATTGTATGCCTCCACCCAGTGTGTGGCTCCTAGGCTCTTAATGATTTAGCTGATTTATTTATGATTTTCAGCTGTCTCTGTTTTCCTACTTAAATTTGAGGGTCACTCTTAGAATCAGGGATCTCATCACTATTTCATGTTGTATTCTAGGGCTGGGGACATTGTGGTGTTCCCTGAACATTTGTTGAGTGAAGGCACGAACATGTACAAGAACAAATATCTTAAATGAGGGTATGGTTGGTGAACCTCCTGGGAATTTCCTGGAACCTGTTCCCTGGGCCCTGCCCTCTCTCTCCCCCCTTCTCACCTCCCAGGCTCTCATCTGGTGATTCGTATGCTCACTCGGGATTACTGATGGGAACTACCAATGGGAAGGGTGAGGCTGGGTATATTTGTGAGCAACTCTCATGAACCCAGGCAAGATTAGAATCTAGATCACCTTTTCATTCTTCCAGTGGACTCCAGGACTTCCTTGTGTGTCAGAATCACCCACAACACTAAAAAATCAGGGATTTAGGCCTTCCTTAAGTCACTGACTGAATGTGGGATTCTAGTCATGGCTTTGGGAACTAGCTTGAAGAACTCTCCAGAGAGGGTAAAGGTTTGGAACCTACTCCACATTGCATCTGTGATCTAGTCTGTGTGACCTTTCCTTTCCAGAGTCCCTGTGTCACTGAGCATCTGGCATTAAAATAATTTCTCACATACAGATATTTTGAAAATTGAATCGACTTACAGCCTCAGGTGGTGTCACCTTGTCTTCAGAGCTGTCAGGAAACAAGTACAAGGAAAAATTATTTTCACATAAAAAATATTAACCAATTCTAGAGTTTAGGTATTAGTTCACTTCTCAAAGACTTATAAAATGTCAAATACAGAGGATAAAGCAATTTTAAGGTGAGTAAAACTCCATTTTGGCTTCCCTGTAATTATGCAGGTATTTCCCAAGGGACTTTTCTGTTATTTTTCTCATGTGATTTGAATTGGGTTCTTGATATTTATTTTTATACTGACAAATGTCAAGAGGACTTTGTAGTTATGGACAGTACCTCATAATCTTGAAGTCTGGTATCAATTTGTCTTTTGAAATCTTGCTGTCATGGGAGATGATTGAGGTCTGCATTAATAAAAAACAAATATGCATTAAAAATAATACCTTGAGGGGGACCTGGGTGGCTCAGTTGGTTAAGCATCCGACTTCGGCTCAGGTCATGATCTCGTGGTCTGTGAGTTCAAGCCCCGTGTCGGGCTCTGTGCTGACAGTTCAGAGCCTGGAGCCTGCTTCAGATTCTGTGTCTCCCTCTTTCTGCCCCTCCCCCACTTGTGCTCTGTCTCTCTCGGTCTCTCAAAAATGAATAAATGTAAAAAAAAAATTAAAAAAAAAAAAAAACAACCTTGACCTGATTAGTCAGCGAATGTATCACATTGTGATATGGCCAACAAGATCACAGGTAAGGACTGGAATGGAGACTCTCTGGTCGCAGGAGACAGCCTGTTTATCTCTTCTGCCCTAGGGGCTGAGCCCACCAGCCACCCTTGTCATAGGGGTACCCAGGCACTTGGGCCCTCGGGGATTTGGCCCCCTCCACTCCAGACCGCTCTTTTTTCCGTGTAACTTGTGCTCCTATTAGTTCCTCCTCACAGCTCAGTCCTGATTTGTTACTCAGTACTCACCTTTTCCACAGTAGTAAAATTCTCACCATCCTTTTCCACGGTAATCCACAAGGTGACTTGGAGTTGGTTGCCTGACTTGAAGGAGTAGGCTATTTTGGTGATGCTTGCAGCCAGGTTATTCATCTGTTGTGAAGAAGTCATCATTTAGAGTATGGAGAAGAAGGAGGATTGCAGAATGGTGCCTTATGAGATACCTGTGCCTCATTCAGTTCATTTATTCAGATATCTATTGGCTCTCTAGTATGAGTCGGTCACCTAGGTGGGTACTGGCACAGTGGGTGTGACCACAGCAGATAGGGTCTAATTCCAGATATTTTCCTATATCTCATTTTCTTTCTCAGAAGGACAGTAGGTCATTTAACAAATAAAATTTTGCTTTTCTGTTACCCCTCATCCAGCTTAAACACATTTCTTTCTATGCTCTTTTGGCAGACCATTCTGCACTTAATCATTTTGGAGACCCTGTTAAGGAAACATTGTACATTGCTGAAACAGAGCCTGGCCCATAGAAAGTTCTCCATGATTATTATTTTCTTGTTATTATTGCCTCTATTCCTTCTATCACCCTTGGGGCCAGAAGCAAATGAATACCTCAGATGTCGATAAATCCACTCTCTTGCTCATACTGTGACTGTTGGTAAAGTACTTCTCTCACTTTGGTTTTCTGTAAAATGGGGACAAGAATCCCTACCTCCTGGTGCCATTGTCAGGATGAAATGACACCTGGCTTTGTACTTGGTTTGAAGCAGGAACTCAGAAGACATTTATCTTCCTCTGCCCCTGCTCTCTGCTCTCCTTTGGTGTCAACAAATATCCATTTATATGATCATCATTAAGGGAAAAGCTGTATCCCACAGCATTTCCTCTTATTTACCTCTGGAAGAATGTTCTGGAACCCACTGCATTTTTACCTTTCTCTCAAGAGTTTGACAGACTAGGCTTAAGCAAAGAGGAGAATGGCGTCAGGGTAGATGAGGCTTACCTTGGTGGAGCTCTGCTTGACACTCAGTGTGATGATAACGGTGAGTAATTTATGGGACAGAGTTAGGGAAATGTTGGCATTTCTAGGATCTGGTGGAAGGGGACTTCCAGGTACAGGGACTATATATTTGTTAAAGAAGGCTTTAGCCTAGAGAAAGAAAAGCAGAAAAATCCCTGTTGTCATGTGAGACTAACATCAGTTTCTATGTCTTTGGAGCCTGGCTGAGATGTTGAGGAGTGAAGTGGCCCCCATGAGGACTGCAGTGGACAAGGATGATGACAGACAGCAGTAGACCCCCCCCCCCAGCCTCCGTGTTGGGGGTCTGTAGGAAGTGGTGGGGTTTGTGGAGATTAGAGAGTAGAAACCTTTTGTAAAGGAGGAAGCACTGCTCTTGTCCAGCTGATTAGCCCCGATGCAGTCCAACTTAGGGCCATCAGACCTCTGATTGTCTAAGAGAAGCCATAAGTCCTCATTTTTGAGGTGAATTCCCCCATTTAAGTGTTCTTGAAGTAGCATATATTTCATGAATTCAGGGATGTCTGCAGCCCTCCTATGGAATCCATTGTAAGCACAAAGAACACTTACACAGTAGAAGATTGAAAGACCTTGTGCAGAAGTCCTGGAACTTTTAACGTTGTACTTGAACAAGTCAGTAGCTGCAGGTGAGAGGAAAGAGAACATCTGGAGACCCCCGTAACTCCCGGGCTCTTGGTGGCTCTGCCCTCCAGATGGGGGACCAGTGTGGACACCTCCCTGTTTCTCAGTCTGAGGCAGAAAGCTGCTGCCCTACTGTGTTTTCCAGTTTCGGGGAGGAAGGCAGCATGAGGGCTTGGCCCTCTCCTTCTTGTGCCAAAACCGCAAATGAGAGAGAGAAGCTTGCTGCCAAGGTGCCAGTTTCATCTACTCTGGGACTGGAGAAATGTTACCAGTTTCCTGCTTTGGCTGTCCTGGCAGCTGCTGTCCCACTATGTCCTATCATTCCTGTCTCCCGGATATGTTTGAGGACATTGTAGGGAATTTTTACTTCTCAGCTTCCCTGGCATGAGGCCTGGAATCCTCCTTGCTCCGACTCTGCACATATGTGCGCTTGGCAAACCATTTAGGTGGTGGGTCTGCCACAGAGACTTCTAAGGGGCTCTTTGCCCTGCTCTGTCCTGGAGAATGTGTCATAGTGGTTCAGGGAAGCCAGTAAGTTACCACATGTTCTGCCTTGAGGTGCCGAGGAGGGTCTGTGTGCCTGGAGGCTCAAGGTATTGTAGCTCACGGCCGCCCACTCTCCTGTCTGTCATCTGGTGAGATCCCCAGGGAGTCCTCCATTGACCCATGACCCCCAGGGAGCTCTGGTGTTTGTACTCACAGTTCTTGCATTTGCTGAAATCACTGAGATCAATGTCACACGATTCTACTTCTTGAAGCTGTGAAATCACCACCAATGAGCTTTGCCAAGGAAGTGCAGCAGGCCTGTCCTCCTCCCCTTCAGCCCAGCTCATCTTCCCCTTCTCCCTGTTTCTTGGGCTTCTCTATGGCAGAACTTATACTCTCCCTCTCCCAGTGTGAGGCATTATCCTGTTCTGCTGCTGGGGTCTTTTGGGCCAAAATAGCTCTAAACTTGGGACTCCTGAAGGCCTGATGTCTCCTTTTGGAGTCTCGCCCAGCATCAGGACCAAATCGCTTTCCCCCAGTGACCTAGACCTCTGAGGTGGTGCCCTCCTTTTTCCCAACACTTACCTTCTCTTTCATAGCTACTGTCAACACTTGAGAAACGATTTGGTCCAAAGGCAGAGGCACTGGCAAAGTATTTGTGACCCTGGGAAAGACATGTGGAGGACTATGTGATTCTTGCATTTCTGGATTTTGCCCAGGCATTGGAGAAAACCCATCTATTCATGAAACAGCTGCATGATGTCCTGCTTCTTAATTTGTACCAACACCCGAGCGCTTTTGTCTACAGTTTCAGTCATTAAGGAAGATACTACAAGGATCCCTGGGAAAATTATCAATGCCTGACATCTGGCCCAGCAATCCCATGTAGAGGGATTTATTCTTCAGACACTCGTTCATGTTAGTGAACAGACCTGTCTGGGACCTTACTAGTTGGAGTTGGGTACAAAAGTTAACAGTTGAAAAACAGAACTATTCCTTGATAAGGGACTATTAAATGACAGTGCATCTTCATAATGGAATACTAGGCCATAAAAAATGAAGAAGCTATTTATATATTGATGCAACAGATTCCAAGCTATTTTTTAAGTGAGGCAATCAGAGTCCAGAAAGGTGTATATGGTATTCACCCCTTTCTGTGTGTGTATACACACACACAACTGTGCACATGCAAATAGTGTCTCTGAAAGCCAATGGAAGAGACTAGATCCTTTGGTTGCTTCCAGGGAGGAGTATTAGCCAGCTGGTATACATGGGTGGGAGGAAGACTTTTCATTGTATGGCTTTTTGTATATTTTGGATTTTGATTTAGGTGAATGTATTGCTTAAGCAAAAAGAACAAAATACAAAGAGTATGCTTAGCAGAATGCAGGCAGGGTGAGAGAAGGTTGTTTTCAAATGTGCTGGGCGTTCCCAAGCAAAGACCCCTGACTGGGACTCCCAATTACTGATCATTCAAACCATTGGGTTGGCCAAACTCCACCCTAAGGGTGGTATCAACGGGGACATTCTGGCACATATGGATATAGAAAATGAGAAAAATGGTCTCACGTACGTTTCCACTACTTGAAGGGTCACTTTCTTGAACTTGATGTCCTTGTCCTGGACTTGGAGGTTGATGCATTGGGTATTGTTCGTGGAAATGCCAATTTTCAGAGTTATATCGCTGTGTACTTGATATCCCAGTAGGCTGACTACAGGTCCTGCTAGGCTGTGGAGAATAAGATGTAGGTGAAACCAGGCCTAGCTCCAGGATGTCACTCAGGCCAAGCAATAGGCATTTTGGGAGTAAGCCTCATGTGTTTGTCTAGATTATTTGAGAGAGGGAAAGTTTGGTGCTCTTCAAGTGAGCATGCCTCAAGGTTGGCCTTCTCTTACACAGGATTTAGATCCTGGTTCACGGGAGGCATTTATAAAATCACTCTCCTCACCAGCCTTCAAGAAGTCTTCTTTTGGGGCATCTGGGTGGCTTAGTCAGTGAAGCATTTGACTTCGGCTCAGGCCATGATCTCGCAGTTCATGGGTTCGAGCCCTACATCAGGCTCTGTGCTGACAGCTCAGAGCCTGGAGACTACTTCGGATTCTGTGTCTCCCTCTCTTTCTGCCCCTCCCCTACTCTGTCTGTCTCTCTCTCAAAAATAAACATTAAAAAAAAAATGAAGTCTTTTGTTGGTGGCACGAGGCCGACTTGTAATGAGAAGCTCATTACAAGTTCACTTTTGTGCCCAGCATCCCCAGCTGTGTGTTGTGTGGGTTACAGCATAAGAAAAACCCACCATTTACCAAAACCAGGCCTCATTAAAGTCAGATGTTCTTGAGAAGACAAATGGCCCTTCCTGCTACTGCTAACTGTAGTGGTCACAAACATGGGCTCTGGAGGCAGAATGCCTGGGTTTGAACCCTGTCAGCTGTATGTAACTGGTTTTGGTAGTCTAAACTGGTTTCCTAGTGTAGAAATAGGACTGCTTTTCTGATGAGGTTGTTCAGTGAGATGATGAGAGGGTTCAGTGAGTTCAGAGCGCCTCAGTTAAGTGCTTGGCTGGAGTTTGCTCGTGAAAGGTTTTAGTGCCATGTGTGTGATAGTCCAAGAAGCTGCCTTCTCTCCAGTGTAGTTTGCCTGTCCTCATGTCTTCCTGTGTGCCTTGGACCTACACTGCTAACCTGTCCTTCTCCACCTGTTGATGTTCACTGAGGACAGGGTCTGCCATTACTCCTGTGCCCAGCACAACATCTGGTATAGAGATGTGTATTAATTACCCATTAGGTGGATGACTGATGCATGCATTTTAATCATCTCTGTCCACCCCCTCCCCCCAAATGCCTGGGACAGTGTTTGTAGAGTGGGCTGATTCTTGGAGGGTCCAGATTATTTGGAGACTGCATTTCCCATAATACCAGTGTATATGTCGTTTTCTTTGGGTTTTCTCTTCACTGCCCATGTATAAAATTGTGCAGATTTCACATGGAGATCTGGATTTCTGGCTGTGCTTACACTATTTGAGGATGGGGCTTCATGGGGTCATTCTCCTGCATTGGTCCTTTGGGGCAGAAGAGACAGGCAGCTATTCCTGGTGCCCAGTTTGCCCCACCCTCAATCATCCAACCTTATTCTGTGTTGCCTCTGCCTGGCCCTTGGACTCAGGCTCTTAAGTCTCCAGGCTAACTGTCTTGGCTGACTGATTTGGAAACAGGCTCACCCTTTTCCACCTATGAAGGCGGTAGTTGTGGTAGAGACGAGGATCCCATCACCTGTCATGGTTGATGTCATACTCTCCACAGTCACTTCTTGAACATTTAATCTGCAAAGTGACAGCATCATGGGTCAGTCCTGGCTCCACAAATCAGCCTGGGCAGCAGGAGAGGTACCCCTGAAGCAGCCATTTAACAATTTACCAACCCATCCATTCCCAGGACTCCCTGGCTCCCTTACCCACTCTGCTCTTTAAGCTGAAGAAATCTTGGTCGTATTTCCCTCTGAAAGGGCACCCTTTCAGCACAGAACTAGAATATTGCTTCATGAAAATGTGGTTGTCCCTTTCCATGGTATTGTTGGAGGTTGAACTTCAGTGTCCCCAAACAGCAGCTCTCTTCTTGTGTCAGACCTTAGGATCAAGGAAGCACTTACCCCAGTAAGAGTTCTGCTAGGTCAGCATTTCCCAGCAGGCCTGTGACTGCATCACTAACACCTACTGGCACTAGACTGTTCAGCACACCCTCGGTGGATTCTGTGAGCTTGCTGGCTTGGTTAACGATATCATTCAGAGGCTGGGGGAGATTTGGGAGGTCAAGGGTGTTGACAAGTCCTTTTACAGGATTCTTCTCTGCACCAGTGGGTAGTAGTCTGCCCAGAGTCTCTTGGATATTGAGGGCATCAGTGGCTGTTGAGAGCAATGACAGTGGGAGCTTTGGGGACTGGCCACCACTTTCCTTGCCCAGGATACCACCAAGAACATCACTTCCAGGTATGTTGAGGGATGAAGTGAGGTCTAACACAGACAGTAGGTTGGAGTTAGACAATGTAGATATCACTGTCCCAAGCACACCAGCTAGATCTATCTCCTCACACATCAGCATCTTCTCGATCTGTGGGGGCAGCGCAGCGTTCAGATCTGAAAAGGGTCAAGAGACATGATCTTGCTGTTGGGTGTCCAACTGATTCAACCAGAGGAACCTTCCCAGCTGGAGAGCCAGCACCTCTGAATTGTTAGGCCCTTAGCTACTGTATATCATGCCTTCTGGATATATCACTCCCTCCCACTGCCCACCACAGGACAGCCTGGTGATACAGAGATAACCTGTCCCCTGTTAAGAGTTAACATTTGTTAGCCACCTACCTGAAGCCAGCCTAGTGTTGAGTATGTTACTCTAAAGTGGTTTGAGCATGGAATGAAAGAATTTAGTTTAGCTCTGGAGCCCAGTAGCCCCAAGTATATAAGGTCTAGACACTTCCTTGAAGTCCAAGTGGCCTGGGGCAGAGTATTCTCTTTCCTGAGCCTCAGTCTCTGCACCTGTCTAGGAGTGATAGAACCTGCAGCATGGGTTGTTGGGCACAGGACAAATGTTGAGCTGGTTTTAAGTACTCAGTAAGGTTGAGGTGGCTAGCGAAGAGGTAGTGGAGCTCACAGACCTGGACTCCTCTGTTCTCCATCTGTGTGACTCTGTGCGAGTCTCTTCTCTAGGCCTCGTTTTCCCCTTGTGGGTCATCGGGAGGTCTTGCCACCTTTGACAAGCTGCCCATACTAAGAGACCTCCTGCATCAGCACTGATCCTCCAGCATTTTTATCATCAGGGTGGAGGAGATGCTCACCATGTCTTTGCCTTCACACTGGAGACAAGCAGGGCAGGGAGAAGTGGAATCCCAGAAGATGGTGGGGAAGGAGAGAGGGTCAAGAGCCAACTTGGAGAACTGTGAAGTCACAGGGGTCCTATCCTATCCTGCTCTCAGTGGCCTGAGAAAGGAACTCAGAAGAGGAGCTATTACATCTGGCTGGTGGTCAACCCTGTCTACCTCAGCAAAGAGCTTAATTGGGCCAAAGGACAACATTCCTATTCCAGAATAGGAATAGCCGCATGTCACAACATATAGAGAAGTGGCGAGGGAAAAATAATCAGGCCAGAGGTCTCCTCCAGGGGGAGGAGGAGAAAGGGGGAGAGGGAGGCAGCCCTGCAGGAGCCTTGGGGCCCTCAGCCCTATGGCCGGGTTTTATTCCTTAAACTCAGTTGTGAGTACAAGAGTATTTGCTGTGTGTGTGTGTGTGTGTGTGTGTGTGTGTGTGTGTGTGTGTGTGTGTGTGTATATGTGTATATATATTTTATGTCTGACAAAATTAACAACCACCACCACCACCACCACCACCAAATCACTGTTTGTTGGGTATACAACTGTTATTTTTTTCTTTTTTACCACTGTCTGAACTTTTCTATATATTTCAACTATTTTGTCATAAGGCAGAGTGGTGGGCAGAGTGGAGGAAATGTTCCTAAAGAGGCAAAGCAGTGGATGTGTGAGCTGTGGGGCTGGGTACCATGATCACTAGGCAGCCACCAATTTTCCCTCTGTCACCCTGTCCTTTCATCCTGGAAGGCTGGCTGCAGAAGGCTGTTGCAGGGAGCTTTGTGGACTTTCCTATTGGCCTTCATTTGCTCAAGAGTCCTTCTCCCTTCTTGGTCCCCAAAGAGAGTCACTTCTTTGCCAAGCCTTGTAATTCCTGAGCTCCTCTGCTCTCTGGCCCTAAGAGACTGCCAGAGGACAGAATTCCACATCTCTTTAAGGAGGAGGCTGAGACTCAAGAAGGGTGTGAGAAGGGCGTTTGGAAAGAGCAAATCTGGTCGGGGGGTTTGGTACTGGACTTGGATCTCCCATTTCTTGGCTCTTTGTCAACCAGGTTGATGCTTTAAGTACGTGTGGGTGTTTGGGATGAGCTGTGGGGCCCAGCATTGGGAAGCCATGAGAGGTCCTGGCAGTGTGCAGGTGATAAGGGTCACATAAAAGGCAGGTAGCCATTTGACTGGATCCAAGAGTTCCCTTCTCCAGGGTTGCTTTGACCAGTTCTTCCCCATGTGTGGACTACAGACAAGTAGCTTCAACATCATCTTGGAGCTCATTAGAAAACCAGGTTTTCATGCCCTCTGCATTATTGCTGTATCACAGTGTGTGGGAGTGGAGCCCAGGCAGCTGTTTTGTTAACAAACTCCCAAAGTGATTTTGATGCCTTCTCCTTATTGAAGGTGTAATCAGCTTTTGGGCTTGGAAATGAGAAGTGTGTGTGAGCGGGTGGAAAGTCAAAGGTGAGCAGGTGAAACAAGTTTTACTTACATTCTTCGAGTTTGCTGCTAGACATGAAGTACCTGGCCACTGGTAGACACCTGCCTCCTGGGGTCCTAGTTGGATGTTTCTTAGATGGAGAATCTTTTGGGGCACTTCTGAACAGTGGTCCGGGTGGCAGATTGAGAGGGGCTTTTTTGGTGACCTCAAGGGCTAATTGAGAGAGATTTCCCAGCAGCAAAGATGGATTCTGCAGGTCAAGTGCTCTTGCCTGGATGGTCAGCGTGAAGACCAGGGCCCAGAGGGTCAGCATCTTGGTGACTGATATCTGCAAAAGCAAGTTCTTTTAGAGACCATGCTCCCAGTGGATCATAGGGGTGCCACTATGTTTGTATTAGACATGCACCTACAAGGGCCCTCGCTCTTGTGGAAAGGTTCCACTCACATTGTTGACATTCTAGTCTGTATATTGTATTCATCAGACAGTGTTCCATCATATGGCAAAGTCTTGTTTTCTTCTACTTCTTTTTCAGCTCTGCATGAAGATATCCACAGGCTGGTGGCAGTCTTTGAGTACAGGCCAAGCCCTGCCAATAGTCTTACTTCTATGGTCCACATGTGCCTCCTGCCAGGTTTCCTTTTCTCAAATGCCCTTGGAGCCATCTCAGTTACCAACTGGGGAATTCAAGAATTTTGAATGATCCAGCTACAAAGGTTATTGCTCTAATGGTGGTCAAGGTCTCTCCCAGCTTTTGATCAACTAACATAAAGCACTGTCTTTGTTGGTATGAGCTTTCCATGTGCCAGTCCCTTTGTGGAGAGTAAGCGGACATTAGCTGCTCTAAGCTCTCTACACAACCCTGAGAAGGAGGGTCTATCTTTATTTTATAGATGGTGAAACTTGTGGTACAGAGCAGGCAATATGCTTGCCTGTGCCCACTGGCCAGCTTCCAGCTGCTAGTTTTGCCCAATCAGAATGAAATCACCCAATGAATCAGACCCGAGCTTGGCACCCTCCACCCATTTGGTCTTTGGGCTGTCCTGGCATTTCAGCTCAGTGTGCAGAGGCCAGAACCATCTTTATGTCAGTATGACCATCTCAGGCCCTCTCTTGTCTTTTTAAAGCCTGTTCCCATGTTCTGGGAGAGCATTAGCGTGGTCTAGTGGTGGCATTGGACCATCCTCATTATTGTGTTGGTGGCTGGCACACAGGAGGCTCCTCTGTGTGTGGATCAATGATCAAGTTAACCCATTTCCCACTTTCTGTAGCCTCTTCTATTGTAGGGCACTGGGTAGTCCTAACGACCATGGGGCATGTGGCTTCTTTTTCTTGGCCAGGGTTGAGCAGCCATAACTTTTGTGAATGTGTAAACTTATAAGTCCTGACTTTACCTCTTTTTGTTGGGATGTATCCATACATATCTACGTATAGAGTACTGGTCCGTGTGCTAATTATTTCATCCACAACATCTTTTATAATTTTCACAGCAAATCTAGACACTCGATAATATTATTACCCCATTTCCAGCTGAGGGGCCTTAGCTTCAGCAAGAAGGCAGAGAGCTGGGTCCACCCAGGCAGAAAACCCGTGTTTGACTCTGAGCTCAGTTGTGTGACCCAGTGGTGATTGTTTCCCTTCTCTGGCTGCCACATTCCTCCCTTACAATGATTCTCTCAAGTCTTTCTCTCTCTAATGTTTAAGGTAATACAGAGGTTTGTGTCTTGGGGTATGTTCTGTCAGTGAAGCCAGTAGACTCTGGAGTTCCTCTCTGCATTTCTTACCTAATCAAGTTTTATAAAATAAGGCTTATCAACCTCTGCTCTTGCCATGCATAGGCATTGTCCAAATCAAGTTGCCTGCCATTTATCAAGACTGAGGAGAATTGGGCACCTGGGTAGCTTAGTCGGTTAAGCGTCTTGACTCTTGATTTCGGCTCAGGTCATGATCTCACAGTTTGTGGGATTGAGCCCTGTATTGGGGTCTGTGCTGACAGCATGGAGCCTACCTACTTGGGATTCTCTCTCTCCCTCTTTCTCTGCCCCTCCCCTGCTTGCACTCTCTCCCCCCTCTCTCAAAGAAATAAACTTAAAAAAAGAAAAAAAAATAACTGAGAAGAACTGCTATTGATGAAATGTTGGGAAAGACATAATGGGAAACCAGTGACATCTTTCATATGGGACAAGTTAGACTTTAGGAGAAAACTCATCACCTTTTCATTACTTTTCTCATTTTACCCTTACCTGTGAGAAATTGGAATTTAGTGTAAAGGTGACTTTAAGTGTTCTGTGAGGGAAAAAATAATAAAATTCTCTGCCTGTGACTGAATTTGTGGCAGCATTATTAGATGTTGTCTTGAATGGAATCATTAAAAAATCTCAGGAAAGATCCCCCATTTTAAAAATTAATTAATTAATTAATTTTTAAATTTATATCCACGTTAGCATATCGTGAAGCAATGATTTCAGTAGATTCCTTAATGCCCCTTACCCATTTAGCCCATCCCCCCTCCCGCAACCTCTCCAGTAACCCTGTTTGTTCTCCATATTTATTAATCTCTTCTGGTTTGTCCCCCTCCCTGTTTTTATATTATTTTTGCTTCCCTTCCCTTCTGTTCATCTGTTTTGTATCTTAAAGTCCTCATATGAGTGAAGTCATATGATATTTGTCTTTCTCTGACTAATTTTGCTTAGCACAATACCCTCTAGTTTCATCCACATACTTGGAAATGGCAAGGTTTCATTCTTTTTGATTGCTGAGTAATACTCCATTATGTGTATGTATGTATGTGTGTGTACACACACACACATATACACATACATACATGCATGTCATCTTTATCCATTCATCTGTTGATGGACATTTAAGATCCTCCCTTTTTTAAAAAAGATTTTATTTTTAAGTAATCTCTATACCCAGTGTGGGACTTAAACTCACAACTCCAAGAACTGAGCCAGCCAGGTACCCCAAGAGATCCCCATTTTTAAAAGAAGTTACATACCAGGAAATTGTTAACGCCTACCACTCTAGGTACAGTGCTGTGCATTTCAGTAGGGAGGGGCATTGCTAAAGAGATTCTAAATGCAAAACCCTAAGTAGGTCTCTTTTCTTGAACTGTCCTATGCTTGTTTCTTTCTCAGAGTTTTGAATTTCTCTTTCATGAAGTTTTAAAACTATTTATTTTGAGAGAGAGAGTGAGAGCAGGAAGGACAGAGAGAGAGAGAGAGAGAGAGAGAGAGAGAGAGAGAGAATTCTAAGCAGGTTCCTCACTGTCAATGCAGAGCTGGATGTGGGGCTCCATCCCACGAACTGTGAGATCATGACCTGAGCTGAAATCAAGAGTTGGACACGTAACCAACTGAGCCACCCAGGCACCCCTCTTTCGTGAATTTTGATGTAGCAAGTTCTTACCTTGTCCAACGCTAATGGGTCGATGTTGATGGGAGAACGCTTGTGGAAGCTGCCTCCCCTCCTGCTCTTGCTTGTGAACTGTCAGAGGAAAGCTACATCTCATTTTATAGACCAGTGTCTCTCGCAGAAGTTGTCAGACATGCAGGGACGTGATCCAAGTGTGCTGATAAGGGTGGCATGATATAGGCTGACTTCCAAGATCAACACCTGCTAATGGTTGTGACATTTGTCAGCGTCTTTCTGAGAGATGTTCAAGGTGCTTGGAACTTTTTTGGAGATGCAGCCAGGCCAAGTATCTGTCCCTTCCTTATTTTAAACCTTCACAAGCCTGTTATCTTTGAGTCAGGTGGGTACTGGGTGAATGGCAAAAGTAGAGGGGTGTTTAAGGCTGGCAGGTGCCAACCCAGTGAGAGTCCTTTATGGTGCCAGTGCCATGCCCTGGCCATGGTTGGCACTCAGCATTGACCAGTGCTAGGGTGGGGATCTGAGGGAGAGGGGATGGGATCCCTCTGGAAAGGGTGTTTACGGACAGACTTCTGGTCAAGTGATATTTTATGTGAGATGTGTGCAGTTAGAAGCATCCAAACTTGCAAAGATTTAAGGGAGAAGTGATGGAAGTAGGAAGATTGGAATATACACAGTGTCTGCAGTGGGTGAGAGCATGAAGGCATGTCTGGGGGATTTTAGGCATGGGAGTTATAAAATTTGCTCAGTCCCCTTTCCTTTCCCTAATCGCACTTGGAATGAAACTTGAATAGTGGTGCTCATTTGTATTCAAGAATTCTAGGCTCTTTCTCATCTGTCATTCTCATTTAATGGCTCCTGAAACTTTAGAGACTGTTCGCTGGGCCTCTGGCCTCTATTTCAGAGAAAGCCTAGTCATCTGTTAGGTTCCTACCACTTGAAATTTTGTGATTTTGTACATCCTATATGATCAGCCTGTGGTGTTACTACAGCTTTACAGTGCAAGAGTATGGGAGAGGGAGATAATTTTGACTAAGGGATTGGTTAGTCAGAATCATCTCCTGCCTCTCTCTACCTGAAGCTTAGTCCAGAATTATTCCGGATCCCTGCCCTGAAGCAAGCTCAGCATGTTTGCTGTAGGGCCCTCTTCAACCCCATGGGAGTTCCCATACTGTGAATCTCAGCTATAGTTTCATTTGCCAAATGTTCCATTTGGGGCTTTGCTGAAATGTCAGATGCAAAGAAAAAATGACAGTTGACCTTTTCTCAAAAGGCAGAACATAGAGTTTTATATATGATAAGTAGAAGACAGAACCCAGCTGCCTTGGGTCTTATTTTTCTTGGGCATCTGAGGGAAATGGAGTCATCTTTTAGGCAAAAATTGTGACATCGGTTGGTGGATGTGGCCCTTGATTTTACTTCCTCTAGTGGTTCTCTGGACCCAATGAATGACTTCAACTCCAGGGGTTGGGAAAGGGCACATCCCGGATGCAGCCCCTGATGGCTCTTGGGGCCTCCCCATTCTTTGTCTTTCTCTCCTTCAACCTTTGGAGGTGGGGCAGTCATTGGATTCTGCTAATCCACAATCTATGGGAAGCTCTTTCACTCACGGTGGCTTATCACACTGGGCAAAGGGCCTGCTTGTTCCCAAGCCCTAAGTGATTTGACCTGCTGACTCTTGAAAGAGAGGACCCTTTCAAGGCTGGCCAAGGCTTGGCTGAGATCACAATTGCAGATGATAAGGCAGGTACTAATTCTTAATGGCCTCTGTGTGAGGATGTCTCCATAGATGTGGCTGAGCTGTGCATGTCCTGCTGACGGGCATCAGGATTTTGACCTTTCACAGGTGTTTCTTTAGTGATATACACACACCTGTGCACACATTTATATGCTTGTCTATGTTTTTCTGATCCCTGGAACTCAGTGGTCTTGTCTTGCCTCAGTTTCCTGCTCTGGTATAATCAATCTCAGATCTTGGCCAATAACAGGAATTCACAGGGACCTCCTGCAGGGAACTTGTATCCCTGCATACTCTTAAATTGCTTGTAAAATTTGGGTCAGTTTTCATTTCTTAGGATACATGTCTCTTATGAGATTTTCAGTGGGCTTTGTGAGTTATCAAAGGCAAAGAATCATTGTTTTAGGAGGCGACAAGGTTTTTGTGTACAGGCTTTGGGTGTGAGTCGTGGTTCAGCTACCTACTGGTGTTTGGTCCAACTTTTCTGTGTCTTAGTTTCCTCATCCATAAAGTAGGGATAGTATTATACCTATATAGGATTGTCATGAGGGTTAAGCGAGATGAAATATGTTACAAGATTAGCATCAAACTTAGCAATGTGAGTATTCCATAATTTACTATCATCACCATCATCATGACTTTTTTACTATTGCATCGGCCATTTTCAGTTTTTTTCACCCACCTCTCTCTCAGGTTTTATATAATTTCCCTAGATTTCCCCTAGATTTTGGCAACTATTCATACCTTGTTTGCAACAAGAAAATATGTATTTTTTTATTGTTTCTTTACAAAAAAAAAAAAAAGATCCTTTATAGTGCTTTTACCAAAATAAGGGCAGATATAGAGATGTTTGTTTTTTTTTTTAATTTTTTTTTTTAACGTTCATTTATTTTTGAGACAGAGAGAGACAGAGCATGAATGGGGGAGGGTCAGAGAGAGAGAGGGAGACACAGAATCTGAAACAGGCTCCAGGCTCCGAGCTGTCAGCACAGAGCCTGACGCGGGGCTCGAACTCACGGACCGCGAGATCATGACCTGAGCCGAAGTCGGCCACTTAACCGACTGGGCCACCCAGGCGCCCCAGATATAGAGATGTTTTAATGTTACTCTGAGTTTTCATTTTTTGGTGGAAGGATAGAGTTTTCTTGATACATTCTACTGCAACTGTATTTGTGAATATACCTTGTCACAAATGCATAAGAGGTTTCAAAAGACTAAGTATTTACCTCCAGGACACATTTGCTAATGTCTGTGTGTCGACTCTGTTCTTTGTTTTACCCAGTTGCTGCACAGGTGGCACTGTCCAATGTCAGGCCTGTGGTCTCCACTTTGTAGGCCAGAGTTGAGTGTATCTATGCTGAGAGGAGCTTTTCACTATCCCCAGGGGGGCAAGTAGCTGACAGGCACCTTGTCTTTGCTGCTCTCCCTCTGAGCACCTGTCACGACTTTGCCATCACTGGCTATACATTGCTGCTAGTAGGCATCCTATTCTGGAAGTGCAATAATTTGACTCCACATATAGCTGCAGGTGTCACTATGGTGACATTTGCCCATGGATTGAGCCAGTTTGGGTTTTACACTGGGGGGCATTAGGTTGGCCTGGGAAAGAGAGAAAGGTCATGTCATGGAAATCACACTGAACCTTGAGTCATAGGCTGTGACCATAACCACCAAACCCCTAACTAGTGCGCACTCAGAAAATACTTTCTTCCCTTACGACGACCTGTTACCGCCATCAACAGCAGCATCACCACCATCACCCATGTCTCCATTTAGAGATGAAGAAGCTGTGGCTCAGAAGTTAAGTGACTTTTCCACAGAAGTGACAGGTTGGGCTTCAAGCCCAGGATGTGCCTGAAGCCAAAGCCTTGACTTAGGACATGTCATTTATCTTCTTGTTCCCTTAGCCCATGAGATTCTTGAGAGCTGGGGCATGTCTTACTTACCTTGTACATTTTTGTCTCCACTCAGTGGGTAGTAAATGTTGGACAAATTAATGAATGAACAAATGAATGGGCCAACTTCTCAGTTTCTCTGTTTGTCAAATAGGCTAACATGTCCTTGCCTTCGGTTATGTGATGGTTATAGGAATCAGATTAGAAAGTGGCTCTGAGTGTTTAAAGTGACAGCCATACGTGAGGCCAGAGTTCCTTCTGTCTTCAGCTTTCCTTTCTCCTCTCTCTACTCCTTTTCAGACTGGCGTTGGGCAGATATGGGCTCCCTCAGGGGGTCAGTTTGGATAGGCTCAGGATGAATCCTCTGACTTCTCATGCCAAAACAGTCGCTGGATTTAGCTGGCTTTCCTCCCGAGGCTCTGTGGATCTGTAGCTTTGAAGCTCTGGTTCAGTCTCTTTTTTTCTTAAAAAAAATGACGTAATTCAGATCACATAGCTCTCGTGCTTAATACTCATCAATAATTCAGTGTTGCACATTGTAACACCTTTATTTTTGGCCCTGGTTTGGCTCCTGTCCGCCTCTGTCTGGTTTGACTCCTGTCTGCCTCTCTAACACTTCTTGCTACTCCCTTTAGCTACACTGGCTTTCTTTCAGTTTCTTGGGTGTACCTAGCTTGTTCCCATCTCAGGACCTTTGTCCATTCTGGTCCCATGGCCTAGATCCCTTTCCTCCACATTTTGCTTAACTTACTCATCCTGCAGGTCTCAGCTCATATATCTTCTCCAAGAAGCCTTCCCTGACACCTCATTGAAATCAGACTGCCCTGACATTATGCTGTCTCCTAGTACCCCCCTGTAGGTTTCCTCTTAGCCATAACTGGAATTTGCAGTTATGTGTCTCTTTGTTGGCTGAATTGTTGAATGTCATCTCTCTCACAAGTGTCATGAGGCATAAACCATTCTTGCTTTGTTTTGCTCACATGGCAGAGCAGATGCTTGATACCCTATTTATTGAATGAATGTGAACATTTTTTCCCCTAATGATAAAAGTCAACCATGTTCATCATAAAACGTTTGGAAAAGATATTAAGAAGAAAATGAAAATCATTTGCAATCCTACCAACTCAAGCCATCTGAAAATCACAACAAACGTTTTGAATTACTTTATATATATTCATATCTGGGATCTAAATGTTCTTGTGAGCATATTCTTTTGACACCAAATGCTCTTTAAAAGCATGACTTTAGGGCCTTCTGGCATCCAACTTCAGCTCAGGTCATGATCTCACGGTTTGTGAGTTTGAGCCCCACATTGGGCTCTCTGTTGTCAACACAGAGCCTTCTTTGGATCCTCTGTCTCCCTCTCTCTCTCTGCACCTCCCCCAGTCATGTTCTCAATCTCTCTAAAAAATAAATAAACATAAAAAAAAAATAAAAGTGTGACTTTAATGGCTCTGCAACATTTCTTACTAAGAATTCATCATAAAAAATAAATTGTCTATTGTTGGACATGTAGCCTGTTCCCAAAATTTCATCACAAAACCAATGCTGTGGCAACAAGTCTTGCCCTTAAATCTTTCTCTGAATCTCTGAGGATTTCTTTAGAAAATCTCCAGAAGTGGGAATTTATCATATGCATTTCAAAGAATATGAATATTTTCAAGTTTCCTGATCCATGAGAGATCTGGCTTGCTCTTGCCAAACTCAAACATTTGGGTTTCTTGTGGGGGGACGGTGAGTGTCATTTAGTGAAATATCTGAATTATAAATGTACACTAGAATGAAGAGCAGTTTGACTCCATCTACCATCTCAAACTAGGTTTTGTTTGCTTAAGGCATCACCTAGAAGAGCTCTTTGCTCTAACACATACGGGTTATTTCTCCATGGAATATATCTTCATGCAAATGGAAATCTGAAGTCCGTGGCCCTACCTTCTGTCTGGTTTCCAGCGGTGGTGTGTCCTCAGATGTGAGCAGGGTCTGGGTTAGTACTGATGGGTTCATTCATCTACCACACATCCTTCCTTTCCTTCCCTCCTCTCTACTCCTTCCTTCCTTCCCTCCCTCCCTCCTTTCCTTCCTTCCTTCCTTCCTTCCTCCCATCCATCCATCCATCCATCCATCCTTCCATGTATTCCTCAAATATTTGTTAAGCACCTACTATGTACCAAGCTCAGGAATGCATCAACAAGCCATGGTCTCTCGCCTTATAATTTGTAGTCGGAGAGACAGACACAGAACAAGCAAACAGACCATTCAATAAAATAATGACAAGTTGTGTTAAGTGTTTTGAAAGAAATGAAGGTTTGAGATGGGAGTGGTGGAGGGCCTCTCAGATGAGATGATTTCTAAGTTGATCTAAAGGATGAGAAGAAAACATCCCATGCAGGGTGGGGTGAAGATGGAGAGAGAATGGCTTGCGCAAGCCTGTGGTAGGGAGCAGTCTGGTGGGGAGCAAGTCAAGGCCAGTGTGACTGACTAGGGAGGGATGGGGGCAGTGGGAAGCCACTGGAGACCACTGGAGGCAGAGGCTGGGGGCTGTGGTGAAGACGATGGATGGGAGGCTGTTAGAGGGTTTTAACCAGGGAGTGACATGATTCGGGTTATCTTCTGAAGTCTCTTCTGGCTGCTACGTGGGGTCTAGCCTGGAGGCACAGAGTGGAAGCAAAGAGACCAGGGAGAAGGCAGTTGGAATTATCCAGGTGAGAGATGGTGGATGCCTTATCCAGTGTGGTATTGCAGGTGGATTTGAGAGTGATTTACAAAGTAGGACAACAGGACTGGACTGGGTGTTGGATTATGTGTGGAGCAGGCAGAGCCCTCACCTGGGGGATAGTGCTGCCTCTTTGCAGGTGGGGAAGTGTGAGAGCCTTTTGTGTCCTTCCTTCTGGGCTCCTTTATTTCTTCTGATGAATTTCCCTGCATTCATTTTGTTAAGTAATCTCTACACCCAACATGGAGCTCGAACTCACAACCCGGAGATCTAGAGGGGAGCAGCGTAGAAGCAAGCTCAACCACTTCAGCCAGCTTGATGCCCCTCCCCCATTCTTTCGGTTACTATCCTAGCTGTCAAAACCCAATCATCCTGTGTTCAGTTCTCTTAGCGCTCTGCTCCTTGGTTTTTGTTTTTTTTTTTTTTTTGTTTTGTTTGTTTGTTTGTTTGTTTGTTTTCTGCTCCTTGTTTTTTGATGGCTCATGCACTGGGGCCTCCCTCCTGGGTAACTCAGTGCCTTAACTCCACGGAGCATAGTTTCCTTAGAGGTGCCTGCTGTTAGAAGGTAGAACTAGAGGGCCAGAACTTTAGCCCCCAGCCTCATTCTAATCAGAGCACCTCTCTTGTCATCTGTCTTATGTGTCAGGTAAACTTTTATTTGAGGAATAAAATAAGGAAACTTATTTTCTTAAAAAAGATCTTCAGGAGTGATGCTACTGGGGAAGACTTTAGTCCACCAGAGCAGGTGAATGAGAGAGGTAGTTTTTTTTTTTTTTTTTTTTAAGTTTATTTATTTATTTTGAGACAGAGAGAGAGAGAGAGAGAGAGTGCACTCGGAAGAGGCAGAGAAAGTGGGAGAGAGAGAGAATCTCAAGCAGGCTCCACTGTCAGCCCAGAGCCCCACGGCATGGCACTCAGTCTCACCAACCATTCGATCATAACCTGAGCCAAAATCAAAGTCGGATGCTTAACTGACCTAACCAGCCAGACGCCCCTTGGGGAGAGGTGTTTTGGGCTGTTTGCTCCCCAGCTGAGCTAAGAGGCTTGGGATGGACGTGTGGGCAAAGAGAGACCATCTGGGGTGGAGGGAGAAGGATGGTGGTCTTTGGAGCCAGTGCACTGACTTCTAGCACCAGAAATGGTGTGGGCAACCCTGCCTGGGCAAAGGCAGGTAATTGCACCCCCCATCCAGTGCCATTCAATGTGATTGTAAGAATCTAATGGGATAATAGTTGTCCGTGCCTGCAAGACTGTAAAATGAGATGTACCTGTTAAAGTCATGGGAGAGGAATGAGGGGCTTCCATGGTAGGACAGGCTGTCTCATGCCTCTCCTGCCTGGATTGCTCCTTCTGCCTAGCTTTCTTCAAGGTCCTGAGGATGTCTCCATTCCATCATTTTGTACCTACTATGTATGTGCCATGCACCAGGCAGTGTGCTCACACACGGTGGGAAATTCTGGCCTTAGGATTCAACTGTCCTCTGGGAAAGTGTCTCCCAGCCTCCACCTTATCTTAAGTTATCCTATATACACCAAGGGCTGGGAGACTTTGCAAGGCCACAGTGCAGGGCGGTCCTGCCATCTTGCCCAAGGACTTGTCTGAGGGATGTTTTTGGGACACTTATTTCCTTCAAGGCTGGGCTTATGGTTCATATTTGTAAAACAGGTGGGGAGTTAGGTAAGGAACTCACAGCAAGGTTTGGTCTGGGCTCCATCCTCCCACCACAGCACAGGGATCCTGCACCTGACCCACGAGGCCTGCTCAATGGTTTGGGATGTAGGCAGAGAACTGGCCTCCAGGAGGGCCTCCCCACCGGCCATCCAGTTGCCAGAGGCCAGCTGAGGTTACTGGGCTGCTGGTCACTTGTTCCCTCCCAAGACAGAGACCTGCCTGTGATAGGGATTTTATCACAATCCAAAGTTTCTCCTCATCTGCCTTTGTCTGGGGGCAGACTTAACTTGCCATGGGCTTTGGCAGGTGCCCAGGTGTGAGAAGAGGCCTTTTCCCGCTTTGTGACCTTGGCAACCATGGAACTATTCACATTTCTGACTGCAAAGCCCTCTGGTACCCAGGCTTTCTCTGCTCACCACCCTGCCCTGCCTGGGCCACATGGGACTGGATGTTGATGGGGAGGGTTCTCCTCACTCTCTCCCTCGATGGCACTGCTCTTGGGCACATGTCAACCACTCTCCTGCCTGTCACACCTTTCAGGGCCAGGGGAGCTCTGTGGTATCATAATCAGCCTCCTGGATCTGGCTCTACCCTTAGGGGTGCGGCTTCTTCCCTTAACCCCTTGCCTCCACACTCAGGGCCTCCCAAATATCTCTGGGCTCCTGGAGTCCCCTCTTTCTTAGGGACATCAAAACTTCTGCTTCCTTCCTCTTCTTCCCTCTCGAGCAGGGAACCCTTGTATGTGAAAATTCCCTGTGTTCTTTCTATGTCCCATCGTCTCAGGGCGTGGGCTCTTGAAGCTAAGGCCCTCTCTGTTTTCTGAGGAGCCTCTCTTCCCTGAGATGCTGAATACAGAATTCAGAATCTCTCTCTGAGGGGCCAAGGGAACACAGGAACTATCAGGGAGAAAAACCTTTCCATTAAGCATTTCGGGGGGGGGGGGCCTTGCCATCTCCTAGAACCCCGTAGCAAACTCAGAACCAGACTCTTTCTCAAGCAAGAATCATCTTTATTGCAGCTGAGATTTTCCATTGTGACAGCAGCCATTCTTGTACTCTCAAGGGTCCAGAGCACTTGTGGCTGAGGAGAGGGACTGGCCCTCGGTAAGAACCAGCTATTCGTCTGGAACAGTCAGCAGCACATAACCCTGTGGGTAGAAGCAGGGAGGGGTATCCTACCTGTCCTCACTGCCCGGCTCTCCCTGAGGTGGCTCAAGCTATCTTGGGAGGGGTTCTATGTATCCTAAGGACACAAATTTCCCTGTTGGCAAGAAGGCAGAGTCAGGGACAGACTGGACAAGGGGTTAGAGCAGGTGGGAAACAAAGAAACAAAGAAACAAAGAAATGAAGGGCATCTCTAAGCTCTGCCCCTTCCCACCAACCCCATCTGCCTCTTCTCAGGTTCGCCTTGCAGAGGGAAGGGGCGAGTGCCAAGGAGGCAGGGTGACCCCTGGGGCAGACTCAGAGCTGGCAACCCCCCTCGGCAGCACGTCTGTGGTTCCTCTGCTGGTTTTCTCAGCCCTCTGGTCTGTGGCCCCATCTTACCTCCCTGGCATTTAGCCAGCCTCGTGCTGGCCCAGGTTCCCACCCTCTGGCAGTTCACAGAGAGCAGGTGCCAGCGGCAACAGCCCTTTTCTGGGGGTTAGGCCACCTGAGCCCTAGGGTGGTAGGTGGTCCTGGCTAAGGGTAAAGGCTTTGAAATCAGATAAACCCTGGTTGGAACCCTGGCTCTCCCGCCCTAGGCAAGTTTCTTTGCCTTTCTGAGCTTTAGTTCCCTCTCTTGTAAAATGGGAGAAATCATAGCATCGACTTCATGGAACTAATTGTGAAGACCACCTATGTGAGGCATTGAAGCTCTCAGGATACCTAGGGCTTGGCTCCCTGAGGGATTCATGGAGCCCCTTGGGGCCTCAGTTTCCTTATCTGTATATGGGGCATCACATCCAGGATGGCTATGAGAGGGTGAGATAAGGGAGGTAGAAGGCTTGCCTCATTGAGTGCCTCCTCTGCCTGAGCCTCAGCTTCTGCCCCTGCAGGATGGGGACAAAGCACCTGTAGGGCTCCAAGACCCTTCTAGCTCTGACCTCCCCCAGCTGTCTCAGGAAGCTCTTTTTCTCAGCATTTACCTTGGAGGGCTCCACTTGGGCCTGGTCGAAGGAGATGCCCTTGACGTTGGGCAGCAGGAGGTCTTGTTCTCTGAGCAGCTCTGTGAGAGGTATGGGTAGGGGAGCTCAGTGCCCTGGCAAGCAGAGGTGTCTGTGGGTGCAGGGCAAGGGCGGGGAGGGCCCGGGCCAGCTGACCCCTGGCTGCTCCACTGTTCAGAACAGGGAAAGGACTTGGCGTATCCTCTTTCTCCTCTCCTTCCTCAGGGGACATCATCCTCTCTCAGGCAACCCCACTCTAGAAAACCGGGTCCCTAAATAGCTTTTCTACCCATTCATTAAAAATCTATCTTGAGAGAATTTCTTCTAGAATATATCCAGGAACTATGAACACATTCTTATGAAGATAGGCTTCTTAGCAGCATTTTAAGGAATGTGCGGTTTGTTGAGGCATCTTAGGAACGTCTTAGTGAATTTCATTCTTGTTTAATTGAGGAACATTGCTGAAACAATGTTTGTCCTCCTAAAAATGCTAAAATGTTGGCAGAAACAGAAAATGTCTCAGAAAAAGGTTAGAAACAAGTCAGTATAAACTGAAAAATCAACCTTAAAACACTAGGGATTTGGTTGTATGATAAGAAAATATCCATTAAATATATCAAAGAAAATATTCATGAATATACTCATTTATTAAATATATGAAAGATAGTCCTTAGAGTAAGTTTTTGGTAAGTTGGTAAATGGTAAAGTTGGAGAATTTTGCAAATTGAGTTTCAAAGAACTAACCATTTGGCCTGTTGAGTTTCTGAGTTTCTGACTTGAGAGCCTGGCGTGGGCCCCTCCTTCCCCCTCCTTTGCACTGACCAGCCCTTATCTCAGCCCCCCATCATCACTCTGGGGCCCTTGCTGGCCCAATGTGTATTCCAGCCCAGTTAGGTGGGGAGCAGGATGGAGGAAGAGAGACAGGTGCCTCTGGTGTCCTTTCTGTTCCCTGATCTGCAGATGCCTTCTCATCAGCCTCCCAGCTCCCAGCCTCTGGACGCCTCCTCATTTCAATCCTGTCTGTGTTGGGACCAGATGATCCTGACTGTGGCACAGGCTTTTGTGAATCTTTCCTCTGCCAATTCTCTTATCCTCAGGCTGCTTCTTGCAGCCAGTTTTCCTGTATTTCCTGAGTGGGTTTGGCCCTGCTCCTTTTTGCCTTGTGGGGGAGGTTTGGACAGGACCCCAGTGTGAATGGCACCCTGGCATTGTGCAACACACAAGGCCTGGATGTTCAGATTCTGCAAGACTATATAGGCTTCTTGAACCAGACTTAGCTCCTGGGTCATCTTGATGCTCGCCATAGGTCTCTTTGGTCCAGGACGAAGATACACTTATTGAATAAACTGCCGGTGGTAGGCACTGGCTAGGTGAGGTTGCATCCTTGCCCACCTGGACTCTTTTTCTGCCTGCCTTGTCGGGCCTTTCATTACCGCTGTTCCTCACCTCTAATAGGTCTCCCTTCTTGAGCACAGATTTACTCACTTTATGCCCAGAACTTTCCCTGGCTATCACAGGTCACAGAATGATGCGAAACCCTTCAGCCCAGCCAGCATTTGAGCTCCTCTAGCCTCGCCCTCTAGCCTCACTCTGGAGTCCTGACATAACTCCTCAAGTTGGAGCATAGAGAGAAGCCCCTGGAAAGGAGATGAAATGCCAGAGTTCTGGGCTCAGCTCTGCCAGAGACTTGCTGTGTGACCTTGGGAAAGTCATTTTACTCTACTGAACCCAAATGCAAAAAAGGAGGCTGAGCCGGGTGATTTCTCAGAAGTGCGTAAGGTCCGAACTGGTTACCTTGCATGTACTAGAAGGGTCCACGCAAGGTACACTAGCTGGCAGAGAATGGGGGGGAGCACACCCGGGCCCTTTCCGGCACCCCCATTGGCCACATTCCAAATTTCAGTCTCTACCCTGCCTCCATCTACCTTGCCCAAGCACAGTTCTTAGCCAACCCCAGGGGACAAGGCAGAAGCCAGCTGTCTGCGCAGAGTTCTAGACACAGGTGATGCAGCTCCAGGCCGCATGGTGTATGGGCATGAGAAGAAACCCAGTGGGGCTCACCGTTGTGATGGGGCAAAAATACCCTGTTCAGAAGCTCTAAGAGAAAGGCCTCCATACGTTTTTCCTACAACAGATGAAAAAAAAACAGGAAGGTCACTTCGGCTGGGCTGGCAGATTCTGACCATGGGAATGGGGCACCTCCAGTGTACAGGTGCCCACAAGAGATCAGGAGTAGTCCAGGGGACTCCATTTTTAAAGGGCACTGGGGCCAGATGACCAGATACTGAAGGGCCTAGGGAAAGTTGAGGAGCCTGAAAAAGAGTTACCCTCACCCTAGGTCACTGGGACTGTCTTCATATCTCTGCAGGATAGCCCAGGGGAAGAGGAAATAGGTTGAGCCAGAGGAAACCCACGGCCAGGCTTCACAGGTACCAACTTTGGGTCCGTCCAAAGAGGAGCTCTCCAATGCTGAGACCTGCCTGGTGATGGGGCAGGAATTGTCTCACTGAGATAGCAAACCTCCTGTTACTAGGGATGTTCATGCAGTTCAAGAGGTTGATCAGAGCTGCTCCAACCCATTTGGAGAGATTGGAAAAGGACTCCCTTTCTTTAAGACTCTTTCCCCATGTATTGGGACACTGTTATAAACATATTCATAATTATCTATGATGTGGGTGGCTTGTACACTGCACAACCTGTGCAACCATACACAGCAGCCCTGGTCTGGATAACTGCCCTCTGATGATGTCACAGAAGGGATCCCTGACATGGGAAGATGATCTTCAGGACCTTTCAAGGCTGGGATTCTATGCAAGTAAGGCCAGAGCAAGGCCTAATATAGCAGGGCTAATCATTCTGAAGTGTTTCCCGATACATGTTTAGCCCTTTCATTTTGTTGTTTTTCCATCTTGCAGCCTTCCCCCACTAAGGGCTGGCCCATGAGGTTCACAGTCTTGTGGAAGCAAACGATGGTGGAACCAGTGCCCCAAGGCTAGGGAGGGCCCAGACACGTCACACTATAGCAGAAACCCCTCACTGCTACATGGGGACCCAGGTGGCACAGGTGGCTCAGGATGCTATGCTGGGAATCCCAGGGGAGTAGAAACCCAGAGAGGAGACACACAGCCATGTTGGGGGTGCAAATGGAATGTTCTCCCAAAGGAGGCTGTTTTCATCCTATAGAGGAGGAGGTGCCCTTAAAAATCTGGGCATCATCCTGGATACCTCTCTCAGTCCTTTCCCACATCTACTCCAGCAGGAAGTCCTATCGGGAATATGTCCTGCACCCGGCCAGTCCCCTGGCTGCCACCTGCCTCATCAAGCCTCTGCATTGTTCTACCAGCCTGCTCAATGGTCTGCCTGCCTCCACTCCAGTCCCCTCCAGACTGCTCCTTCTGTGTTCCATCAGTTTTTATCTCACTCTGGAAGAGCCAGCTTCCCACTAGTAGGCTCTACTCACTCTACAACCTCCCCTCAATCCCTCTGATCCAGCTACCCTGGCCCCCTCGTTGTCCCCTGAACCATGGGCACACCCCTCTCTGCCTTGGGGCCTTGGGGCCTTGGGGCCCCTCTTTCCCATGTCCCCACAGCGCTCTCCCTCACCTCCTCCAGTCTTTTCTCAAACACTTACCTTCTCAGTGAGGCCTTCCCCAACCTTCCTTTTTAGTTTTACCTTCACCTGCGCTCCTGATGCACATCCCCTCTTCCTACTTTTTCTTTTCCACAGTATGATCACTTGCGTACATACCCTACAGTTTTACTGTGCTCATTGCTCCTTATCTGACCTCACCCTGCTAGAATGTACGTTCCATGAGGGCAGGGTCCTTTGCTTTGTTCACTGACATATCCCAAGTACCTAAGTCAAGTCTGGGCACATTATAGGTGCTCAGTAGGTATTTGTTAAGTGTTTGAAAGAATGAAGTGGACAAGTTTAAGTTCTGGGGGCTCCCCTGACCCCAGGGGGTGTGGGGACTCCAGGGCAAGATGAGATCAGTGATAGAAAGTGAGTGAGGCTTTCAACTTCCTACATCAGTGACTCAGGGCCTTTTTCTGGGCCTGCTGATGGGTCCTTCAGGACCATGGAGAGGCCAAAGTTTAGGAGAGACTCACCTGCTTTGCAAGGCCGGCGGGATAAGGGCCCAGGGTGACTGTGGTGCTACCAGAGAAAAGAGATCACCCTTTCAGATCACAGCAGTTGTTTGGGGGTGCAGTGGTCAGTGAGCTCCAGTTACAACACCCCCTCCCTCTTTTCCTCCCTCCCTCTTATCCACTACTCCGTGTGCTGACAGCAGGCATGGAAACGCACCCCTTGACCACCCCCCCACCCCCGCCTACTTCTCTGTCAGTCATTCTTATTTCTTCTGAACATGCAAAACCAAAAAAACATTACCTGCTTGGAGTGAACTGGAGTTTTAATTCCTGATTTCTCGAGGAAAACACAGCCTTTGAAAGGAGATCCTATGGGAGTTGAAATTAAGTCAGAAGAGGAGAGGAAATTATGTTCCAGCCAGAGGGATACCCTTCACCCCAACTCCCGTGAATGCTTGTCCAGGGCTGGCCCCTCTCACCGGTCCTTTCCCTGCTGCCCCAGATGCTGGTCATGTGTGTTCAGACCATGTGTGTGGGTGGTGCTGTGGGAGAGGGCACTCATGGTGTCAGGTCTTCCTGGAGGCCAGGGGAGGTTGGGGCTGGGCACAACGCAGGGAGGCTCAGCCCAGGGAAGGGAAAGCCTTTTGCAATGAGTCACTTGGCCATTGAATCACTGTTGCTGGAAGCCAGAGGACTCCTTGGTTTTGAGGGGGTTGTCTATTGGCCTTCATAAGTCACACAGTCACCTTGTAGACCGGAAATAGTTCTTCTCACTACCAGTCAGAGATGACAAATTTCTTGACCACAGAGTCATGCCAACTAAGATTCTAGGATCCTGTGTGTGTACTGGATGCTGCTGGGCTTGCCTATTGGGGGGGGGGTCCCCCACCCCCCATATATCTGAGGTACCTTCCCAATTTTAAGGTCTGTGGAATGGGAAATAGAAATCCCAAGGGGGCTCAGAAGAGAGAAGTTGAAACTTTGGGGGAAGCTGTGTTTCCCCAGAAATAGAGTAGACAACACAGATATGTTTAGCCTCTTATGAACTGTTTTTCTGATCTTTCTCCTGGTTTTGCAGACAAGGGCTTTCGAGGCAGCCACGTCCAGGGAAGGCAGAAGACTTAACAACTACCTACAAGGCACTGAGCAGAAGGTATTGGAGGCAAAACCCTTTAGTTGTTGAGGAGGTCTTTGGGGAGCACTGGAAGCCACACAGGGGAGCAAGTGTTAATTGTAATGTTTTGACAACAGGTGCATCTATTTGGGTGTGGACCGATCGAATATTAGCAGGTGGCACAATGGTGAGTTTTGCAGCTGCCTCAGTCACCCGGTCCCAGAGGGGCCCCCAAGTGGACCCAGGCCCCCTGAGGAACAAATAATTTCAAGGCTTACTCACCCAGGAAAGTGAGACAGAGGAGGTGTTGCTGGTCCCCAGCAGGACCAGCGAGCCCGGCTGGGTGACGGTGGCTGTGTGGCCGTCAATGTGGACGGTGGGAGGGTCGGGGGTACTGATGGTCAGTCTCACACTTCCTCCGGATTGCTTGGAAGTCTGAATGAGGTTAAAGCAGAAAAGGTGCAGGCAGGTACAGAGAATGGAGTTCCTTAGTTCCCGGCTTGGAAGAATGGGAACAAGATCGTCTTAGGAGCCAGGGTGTCTGAAGTTTCATTCTAGCTCTGCAGCAACTTGCTGCACGACCTTGACCTTGGGAAGTGTACTTAACCTCCTTGAGCTCCTTTAAGGTGAGATTACATCCTCTGCTTCCTGGGCGTGCATGGCAGGTAAGAACATAAATGTTGGAGCAAGAATCCCAGCTCCACCGCTTGTAAGCTGTGTGGCCTGAGACAAGTCTCTTAATCTCTCTGTTTTCCTAGTTGGTAAATGAGAATAATCATTCCTACTCTACAAGGTTGTTGTGGGGATTAGATGAATTCATTCATGTGGAGTACTTAGAATAGAGCCCAGCACCTAGTAATGCTGTTGTTTTCTATTACTGTTTGTTCATCCGATGCCATGTTCTAAGAGCCTTTGGAGAAAGGACACTGAGAATGGATTTTGGAGTCCAGGACTGGCTTCAAATCCTGTTTCTGCCACTGACTGAGTGATATGAGCTTGAGCAACTGGATTCACCTTTCTGTGCCTCAGTTTGCTCACATAGGAAAATGGGCTGAAGTGCGGGGTATCTGAGGATTATGTTGACGCAGGTGGAGGAGCCTGGCACATAGTCACTGCTCGCTGTTATCTCCGTGTGCACATCTGGCTGCCTTAGCAGGGGCAGGGGCCCGTTCAGTAGTGAGTCATAACGCCAGCCTCCTGGCCATGGGCACCTGGGCGGGGCGATGAGCTAAGTGCCTTACTTGAACCAACCCCCCCGACCCTCACAGCACCAGTGGAATAGGTGCAGTGGTTTTTGGAGTCCACAGTAGGAAACTCTGGCCAGATGGAACATGCTTACGTGGCCCAATCCTGCCCCCATCCCAGACTCTTTCCTGAGATCCTGGCCCTGGTGCGGGAGGGGAAGCTGGTGACACACCCACCTTGGGCTCCCGCTCCAGCTCTCTCAGTGACAACAGTGCAATGAGGTCGGCAGCCTGGAAAAAGGGCAAACCGCGTGTTGGCCTTTAGAATCCCGTAGCTCTGTTCTGAGCAGTTTCAGGGGTGTCATTGGGGTTCATTGAGGTGTAATTGCTTCCAGCTGAATGCACTACCTGCACGTAGTCGACGTCGACATCGGAGGAGACTTCCACCTGGTTTCTCACCATGATTTATCCAGAAAAGTTAACTTTATTGTTTCAGTGATTTTCCCTTTCCATGTTTTACTGTGAAAATTTCCGCACGTGCAGCAGAGTTGAAAGAATTTCAACATTTGTATACTTATCAACTAGATTCTTCAGTTAACATTTTCCTATACCTGCTTCATTATATTTCTATCCATCCAGCCATACTCCATTGGTTCCTGAAAATCATAAATCATGATGGAAAGCAGTACAAAAACGTATAAAGGGGACAAGTCTACACCAACACCTCTTCCCCTTTTCCTCCAATCCTATTTTCAGGGGTAACCACTGTTGGCATTTGGGAGTACATCCTGTTTTCTACACACATATAAACATGCATAGTAGAGAATATTCTCACCGTGCAGTCCTGCACCTTATTTTTTTTCTCTCAGTATCAGTACATATAGAACCAACCCCATTCTTTTTTTCCCCCTGAATTCTTTACTTGTATTTTTATTTTTATTTTTTAATTTACATCTAAGTTAGTTAGCATCTAGTGCAATAATGATTTCAGGAATAGAATAGTGATTCATCCCCTATGTATAACACCCAAGGCTCATCCCAGCAAGTGTCTTCCTTAATGCCCCTTGCCCATTTAGCCCATCCCGCCCCACAACCTCCAGCAACCCTCAGTTTGTTCTCTATATTTAAGAGTCTCTTATGTTTTGTCTCCCCTCCTGTTTTTTTTTTTTTTTCAACGTTTATTTATTTTTGGGACAGAGAGAGACAGAGCATGAACGGGGGAGGGGCAGAGAGAGAGGGAGACACAGAATCTGAAACAGGCTCCAGGCTCTGAGCCATCAGCCCAGAGCCCGACGCGGGGCTCGAACTCACGGACCGCGAGATCGTGACCTGGCTGAAGTCGGATGCTTAACCGACTGCGCCACCCAGGTGCCCCTCCCCTCCTGTTTTTATATTATTTTTGCTTCCTTTCCCTTGTGTTCATCTGTTTTGTATCTTAAATTCCACATATGAGTGAAGTCAGGATATTTGTCTTTTTCTGACTAATTTCGCTTAGCATAATACCTCCGGTTCTATCCACGTAGTTGCAAATGGAAAGATTTCATCCTTTTTGATTACCGAGCAATACTCCATTGTATGTATGTATGTATGTATGTATATATATATATATATATATATATATATATATATATATATACACACCACATCTTCTTTAACCATTCATCTGTCGATGGACACTTGGGCCCTTTCCATACTTTGGCTATTGTCAACAGCACTGCTATAAACATTGGGGTGCATGTGCCCCTTCAAAGCGGCACACTGTATTCTTTGGATAAATACCTAGTAGTGCAATTGCTGGGTCATAGGATAGTTCTATTTTTAATTTTTTGAGGAACCTCCATACTGTTTTCCAGAGTGGCTGCCCCAGTTTGCATTCCACCAACGCCATTCTTTTTGACAGCTGCATAGTATTCCACCCTGTATGACCATAACCAGACCCCTTTTTACCAATTTGTCATTGATGAACACCTAGGTTAACTTTATTTTTTGCCCTATCCCAAGTGAAGCTACAAAGGGCACCCTTGCATATGTACCCTTGCCCACTGGGGTAAGAATTCCTGTGGGCATGGAATTACAATGCTCACCTACAATTGTCTCAGTGCTCACTTACAACTGTCTCCCCAGCGTGGGGACACCTGGCTCTACTCCTGATCCCACTGCTGGGTCATCTTGGGCAAGTCTCTTTCTCTATCTGGGCCCTGGTTTCCTCATGTAAAAAAATGGAGCAGTAGCATTAGATCTCTTCTAGACACAGATCTTAGGGTTTTGTGTTTCAGTGTTTATGGAGCACCCACTGCATGCTGTAGACATGTTCACCATCTGTAGTCCGTGTCCTCGAATGGGGGAGGCAGTGTACACACAAAGTTAAATAAACAAACACATGTGTGTGTATTTGTCAACATATGACTTTGCATGTGTAACTTTACTCATACACATGCCCAGTGTGATCAGCGTTTTGAAGGGAAAAGCACAGAAAGAGAGGGGAAGTGGGGCGAGGAGGGGGAAGGCCTATTCTGCATATTTAGATGTGGTGGTCAAGGAGGGGCTCTCTGAGGAGATGACATTTGCACTGAGGCCAACAGTGGAAGGAAGAATGTTCCAGGCAGCAAGCCCAGCAGGTGCAAAGGCCCTGAGGTGGGCACCAGCTCAGCCAGTGTGGTTGGAGTGGAGCAGGTAAGGGGACAGAGCTGGAGAAATGGGCAGGGGGTTGCAGAGAAGCGACTGGATGTTATTCAGAGTGTGCTGAGTTGCTGCTCGGGGCTTTTAAGCAGTGATGTATCTGGATTTCCCCCTCATTGGTCTCCTCATTGACCCTGGCCATTTGCTCTTATTGCAGATCTCTATGTGTATGCCTCCTTGTCACCATTCGGGCCACCTCCTCATAGATGTCTTTACTGACTAGAGTATCCAGGGTAGCCCTGTCATTTCCACTAGTCGCTTGCTGACCCAGTGCTCTTATTATAAACAAGATAAATTATTTTATTTATCTGACTGTTTTCTTGTTCAGTTTCTATTCTCCCACTTGACTTTGAGCTTTATAAGGCCAGGGACGTTGGGTGCACAGGGCCTAGCACATAGTAGGCCTTCAAGAGCGATTTGTGGCATGAGTGAATGGATAAGTGTTATGAAGAGAGGAGCAATAAAGGGACCTGGGTGTTCAAGGAAGTCTTCCTAGAGGAGGGGATTTCCATGCTGGGTTCTGAGGGCTGAAGAGGAGTTTTCCAGGGAGGTCCAGAGAGAGGAAGTGACTTACCTAGGTCCCCCAGAAAGGCACTTCTGCCAGCTGGATCTTGGTTTCTTCATGTGAAAAAGCAAAGCAATAAAGTTATATACTCCCCTTTCTTGAGCACTCACTTTGGAGTCCTGGGGGTCCACGTGGATCTCCTTGCTGGTGTAGAGGCAGGACAGGATGTCATTGTAGACTTCTAGCCCAAAAGCGAGGTCTGCCATGCTGCCTTGGGCTAATTTTGGAAGGGGTTGGGGGGTCAGGTGGTCAGGCCTTCGGGGTCTCTGGCCTGGGCTGCAGGGCGTCACAAGCTTCAGAAAAAGGAGGGAGGAAGGAGAAATTCAGTGCGAACAGCTTCTCTGACCAACAACCGATTATAGCTATAACTGATACCACAGGCTCACTATGTGCTAGGCAGTGCTGAACACTTATGTGCACAATCTCATTTCGACCTTACAGCAGTGCCGTGAGATGGGAACTATTACTGTCCCCATTAGACAGGTGGGGAAACTGAAGCCCAGAGGGGTGAAATGACTTACTCAATGTCCTACAGACGGTAGGTAGAGCTACATTTTGAACACACGAGCTCCTATTTTTCGCTTCTCCCTCTTCTGACCCCATTCCCTTCTCTGTGCCTTTGTTAACAGCACCTCCTTCCTATCCACTCAAATCCTTCCTGTCCACCTGACCTACCTCTGACAGGCCCTTCTCTGGGCCTCGGTTTCCCCGTCTGAGGGATCTCTTCCAGCTGGGTGTTGCATATAATTCTGCACCCACGAACTGCCCCACTTACCCTTTTGTTGGAGTCTCATCCCCACTCACAGCACCTGTAGCCTCATGGCCTCTCTTGCTCTCCAGGGTTCAAGTGGGCCTCAGCACAAGCTCCCGAGGGCAGGGGTCCACCAGCTCTCCCCTTCTTTCTCCCTCCTTCCCTCTCCTTCTCCTCTTTTGCCTACCACCCTTACCTGTGGCCTCTCTGTATGCCTCCCATCCAGAGAAGGCCATCTCACTTTCCTCTTTGCCCATCCTCCCCTAGGCCAGTGGGTGTCCCGGGAGGGTCTGCCCTAGCCAGGGTGCTGGCTCGCCTGGACTTTCATCAGGATGGCCTCCTCCGTGAACTCCGTGGTGGTGACGTAGTACTGGAAGTCTTCTGGGCTTGAGATGGTCGGGGCTGCAATGGGAAAATGAAAGTAGGACCCCGCTTGCCCTGCGGGAGGGTGAAACGGTGTGGAGAGGCAGTGAAGCAGGCAGAAATTGAACTTCTCTGCTCAGCTTTAAGTTCTTGTGGGCTAGGCCTGTGCCTCTTGTAACAGTGAACATTTATTGAGCGGTAACTTTGTGCCGGGTTATATGTATTATTGCAGCAGTCCACTCTGTGGGTCTAGGATTAGTCCCACTTTACAGGTTGGGAAACTGAGGCTCTGGGGGAAAATGACTTGCCCAGGTCATGAGGCACAGTGCCCTTTTTCTCCCTCACTGAAAAGTAGGCTCCCTGCAGCTAGGCTTTGTTTGGTTTCCTGTCCTGTTCTCAGAGCCCAGAACGGTTCCTGGCACACAGTTAGGGGGATGGAAGTTAAGCCGCTTTCTCGGCCACTCTACGTACGCAGAGTGAGGTGTAGCAGGTCTTCCAGCAGTGAGTTGAGCAGGGTCGTGGCCAGGGGGCACACCTGCAGGGAAGGCACGATGGGGTCCTTGTCAAGTTGAGAGGCTCTCTCTTGGGGTCACACCCCTCTCCCAGGAGGCAGACGAGGGCAAACAACTTACTATCTTCTGTAGGAGGAAGGGCAGTGCCTTATCTAGGGTACTCGTCACCAACTCCAGAGCTCCGTTCGCCAGGAGCGGGTCCATTCTAGTGGTGGGGGAGAGCAGGTGGGATCTGAGACACCATGGAAGGGGAGACTGAGGCCAGAGGCGGGAATCCAGGGCAGGGCCGATGGGCTTGTGTAACATGGAGTGTAACATAGAGTGGCTGCCTCCTTCCCCACTTGGTGTCTCTCTTCTCCTTCCCCAACCCCACCCTTTCTTTTTCTGTTTTATCCCTCTCTTGCCTCCTTGCTTTCTCTCTCCATGACTTCCTCGTCTTTACTTTTTCCTTATTGTCCCTCTCTGCCTCTGTCTCTTCATTTCCTCTCTGATAAAGGTCTCTGGGATTTTTGAGGAGGGAGAGTCATGGAAAACTTCCTGGAGGAGGTGGTTTTGTGCTAAGGTTACCTCAGCACATAGATCAGCTCATGTTTTCCTCACCCCCACCCCCTGCTGGCTGGATTCTGTGGACAATTTCATTTTACTGGTGAGGAAACAGGCTCTAAAAGTCATATAGCTTGTTCAGGGTCCCCGAGTTAGGAAGCAGCCAAGCTGAGGTTTGACCTGGTTGGATGCCCACTCTCAGCCATGACATTCAGTGTGGAGAGAGGAAATGCTGATGGATGGTGTGTGCAGCTCGGAGCCTTGCAGATGACCCTGTTCCTGATGCCCTTGGTCACCCAGAGAACTAGGCTGGGGAAAAGCAGCCCCCACAGGGAGTCTGCATGAAGGGCGGGAAGTCCTGGCACTCCCTCCTGGCCAGTGGTAGTGCAGGTGTGGGCAGGTACTCACTGCTCCAGAACCTTGATGCTGAGGTATCCTGGTGGGGTGTGGCACTCCTCGAAGGCCACCTTGGTCTTGTTCCCCATCTGTTCCAGCCGTATCCCAATGCGGATGTTCTTGATGACTTTGAGCCGCAGTATCCTGTAGGGGCAGCAGGTCTAGGCAGGTGCCAAGCCACCACCTGACGTGGAGGCCAGAAGTCACAGGCTGGTGGCCTGCTGCTGCCTGCGGGGCTCAAATGAAAAACTAGGAGACGTCATTAAACATATGGATCTCTCACTTCGGAAAACCTGAAAGATTCGAAAACAGCAGCCAGCAGGACAATCACCTGGGGCTGAAGGTGACCTTGACAGGGGGCACAGGTGCTCCAAGTGCTACAGTCTCCACGAGGCCAAGAGTTAGGTTGTGTTTTTACTGCACATCACTATAAGGGCGATGATACGTTTATTGTATAGGAGAGAAATATTTCTCTGTGCCCACTTCTCTGCCAAAGAAACATTCCTCTGTGCTCACTTCTCTACCAAAGAAATATTCCTCTGTGCTCACATCTCTATTAAAAAGGGAAGGTAGACCAAGAAGGCCATATTTTAAAGAAAGCCAACAGTGGACATATTCCTAAGGGGCTTTTAAGAATATTTGTTTTGGGGATCCTGGGTGGCTGAGTCAGCTGAGCATCTGATTCTAGATTTTGGCTCAGGTCATGATCCCAGGGTTGTGGGATTGAGCCCCATGTCTGGCTCTGCCCTGACAGTGTGGAGACTGCTTGGGATTCTCTCTCTCTCTCTCTCTCTCTCTCTCTCTCTCTCTCTCTCTCTCTTTCTCTCTCTCTCTTACTCTGCCCCTCTCCCTCTCTCCTGTGCTCTCTCTCTCTCTCTGGAAAAAAAAAAGGAATATTTGTTTCACGTGCAGATACCACCCGTAGCACTCCCTCTGTTGCCCACGGTTTGCAACCCCAGGTCGGCATGATCACCCACACCTTAGTGAGATATCCAAGCTCTCAGGTCGGCAGTGAACTCTCACAACAGCCAAGGGTAGGAGCATACTTGATCATACCCGTCTTGTAGATGAGGAAACTGAGGCCCAGGGAACAGATGCCCTTGCTCAAGTTGCTTAGATGGTGAGTAGGAGTGGAGTGCAGTTATGCCATACTCTGGAGGTGAGGGTGGCGGGGCTTGAATCAGACCCTCCTCAGATCATGCTGTCAATGCATCTGCATTTTACTCAGATGGGACACATATTCCCTGACTTGGCAGTCCAAGGGTTTTATTTCGGTCTCTGCTTCTGACTCACTGTGTTATCCTGGGTCGGTCCTTCTGCCACTCTGTGCCTCAGTTTCCCCATCAGTGAAAATGGCTTTGAAACAAGCCCAAGTGGAAAGGATTATTATGAGGCTTATGGCGGCAGAGGCAGGAGGCCTTTGCTAGCCCTGCGTGGCTGCCTCTTGAGTCATAGCAACGAGGGGTTGGCCTGCCTGGCACTGAGGGGGGTGGGGAGGAAGTGCCCGGTGTACTTACTGCTGGAGCGAGAGGTACAGTTTGGTTCGCAACGTGACCTGCAGCAGGCTGTTGCTTAGGATTTGCAGGGTGATCTCTGGTCCCACGGCATCTTCTATGACCAGCCTGTGAGAGGTTTGGGGGGTGTTGGTGTGGTCTGCTAAGGCCGCTGTGGTTCTGTAGAGTGTGTGTATCTGGGTTGGCTGGAATAGGGATGGACCCCAGGAGGAGCAGGAGCAGGTTTGGGACACCCCCGTCCCTGATCCCAGTCCAGCTGGAGAACAATGGGGCTGTAGTTCCAGCCTCCACGTCTTGAAGACCTGGTTGAGTCTCTTCCCTTCTGTGGGCCTCAGTATCACCCTCTACAAAATGGGGAGAATGCAGTGGAGGGGCTGTCTATGTGCAGTGAGGCTGCCTGAGTTCAAGTATAAGCATTCTGCAAAAGAGAAGCAAGCAGGCAAGACTCAGAAAGCAAGATGGCAGGTGATCTCGCCACCATCCACTGAGGGACCATCTGCCCTGCTGAGCATTCAGGAGGGAGGACATGAGCCTTCTTCTCCCCTCAGTGACATCAGGTCCCAGCATCTCCCTGAGCTGAGAAGGGCCCAGAGTACTTTTTAAACATCAAATACAAGTTAGTGACTCATCTGGTGCCCACTGGAATCGTCAGCAAACCACCCAGACTGGGAGAGAGGCGTGGAAAAGAGATCCTCATGGCCCTTAGAAGGAAGCAGCTGTGTCCACACCTTCAGTTTGGACTTCCAGCCTCCAGGACTGTGACACAACAAATTCCTGTTGTTTAAGCCACAGCTTGTGGTCCTTTGTTACAGCAGTCCTAACAAACCATACAATCAGAAAACCTTGATTTTGATTAAAACCCTCTTGATTTTTAAATATTGGCAATTCATTACAACATTTTTAACTTTTTAAAGTTAAGATATTAAAAAAAAAAACACCATGCAAATTTGCAGTACCCAGGTGTAGGCTGAATGTGGGGGTCTGGAGGGCTGCTAGGTGGAGATCCTTGATTTAGACCCTGCTTTGGACGATTCTAGGTAGCTTGGAGAGATTTAGAACAATAAAGGTGCACTTGCTGTGCATTTTCCAGGCTATAGGGAGCCTCCGGGCCTCCCACCTGCCCAGTCCTCTTCTTGATACAGGAGAACATTATGGCTCAGGGGCGGAGGCTGAAGGGGGAAGAAAGGCCAGAGGCAGCTTCTGCGGACTCACCCGCCCACCTGGAGCAGCTTCTCCAGCAGTGGGAGGCGCTTCCCCGAGAGCAGGTCCCCGACCAGTGACAGATCAAGCCCACTGCTCTTCTTGGAGAGGCCTTCTCTTACAAAGGGCAGGTGGTCCAGGATGGTGACGCCTTCACCTGCAGCCCCTGTCACAGGAATCCCGGCCACGCGGTCCAAGATGTGGTGCTCCGAGAACAGGTCTGAAATGTCTGAGGAGACAAGCCCCTTCTCAAGGTGGGGCTCACCCTTCATTCAGTCATTCAGCAAATGCCCACCAGCATCTGCTCAGAGCCAGTGATTCAATGGTCATTTAGCTCTTCCCCACTCGCACTCTGTCAGTCTGTCTCTCTCAAAATAAATAAGCATTAAAAAAATTTATAAAAAAGGGGCGCCTGGGTGGCTCAGTCTGTTGAGTGTCCGACTCCGGCTCAGATCATGATCTCACAGTGGGTGAGTTCGAGCCCCACATCCGGCTCTGTGCTGACGGCTCAGAGCCTGGAGGCTGCTTTGGATTCTGCGGCTCCCTTTCGCTGCCCCTTCCCCACTCGCACTCTGTCGGTCTGTCTCTCTCTCTCAAAATAAATAAGCGTTAAAAAAAAATTGAGATGGTCATTTAGCAGCAAGTGCTTACTTTTTTTTTTTTTTTTAAGAATTTTTTATTTTTAAGTAACCACTACACCCAGCGTGGGGCTTGATCTCACAACCCTGAGATCAAGAGTCGCACACTCCACCAACTGAGCCAGCCAGGTGCCCCTAGCAGCGAGTACTTATTAAGTGTGCACTCTCTCTGGGTTCAGGGAACAGGAGCAGTGTGCATTCTAGTATACATTCTAGTGGGAGAGATAGACAACAGTCAAATACTCAGATAAGCAAACAAGGCAATTTTTGAAAGTAAGTGCTACAAAGAAAAAAAAAAAACAACGGAGTAGAGTTGGAGCATGACTGGGGTGAGTGAAGGTCTATTTTAGACAGAGTGGTCAAGGAAAGCCTCCTTGAGGCGGAGGCATTTGAGCTGAGACCTGAACGAAGTGAAGGAATCCATTATTGCAAGGTCTAGGAGGAGAGCAATGTAGGCTGAGGGAACAGCTTGTACAAAGGCCCTGAGGTGGTAAGGAGTCTAGTGAATTTATGAAACCAAAAGATGGGTGAGGATAGACGGCGGTAAGTAGGGGAGGAGGTGGATGGGCAGTAAGGAGCTCATGGTCAAGAGGGAGAGAGACAAACAGACACATAGACAGGATAAGTGTCATACATCAGGAAAATGCCATAGATGAGGTTTCACCAAAGGGTTGTGGGAGCCCAGAGGAAAGAGACTCCTTCTGCCTGGGGAAACTGGGGGTGTGGGGGCGGGATTCCCATCAGAGGGACTGTTAGAGCTTTTGCCTTACAGGATGAGTCAGAATTCAGCATGTTGGGAAGGAGGGAAAGAGAATTGTAGGTAGAAGAAATAGCCCAGGAAGGGAAGGAGGCTGTGAAGTCTATGGGGGTGCTCAGGACAGGTGGCAGTGGAAGAGGCTGGGGATGCAGAGTCTTGAATGCCAAGATGAGGAGCTTGGAGCTTCTCCTGAGGCATGAGGGAGCCACAGCAAGTGTTAGAGCAGGGGAAGGATGAGGTCAGGTCTGGGTGAAGGAAGGCAAATTCTGCTGCTGGCCATGGGGAGGCTAGATGGTGGTACCGCCTCCCATCCCCGCCCTTCCCTGAGCTCTTGCCTCCCAAAGCCCACCCCTTAAATTTTACCTGTTTTCAGCTGATCCTTGCTGATTCGCAGGAGGATCTGATGCCGGGCCTCCCCTTGAGCCTGGGGCAGCAGCCCCCAGCATAGCAGTGACCCCCAGAACAGCAGCATCCTCCCAGTCAGGACCTGTGGACATAGAACTGGAAACCCCAGTGGCCACCTCCACGTCTGCACTGGGGACCCATTGTCTAGGGTCTCCCAGCCCTGTCTCCCTTGGAACCTCTCTCCAGCTTCCGTTTCCTTGTCTTTCCCCCTCGTTCCGGATCCGCTAGTCCTTGAACACACCCTGCACTTCTCACCACCTCACACTAGTGCTTTTGTTTTCTTCCTGGAGTGCCCTTCCCCATCGTGTGGACCGCCTTCAAATCCAGGCTCTGCTACTTCCTGACTGTGTGACCCTGAGCCACTTACTGGACCTCTCTGTGCCTCAGTGTTCTCATCTGTGGAATGGGGATAAACATAAGTTGTTGTGAGGAATACACTCAACAATATGTGCAAAGCACTTGACAAGCAGTGTGCTCAACAGCTGTTCACGTGGCCGGGTGACATTGTGAGATGTTAGAAGATGGAGCTCTCCCTTTGAACCATGGAGATTTCTGGATCTTGAAGGGATGAGGGTCCTGCGGGAGGTCTTATACTGGCTGGGGTGGGCAGCGGGGGGAGGGGCTTGAAGCCACACTTCCTCACCAGATAATAGGGAAATATTTCAATATTTCAACCAGTGTGTTTGTAACAGGTGAACTTCGGCCCTGCCTGGTGGCCAAAGGGCAAAGTTGGGACCCCAGAGCCCGCAGGCAGGGGGCGCTCTGGGTGGGCTATGGTGTGCCACCAGGAGATGCAGCCTCTGGAGCTGCCAGGCAGGGACTGGCTGGGATGCAGACATCTCCAGTGTAGGCAGGCCCGCCGAGGCGCCACCACCACACCCTGCCATGCCGCGCCAATGAAGGAGCCCCCCAGAGGGTAGACACTGCCCCCCCTGCCAAGGCACTGAGCCTGCTCTGAAGTAGCTGAGAAAATCCCAGCGATGCCTTGAATTAGCAGCAGTCAGTTTTTGGTTGCTTGGGGGCATAGGAGCTCCAAACAATGATTACACTGAATAATAAAAAACGTATCCGTTCCCTTGCGTATGCAGGTTTGGGGCTGGAAAATTTGTACTCATGGCATTAGCTATTCGTATTTTGCTTCCAGGCTGATGTGAAACCCCCCGCTGTTCAGCCCACCAGAGTTTAGTCAGCCTCTACTTGGGCACTTTTCTCAATTAGTTCACCCAAGTCGGGTCTCCCCTCCCTTCCTGCCCTTCACACATTACACTGTCTTCCAGCTCTCTCCAACTCTTGCCTTCAATCATCCCTACCAGCCCCAACTTCTAGTTGAGTTGTTACCAAGGGGCAGGCACCATGCCAAGGACTTTGTAAAGAGAGCTTCATTATATCCCCGAGTCCTCACCACATGGTCTGGGATCACTGATAGCAAGTCCAATGTACAGATGACAAAACTGAGGCTCGGAGAGGAAAAATGAATCACCCCAAGGTCACACAGGTGGCAGAGCGTGGATTCAAACCACTAAGAATCTGTGCACCTCTGCACATTATTGTAGGTGCTCAAGAAACATTTGAGAAGTGCCCTCCTTGTCCTTACCTCTCCAATAACAGGACGGCCCGGAATCTCCCTGGCCTCATCTCCAGCCTCCCAGAAAGACACAACTTTTATAACCTGAGCTCTGAAGCCCGGGTGGGTGGGGCGGGACTTGTGCCCAGAGGAGCTCTTCAGCGGAGAAAGGGGTCCTCCTGGCACCAGGTGGCAAGGGGCTACTGGCCAAAACCGATAGGGCTCATCACTGAGGCCTGAAGGCACAGGCACTGGGCCCCTGGCCAACAGACCTCTGGGAGGAAGGGGGTGGGGGCTCTGTGGTTTTGGGGGTGGGGCCTTCCCCTTCGGAGTGACATCAGAGGTGCAGAGCCTGGGGCAGAGCCTTCAGCTCTCGGGAGGGGCCTGAGGAGGCTCCCAATACAGGATGTGGCAGACCCAGAACTGAGAGAGTGTGTTGGGGATGTATGGAGGACAGCGGGGGCGTGGTAGAGCCAGCCCTTTTCCACACATGTTTTCTGTGCCATGCCTCTGCGGCCACACAGACCTGGGTTCAAATCCCCACCATCGCTCAGTAGCTGTGTAGCTGTGGGCAGGTTACTTTTTCTTTTTTTCTTGTTTTAATTTTTTCGTTTTTTCTTTTTTTAATGAAATTTATTGTCAAATTGGTTTCCATACAACACCCAGTGCTCATCCCAACAGGTGCCCTCCTCAGTGCCCATCACCCACCCTCCTCTCCCTCCCACCTCCATCAACCCTCAGTTTATTCTCAATTTTTAAGAGTCTCTTATGGTTTGGCTCCCTCCCTCTCTGTAACTTTTTCCCCCCCTTCCCCTCCCTCATGGCCTTCTGTTAAGTTTCTCAGGATCCACATAAGAGTGAAAACATATGGTATCTGTCTTTCTCTGTGTGACTTATTTCACTTAGCATAATACCCTCCAGTTCCATCCACGTTGCTACAAAGGGCCATATTTCATTCTTTCTCATTGCCACGTAGTATTCCATTGTGTATATAAACCACAATTTCTTTCTCCATTCCTCAGTTGATGGACATTTAGGCTCTTTCCATAATTTGGCTATTGTTGAGGGTGCTGCTATAAACATTGGGGTACAAGTGCCCCTGTGCATCAGCACTCCTATATCCCTTGGGTAAATTCCTAGCAGTGCTATTGCTGGGTCATGGGGTAGGTCTATTTTTAATTTTTTGAGGAACCTCCACACTGTTTTCCAGAGCGACTGCACCAGTTTGCATTCCCACCAACAGTGCAAGAGGGTTCCCATTTCTCCACATCCTCTCCAGCATCTGTAGTCTCCTGATTTGTTCATTTTGGCCACTCTGACTGATGTGAGGTGATAGCTGAGTGTGGTTTTGATGTGTATTTCCCTGAAGAGGAGTGACGTTGAGCATCTTTTCATGTGCCTGTTGGCCATCTGGATGTCTTCTTTAGAGAAGTGTCTATTCATGTTTTGGGCAGGTTACTTTTTCTTCTGAGCCTCACTTGTCATGTCTGAAAAAATGGGCATAATAAATAAATAATAAATCCATCCCTGTCTTTTTGGTATTTGTGAGGATTGTGAAGCAACTCATATAGATGTCAGCGCAGGGCCTGATCCATAGGAAGCGTTCCAGAAAAGTCACTTATTTTAATTTCTATCTTATAGAGAAAAGAATTGTGGCTGACAGACGTTGGATGATTTACTCAAGGTCACACAGCATGTCCACCGTGGCAAAAGTGGGATTTGAAATCCGGGCCCAGAGAGGGGAATGGCTACCCAGCAAAAGGGAAATTCGGTGGGCAAAGGTCCTCTTTGGGAATGTCCCTTTTTGGGAATCCCGGTGCCACCATTGTGAGTGTGCACAGCTGTCAGTGTCAGCATGGACTCCATTAACTGCTGCCCATGGTCATGTGAATGGCACTTGTATTCATCTCTAGGTGGCTTTTAGATCTTCTAAGGGTTCTCCCCATGATTAACTATTTTCCCATTCACAACACAGAGGCATGGTCAGGGTAGGTATTAAGCTCCATTCTTCGGCTGGACACACAGGGCAGAGGGGCTGATGGTGGGCGAGTGGGTTCTGGGAGGCAGCAGCTGCCCAGGAAATGCAAGGTCAATGTTCAATGTTAGGTAGTTCTCAAGTTCTCACTCTGGTTAATGTCAAAAGCAAATGGCTGATGTTAGTATGATTCAGTAAAGTGTTTTTGATGGGGATGTACTTATTCTAGAATCTCAGAGTCATAAAATCATGGACTTTTTGGTTGGAAGATGCTCTAAAACTTGCTGGATCCTCCTCATTCCTATCTGTCGATAGGGTCTCAACATTACTGCCAAGTGCTGTCCTCCTTCTGTCTGGAGCACAGAAAGGCTCTGGGGTTAATGTCCTCAACTGAGTCACTGGGGACTGGAGTAGGATGTTGGCGGAAGCTTGCAGATCTTTCCCTTCCCAAACGTGGCCTCTCTAAACCAGGCAGGAGGGACGAATTTGACTGGAGCCCTATGGATTCTGTCTGTTCCCCTCATTGACTAATCTCTGCTGAGAGATGGGGAATTTTCTGGGGGTCTCCTTCATGAAAGGGAAGCCCTGGGAAGGACTTACTCTCTGTCCCTGAGCCTCAGTTTATGGATCTATAAAATGGGAATGTTAATCTCACAGGAAGTGCTTAGTCCTGTCTGGGTACTGAGCGGCCCCCATGGACTAGAGGCTATTTAGCTGTCACTGTTATTTTGAGGAATAAGAATACTGGGTTATTGTCCTGATGTGATTCAGGTGGGAGGCTTGGGTTCCCATCAACTCACTGACTGTGTATTACCTGTTCTCTCATCTGTAAGACAAAGAGAGTAGTACTTCCTGTGAGGCAGGGTAATTTACTGAGGAATCACTGGTGTTTTTTATTTGCTGCTGCTGCTAAGCCTTGGAAGGAAGCAGAGTTTTCGCTTCCCCGGCCAAGGAAGGTGGTGGAGTCTTGGAGCTCCAGGTCTGGGGGTTCCCGCCTCAGAGGTGCATGGAGGGTGGTTTTGCTTTAGGGCCCCAAACAGAAGGAGGTTGGCACAGAAGACAACCCTTCTCCTTCTTTACGGGAAGTAGAAACCGAAGGTGGGGAGGCAGAGATGAAGGCACAGAGTGGAGGGAGGCAGTGTGGGGTAATGGTTAGGGGCTGCTTGGTAGTCGTGGTGAGTGTTCAGAGTCTCAGTCTCTTCATTTGTCAAGTGGGGCTGCCAGAGGCCGTGGGGAAGGCCGGGTGAGACCCTTAGCATGATACCTGTAGAGCAAATGCTTATCTTGGTTTGGGTTCCCCAGAAGCAGACCCTGAGAGCAGGGTTTGAGTGCAGGTGGCTGATTTGAGAGGTGATCCCAGGAGTTGCTGGTAGAGGAGGAAAGAGAGGTGGAGAAGGAGCTGGCCCAGAAAGGTGTGTTTGAGCAAGTGACCCCCGTGGGCACCTGAGCTCGGACCTGTGGGGTGCTGTGTGGGGTTGGAGTTGCCCCCTGCCCCAGGCGGTGAGGAAGCGGGTTATTTATCCATCAACCTCCAGGAAGCCCCTCCTCCAGAAAGAGGTCATGGGTGGCTGGAACCCGGGAGCCATGGCTATTTCGGAGAAGTGCCTCAGACTGGGTGTTGGAGCCACTGTCCTCTGAAGGGTCGTGGGTGGAACAGGGATCCCATCATTGGAACCAGATGGGACCAAAGACCAGAGAGAGGCCCTACCCCATTTTCCAGGCTCCTCGAAGCCCTCCTTCCCCTCAGATCCTTGCACGACCCTAGGGAGCCAGGAGGGACCTGCCCCAGACAAGATGGAGGTTGACTTTCTCATCTTCCTGGTCAGAGATGGTTCAAACCTCAGACTCAGTACGATTTAGAGAAACAGTGGAATGTGATGTGTGGAGAACAGATGGCAAAGTTGTGTCTGGGAGTTGGGGGTGTATGTGGAAGCTGTGGAGCCTGGCACTCAGCAACCGCCCAGCAAGTGTTTGCTGACCCTGTGTAAGTGTCTCGAGCAGGGTCTTGTCCTGTCCCCTGGTGTCCCTCTTGGCCTCGCCCATGTCTTGTAGATAGGAGAAGTTCCTTCCTGGCGGCCTTCCCAGGCTGTCACCATTCGCCTGCCTGTTTACACCCTGAAGGTGGTAATGCCTTTTCCTGAAATACCCAATGTCCCATCCTCTGAGGTCCTTTGTGTAACTGAAGACCTCTGTGTCCTGGGACAAGCCTGAGTCTAGAGAACAGGGGCCCTATTGTCTGTCTTGATCCTGCTAACATCAGGGAGACAATGGCAGTCACACACTGTCCAAGTGGGAGGGGCCTTTAGTGATAAGGCCCAACATCCTGAAGTCCAGGTAACAATAGTACGATGACATCACCCACAGATGACATTGTCTGAGTACCTTCCATGTGCCAGGAACACTTCTCTCTCATTTCCTCCTCATGATAGCCATTCAAGGTGGGGACTACGATTCTCCTCATTTTGTAGGGAGGGAAACTGAGGCCCATAGAGGGGAAGCCACATCCCAAGGGTCAAACTACTGTCGAGGGGTCATGCCAGAATTCAAACCCTAGTTCATTTCTCTCCAGAGTCACACTGTTCAGAGAGCCCTCAATCCATCACACTAGATCAACAAAACATGTGTCCCCCACCAAAGAGATGGTTCCACCATAGGTGTTATTGAGGCTGACACAGAAGGCAGGAGGGCACAAATGACTGCCTTATTCCTGAAACCCAGGGAAGCAGCCATGATCTTGGATGTTATCTTTATATAGTCCACGCATGACCCAGGCATAGCTCGGGCATAGGCCAGATTGGCTGAGATGTGCCTAAACATGACTCTGATGTGGCTTGGATGTTCAGTTCCCAAACCTGCAAATGACTCCTGAGTTGGGACAAAGATACACTCCACGCTGTGGGAGTCACAGACAAGTATTTATTTATTGCAGAGAGAGACAGTCTACAGAGCTGGCTTCCATACTCCTACTGGGACCCAGCCTGCTCTGGATGGCCATCATCCAAGTCTTCACGGGAGACAAGAGGGTGGTCCAGGGCTCTACTGGGTGGCCGGGGTGATCACAAGAGAATCCTTGAGTTGGAGGAGAAAAACCAATTCAGCGTTTTACCCCCTACCTTGTTGTGGTTTATGCTGGTGTATCTTCTACAAGGTGACCGCTGGCTTTGGGAATCATGACCCTGAACTCACACAGAATTCTTGGAAGGGTCAGAGGAGTAGGGTCTGTCTGTGAACAGTGATGCTGTGCAGGGGTCTGGAGCACAGGTAAAGTGTCTGCATGCAAAGTATGGGATTGTGTAGGACTGTTGTCCCCGAGCCCAGGTGGTCACCAAAACTCCCCAAGAAGTTTCATAAAATGCAGATACTTAGGTGTATTCACTGGGTCCAGGCAAGCTAACTTTTTAACAATGCTCTTTTTTTTTTTTTTTAAACTAAATGTGATGGAAGGAACTTAACCTATTAGAATTCCCCCAATATTTTATTATGATAATTATTAAACAGAGCAAAGTGGAAAGAATTTTCCAGTGAACACTTGTATACTTAGTACCTAGTTTATGTCATTAGCTTTTTCTAAACCATACTTGCTTTATCTCATATCTATCTACTTATTCATTCCTCCGGCTAGCTTTAAAAACATATACACATCTATAAAAAGGAAATCGATGGACTGCTATCTCAAAACAAATGAATAGAGCAAAACAGGAAACTTGGAAACAGACCCAAAGAATGAAATGATACCTTTCCAACCCAAAGTACAAATGATGGACCATGCAGTGCAAGTTGATTAAAAAAAAAAAAAAATAGAGGAAAGTAGCTAAATGTCTCCTAAGAAGAGATATGTGAAATAAACCAAGCTCTAGCCATTTAGTTGTATGGACACTGCTGTTCATCCAACATGAGTTGAGTGTAGTATGTATTTTAGATAAACTGCTTATATTTTAACTGGATCATTGCAATGTAGTCCATTAGAGTAAGGCCTGTGTATTCATACGTCTGCTGGGTTTTATGGATGAGAAAGCTGGGCTCAGGCTGAAGGACCTGCCTGAGGTCCATGGCTAGAGAGAGGCAGAGCTGGGATTGAAATGGTCCTCTGGTTTCTGAGTCTAGACTTTCAGCCTCTCTCTGTACCACCCACAGCGCTGTCCTTGTTTTTGGTAGACACAGATTTTGGGGGTGGGCAGCTGGTAGTAAGTCATCCACAACTTGCCTTGGAAGCTAGTTAACAAAGCTTCCTACCCTGCCACCAGTGTGATCTCGTGGCATGTGGAGAGGCATTTCTGAGACTTCTTTCCTTTGTGAATTTCTCCAGAACTGAATAATTCAGGAATTCACTGATACCAATCCACAACTTTAGGAAAATCAGGACTAATAGGAGTTTGGCCTTCTGGCCTTAGGTTGGACACCTTGGGCATGGAAGGGTGGGCAATCACCTGTGGATTTTCTTTTCTTTTTTTAATTTTCTTTTTATTTATTTATTTAAAAAATTTTAATGTTTTATTTATTTTTGAGGGAGAGAGACAGAGAGACAGAGCACGAGCAGGGGAGGGGCAGAGAGAGGGAGACACAGAATCTGAAGCAGGCTCCAGGCTCTGAATTGTCAGCACAGAGCCCGACGCGGGGCTCGAACTCACACACCGGGAGATCATGACCTGAGTCAAAGTCAGACACTTAACTGACTGAGCCACCCAGGTGCCCCTCTTTTTCTTTTGTTTTAAAAATCTTATTTATTTTGAATTTTTTTTCAACGTTTATTTATTTTTGGGACAGAGAGAGACAGAGCATGAACGGGGGAGGGGCAGAGAGAGAGGGAGACACAGAATCGGAAACAGTCTCCAGGCTCTGAGCCATCAGCCCAGAGCCTGACGCGGGGCTCGAACTCACAGACCGCGAGATCGTGACCTGGCTGAAGTCGGACGCTTAACCGACTGCGCCACCCAGGCGCCCCGAAAAATCTTATTTATTTTGAAAGAGGGAAAGAGAGACCAAGAGAGAGAGCGTCCCAAGCAGGCTCCATGCTGCTTAACAGAGACTGATGCGGGGCTTGATCTTTCATGAACTGTGTGATCATGACCTCAGCTGAAATCAAGAGTTGGACATTCAACTGACTGAGCCACCCAAACTCCCTGGATTTTCTTAATTCTTAATAATTCTGCTTTCAGGGCACCTGGGTATCTCAGTTGGTTAAGCATCCTATTCTTGGTTTCAGTTCAGGTCATGATCTCACGGTTTTGTGGGTTCGGGCCCTGCATCAGGCTCTGCGTCAGTGCGGAGCCTGCTTGAGATTCTTGGTCTCTCTGTCTCTCTCTCTGCCCCTCCCCAACTCATGCTGTCTCTGTCTCTCTCAAAATAAGTAAATAAACTAAAAAAAAAAAATCTGCTTTCAATGTCTCCCCCACCTAGAGTGGACTAGAAACTCCAAGAAGGCAGGGGTTTCTGTCTGTTTTGTTCACTGTTGTGATCAGTGCCTGGTACACAGTAAGTGCTTAATAAATGCCTGCTGATTGGCTGGCTGACTGAGAGGAGCCCACCTCACTGTCATTGGCTCCTGCAGAAGTTGGGGACCAAAGCAGGTGTTATGAGGGCAGGTGCAGAGTGCAGATCCCAACTTTGCCACCTATTGTGTGTGTCCTTGGAAATGGATTTGTCATTCACGAGTCCCAGTTTCTCTGTCTGCAAAATGGGGATATACCACATAGAGTGAATGTGAAGACTGAACAAGATGCTGTTGAATGGCACAGAGTGATTATGGGCTATTAAATATTGTTAATGATAATATTTGGGGGTGGGAGTGATGCTGTGATAGCCTCACTCCCTAGTAGGTGCCAAGGGGACATTGCTCAGCGAGCATCTATTAAGCATTTACGGTGTGCCAAGCCTTGCTGAATGAATGAACAAATGAATGAATGAGTGAATGAATGAATAACAGGTCGAACAGAAAGAGCCGGAGACAAATGCACCCCAGGCTAGGACAGTTGCACTCTTACACTTATAGATGAAGAAGTGAGGCCACGAGAAAAGAAGGGACTTGTCCAAGGCCCCCCATGAGTGACCAGTGGGGTCAGCATTGGAGTGCGGGCCCTACCTCCCAGCTCAGGACTCTCCCCAGGAACTGTGCCCTCCCTGGGGCAGGATGTTTAATCCCACTCACCTTGGTAAGAAAGCTCGAAGCTTCCTCGAATCCCAAGGCCTTCACCATCGGTATCGAGATCCCGGGTCTTAGTTTGCCTGAAATAATGAATGTGGTCAGAGACTGGGGTGGGATAGAGCAGCCGTGGGCAGGGAACTCGGGACCTGGCACACCCAGTTCGGACTGTGCCTCATGCTTCTTGCCTGTTCTCTGGCCCCAGCATCCACCCAGCCTCATCTCCCCTCCCCGTGCTTCCAGCACAGTAGCTGGTAGCTCCAAAGGGCACTCTTCACCTCCTCCCACACCTCTGCTAAAGAACAGCCAGAATGACTGTTCTGTCATAAAGAACGACCTCCCTGTCATTCACAAGGGAGGTGCCTATACGTTGAGATTTCCTACGCTAATAAAATTATGAAAAAGATGTCGTTGGCATAGGTTAGTAATTCACCTCTCCCTCCCCAACTTGGGGCTTAAGTAGAGTAATTCCACCTTTTCTCTTGACTTCCACCTCTAGTAACACAAATAACAATGCAAACATCAGGAATAGTTAAGAGACGTTGAGACCCAACTGTGCCAGGCACCTCCTTCAGCCCCTTAAAATCATCGTCTCCTTTATGTGCCTGAGCAAGGTACTTTTATTTTCCCATTTTACAGATGGGGAAACTGAGTTAGGATGATAAGGCAGCTTGCTCAAGGCCAGGTAGCCAACAAGAAGGGGATTCGGGACTTGAACCCAGGTCTACCTGAGGCACCTTGAGCGTGTCCTAGTTGTCTGTTTACACCTCTGTCTCTCTGCCATCAGCCCTGTGAGGCGGGAGCATTGCCTGGTTTGTCTTTGCATGCCTATGTACTGGTACTAGTAAAGGAACTGGGCTGGAAAGTTGGAGATGGGAGAGGTCATTTCTAGTTGGGTGACCAGCAAGGCTTCCTGGAGGAGGTGGAATTTGACAGAAAGTGAGATGCAGGCAGGCGGAGTGAAGCATCCACCCTCAAAGCCCTAGGGAGTGGGGGGGATGGACGGCAAAGGGACGCACCATTCTGGTTTGGCAGTAGGACGGAGTTGAGGATCTCAGTGGTGACGTTTTTCAGAAGTTCAGGCTGTGAGAGAGAGGGGCATTGTTACCTTGCCTGAGGATCCAGAGTCCCCCCCCGCCAGCTATTCCTAGGATGGGTATGGCCCAGCCCCAGGATCAGGGCAGCCAGGAGACATACTGGAATCCCAGGCCTCTGCCAGTGAGAGCTGTGAGGGATCCAGGGGACCAGACATACTGGGGGCAGTACAAACCCATCTGGGGGATTGGGGAATATTAGAGGGATGCACTCCCTGCCCTCAGGGGCTCCACTGCTCTGTTCTAGCTGAATTTGCCCTGAGGGAATTTCACCCTGTTTCCCAACTTTTGACTTCTCTGGTGAAGCCAGAAGTTCTGATTTTCATGTGAGAACCTCCCCACTTAAAAATTAGCCAAAAAGGGGCGCCTGGGTGGCGCAGTCGGTTAAGCGTCCGACTTCAGCCAGGTCACGATTTCACGGTCTGTGAGTTCGAGCCCCGCGTCGGGCTCTGGGCTGATGGCTCAGAGCCTGGAGCCTGTTTCCGATTCTGTGTCTCCCTCTCTCTCTGCCCCTCCCCCATTCATGCTCTGTTTCTCTCTGTCCCAAAAATAAATAAACGTTGAAAAAAAAAATTTTTAAAAATTTAAAAAAATTAGCCAAAAAAAAAAAATTAAAAAAAATTAAAAAACAAAACAAAACATGAGGACCAAAAAACAAAACAAAACGAAACCATGGCAGGAGACAGGAAGCAGCCAGTTTGAGATCCCTGATCCACTCTGTCTCAGCTGGGGAAACAGAGGACCTCAGGGAAGAGGCTGTCCAGGGTCACTGAGATGAGTACATGAGCAAAATGAGATTGCAAAAAGAAGGGATTTGTTTTCTCGTTTAGGACCAAAATGTTACAGAAGAAAAGTAAATGTGTATCTGTGAGCATTTAGCACGTTCTCAGCTGTGTCCGGCATACAGCAGGTGCTCAGTAAACACCAGAGCCAGGAGGTTGGACTTTGTGGCTGATAATGTGGAGGCTGGCCAGCCCACCATGGGGCTGCCTATGGGGACCTTGTTCGAAGCAAATCCTGGTCAATGTCTGTCTTTGAAATGGACCATCCCGGGCTATCCCCTGTGCCCCAGGGACAATCTATTAATACTCACGTTGAACAGGCCAATGCCTGAGTTCATCAAGTGGATGCGATCAGAACTGCAACAGAAGATGCCAGTGAGAATGGCCCCTCAGAGGCTCATTCATTCACTCATTCATTCACTCATTCAACAACTATTTATGGAGCACCTACTATGTAGAGCTTGACTTGTTCCAGCAGGCTCTAGTTTGCAACCCCTGAACTCCTTTTGGGGCAACAGGAGGGCTATGGGGTGTGGGGAGAAGTACAAGAGGCAGCTGGAGCCCTGTGCTTCTGGGCTTGGGGTCAGCATCTGGGCTTGACTGTCAAAGCCGCTGTCCTGGAGGTGTTTAGAATGAGCTGAGGGGATGGTGCTGGGCAGGCTGTTCCCATGGCTGCTGCAAGGCCACTTTCCTGTCTTTCCCTTTCTCTGACATTTGGTCCCCAAAGCGGGATAGTCCAGGCAATGTCACCTTTCTGCCCATCTAGGAGTAGCCTTTATTCCATCCATGCTCACACCCCAGAGATTCGAAACATCCCACTGGTCACAGGGTGAGACAGTGATTTACATGTTTACCTGATTTCGTTAAAGCTGAGCATAAGTCGGTCATCTCTGGTGTAAAACTGAGCTTCTGAGCTGGCTTCCTGCAACAAGAGAAGCCCAGGCCCCATTTCTTTCAGGAGTTGCGTCAAGCATGGGCTGTGAGGTTATAGAAGGAGGATCTGGGGTCAGGTCGACACTGTCTAGATCTCAGCTACTGGCTCTGACTTTGGGAAAGGGTTTGGCCTCTCTGGGCCTTGCTTTCCTCTTCTATTAAATGAGACAGTATTTGTACCCACCGTCTGCTGACCAGATTACAACATGGGGTTGTTGTGGGCAACGATGATGATGATTACAGCTGCTGATATGCACAGAGTCCTCATTGCGTGTCAGGCAGTGTTTTAGTAACTTTATCTGATTATCTCCTTTGATCCTCACAACCCCATGAAGTGGCTCCTATTATTACCCCATTGTAAAGGTGAGGAAACTGAGGGACAAAGAAGACCAGTAAGCCTCCAGTAAATGTTAACCATTGTTATTATTGGAAGGTCAGTAGCTAGCAAGGTCTCCAATATGGGCGTCAAAGATATACATCAACTTGACCTGTGGGCTGGGTGAGCCTGAGGGCAGAGCCAGGCTCCAGCTCCAGGTCGGATGCACCCAGAGACCAGACTTGTCCTGCAGGCCTGGGCTTGGTGGCCTTTTGAAAAGTGTCTGCCATTGGCCAAGGAGGGGCCAAGTCAATAAAGAGCGAGGCTGGCATGGGCAGTCCCTCCTGCTGGTTGTGGGGTCAGAATATCCTTTAATATAGGAAGCCAGGGCACTGTGCATCCTGTATTCTTTGTGAACAGTACCCCCTGACAGTGTGGGCGGACAACCTGCACAACTGTACGCAGCAACCGTGCTGTAAGGGGAGTGTCAACTTTAGTCTGCCAACAGCCGGATACTTCCAGACTCCTTGGTTAAGCATGGTTCCAGTGCCCAAACACGAATCCTGCCTTGTCTTTTCCCTTTGCCCTTTGCCCTCTGTCGTGGATGTGGTTGGGGCCCCACTCAGATCTCCTCTATGGGGCTCTCTGGCAGCTCTCCCCGATAAATTACTTTTGTAAGAATCCTTCTCTTAGGCTCTGTTTCTAGGGCCCGACCCTAAGATACCATACTATTGGGATTATCCTTTGCAGACCCCCCACCTCTATACCTTTATCCACAGAGTCCCCCTGCTAAATGGAAACTCTGAGATGTGACCTGCTGGGGCTACTGGGAAAATCAATCAAGAACTTACTTGGAGCTGATTTAGTTCTGCTCATACTTCAGAAGAGGAATTACCCTTCTCCCCCTCAGTCTGTGTGGTTTGGATACAGCCAAACTCCCGACTCAGGTGTATTTTTCTAGCCACACTGATTGGTTCAAGAATGGGGACATGATCCAAGCTCATCCAATGAGAGTTAGCTTTGGGACTTTTGCTGCAACTACCCGGAGGAAAAGAGGCTGGTTCAGCTGATGTTGCCAACCTGATATCTTGATACAGCTTCGGGCACTTCCATGAGAAGATAATCTGTCTGAGGATGAAGGCAGCACATAGGAAAACACAGCTTCCAGGTGAGAAGAGAAGAATGAAGATGCCATTGTTTGAGCACCTGGATCCAGCTATTTCTGAAGCTAGACCGTCTGGACTTTTCAGTTATATGAACTAATACAATTCCTGCTGTGCATGTGAATTAAGTTTCTACCTAAAGATCCTAACTAATAAAGTCATAGGACCAGAGTTGGACCAAAGCTCCTGGTTCTTGATTCAGAACTCCCCCTCCCCCATCCCTGCCAAGAGTGCTGGAAACAACAAAGCAAGAGGGGGTGAAAGAGACCAGTGAGTAGGAAGGTCCCCCAGGTTGCTGCTCGTGCCATAGACAATTGGACTCACAATGCCCAGGGTGAAGAAGGGGCGGTGGGCTTCATTGGTGGCGAATACTTCCAGGACGATCAATTGGGCCACCTTGGCAGTACCCTGGTCCAGAAGGAGATCTGGGGTCTCTTGAGTTAGGATCTTCACCATCTGTGTGGGCCCCAGCTGATCCGCAGCCTGGAAAGATATGAGATCCGCATAAGGCCTCCCAAGTGCCTCCCCATGGCTCACAGGCCCCACGTAGCCCCTGTGACCTGGCTCTTGTCCACCTTCCTGGCCTCCCTACTTCCTTTCTGTACTTCAGCCACTGTCCTTCTCTCAGAGCCTGGAACGAATTCTTGCTCTCCCCATCTCACAGCCCTTGGTCTTGCTTCTCCCTGTTTGGAATACCCTTCTCTTCAGAGAAGCCCTCTCTAATTTCCTGGATTATATCAGGTGTCCCAGTAATGCCCTCATAACCCCTAGAATCTATCCCTTGTCACCACACTTATAACTGAAATATTATCTGTGTAATATTGATGCAGGTCACACTGCCTTGTTAGAATGAAACTCTGTGAGGACAGGGACCTGGTCTGCTGCAGACACTAGGGCTAGAAGGAAACAGAACAGTCCTACATGTATTTTAGTCCTCAGAGGACAGTGCACAGATCACAGCGAGCACCCATCAAACTGCAGACAGCGAATGGACCAACCTTGGTACTGATCACCTTGATGCTTGACTTCAACTGGCGAGCCAGCTCAGGAAGCTGAGGACGAGGGGGAGGCAGAGTGGGTCAGCTGGGGGGGGGGGGGAAAGGGAGGCACACCTCCAGCAGCCCCATTGCCCAGATCCCCAGAACCCCAGAAAAGCTGGTGGGTCTGATAGTCCAGGCCCCATGACTGCCACTGGTGGAAAACAGCCCCTATGTCAGCTGCTGCGGGGCATGGGGTTCTCACTGGCCTGGCGTTTTACTGTGAGTTGGTGGTTCTGGGTCTTGGGCAGCTCCCTGCTCCCTGAGGACATAGAGAAGTGACCCAATTCTTACTATTGTCATGAATGTGGTTGCCAGTGACCATTCCTCTTTTCTCATCGTTTTCGTCCCTTACTCTTGAGTTCTAATCTCCAAGACCTTGGTTATCTGTTGCCTATCAGCTGACCCGAACTCCTGCCACCCTCCCATAGCTTTGGGCCTCAGTTTCCCCATTGGTCATTAGAGAGGAGGTGACACACTCCAGCTGATGGGTGGTGATTGTCTGCTATGCTGGGTTAATATAAGGATTCCGGGGCCGTGTCGGCATCTAGGCTCAATTGTAAGGAGGACCCTGATTGATTAGTGATGTCTGCCGTGGGCTCCATAGTGGACAGCGGGGGCACGATTGCTGTCCCAGGACCACCCAATATCTAAGATGCCCTTTGGCTTGACAGGACTCTTATTTGGTAGAGGAAGCAGCTGTATCAGGTTCCAGAGGACAGAACTGGATCTGGCGCTGGATGTTACAAGGAAAGTTGCAGCTTTAGAGCCGTATGTCAGAGTCAGGGTCTGTTTGAGGAGGGGGTGAGCTCTTCATTACTGGAGGGATTTAAACTGAGCCTGACGGGGGATTACTGCTCAGAGGCTTAGGGCAGTCCTTCAGGCCCCTTGATTCAGGAAATTCCCATGATGTAGCAGTGGGGGCCCCGTCCTCTCATGCCAAGACTTACCACATAGTCCAACAGGACTACGAGTTCTTCTTGAGGGAGCAAGGCAGCTACAGCAGCATTCACCACATCCTGCCTCACAGTGAGGCTGAAAGGGGTGTTGTCCAGGGCGGGCACTGTTAGGGAAACTGCAGACTCTTTGAACCACTTGGTCACATTTCCTTGAGAGTTCACCAACTTGGCCTAAAGAGACACAAAGCAGAGAGTTGGCTGGGAACCTTAACTCCAAAGTCTTAGCCAATAGCAACCTAGAAGAAAATGACACCATTCATCCTGTTTCCCTTTTTGCATTTGCTGACCGGAAGCTTAGCCCGAGGTGATGAGTTATCTAAGGTGGCCAGCAACCTCTACTCCTCTAGCACCCCTCAGTTAATCTCTGTTTTTAAAACCTAGATACCTTATTTAGCATTTAGGTTTTAAGTTCTCAGATATCTCAGAAACCCTTTGGGTGAAGGGAAAATTCAAAACTGCAACAAAATTGATAAAAATGTTTGATTGTGACAGCTTCCCAAAAGATCCATGAAAACTGGCCTGGGATTCAGGCTTTCCAGGTTGGCCAGGTCCCTCAGGGACTCCAGCCCCAGTGTGAGTGCACGGCCTCACATTTTACAGACAGCTGACAGTTACTGGCCCCCTCTGCCTGCCACTTCATCTTCTTGGTGACTTTATTGTCTACATTTTACTGATGGGGAAACTGAGCCTCAGTGAGGTGACAAAACTTGCCCAAAGTCACACAGCCAGGGAGTTGTGGAGCTGGGAGAGAAACTTAGGTCTGTGTGATCCCCAGTGATGGGTGTTGGTCCTGGGCTCTTGTTTCAAAGTCGTCAGATATTTGGGGTTTGGCAGGGCTTGCCTGAGAGGAAGGCCAAGAGCACCGGTGCGTACTCTGGCCTCTGAGTGGGGAAACCGGGGTGGGAGGACAGATCACTGGGGCTGACGTCCTGCGTGTAGCCCTTGGATTCCACCTGCTGGCGTTCCTCCATCAAGATGGTGTGCGTGGGACACGTTCGGCCCGTGGAGATTTTTCTAAATCAGCCTGCGTGTCCTAACCCTGAGCGGTATCTTCTCCCCTGAAACAGACCCGTGGTGTCTGATCTTTGGCGGTGAGAGAAGGGCAGTGATGTCCCTGCTGTACTTTTGAGGCCCCATGACACTCACCCCCAGCTTCAGCTGGATAACATTACCCTTGATGGCAGGAGACAGAGGGTCAAACTCCAGGTGGTTAGAGCCGAGGGAAATGGGCGCTGCTTGAGACAAGAAGAAAGTTCTGTGAGGGAGGAGGGCAGTATTGGACAGGGCGCTTTGGGGGCTGCATTCGGCCGGTTGGGCTTTCTGTTTGTAGGGAGGAGCAGGAATAGCAGTGTTGATAATGATGATGGGAATGACATTTACTGAGCGTATGTCAAGCACCGCAGGCTGTGCTAAACCTTTACACTTACACTCATTTGGTCTTTGCAGTAACCTTAGAAAGTAGGGCCTATTATTACCCCCATTTTACAGATGGGAAAACTGAGGCTCAGAAGAGCAAAATGACTTGCTCAAGGTCATACTGTGAAAGGATTTGAACCCAGTCGGTCCTGTGCCAGAGTCCTGGTTTGGAACAAGACTGAACTATTGCTTATAACTCTCCACCTCCTCCAGGGGATGGTGATCTGCATGCATTCCCCCCCCCCCCCCATGGGACAGAGTACTTGGTGCACGCCCATCTATGCAAAGGATTGCTTGTGTTTGCCTCAGGATTCCCCACTTGGCCACCATGTGGCAGTGGTGTCTCATCTGCCCTGGCTGTTGGGCCCGGGAATGGGCGGGGCTGCAGAGAGGTTCAGGGACAGGCTCGGGCAGTGAATTCTTGGATCCCCTGCTCCCCTGGAGAGACCTCCTGCCCTGCTCCTGAGGAACAGAGGAGCCAGACAGACTTCCCTTTGAGCCTCAGTAGCCTTGGCTAGTCTGTTCCTACCTCTGAACCTCAATTTTCTCCTCTTAAAATGGGGGTAGGTATAACAGTAATACGTGCTTCATACATAGGTTGTACAGGACTGGTACCTATTTAAGTTGGCTCATATATGAAGGACTCCAGACTTGGAACTTGCAGAATTGAGTTCAAACCTTCCTCATCCCTAATTTCCTCTGTGAACTTGGACAAATGACTTAATTTCTCTGAGCCTCAGTTTTCTTATCTGTGAAGTGGGGTAATGATGGCCACTTCATGGAATTATCTGAGGAGTCACTGAGGCAGTGTATATAAAACACCCAGCCCAGTAGGTGCTTTGTGGGTGTTCAATGTGTACTAATTCCATTCTTCTCTCCCCCCTCCTCCCTGGTCACCCTTTGAGTGAGCTTCTTCAGATCCTGAAACAGTGGATGGTAGAATTTTCTTCTTCCCACTAATCCCCCCTCTGAGGACAGTACAGTTGTTACGTAGGGACAGAAGCCTGGGTCCTCCCATCTCTGCTACTCTTGGGAAGGGAGAAACAACCTCCTTCCTGAGCACACATTTTGTCTTTTCCCTTGTTTTCTCTCCTCAATAAGCCCACAGTAATTGCTATAGCATTTGTTTATTCATTCATTCACTCATTCATCCATTCAGCTCACATTTGCAAACTCTTCTCTGTGCCAGGCAGAGCACCTGCCGTGTGCCTGGGACTTTCCTGTAAACTTGTAATCCTCACTAACAATCTTGTGAGGTAGGGATGTATGAGCCCCATTTTACAGATGAGGAAAGTGAGGATAAGGAAGTGGAGTGGCTTTCCCAAAGTGATAGAACAAGTCAGTGGCAGACCTGGGATTTGAACTTGGAAATCTGGCTCACATAAACTTGCATATGGTAGGTCCTTGTGAAGTCACAACTGTGGTGAATTCCTGTCTGCTTATCTTTGGGAGGGATCCATGGATGCTCATTCACTTGCTGCTGGGCCAAGTTACTGTGCAGATGTGACTTGGGAGGCCTCTTCTGGGCAGAGCCAGAGCGTGGAGGCCAGCTCGGCAGCAAAGGAAAAAGGTGGGAGAGAGCTCACCTACCCCTCACCAGGCTCAGGAGGTCCACATGCATGTCCTCAAAGGCCTCCTTGATCACAGGACACAGCTGCAACAGCACAAATGCAGAGGCTCCATTACTGAGGGGCCGGACCCTAACCCCATAGTGATCCGTGTCTGGCCCACCCAGCCTGAGCCCATGTGTCCATGGCCATAGAGGTTTTTGCCTATGGGATCGAGGACTTGGTGTTGTGTCCACTCCGCCAGCCATCCGTGCCGTCCGGAGCCCTCCCCAGCCCCTGGTGTTGCCTGGAATCTTTTGCAGTGGTTTGTCCCTTCCCCTATGTCCACGGTGTGCCTGGCCAGCCAGCTGCCCTCCCCATCAGACTCTTTGTCCTGTTCACAGGAGCCCATGTTTTCCATAAGAGGGAAATGGAGAATTCATTTCTTCATTCACTTACTTATTCAACCACTGTTTACTGAGTTCCTTCTGCATGTCAGACTAGAACGGGGCCGGGCAAGGCAGACCCAGCCAGACTCATGAACAATCTCTGTGCCTTTTGTGGGTTTCTAGCTCCAACACGTCCCTTTGCCCAGTGAGCTCTTCTTCCCCTAAAACTGCTAGCAGTTCTCAGCAGGGGGCTGATTTTGTTGCCTAGGAGATATTTGGAAATTTCTGGAGACATTTTTAGTTGTCACAACTGGGGGGGAAGGCTTATCGACGTCTAGTGGATAGAGGCCAGGGATGCCACTAAACACCCCCACAGAGTGTGGGACAGCTCCCACAACAAAGAATTACATGACTCAACTGTCAGTAACGCTGAAGGTAAGAAGCTCTGGTCTAACCTAATCCTGGCCTCACCTATTTTGCTTAAGGAGGAGGTTAAACCTTTCACTCACTTGCTCATGGGACTCCAGAGCCTTGTTCTCTGCTCTAGGCAGCACATTTTCTAGGGCAGTGCACTGAGATTTTGTCACTTTGTCTTAGATGCAATATCCCTGGTGGAAGAATCTTCTGCTTGACCACCCATTGCCACTCTTGAGAGGGGACAGTGCACTTTGAGAAACTTTTCCTATGAAAGTTTTTTATGAACAGTTAACTTTTTCTGTGAAAAACCCATTCCCTACCCCTAGCTGCTTTGCCAACCCAGAACCCAGGGAGGATGAGGGGCTTGGGCTCGGAGACCCACTCACCTGCCAGGGACCAGCCTGTTCCTCATGGGAAGGGTGTCGCTGGCAATCATCTCTCACAACTCTCTTTCTTTCATTTCCACCAGTGGCTCTCAACCCTAACTACCCATTAGAATCGTCGGGGATACCAGCTAGAACCCTCTAGGATACTAGGGCGCCACCCACACCCATGACATTGGAGTATCTATCAGTATTTTAAAAAGCTATCCCAGGTTGTTCTGATGTGCAGCTGGGGCTGGGGCCCACATATTTACACTGGAAAGGGCTTCAGCATTTTCTAGATGGGCTCCTGTCAGATTTAAGCATGCTGTGCCTTTTCTCTTCGTTTCAGGCAGAATTTTCACATGACCATTGAATCAAATCCACTGAGTCACAGTGGGGAAACGATAGTGATTAACAAAATGCCAATTTTCTCGAATCATTCATTATACTTAACTTTCACCCTTAAAAAGAGATATTATGCAAAGAACATTTTTATGCCATATTTTCTAGTGGAAAATACATTTTTAGCTGGTGAAGTATGATGCCGGTTAAAATATGATTTTGTTGGAGACTGGGAAAAAATTTCTAGCTGGGTCCTACTTTAAGAAACTCCTACCTCTAAGCAGAAATAAAAATCTTAAAAGAAAAAAATATCTCATGTAAGAAGAGACAAATTTTACAAAATTCTTCATTTTCAGATTCTTTTTAGAAGTCTCTCTGCATGGTTTAGTAAAGTATTAAGTATGATGCAGCTATTACAATAATTATGAATGTTATATAGTGGCATAGAACATGCGTATAGCTTAAGGACTATTAAATTATATTGATGCTGAGAAGAGCCACATAAAACTATGAATGCATATGGATGGAGATTGGAAGGCAATATATACACAAAAGAGAGAATAGGTGCCAAGTTAAGGTAGAAGGATTATGGGCACTTTCCCCCCAAGTCATTTCAGTTAGTATATCACCTTTTCAATTCAAAAAAGTTTTATTATAAAGAACATCAGTTATCTGACAAGGTGTTTTGATCTCCAGGAGGCCCACTGTGGTGAACCCATCTTGAAATTTACAGTGGAAATCAATGGTCAAAGTGAATTAATCCAACTTACAGTTATAAATTCACTGTATATGTGCCCTATAAGGGACATATACACTGAGATTAACGTATGTTTATTGCCTCAGAAAAATAGATCCAGCAGGGCCTGGTGGGGGACAGACCCCTGAAGACCACAGGTTGATCAGGTTGATAGGAGACTCATGTATGCTAGAACCAGCCTGGACCACTTTGCAAGGGCCAAGTGTTAAGTTTTCAGGAATTTCTGAGCCATGTGCTAAACCCAGACATTATTAAAAATTAAATTCTAAATAAATAACTAAATAAAATAAATAAAAGCAAAGCTCATGAGAATTCAAAACTCACCACTTCCTGATTACTTTGTTATATTTTACTCTTATCTATTGCTCTTGAGGTTATTTATGTCTCTTGCATCTGTGTAGCAGAAATACCATACAATAGTGTGCTCCTGTGCCATTCTTCCCAACTCTGCTCAGTGACATCACAGCTTGAAATTGGCCTCAGAGGAAGTGTTTATACCAGTGAAATCAGCAAGTGCTTCAAATCAGGCTTCCTTTCCCCTCAACCTCTCGAGAGTCAGTTGTTAATAATTTATCAGCACATCGCTGTTCAAGGCCTGCTGGGTGACTTCTGGCAGTTCTGTTACCTTTGCCTCAATGAGCCACTGAAAGAATGGTCAGGCCCAGAGTTTTCCTAACTCAAGGAGACACGGGGCCCTTAGCACCAGCTTGCCTTTCCACCCCAGACCCACAGGGGGGGGCAATCTTTGCAGGCCAGAGAGGCCGTGATTCCACTTACCTGGGTTTTCACCAGTTTGGGCAGGGCTGGCACCAGGAGTCTCATGACCTTGTTGGCTAAGGAGTTGACCAGAAAGGAGAGCCTTGCGGAGAGGAGAAGGGGAGAGAGATTAGGAAGGGCCAGAGATGACGCTGTTTTATAGAAGGGAACACAGAGCCCAGGGGAAGAAGACACTTGCTCATGGTCACACAGCACGGAGTGTGGAGTAGACCCCCAGCCAGATGTAGACGGTGGCAGAGACTTCTCACGAACTAGGGGCTGGGGGTTGTCTTTAGAAATGTTTGCTGGAGACTGGGATGATGGCATTGGCATTTGTCCCCATTCTCCTGATAAGAAGTGGAGGAAAGCACGTTTTTGAGCACCGGCTGTTTGCCATGCACTGTGGGGAATGCTTATGGCTGCAGCCCGGTCTCGTCTTGTCACTGTGGCCTGGAAGCGGAGGCATAGGGATGCACCTTGCCAGCATTGCACAGACAGTAAATGAAGACGATGCATTTGCCTGACTCCAAAGTGTGTTTTTACCCAATGCTCCACTCAAGGCTGCCTGAGGTGGTTGGAGGCGCCCTAGGAATGTGGCTCCTCTCCGCCTTCAAATGTTTGCCCCACTTCCTGGCATGATGCCTGAAATCCCACCATCCTTGATTCTGCTCTTGATGTCTCGAACTTTCTTTGGCATCACAGATTCCCTGGAAGGAGCTTCAGCTAAGAGTCAGGAGGGATATAAGTCCCTTTCTTTCTCTGGGCTTCAGTGTTCTCCAAATGTAAAACGGGGCAAGGCCACTACCTGGTCCCCTCCTGGGCACGGTGGGAACACGGAGGCAGGTGGCCACACTCACTTTTGCAGCAGGCTGATGCGAAGGCTCCCATGGCTATTGGAGCAGTCCTCGAGGACGAGGTGGGTGTGGCCCCTCTCACTGGCGTTCACTGTGATGATGGCTTGGACCTCTGTCTGCATGTGCATCTCCACGATGGTCTTGACCAGGGGCCTGGGAGTGGAGGTTTCCGTGCTATCTCAGCCCCAGGTCCGGGCAAACATGCAGTCTGTCTCTCTTACCTCCCAGCTCAAGCGCCTCTGCTGATTCTCTGCATCTCCCCCAGTTTCCACCCCACCATGTCCCAGTCTCAGGGTTTGGATCCCTCTCCTGGTTTAAATCCTCTGCATATATCAACAGCTCCCAAACTGATACCCAACTCCGTACCCAGATGTCTGACAGGTGCTCAAATTTAACATGTACAAAATTGAACTCCAGCTCCTTCCCCAAACCTGCTCCTCTCATGATCGTTCCCGTCTTGGTTGCTGACCACTCCATCCTGCCAGTTGCACAGACAAAGTCCCTGGGGACAGTCTTGACCTCTCTCAATCTCTCTCTCTCTCTCTCTCTCTCTCTCTCTCTCTCTCTGACATTCTGTCCATCAGAAAATCCTGTTGCTTCTACCTACCTCTGAAACATATTCAGAGTCTGATCACTGCTCACCACCTTCCTGCCTCCAAACCCTGGTCCAAGCCATCGCTGGCTCTTCCTGAATGTAACAGTAGCTTCTGGACGCCCTCTCTGCCTCCAAACACACAGCCAGAGGGATTCTTTAAAGTTAAATCATGTCTTGTCCCTCCTCTGCTCAGAACCCTCCATGGTTCCCATTTCACTCAGTAAAAGCCAAGTCTTCACCTTGGCCCACAAGGCGCCACAAAGCCCTCACCTCCCACCATTCTCCCCGCCTCTCTCCACTCTCTTTGCCATTATTTGGACAAAGCAGGTGCCTCAGGATCTTTGCACTTGCTCTTCTCTCTGCTTGGGACTCTCTTTACCAGATACCTGCCTGGAGAAAAGGGGCTATGTGTAAATGAACCTGTCAGGCCTGCTGTGTCTGACTGAGGAGACACTCACGTGTTGAGTCCAGCCACCATGTCCAGGGGGATCTTGACCGCCAGCCCTTGGCCTGCATCTGAGGGTTGCACCAGCAGTTGGAGGATGTTGGCTGAGGTGACTTTCAGCCTACGTGGGACAGGGGACCCATGAGATTCATACCTTATGCTCAGCTGAGTATCATCCCCAAACCTGCCCACTGCATCTTTCCTGTCTCCCCTGGTGGCCAGCCAGGGGTTTCTGCCCAGCAGCTGGACCTAAATCCTGTCCCCTGACTCCTCGCCAGCATGGCCTGGCCCCCTCCCTCCCTGTCACCACTGCTCAAAATGCTTCCATGATTCCCCCATGTTGGAGACTAATCCCAGTTCCTTGGGCTGACTTGGAAGACTCTTTGTGACGTGGCCCCGCTGACCTCCGTCCTCACCTTGGGGGCTTGAGTGCCAGCTCTTCTGACGGACTCTCACCCGTCTGTGCCTTTGCCCAGGCTGGTCCCACTGCCTGGAATGCCATTTTCTTCTTGTCTTCTGGTGAGCACGGAGTCATTGGCTCACCTGTTCCCTCCACTGAGAAGTGTCACTCTATCCCTTCACTCTCCTACCCCAGGGGACCTTCCTCTGGGGTCACCCTGTTAGGGTACCTGTGTCACTCTCTTATGGTCATCGTTAACTCCTCTGGGAGCTTCTGAAGGAGGTGTGGGGAATGAGCTAGCACCTAGGTCTGTCCCGCTCCACTCACCAGATGATATGGTTCAGGATGGAGTTCACCAGGTTGCCGAGTATGGGGATGCCCCCGGCTGGCTTCTCCCGTATGGTGCTGAGCAGTGGCAGCTGCTGGAGGATGTTGACGGCGTTGTGATCCTTCAGCTCCTGTGTCAGCCCTGGAGGCAGATCCTAGAGATCAGGGTCCAGCAGGAGGGGCAAGACGGACGGCATGGCAGTGGCTTCAGGCTGGGAGAGGGCATCGCTCAGGGCTACCTGGACCCGGACGTAAGGGCAAGGGGATGGATGACCTTCTGCTGTGGAGACGTGGCCTTGAGGATGATGGTCTAGATGAGCCGTTTTCACATAAAGACGAAGGTAGGGGCATAGGTGGGACCATTCACGCTCCGAGCATTGCCAGCCTCTGCGGGAACACTGGCCAGGATACAGGCATATGGACCTGCATCCCTCCCGCCAGCCGGCAGCAAGCTCTGGAGCCAAGAGGCAGGGAACCCACAAGACCGTGTTGGGGCTGGTTTTGCTGCCAAAACACACTTGCTAACAATTCTCTGGCACCCACATCATATGGGCCTGTTGTCCAAAGAGCCTCAGGTGCCGAGCTGAGATAGGAGAAGCCGGGAGTCCTGGGTTCTGGTCCCTGCTGGACTTTCCCCCCGCGGCCAGAGCCCATTTGGCTTGTATGAAGAGCAGGTCAGAAGTTCCAGCTGCTCCAGAGGCAGCTCCAGAAGCAGCCCTCAGCCCATGACTGATGGGAATCGTGGTATAAATACCCCAGCTCCCTCAGCCCGCAGGCAGGATGACCCAGGTGTGTGTCCCCCACTGTGTCCCAGAGTCCCTGTGTGTTACTGCCTCTTGGCAACAAAGCCGTCTTTTTGTCTGCTCCGTGACGATGGAGGTGGGCCCCATAAATATTCCTCCTCTGCCAGCTGGCAAAATGTGGAGGCTTGTCCATGGAGTCTCTGGAGGGACGTAAAGAAGGAAGGGGCCCAGTGGAATCATGGAATTTAAGGGAAGATCTTGGAATCGTGGACTCTTGAGATCATAGACACTCCTAATCTTTATAACTCATCCTCTCGAGTCTCACCCTGGATCTGGGATCGCAGCTGTGCCTTGCACACCCCCAGTGATGGGGGACTCCCTCCCTCCTTCAGAGGGCCACTCCACCTGCCCTCTTGCCTTATGGCGGTGAGGCTTGGGCAGCGGAGACTTACTCTCTTTGATGACTTCACGGCCGAGGCTAAGAACCGCAGGGGGGCGGAGGGTGGTTTCAGCCAAAGTCACTGCCAGCAAACCACAGAGGAGGGTGAAGGTTAATGGGCCAGCCATCTTTCTGGGGATCGGTGAGCAGCGCGTGATAGGTGAAGGAACCTGGGGTGAGCACAGAAGGCCCTGTTAGCCGGGCAGAGAGGTCAAGGACAGGCCCACCATGCCTGGTGACTTGGGGCATAAAGTCCAGAAGAGGCTGTTTAGTGAAGTGGTTAAGAGTGTGGGCTCTGCAGCCCAACTTTTGGGTCTGTGTCCTGCCTCTGCCACTAGGTGCTAGTTGTGTGGCCTTAGATAATCAGTTTAGCCTCTCTGCCTCAGTTTTCTCATCTAGCAAATGGGCCTAATGAAATAGTACCTGCCTTCATAGAGTCTGGCACTTAAAACCCTCTGCAATCCAACCTTGGCCAGCTTCACCTCCTGCTTAGTCCCCTCTTGCTCTATAAAGTTCCAGTCATTCCAAACTGCTCGAAGTTCCCAGAATATAACCCCATTCTCTCCTGTTTCTGTGCCTTTGTTCTAACTCTTCCTGCTTCCGGTAGTGTGTTTCCCCTTCCTTATCTGCCTGCTGAACTCTTATTCATCCTTTCAACTCTGCGCACATTTCCCTTTCTCTGTAAAGTTTTTCCCTTCCTGCAGTCAGAGGCCCTGGACTATGCTTGGAGAAATGCTGCCTTGGGGGCTGCTGTGTGCCCAGGACAGGAAGTTTGGAGAAAGGAGGGCGACGCAAAGTGGGCGGGAAATTTGCTTGATTGATATGAAGGGGACTGAGAAGGGATTGGCGGCTGCTTGAACCCAGGGAGAGAAGGGCAGAGAGAGGGAGGAAGAGGCCCGTGGGTGCCTCCTGGCAGAGGGACTTGGCTGCTCCTTGGCTGCTCTGTGCCCTCCATGGGCAGAGCATCAGCCCCTGGAAGCTGGTCCTGAGCCCTCCAGCCTGCACCCTGGCTCAGTCTCCAAGCCCCCAGGCAAACCTCTGCCTCCTGCTTGGAGGGAGGGAAGATGCTGACCTGGAGATCCAAGCCCTTGCTCGGCTCAGCATGTGGGTTTCTTGCTGCCAAAGACAAGCATGGCATCTGGATGGCATGTGTCTCTCGGCTAGGGCAACATGAGCTCTCCGAGACACTTGCTGTAATGGTTCAACATCTGTCTCCCAGACTGGGCTGTGAGCTCTGGGAGGAGTGTTGGGTCTACCTGCTCCCCATTGTGTCCCAAGCACCTGGCATTGTGTCCCAAACACCTGTGGGTGTCTGATAAATAAATGGTTGCTGAATGAATGAATGGCCTCGGGAGCCTTGGGGAAACGGGGAATCTGAGCCAGCCCAACCGAGCAGGTCTGGGCCATCAAGACTGAGAGTGGAGGAGAAATATCATGGGCCTCAGGGCCAGATAGACCCGAGCTGGAGGCCTGCTGCTACCACTTGCTGTGTGATCTTGGGCAAATGACTTACCCTCTCTGAGCCTCAGTTTTCCATCTGTAAAAATAAGGGGTAATTATAGTACTTGTATCACAGCGTTGTTGGGAAGATTGAATGAGCCACAAGTGTTCATGAGTATTGGCTGTTTTTATGATGATGGTAGTATAACTAATACTGGGGTCAGAAGGAACCACCTCGGAATCAAAGCCAGAAGGTAAGAGAGGTGGTGCCCAGCACCCTGCTTTTCTGCCCAGGAAGCCCCCACCCCACTCCATAATCTTTTTCTTTCAAACACCCTGACCCTATTTCCCTTCATTATCTTTGCACACCACCCTGTCCTCTGATCAGAGTGCTCAGGGAGCCAATAGTATGGTAGCATCCCCTCCTGTGGAAAAGGGTCTCCTCCCCAGATCCAAGCACCATACCCACACCCGCCACATCATGCCTCACCTCCTGGCCTTTGCTTATGCAGTTCCCTTTATAATGGGATGCCTTTCTCTCTTCCTTTGTCCAGCCAACTTCTGCTTGGCTTCTCAAGTGACATGCCACCTCTTCCAGGAAGCCTTTCTTGACTGCTCTTTACCACAATGTCCCTGGTCTTTCCTTGAGCACAGCATGTATCACACTGGCCCATGTTGGGAATTACTTGAGGGCCCGGTTAGTCTGATACTTCTCTTTGTCCCCAGAATCACTCCAGCATAGAGCTGGGCACAGAATAATTGGTGTGTGCAGGGTGGGTTTATGTCATTGGGATCAGGCCAAGGAAAGACTCAGCCAGTCCAATTCCTTCGTCACTGCTCTTTGGTCTTCTGGGCAAGGGAGCTGAGAGCTGAGAGCCTCTACCCTCTACTAGGAGGGTCCTAGTGGACTAAGGGAGCTTACCTCCAGGACAGACCTCCCTCCTGGTCTTGACCTGACTGCAACAGGTGTCTCCAGCTTAGAACCTTTCTGGTGCCCTAGGCTTTCAGGCCGTTTCCTACACCTTTACCTGGACACGCCGGAGTCCTCAGTCTTCTCTCCTCGGACACTGGGTCTGGAAGTCTAACCTTATATCTTACACACCCCAGTCTGGGAAGTCACCCTTTGCATTTGGGCTGAGACCTTGGGCTGGGCTGAGGTCTCCAAGGTAAATATTTGTAGCTGCTGGTGAACCACATCCCTGCCTGGAGGCAGCCTTGGGACTCCAGCTTCCCAGGATTTGGAGAGAGGAGGGTCTGGGCCGCCATGAGGGGTGGGCGGGGCGCTGGGGCACCTGGCAGAGGAACTGAATCAGGCACAGTGTGGCCTGTGAAAGGGGCTCCCTGCCTTCTGGACAGTCACTCCCACGGGGACAATGATGAGAACGGTAGCAGTGACGATGTATTAAGCACCTACAACATGGCAGGTGCCACCCTAGGCTTTACATTGGTCGTGTCAATGGAGCCTCGTCCCCACCAGGATCAGTACCATTATCACAACGTCACCACGGAGGAACCTGCCTCACACAGTCAGCAAATGGCAGAGCCAGGATTCAGCCAGAACTCTGACTTCAAAACCTATCTGGGGATGTCTCTACAGCTTGGCAGATATAAAAGGTCCTGAGGACAGTCTGGGTCCGAGTCCTAGCTCCGCCATTTCCATGATATGTGACTTGGGGGACATCCCCTAACTTCTCCAAGTCTCAGCTTTTCATCTGTGAAATGGGAACAATAGTAGCACCCACATACTAGTATGCTGAGAGGAGCACAGTGGACATGGCTCAGAGCATAGGTCCTGGCACAGAGTACGTGCTCAATAAATGTGAGTGGTTGTTGCTATGTTATCACTGCTTGTAATAGGATGGGCCTTTCTTTGCTGTGTGACCCTGGGGAAAGTACTTCACCTCTCTGGGCCTCAGTGTCCTCATCGATAAGGTGGGGATGATATAGTAGCACCTCCCACACAGGCTGCTGAGAGCGTGAACTGAGGTGCATGCTCACGTAGCACTTAGCAAGTACTTTCAGTGATTCACTGGGCAATGATTATACCCACTGTGCCTTGCGTCCGCCTTCAGGAATCTCCGCGAACATGTGTGGAACAAATGAGTAATGAGGCATGCCTGCGAACCGAGGGAACAAAGCCATGGTCCCACAGGACCCCTATCACCCACCGCCTGGGTACAAACCTTGCCTCATTTAACCTGCGGGCACTCAGACAGGTGTCGGCAGCCCCGGGCTCACCAAGGGCACCTGAGGCTCAGGGAGGTGGGTGACTTGCTCCAGGTCCCACGGCCAGGGCTGCCAGAGCTGGGACTGGAGTCCAGTCTACCTAGTCCAGACCACAAGTTCTTTCCACCCACTGTCCTTTCCCCAAATGACTCCAGGCCAGTGTCGGGAGGGTGGGATGTGAACATGGCCTTTTGACGTGATCTGGGGAGGCATCCTTGCTGCCCTGCTTCGATTTGTGGCTTGTGGCTCAGAGCTGAGAGGGCCATTGCTGAATCTTGCAGGGGGACAAGAGAGCGGCAGTGAATGCCCCGAGGCCCCTCAGTGTGTGGGTGGCCTGGCCCTGGCCCCTCTCCCCCTCCTGGAGTTGTCAAGGGGGAAAAGGCAAGAGCATTTGCTATCCTGCTGTGTGTGCAAATGTGCCAAACACCCAAAGACGAGACGTTTTGGGAGTAAGGGAGGCCTCCTGGAGGGGTCTTGCCAGTCCCTTGGGCGCGTCTCCAGAGAGCCAAGTGCTGCCTCTTGTGCTCCTCGGCTGGTCATGCCTGCTGCCTGTGAACAATGCCCCTCTGTGGGAGGCCTGCGTCCAGTGCCAGGGCCTGGGCCTGCCTTAGCTCCTGCTTCCTGCCTCTTGGCTCTGATACACTCGCTGGAGTCACCATGCACGACTCCTCTCTGTTGGCCTGACACACCTTGGAGCCCAGGGCCGGCATGGCCCTGTGCTCAGTGCCGCTCAGCACTCCCATCAGACTGCTGACGGCCTTTCTGTCCCGCTCTCACCTCTTTCCAGCTCCCAGGCCTTTGCTTGTGCTGTGTCCTGTTCCTGGAATGCCTGGTCCATTCCCTCAAAGGTCCATCTTGCCCCATCTGGGCAGCAGGACAGGGGAAAGCCTTTGGAGTCTGACAGATGTGGTTCAATCCTTGCTCTTGGGTTCATCAACTGTGAGGCCACGGGAAAATTGCTTCCCTCTGTGAGCCTCTGTTTCCTCAGTTGTAAATTAGGACTGTTTTGACAGTCACACATTCTTGGAACATCAGAGAGTTCAGTAAATGGTAAATGCTGTTATTATTGTTGGAATATTAACGTCACTGATCTTCAAGGCCTAATTCAGAAGGCAAGATCTGCATAGAGCCGCCCGACTGTTGCCCCACCTGGACCGATATCCTCCCGGGAGCCCCCAAAGTACAAATTATTTACTCTCTTGGGATTTGGATCCTCTTCTGCCTTGAGAGATGTCCACTTTATCCATCCACCCATCTATGCATTCACTAATTCATTCCAGTCTCCTCTCTGGTCTCCCTCTTCCCACCCTTAGTCCCCGCCCCCCCCCAACCCCCCCAAAATCCAATTTCCACCCAGCAGCCTGAGTTAGCTTTTAAAAAATTACTCAGATTTTGCCAC
>NW_024412427.1:12323592-12582234 GCF_014898765.1 Herpailurus yagouaroundi
CAAAGGCCTCTGTGGCTCTTACAAGAAAATCCAAGCTTGACAAGGTCCCACCTGGTTGGCTGCAGCCCGCCTCTCAGGGCTCATCGCTCATCACTTTGCTTCTCTCTCCTCTCACTCCTACCTCAGGACCTTTGCACATGCTGAGCCCTCTCCCAGGAGTACTCTTCTCCCAGCTTGGCTCCCTCTCATTCCCCAAGCCTCAGCTTCAGTGTCCCCTCCTTGGAAAGGCCTCCTTACCTGGCCACCCTTGCTAAGGTAGGGGTCTTCTTGCTCTTCTCTCTCACTGCTCACTGATGGGTGTCCCCACCGGCACTCAGGTCTGCAAACTAGCACCATGGTTCCACGGATGATGTCACATACTAAGAAAAGGGGCCAGAACACAGTGCAAGCCGATAGCCAAGAACCAGTCGCACCACCCTTGGTTCTGCCATGTGGAGGCTTCTGACCCAGATCAAGGTGATAAAGAATCATGAGGGCAAAGAAGGAAGGTCTGTGAGGATATTTCTTTTTTTTTTTATTCAAAAAATTTTTTCTAAATGTTTTTATTTATTTATTTTTGAGACAGAGAGAGACAGAGTGTGAGCAGGGGAGGGGCAGAGAGAGGGCAAGGCACAGAATCCGAAGCAGGCTCCAGGCTCTGAGCTGTCAGCACAGAGCCCGACGCGGGGCTCGAACTCACAGACGGCGAGATCATGCCCTGAGCCAAAGTCGGACGCTCAACCGACTGAGCCACCCAGGCACCCTGTGAGGGTATTTCTTTCTTTTTTTTTTCTTTAATTTTAATTTTTTATTTTTTAAAATTTCCACCGAAATTAGTTAGCATATAGTGGAACAGTGATTTCTGGAGTAGATTCCTTAGTGCCCCTTACCCATTTAGCCCATCCCCGCTCCCACATCCCCTCCAGTAACCCTCAGTTTGATCTCCATATTTATGAGTCTGTGAGGGTATTTCTTATGAGACAGCTACAGCTGTGGTCCCTCTTCCCACTCTCCCGGTGAGGAGAGAGGGGCATCTGCCCAGGGACATGCAGTGGCCTGGTTTCTATCTTCTGCCTGAGAGAAAGAGGCTGTGAGCTGCTGTCACAGTGGGCAGAGTGGCTTCTGAGGAAAATTCTGGCTCTGGACAGAGTCAAAGCTTGTGTGTATGCTTTTCCAAGGACCCTGCAGGACAGCGGTCTAGTTTGGGGTTGGTTTAAGTCCTTTGCAACACCATCTCCTGGACAGGTGCGGAAAGGATTCTAGAGAGCCAGGGGCTGGGGGTGGCATGCAGGGTGGTCAGCCACTGGCGGGGCTCTGCCCTTGTCTGGGGTTGCAGCTCAAGAGGCCTGGCAGGGAGGCTTGAAAATGCCCTCAAGAAGGTGCCCATGAGAGCTCAAAACATTTTTTGCCTCCCTAGAGATGAGAGAGCCATCTTGCAGTACTAACAGCCAAGGGAAACCTGCCCCCTTTTCCTCTCTTTTCTGACTGTGCTCCATCCCTGGATGGAGCCAGAGAGAAAGGGAACAGGTGTGTGTGTGTGTGTGTGTGTGTGTGTGTGTGTGAGAGAGAGAGAGAGAGAGCACATGAGCCTCTCTCCCCTGTCTGTACCAAGCCAGTCCATAGAAGCCTTGGTTTAGGGCTGGGGAGAGAGTGTGAAATCAAAGATACCGAAAGCTGGACACACAGCCACAGCAAAGTTTCAAAGTAGAAAAGACCACTTCCATTCTATAGATCACCAAACTGAGGCCCAGAAAGGATAACACCCACGGGATTAACACCTCCATTTTCCAGACGAGCGAGGTCCTTGGAGAAGGGAAGTGACGTGCCCAGGGTCCCACAGCCATAAAATGTGGACCCAGGATTTGGACCCAGTTCTGTGTGACTCTGGAGCCTATGACATGTCCCTTTGTCCCAGCTGACCCCATCACCTCCAGCTGGGACAGGGACATCCTTTTCTGAGGAGTCCATGGTCCTGTGGAGAACCAGAGTCTGTGAGGACATGGCTGGGCTGGACAGATGAAAATCCGGAGGACTTACACACTGTTACCATCTTGGAAGGCAAGATGGAAGTCTCCTTCAAAGCTCTCCTGAGTGGGCTCGGGTCCTCAATTTAAAAGGGCTTTGTTGGCACCAAAGGTACCATGAGAGTGGCAGAAAGATTTCACCTCTTGCGCCCATCCCATTGCCTGGTAACGGCTGTTGCAGTCCTCGGGGGTCTGGACTCAGCGGAAGAGCGTGATGACGGACTCGCAGTGTGGCCACGAGCCATATCGACGTGTTGCTCTTGCCGAGTGCCACCTGCGTTCTGGTTGAAGATTTTGCGTTTCCTTGTAGAACATCAAGGAGATAACAGAGCGGAGAGAAAACATGCAGACAACATGGAGTTTGCTGATGCTTTTGGACACGTCAGTTCTTCTCTCTGGGCCTTAGACTCCCCAGCTGTCAGGTGAGGACGCCGGGCTTCTTGATGCTGGAGGTCAGACTGGCTCAGGCAACCTTTGCTTATGGCAGAGGGGGTTCACTGAATTAGCAGGGAGGAACGGCCTGTTCCGGAGGACACGTCTGTTCTCAGGAAGGCTCACTCCCGTTGACCCAGGGCCAGTGTGGGTTCTGTCTGAGGGACCTGTCCAGTGGCGTGGGCCAAAGGAACTGTTAGGCGGCCCAGCACAGCATTATGCACAACAGCCCTAAGGGGGGACCAGCTTAAATGTCCAGCAACAGGGGACTCATCAAATAAATTGTTTATTTTAGAAAGTTACTTCTGTTTTTTAGAAAAAAAAAAAATTTTTTTTTCATCTAGAAAAAATACTGGAAGGAAACTCACCAAAATGGTAACAGTGTTCATTTCTTGGAAGTGTCATCACAGGTGACTTGTACCACCTTCCTTGTGTTTTCAGAATTGAGAACATTTTCACACTGAATACATTTTTTTGGATCAGCAAACAGCCCCATGAAATGGCTTGAAAATGAGTAAATAAAAGTTGGGTGGAGAACAGGGGAGTGGAGGAAGTCTCATTCCTTTCCCAGCATCACCCACAGCCCCCACCGCCCAGGATTTCAGGGAGACATGGGTGGCAGACGGGCCGGCAGATAGACAGATGGATAGATAGCCGTTCCAACAAAAGCCCAGTCACGCCAGTCCCGGAACCACCACTGAAACTTCACGGGCGTAATCCCTCTTTTGTGGGACGGGAATAGATTCAGTGCAAACAAGCATTGGCTAAGCCAGACGTCTAACTCTTCCCAGGGAGACAAAGACCAGCTATGCCCTGCCCTTGTAGGGCTCACAGTCAAGGTGGGGGTCCACACAAGGTGGGGGACACACAGTGGGTGTGTCCCACAGGGACGGAGAGGTCAGGCTTTGGGTCATGATCAGGGTCAATGCAGGCAGAGGGATAAGCGTGGTGACTTTCCCCAACTCAGGCAGCGTGGGACAGGGTAGAGGTCAGCTAGGTGTTGGTAAGTGCCCTTAGAAGGGGAAGCCCACGGTGATAGTGCAGTAACTGAGGTGAGACCAGGCCCACTGCACCAGGTGCTGTGATGGAGGTCAGCACAGGACGTGTCATCAGGGCCAGAGTGTGGGGCACAGGCAAAGGGTGTCAAAGGGTAGAGGAGGGAGGTGATCAGCGCTGTGAGGGGGGTCCACATGCACCTAGAATGTGACAGTTGCCAACAGCTCAGAGGGCATGCGCTGCCTGACTGGGGACGAGGGTAGATCAGAGAAGGCTTCACGGAAGGGGTAACATTTGATCTGGGCTTCGGGGATAATGGTAAGAGGCTGATAATGAGGGCTAGGAGAGGAGGGCTTTCCAGGAGGAGGGGCAAATGAAGGAGGTGGGTTTTGGAAAGAGAGACTCTGGGGGTCTCATCTAAGTCTTGTGACGGAACAGAGTAGGTGGTAGGGAAGCAGGCTGGGCCATCTGCACCAGAAACTAGACCACAGGTTGGAGGTGAAGTGGGGCTGGGGTCCTGGTCGCCCCTTGGCACACCCTGGAGCCTCCCTCGGGGCAGGGGCCAGTCTGGTGTGACCTCCGAAACCAGGCCTCCAGGACCCTGCTTGTCTGAACACCCTGGCCTCAGCTGTCTTGAGGCCTCTCTCTCTCTGTCACACACAAGCTGGTTTCTGTACATTTTGGCCTCTTTTTTCTGTCCTCTTTCCTCTGCCTCTCTCTGTCCCTGCCTCTGTCCATCTCTTGCCACCTCAGAGGCCCAGGAGGGAGCTGGAGGAGCCCTGTGGAGAGCACAGGTGTTGGCACTTTGAGAGGCGATCCCCCACCGACCCCCCTCCCCCCTCCCAGCTACCCACGGGTGGCCTTGGCCAAAGTGCCGCCAGGAGGGGCTGGAGCCCTGCCCTCGTCCCTGAGCAATGACTGACTTGCTGGCTCAGTTGTGGACCTTGAAAGGAACCACCCAAGCATATGAGCACTCGCTCCCTGTCCAGGCCCTGTTCTGGCACCCCGTTAACTCTTTTACACGCAGACGACAGTGGCTGTGGCAAGTGCTTCCTTAAAGCCCAGCTGGGGCTGCGTGAGGGCGCTCTTAATATGAAGATTTCTGTGAAGATTATTTTAGTCGTTATTGTTGACATTGTGTAGCTGTAACTGGAAAAACTAAGTGGTTTTACAAGCTGGGAGTTGTTATGAGGACTGTCCTTTGGAGTCTGTCTTTAGAAACAGTGTCTGGGTGTGTGATATGTGTGCGAGCTGGAAAGTGGGGGTTCCCCTGGGAGGTGGGGGTTCCTGGATCAGGCCTCTGAGAGCAGCTGAGGCTCCAAGTGGGGAGCCTCAGTTTCAGGGCCTCAGAGGTTCAGCCTCATGACCTCCCAAATGGTCACCCTTAGAGGCAGCCTCTCAGGGGTGACCAGGTCAGGAGGTGGGAAGGCCCCCCTGGGCAGACCTGGGGAGGTACCTGGGAGCTGGAGACTTGTTATGTGTGTGTGGGCCTGTGCAGGTTAGGGGTCTATCTGCAGTATTTCTTCCTGACTTCCTCATTCTCTCTCTTTAAAAATTTTTTAAATGTCTATTTTTGAGAGAGAGAGAAAGAGAGAGACAGAGACAGAGACAGAGCACGAGCAGGGGAGGGGCAGAGAGAGGGAGACACGGAATCTGAAACAGGCTCCAGGCTCTGGGCTGTCAGCACAGAGACTGATGTGGGGCCTGAACCCACGAACTGTGAGATCATGGCCCGAGCCAAAGTCAGACACAACCAACTGAGCCACCCAGGTGCCCCTCCCTCATTCTCTTTAGTAGCTCAGGACTGGTGGGACAGACAGACACAGTCAGCCAGCAGGTCACTGGGCTGGTCAGCTAGTTGTATTTCACACCCTTTGTGTGTGGACACAATTCTGGGTGCTTTGGGCGAAGCAGGGAGCAAACAGACTGTGCCCCCTGCCTTCCCGGGCTCACATTCTCCTCGAGAGAGAGAGAGAGAGAGTGAGCCAGAAATGGACAAGGAAATATAAAAACACAGCACTCACTTGTCTCAGTCGTGAGGACAGAGATCAAAAATAAGAAACAGGTATGGAATGCTCAAACCATCAGAGCTGCAGGAGGGTTTGAGTGGTTTTAGCCCCTCGGGGAACTAGATGCCCTCCCCTAACACCACACACACACACACACACACACACACACACACACACACACACACCAGGAAACTCTCCCCTTGTTCTGCTTCCGAATTTCACACGTTTCCTTTCTTTGCAATGCAATTTTGGGGGCTGATTATGTATGGAAGGAGGGCTTGTCTGAGGTACAGAATAGGAATGGCCCTACCATTTCTGAGTGCTTACTGCCTGCCAGACTGAGCCTCTGGCCAGCCAGTTCACTCTCCTCCCCTCGTCGTACAGATAAGGGATTGGAGGTGCGGAAAGGAGGGTTGACTTGCTCAAGGTCACACAGCTCCCCGGATAAGAGGCCAGGATCTGAACTCTGGTCCATCTGACTCCGAAACTGGCACTCAGTCTTTTAGCCACCACCTCCCGCACGCCTGTTGTTGGGGTGCTGTCCTTACCTGCCTGCCACATCTGCCTTTACGGTTTGCAGTGTCTGCCAATGCCTGGGATCACTATCTATTCAATGTGCATTCAGGTAAGTGGAGTCACGTTTGAAAACTTAAATACATTTGATTTTCTATTTCTTACGTAAATTGCATAACATTACCCAAAGTGAGAAAACAATACTGCTTCCCATAAATCAGAGGTGACAACACGACCTTAGCGGTCACAGTGGGTATTAGATGCTATAACTAAGCTTAGTGAGCACTTACGCGCCCTTTGCTTGCATTATTAAATGGGACCATTTAACCCCACGCTGATGCCTGGAGGTGGGTACTGTTTTATCCTCATTTTTCAGATAAGGTTCGGATGAGTCCCTTTACAAGAGGCGAGATATTTTTTCTAAGGTCGCGGTGAAAACAAGCAGAAACACATGGTTGAACTCTGGCTAGCCATGTTGTCCGCTCGAGGCACCTGGAGAGAATCCAGTGTTTGGAGAGGTGTTGAACTAGTGTTCTGCTGAGCCCTTTGTATTGGAAGGGTGGAGAAAGAATAGGAAGGTGAAACACTTTCTCATGCTCGCTGATGGTGTGAGAGGCAGCTCCACTTCTGGAAAAGCTGCACCAGGTTATCTATCACGTATTTAAGAGTGCTTTGGAGCACTTTCTGAGTGTGCGTGAGCCGGATCACAAATATCTTACCCCCGTGAGGCAGTTGTGTTCACTGGCACTAGCAGAGGCTCTAACACCCAGATGAAGTGAGTTCTTTGCACCTTTTCTGGCCTTGCAATCTCTGTGGATTGACAGCGTCTTGTGCTTTGCTTATCTTGACTTCCCGGGGCCCGGGAGGGGAGCAGGGGGACCCATCAGGCACCTCACTCGAAGTCACCCATGTGGATTGGGTTCCTGTGCTAACATTTACTACTAAGTCACCCAGTCCTCCAGGAGACGAGAGAGGCGAACCAGCAGACCCATCTGAAGTGGGGGGGAGGGGGCATCGCAGAGCTGCATTTCCTGTCTGCACAGTACACATAGCCAGACCCATCATCCCTCCCCACAACGTTTGTGCCAGTTTCCATTTGTACCCGCAGAGTATGAGCACTCTTGTCCCTCCACTCTGGCACCGACATATGGTGGTGTCTCTTCCTTTCAATTTTAGTCTTTCTGGTGGGTGTGCTGATGCCATCTTTCCATGAAGCGTGCCCCTGGCTTGGTATGGTGTTCAGGAGGAAGTCCAGCTCTCAGCCTTGGCTCTGTGTCCTCCAACGTCCAGCCCTTCTCTGTCCAGCCTCCCCTTTAACTTTCCTACCATATTCACCTGAGCGTGTGTTTTTCCTTCACACATCCGGTCAGTTCATTCTTTCTCTGCTTTTTTCACGGCTGGTTCTTCAGCCTAGAATGTGCTCCTGCCCTTACTCATCTGACCACCTCCCAGTAATCTTTTTAGACTCACCATATGTGTCACCGCCTTCGTGCAACCTTCCTGGACATGTCACTCAGAGGAAGTCATTTCCTCCGTAGTGCCACGAAGGTCCTTTCCAGCTATTTCTCCTGCAGCTTTGATTACCCCGCTCTGTAACTGCCTCACCCTCTAGACTGGGAACTCCCTGAGCAGAGACACCCGTCTGACCCATTGCCGTGTTTCTAGCACCCAGCACAGAGTCCGCACATACTAGGAGCTCGGGACACATTTCACGGCATTGACAGAGGCGGCCATGGTAACGGCACGGCTGCTGACAGTTGCCACATGCTCACCTGTGCTGGGCACATCGACTCCCTCATTTAATCCTCACCACTCCCCTGTGGGAGGGAGAGGTCTTACCATCCCTGTGACACAGGCGAGAAACGTGGGGGCCTAGAGAGATGAGGAGACCTGCTCCGGAAAACAGCCACGAATGCGTCAAAGCTGGAAAATGTCTGCGCACCTTCTCACCGCTTGGGCGTCTGCTCAGATGTCCCCTCCTTGGACGGGTCTTCTTGCATTTTCTTCCTGCACTGCCCACCCACAGCCCCAATCTCTCTCCATCACAGACCCTCACTTTCTGGCCTTCTTAGCCCCCATCACAGCCATCAATGGTCCTTTTTACTTATTCATTGATGTGCTTCTTGTCTGTCCCCCCAACCCTGGACAGTGAGCTCATGGGAACTGTGACTTTGTCACGGCCACCACGTCGCCCCAGCAGACTGCCACACTGTGTGGCAGACAGTAGGAGCTCAATACGCGCTGACTGGAAGCAGATCAATGGGTACTCGTACTCTTTTTTAAAAAGTTTAAGAAACAGGTATAAAGAAGATATGTAGATAGACTTAAGGATTTGTGCATTTCAAGCTGTATAACTTTTATCTTAAAGTTAAAAAACATAAGCAAATATTGAACTCTGTAGTTAAAGAAATGAGTCCTGAAGTGTTTAGAGGTAAAGTGAACTGCTATCTGCAGTTTACTCTGAAATGCATCAAAAAACAAGATTCTTGGATGGATGAAACGATGGATAGACAGACACGTGATAGGGCAAGCACAGAAAACCATTAATTATTGAAACCAAGTAGTAGGGCTAGAGGTGCTTATTATGCAATTATTTCAAATTTCCTGTATGTTTGAATATTTTTGTAACAATGAAATGTTGAGGGACAAGTCATACATGAACGGGATGATATTCCACCAGTACAAAGGATACTGAGTGAAACACAGACAAATAGTCTCCTCACCCTCAACCCACTATACTGCCTGGAGGGTTTCTTTTTCTTTTTCTTTTTCTTTTTTTTTTTTCATTTTTAGAGACAGTGAGAGACAGCTGGGAAGAGGGGCAGAGGGAGAGAGAGAGAATCTGAGGCAGGTTCCAAGCTCAGCATAGAGCTCGATGTGTGGCTCTATCCCACGACCCTGGGATCATGACCTGAGCTGAAATCAAGAGTCAGATGCTCAACTGACTGAGCCCCCCAGGTGCCCCTGCCTGGAGTTTTAATATTTTTTAAAATGTTTCTTTATTTTTGAGAGAGAGAGAGAGAGAGAGGCAGAGAGGCAGAGGCAGAGTGTGAGCAGGGGAGGGGCAGAGAGAGGGGGAGACACAGAATCCGAAACAGGCTCCAGGCTCTGAGCTGTCAGCCCAGAGCCCGACGCGGGGCTCGAACTCACAGACCGCAAGATCGTGACCTGGCTGAAGTCGGACGCTTAACCAACTGAGCCACCCAGGCGCCCCCTGCCTGGAGTTGTAATCACTAGAAACGCTTCCTTGTCTGTGCTTCCAGAAAGGACCTCTCCTTTTACAACGATCACAAAGTACATTGCGTTTGCACCTTGTTCCCCTCATCCCTCATTAACGTGCGTTGGAGATTTTTGCACATCAACACATAACAGTTTTAGTATTTCATCTCATAGGGTGTATCATTCCATAGCTTTCCCCCCCTTATCTCCAGCCATGGGCGTCTCACCCACACTCCCTCGTCACTGCCTCCATGGCCCCTTCCAGCTATTTCTGCTGCAGCTGTGCTTGCCCTTAGGAAAGGAAGCATAAAGCACACCGCTGAGCTGTTCCACCTTGAGGCCCGGGGGCTGGCCTTTTTGACCCTCGTATCAGTCATTGACTGCTCCTGTCTGAAGGCAATTCTCTAGAGAAGGGGGCGCTGTCAGTAGCCAACCCCGACAGTGACTGGGGGTTGGCGCCCTGTAAAGAGGATCCGGGCGGGGCCGTGCCGGTGTCCACAGTCCATCCTGTGCACTGCTCAGTTTGCTACGCTTGTCATTCTATGTTCACTGTATCCATGCACAGCTGCTCCAGAATTCTGGGTGATCATTGTTATGGGCTGAAATGTGTGCCCCCTAATTCATGTGTTGAAGCTCTAACCCCAAGTACCTCAGACTGTGATCATATCTGGAGATAGTGCCTTTAGACAGGTGATTAAGTTAAAACGAGGCCATAGGGTGGCCCCGACCCAGTCTCACTGGTGTCCTTATAGAAAGAGGTGATGGGGCGCCTGGGTGGCTCAGTCAGTTGGGCGGCCAACTTCGGCTCAGGTCATGATCTCGCGGTCCGTGAGTTCGAGCCCCGCGTCGGGCTCTGTGCTGACAGCTCAGAGCCTGGAGCCTGTTTCGGATTCTGTGTCTCCCTCTCTCTGACCCTCCCCCATTCGTGCTCTGTCTCTCTATCTCAAAGATAAATAAACGTTAAAAAATTAAAAAAAAAAAAGAAAGAAAGCGGTGATTAGGACACACACAGGTGTCAGGGGCATGTGTGCACAGAGGGATGACCGACTGAGGCTGTGGCAAGAGGGCAGCCCTCTGCAAGTCATGGGGAGAGGCCTAAGGGGAAACCAATCCTGCCGGCACCTTGATCTTGGACTCCCAGAACCGTGAGAAGATGAATTTTGTAGTTTAAGCCACCAAGTCTGTACTATTTTGTTATGGTTGCTCTAGCAAACTGATGTATCATGACCCATGGGAAACTCACAACACTAACCAGACATAGTTGACTATGGGGCCTTAACTGATACTCATTATCCCCCTCCTCTACTGTCCATTCGAAATTACCCCGATCTGCCCCACTTCTGCTGGTCCAAGTGGTGGGCTGGTCACCTGAATGGATGATACCATATCAGGAACGCAGTGTTGGTCCCTGTTGTTAGCAGGTTGTATATTCAGTGGCAGTTAACTAGATCAGCCTCGGTGTCCCCAATCTTTACATCTTTACATCTTTATCTCTTCCAGATCCCTGACTAAACTATTAAGTCACTTGCTTCAGCCCGTGACACTAAATATTCAGTCATTTTTCTCTTTTCTCAAAGTGGATGACAAAGTGCGCTGCCTGAAGCTTAGCCTGCTGAGAGGATTTCCTCTCATTGCTCTTCCAAGGTCACCCCTGAGCGAGACTATGGTGAGCGCTGGGTTTTCTCTCCTCCATCAGCTGGTTATGGGGAATGCCTGCTATGGCCTCCCATGGCCATCGGTGTGAACTGAGGGAGGAGTGTCAGCGCAGTACTAGGAGGTGACGTAGGTGACATGGAGGGTCTGGGTCATGCTGCTTACTTATGCCCGCTGGATCTTCTGAAGCCCAAACTAGACATACTGCTTCTGTCTGGTCATGGATCGCTGCTGGTCCTGCCTGACTTTATGACTTGGTGGATAACGTGCCTAGTGCATGTTCACTTCTGGTCTCATAGTCAATTGATGCCCTACGGTCAGGTGCTTCTTTTCTACCAGCGCTCAGTTACATGTCAGGAGCTGTTTTTCTTTTCTCCTTCCCTTCCCTTCCCTTCCCTTCCCTTCCCTTCCCTTCCCTTCCCTTCCCTTCCCTTCCCTTCCCTTCCCTTCTCTCTTCTCTTTTCTCTTTTATTTATTTTGAGAGAGAGTGTGTAAGTGAGGAAGGGACAAAGAGAGAGAGAGAGAGAGAGAGAGAGAGAGAGAGAGAGAATCCTAAGCAGGCCCCACACCACCAGCACAGAGTCCGGTGTGGGTCTCGAGCCCACGAACTGCGAGATCATGACCTGAGCCTAAGTCGGATGCTTAATCGACTGAACCACTTGGGCGCCCCCAGGAGCCACTTTTTCAATAGTATACGGATCACAGCTGAAGATGGCATGGCCTTGACCCGGAATTCTAGCAGGCTTCTCTGTGACTCCCTTAGTGGGATGTGTCAGACACTCCACATGGTTTCTTTCTCTATCACAGATACTTCTAGTACCATGAGGTCAGCCTGGTCACATGGTTCCAGCAACAGCACTGCAGAGCCTTTTTATTGCTCCAGACCCCACTCCAAACTAGCATAGTAGATGCTCAATAAATATTCCCCTCTGTGGGGGAAGAAGTACAGGGCAGGAGTTATAAATGCAAATACCAGTAGGGCAAGGTTGCCAGAAAAAAATATAAGCAGTCATTTAATTATTCTGGCCAGAAAATATGCAGGAAGCTTACTTAAATTTGAACTTTAGATGAATAATGTATCAGTTTAAGTATATTTCTTGCCATATTTGGGACATACTTACACTAAAAATTATTCATTGTTTACTGAAATTCAAACTTAACTGGGTGTCTGGTGCTTTTATTTATTTAAAAAAATTTTTTTTAAACTTACATCCAAGTTAGTTAGCATATAGTGCAATAATGATTTCAGGAGTAGATTCCTTAATGTCCCTTACCCATTTAGCCCACCCCCCCTCCCACAACCCCTCCGGTAACCCTCAGTGTGTTCTCCATATTTATGAGTCTCTTCTATTTTGCCCCCTCCCTGTTTTTATATTATTTTTGCTTCCCTTCCCTTATGTTTATCTGTTTTGTATCTTAAAGTCCTCATATGAGTGAAGTCATAGGATATTTGTCTTTCTCTGACTGACTAATTTCACTTAGCATAATACCCTCCAGTTCCATCCATGTAGTTGCAAATGGCAAGATTTCATTCTTTTTGATTGCTGAGTAATACTCCATTGTATAGATATACCACATCTTCTTTATCCATTCATCCATCGATGGATATTTGGGCTCTTTCCATACTTTGGCTATTGTTGATAGTGCTGCTATAAACATGGGGGTGCATGTGTCCCTTGGAAACAGCACACTATATTCTTTGGATAAATACCTAGTAGTGCAATTGCTGGGTCGTAGGGTAGTTCTATTTTTAATTTTTTGAGGAACCTCCATACTGTTTCCCAGAGTGGCTGTACCAGCATGCATTCTTACCAGGAATGCAAAAGAGATCCTCTTTCTCCGCATCCTTGCCGACATCTGTTGTTGCCTGAGTTGTTAATGTTAGCCATTCTGACAGGTGTGAGGTGGTATCTCATTGTCGTTTTGATTTGTATTTCCCTGATGATGAGTGATATTGAGCATGTTTTCATGTGTCAGTTGGCCATCTGGATATCTTCTTTGGAGAAGTGTCTATTCATGTCTTTTGCCCATTTCTTCATTGGATTATTTGTGTTTTGGGTGTTGAGTTTGATAAGTTCTTTATAGATTTTGGACACTAACCCTTTATCTGGTATATCATTTGCAAATATCTTCTCCCATTCTGTCGGTTGCCTTTTAGTTTTGCTGATTGTTTCCTTCACTGTGCAGAAGCGTTTTATTTTTTATTATTTTTTTCTTTTTTCTTTTTTTTTAATTTATTTTTTCTTTTTTATTTTTTAAATGCTTAAACTCTGCAGTTTTTTTTTTTCAACGTTTATTTATTTTTGGGACAGAGAGAGACAGAGCATGAACGGGGGAGGGGCAGAGAGAGAGGGAGACACAGAATCGGAAACAGGCTCCAGGCTCTGAGCCATCAGCCCAGAGCCTGATGCGGGGCTCGAACTCACGGACCGCGAGATCGTGACCTGGCTGAAGTTGGACGCTTAACCGACTGCGCCACCCAGGCTCCCCCAGAAGCTTTTTATTTTGATGAGGTCCCAGTAGTTCATTTTTGCTTTTGTTTCCCTTGCCTCCGGAGACGTGTTGAGTAAGTTGCTGCGGCCAAGATCAAAGAGGTTTTTGCCTGCTTTCTCCTTGAGGATTTTGATGGCTTCCTGTCTTAAGTTTAGGTCTTTCATCCACTTTGAGTTTATTTTTGTGTATGGTGTAAGAAAGTGGTCCAGGTTCATTCTTCTTCATGTCGCTGTCCAGTTTTCCCAGCACCACTTGCTGAAGAGACTGTCTTTATTCCATTGACTATTCTTTCCTGCTTTGTCAAAGATTAGTTGGCCATACGTTTGTGGGTCCATTTCTGGGTTTTCTATTCTGTTCCATGGATCTGAGTGTCTGTTTTTGTGCCATGTCCAGTGCTTTCATTGGTAAATCTGGCAACCGTACTTTAGGGACTAAGCATTTAATTGCATAGGACAGTTTGGTGTGATAGGGTTCGGGGAAATAGTGAATACATTTACAGTCACACCCAATTGGAAAAAAAATCAGTATTTAAAATAATTTAAAGTAAAAATGACAAACAACGTACCAGATTTGGCCAGAGGCTCATGAATTGGTAACCCCTGGCAAAGAGCTTGGGCTCTAGAGGTTGACTGCTGGGATTAGAATCCTGGATCCTCTGCTCACAAGCTGTATGACCTTGAGCCTCAGAGGCTTCCTCTCTGTGAGGATTAAATAAGATCTGGCTTTGAAAGGGCTTAGCAAGTTGCTGGGCTCCTCGTTACTGCTAAACAAATGTTAATCTTCAAGATGACTGCTAGGTTGCCTTGCAACAGCGCCATCTAGTGGGCACAGGACAGGAATGCGAGCGCGAGCTGGTGCAAGGCTAGGATCCTGGGGGCTTTGGGGGGGTCCAGTAGCCAGGCTAGTAATGCACTGGAATACGGGTCCCCAAGCTCCTTAGATTATAGTCACTCACATATCAAATCCCCTCCACAGCTTCTGCCACACACCAGCCACCATAACCTTTATTTATTTAATATTCTCCTTCAAATTGTCTCCCTGTTTTTAAAGAAATCTATTCTAACAGGAAACGTTACAATTTTTAGTTAAATGCCCTAGCATCAACTTTCAGAAATAAAAGGCAGCCACATGGTGGCTTCACAAGGGAAACAGAAAAATGAAAACATTTTGGGTTTTCCTGGACAATGTGGCAAAAAGACGAACTGGAGCATCTCTCTGTCTCTCTCTCAATGGAGAGCTTGCCACAACAACACCCCAAGTATTAAAGACGGGCTAGCTTCCTACTGAGACTTTGTTCTGGCTGCCATCAGAAGAGGGGGGAAAGAATGAAAAAGGGAACAAGGACGTTCCCCCTTCGTGATTCAGCACCGCCTTCTCTGTGCAGGGTCTCACACAGCAGGGGCAGCACCTGTCGACACTGGAGGAGACACTGATGGGGGCAGACGTGTTGAAACTGGGCCCTTCATCTCCACTTTGACTAGAACATTCCTTTTTTTTTTTTTTAAGTTTGTTTATTTATTTTGAGAGAGAGACAGAGTGAGGGGAGGAGGAGCAGAGAGAGGGAGACACAGAATCCCGAGCAAGCTCTGTGCTCTCAGCGCAGACCCCGATGTGGGGCTTGAACTCACAAACGGTGCAATCATGACCTGTGCTGAGATTAAGAGTCGGAGGCTCAACTGACTGAGCCACCCAGGCACCTCTTCACTAGAGCACTTCTGCTTTTATGTGGTTGGAATGCAGTGAAAAGGAAAATTGCTATTAAACAGTCAAAACAGTACAAAATCCATACCTTGCACTGCAGCCATTTCTACTTCCTGTGGAGGCTGAAGAATTTATCCGAGGAGAAAAGGCTCGTTTGCTCAGGAAAATGGGCCTTTGGACCTTGAAGGCAATGCCCCTGGCATGGAGAGGGACGTAGTGGTTTTAAAACGTGTCCACAAATTCTTTAAGCCCCCTTTAAGAAGGGGGACTACTTAGTGATTCACTTTTTTTTTTAATCTTTATTTATTTTTGAGAGACAGAGAGAGAGACACAAAGCATGAGTGGGAGAGGGGCAGAGAGAGAGAGAGAGAGAGAGAGAGAGAGGGAGACACAGGATCCAAAGCAGGCTCCAGGCTCTGAGCCCGACGTGGGGCTCGAACTCACGAACCGTGAGATCATGACCTGAGGCAAAGTCGGCTGCTTAACCGACTGAGCCACCCAGGTGCCCCCTTAGTGACTCACTTCTAATGAAGAGATTATGACAGAAAATGAAGGTGTGTGATTTTTAAGACCAGCTCATAAAACCTGCAGCTTCCCTCTTTCCTCCTCTCTCAGATGGCTTGTTTCAGGAGAGGCCGCTGGCATGTTGAGAGGATGCTCAGCAGCCCAACGGAGAGATCTGGGTGGTGAGGACCGGAGGCTTCCAGCCAACCGCCATGTGTGTGAATCATCTCGGGAGAGGATTGTCCAGCTCTGGTCAAGCCTTTGGGAGATGCAGTGTTGGAAAACATCTTAACTGTAACCTCATGAGACACCTTGAGCCAGAAGACCCCAGCTAAGCCTTTTCTATATGTTCTTGACCCACAGAAACAGTGTGATAATAAATGTTTTTAAGCCACAAAGTTACGGCATAGTTTGTTAGACAGCAACAGATAACTAATACAAGGGGGAAACAGAGGGAGCCAAGTGTAGCTATAGTGCAAATAAAACAATGTCCTTTTTTGGGGAAAGGGTTTTCATCTGAGACAAGGACTCAACAGCTGAACTCTGGACTCTCCCATTTCACACTTTAGAAGATTGAGTCGCAAAGAAGAGGATGCCATGCATTGAGCTCCAGGTCACGTTGCTGTTAATCCTCAAGAGGGCCGTGGGATCTTGAGCCATCTTCAAGAGGAGGCTATTTTGCCTCCATCCAAGATCACGTGCAAGTGGGCGCTGGGTCTGGACCAGTGCTTGGCCTCTGGCTCCTACTCCACTGCCTTATCAAGTGCCCGGGCTCTCACCAGAGGAGCAGGAACCCTCCTCTGTACCCCTGCGTCCTTGGACTTGGAGGCTTGGAGGTGGGGAGACATGGATGCACGTTCCAGTTTGTCTTTGCATCCCCCCACATCACAGCCATCTTCCGTTCCTGTCTGTCTGCCCTGCTGACTTCAGCTCCAGCTCCAGACACAAAGACAACAGCCTAGCGGAGCCCATTTAAGCCACTCCCACGGTTCTGTGAGTTGTAGGGAGAAGGGGTCCCTACAAAGACCCCCCTCATATACATCACTCCTAGTGGTTCTGTACGGATCAAACCCTGATTGACCCTGATACCTCATTCTCCTTGTTTCCACTCTTGGATCCTGGTTGATTTGCTGTGAAACCAATGATTTCTTAAGAAAGATCTTGAAGCTAGCTAACTCAGGGCAGCAACGTTTCCTGAGCCAGGTCTTGTACACATTATTTTGTGTTTACAGTAATGATGCACTGGTACTGTTAGGCCCCTCTCCCCTCTTTTCCAGTGATGAAGTGAGGCTCAAATAATTTGCTTGAGATGCTCTTCCAGGAAATCGTTGGCATGAATGATAATAATAGCTTATGTTTCTTTTTTTTAATTTATTTTTATTTTTATTATTTTTTGATTTTTTTTAATGTTTATTTATTTTTGAGAGAGAGAGAGAGAGAGGATGGAAAGTGAGCAGGGGAGGGGCAGAGAGAGAGGGAGACACAGAATCTGAAGCAGGCTCCAGGCTCTGTGCTGTCAGCACAGAGCCCAATGCAGGGTTCGAACCTACAAACAGTGAGATCATGACTGGAACTGAAGTCAGATGCTTAACTGACTGAGCCACCCAGGTGCCCCGTTAATAGCTTATGTTAAGCCCTGACTAACTACATGCCAGGCATAGTGCTAGGTACGTGTGTTACATGCAGTGGCTGATTGGATCCTCACAAAACTCCTCTGAGATGGAGGTTTTGCAGATAAGGACACTGGGGCTCTGAATGTCTGCCCAGTGGAACATGAAGGAAGTGACCCACACCACTTTCAGCCGAGTCTTTAGTGATATCCGGCCCCTCTGCCCACACTCACTGCCCCATCCTGGTGACGGCGGGGGTCGTGCACTGTAGATGGGGTGGTCCTGAAATGGAATATGAAGTGAATGTCTGAATGAAGAATCGGACTTCCCGTGTCGGGCTCATTGAAGTGTCAGGCCCCTTTGTCACAGAAGCACTGCCTTGATTTGTTGTAACGAATACTGTGAAAATTTAGATTCCAGTTTTGATGGAGTGAGCAATTTCTGAGATGTGACTATGGAGGATAATTAGTAAAAGAAGGAAAAGGGGTGTTGGGAATAGAAAGGGAATGAAAGCAGGTGGCAGAGAAACTGTTGAGGTTTTACGATGAAGACATGAGAGAGAAGGGGTCTGAGAGGCAGTAGACCCAGGCCCTCGTGAGGGAGTCGGGGAAGGGAAAATGAGAGAACAAGTCAGATTTGCTGAAATCTGAAATTAATGGGGGCGCCTGGGTGGCTCAGGTCCGTTAAGCGTCTGACTCTTGATTGCAGCTCAGGTCATGAACTCCCAGTTCGTGAGTTTAAGCCCTGCATCCGGCTCTGCACTGACAGTGTGGCACCTGCTTGGGATTCTCTCTCTTCCCCTGTCTCTGCCCTCCACCCCCTTCAAAAAAAAAAAAAAAAACAACTAAAAAAAAATCTGAAATTAATCATCAAACAGAGACTGGTCTGTGTTGTAAGGGCAGGGACTCAAGCCCATTTCCTCCTCCCCACTGGCTGACATTTAAGGCAGGCGTGCCTCTGAATAGCTGGTCACTGTGAAGGGCCTGCCTCCCTCCTTTCCTCCTGAGAACATCTCCACTGGGTAGGACCCCGGGCTTCACGGGGCCAGTTCCTGCCCCCTAGTGGTTCAGAGCCTTCATGGTTTTGGTGCTGCCCCCTAGTGGTTCAGAGCCTTCATGGTTTTGGTGAGACCTGCAGTCTTCACTCCCCCTGGTAGGTCAACTCCAGCTCACTGGCAATCTTTGACAGGCTGAAGGGCAAGGGCTGTGGGCGAATTTATCAGAGACGAGACAGAGCCTACAGAGCCAGACAGCCTGGCTTTGAATCCTGGCTCCACACTCACCAGTGCGTGTCCCCGGGCAAGTGAGTCCATCTCTCTGTGCCTCACAACCCTCCAGGGCTATTGGATTCATGAGATTAAGCTACCAAAAGCCTAGAGCAGAGCCTGGCGCAGAGAGAGGATGGAAAGTGAGCAGGGGAGGGGCAAAATAGGAGTCTGCTGCTGTTCCTCCTGCCTCTCCTTGCAATGCCTGTGAGGACCGTGGGATCGTGTTGGGGAGCAGAGTGGGGTGTGGGAGGGGGAGGCCCAGGAGGAATGAGCGACAGCTCCTCTGATCTCCCTTCTGTGGGTCTGGTTGCCTCGCTCCTGCCCCAGCCCCACCTGCCCTGGCTGGTGACTTCAGGGATCTGGCTCAACTTCTCTGTGCCTCTGCAAAGGGGGGCCAATCACAACAGTACCTACCTCAGAGGGCTGTGCGGGGGATTAAAGAAGCGATTACAAGTTAAACCTGCGATTGCAGAGAATATGAGCCAGAACTTCACCCTGAGTCTTCCTGAATTTCTGACCCACAGAAACCACAGAGCGTCATGAAATGAGTATTGTTTAAGCCACTTAATCTGGGGTGGCATGGTACACAGAAATAGTAGCTAGGACATGAACATGAGAGGACCCCTTCAGACTTTATCTTGTGATGGAGAGCAGGAGCAAAATTGAATGTGTGCCGTGGTCTATCCCAAGTGAATGCAAATTGCTTCTGAAGTCATTATCTGATGAGGACTGAGAAGAACACGTTTTCCAGATAGATAACTGCACACCAAGCACCAGAGGCTGCATTTAGCCGTTCTAGTAGGATGCTACGACCGGGAGGGTACTTGATTAAGTTACTGGTAGTCCGCCATCATCTGCCATAAGCCATTTGGTTTTGCAGATTGGAGAGTTGAGATGGATGGAGTAAGCTGACCCTACCTTGTCCTTCCTACAGAATGAAACTAAAATGCTGGATACAGTGAATGAAGTAGCTCTCTGGGGATTCTGAAAGATAAATGGTGGCAGGTGGACCGCAGAAGGCAGTCATAACTGAAAGAATGAATGATCCAAAGCTGAGTTTCCTGAGTTTTTATTCCTCCTGTATCTTTCCTCCCGGACTCAAAGGCAGTGTGAGTCATGACACTGTGTGCAGGTGTGAATACAAAAAGCTTCAAGAGAAGTCCTCTCCTTCTGATCCAAGAACCAGGAAGGGGGGTGCCCTACAAGTAGAGACATTGGAGGAAATCCCTTGTTTGAGAACACAGCCCACAGAAGGCAGATTGGAACTTGAAACTAACTTAGGCTGAATCTCACTGGGTCAGTTGCTAAACCAAACAGCCCTGCCCCCCAACATTCTCCACAGGATTTAAACAGGACCCAGAGTCTCCTAACATTGTGTTAAAAATGTCTAGGGGCACCTGGGAGGCTCAGTCGGTTAAGCGTCTGACTCTTGATTTTGGCTCAGGTCGTGATTTCATGGTTTGTGAGTTCAAGCCCCACATCGGGCTCTATGCTGACAGCATGGGGCCTGTTTGGAAGTTTCCCTCTCCCTCTCTCTGTCCCTCTCCCACTCCCACTCTCTCTGTCTCTCGAAATAAACAAATAACCATTAAAAAAAAACTTAAAAAAATAAAAATGTCTACTACAACAACACATTGGAGATGGATCCATTCTGAATAAGAGGAAGAAAGAAAGCGGAAAGAAACAAGCAGAGCCTCAATAGAGCCCGTTTAGATCATCACAAAAGATCTACATTCATGTCATGAGAGACTCAGGATGACAGAAGAATGGTGCAGAAAAGAAATTTGAAGAAGTAATGGTTAACAACTTTCAGCGAAGTCTCACTTTCCGGATGGCGGTATGAGGAGGCTTGGGGGCCCATCCTCCCGTGAAACAAACATAACTGGTGAAAACTATAAACCCAGACTGCTCATCTCAGCGCCAACATGAAAGAGCTCGGAAGTTGTCATTCCCACCTTCATGGTAAGAAAAGAGCTCAATACGGACAATCAGTAACTCTCTCAGGCCTGTCATAGGGCAAACTGCCATCCCCAGATCTGGAGAGACAGGTGAACACATAAAATCACAGCCGAGGTCAGCTTACCTGAAGCAGAGGCTGCTGGGGAGGAACACTTAAAATGTAATTGTGACAAATTGCCAAAGCCTGAGTGTGGACTAGCTTGAGAGTTAGAAACCCCCAGTCTTCACATCTGTCTACCATCTTGACAAAGGTCCTTGGAGGAAAGGCCGTTGAAACTAGGTGAACTCTGAGTCAAGTCAAGTCAAGACAGCCTTGAGAGTGGGATCTTGCAGGGAACTAACAAGGCAGATCAAATAATGACCATTTTATGGGAATGAGGCTTTGAAGTTATTTCAATTCTGTTCTGCCTGTCTCCAGTGGCTTCTAGGCTACTGATTTTCACCAAGATTGTGGGCATTTGGTTTTCAAGTCTTCTGTGAAGTCGGAGGGTGGGAGATGGGACCAGGGTCAACTAAAACGCCCCAGAGCTCGCTGTCCTTACCAAGATTCAGCAATTTTAATTGAATAAGCACACCCCAGATTGCTGCAAACCTTTGGTTAATTCAGAGGGTTCTGAAAAAGCTGGTTCTGACAATTTTTTTTTTGCCAGCTTTCTCATGGCTTTTCCATAGGAGAGAATTTTTAGAGGTCTTCAATCTGCCATTGTCACTGACATCCTTTTGAGAGAGCTTTTAAAATGGGAAAATGTTATCACTATTTAAAAGTCATGAACGTGTTCTGATTGACCTGGCTGCCTGTCAGACTATTGTGTATCCAGGGCAGTCTTAGACTAGTTAGTTAGGAATTGAAGTTGTTAGCAGAGGGGAAAGACCCATCTGTGGGCTATAGAAAGAAGTCCAAGGGAGCACTGGGAAAATAGTATTCAGAGATGGGCAGTGGATGTGTGTTCAGATAGGAATGCAGTTTGGTGCCATGGCCAGAGGGCAGCAGGACCAGTGCTGATGGTACCAGGTGTGTGTACCTGTCCTTATTCAGGTTGATTCTTGGGACCTCAGCCAAGGGGGACACTCAGTATTGACTTCATGCCTACCCAAAAAGGGACTTGAAAGTGACTAATGCCTGGACTCTCCTCAAACCCAGTCAGGTCCTGATTGCTGGTTTCCAGTCTGGAAGGTTCTTCTGTACTTTAGGGCACTGACTAGGTAGACAGATGTTCACAATGATCATTCATCTGCTTATAAAATTCAAAGATCTTCTACTTCTGTGAAGGTGGAAGATGTTTCCTTCCTTATGTCCTCACCAGAAGACACCTGCTGGTTTCCTACAATAAACCTTGAAGTTCTGAACTATATGACTATCTTCCCATGATGCCATGTTGGTTAGTGACAACAGTAGGTGGGTATGGTGGTAGGTCTGGACTTGATGAAAGATGTTTCGCAAGGGTTGAGAAACACCAGCCTGAATCTGGTCATTCTCACAAGGTCAGTGGGGTCTCCCAAAGCACAAAGGACAAGGTTTTTGTGATGTCTTGAGTTTGCCTTTTTGTCATTCTATGACCTGTGCAAGTCATCCACATATCCACATGGCCTCCGTGCCCTCATCTGTGGAGTAAGACAGTTGGGCTAGTCCTCTAAGGACCTCAAACAATGGTTGCAAAATTAGTTTTTATTTGAGGGGACAACCTTTCCCAGCCTGGGTAGCCCTGTTCTTCATTCTTGCCTCCAATTTTTCATATATTGTATCTGCATTCACTCTCAACTTCCTTTCATCTCTTCCTCTTCTTGGTTCCTAAAAACCAGGCGTCTTCTTCCAAAAATAAGACTCTTATGGCATCAATAATCTTTTCATATGCATCTCCAATGACTCTCCTCTATGCCTGTGAACCATGAGCACTTGGGACCAGTTTATCTTTCCTCCTATACTTCCTCCTTGTCATCCTTATCACCCTCTTGCTGAGAAAACAGAAAAGAAGTTAGTTTAACTGGATGCCAGTGAGCAAAGAGGAATGGCATATGACTTGTGATCCACCGGATTCCTGGATATCTCCCTCAGGGTCTCCCAGGCACTTCCACGCAGCATGCCCAAAGCTAAAGGCATGATCTTCCTGCTGGAGTCTACTCCTCCCATATCCCTAGTTCCCTTCAGGCTCCCCAACCTGGTACATGGGCAGCAACCTGTGCCTCACCTGGTCCCTCACCTACACTCTCAGGTCCACCTCCTGAACATCTCTCAAATAAACCATTTCACTTCTTGTATGGCAAACTTGTGCGTCATCATCTATGCCTGGAGTGTTACGTTTATCCCCAACCCCTTGTCCACCCATCCTAAGGACCCCAGAGCAGTCGCTCTGAAATCCACACTCATCTGAACATCCCCCTGTCTAGCTGAAAACCATAAAGTTCTATAGTGTAAAGTCCAAACTCTGTTCTATGGCTCCAACCACCAGGCCGGGGTTCTTTCCAATATACTAGCTCTCAGATGATGGTGAAGAATGACAAGGGCCCCCGTGCAGAGAAAGAGCAACTTTATTTGGTGAGGAACATGGGCTGTAACACGTGCCTGTGGGAAAGAAGGGAGAGCAGTTTCCTTGGAGAGAAGGCTGCTCTGGTCCCCACATAGTGGCCGTGTCATTGTCCAGGACATGGGTCAGCCTTCTGTGAGCCCTCGGAAGCTGGGCAGGGAGTGGATTGAGCAGCAGGAAGTGGTTCTGTTGGGAGAAGCCCCCAGTCAGAATGGAGACTGGCGGTCACTGACTTTTGTTGGTATTGGCCCATCATCAGACTTGCCCTCCAAAGGAAGGGGAGGGGGCTGAGAACCTCAGGCTAGCGTCTGGGGCCTGGGGCCAAGGGGACTCCTTGTGCATTTGTTCGAGTGCATGGGTATCCATGTGTACCTATGTGTGTTGTGTGTGTGTATCCATAGCCATGTGTCTTTCTCTTTGTAGCTGTGTTGGGGTGCTGTCTGTGTCTCTCCACCTCTGTCAGCATTTCTGTGGACTTCTCTGTGCATCTCTGTGTACCTCTGTGTGGCTGTTTGTCTCCCTTTGGAGATAGTCACTGTCCCAATAGAGTCACTGTCCCAAGCCCCCCGCTGTCCCCTGCCAGGAGAAGAGCAGCAGCACCCAAATCCTGGGGATTGGGGAACAGCACTCACCAGTTTGACAGAGGCTGGGTCCCTTCCCAGAAGGCTTAGACCTTGATGACAAATTCCAGCCCATGGATCAGCATGTCTGGAAAATGAAAGAATAACCACTGCAGACCAGAGTGATGATCTCAGTGTGAAGGAGTTCAGAGATATCCCACACTCCCTGGAGGCCTGGGGACGGGCACTGGGAACTCTGGTGATCCCACTAAGCTCGGGTGAAGCTTGGCAGGGCTAACACCTCCTTCCACCAACCAGCTCAGCTGTTTTCAGTGTTGGGCTGCTGGAGGCGGGGGGGGGGGGGGGGGGGAGGGAAGCAAGGCCTATCCATTGACATTATCTGGATAATTAAAGGCAAAAAGGGGCGCCTGGGTGGCGCAGTCGGTTAAGCGTCCGACTTCAGCCAGGTCACGATCTCGCGGTCCGGGAGTTCGAGCCCCGCGTCAGGCTCTGGGCTGATGGCTCGGAGCCTGGAGCCTGTTTCCGATTCTGTGTCTCCCTCTCTCTCTGCCCCTCCCCTGTTCACGCTCTGTCTCTCTCTGTCCCAAAAATAAATAAATGTTGAAAAAAAAATTTTTTTAATTAAAGGCAAAAAAAAAAACAAAAAACAAAAAACCCGCAAAGGGGAGAGCTGAGGCTGGAAGGATCTGGCTCTCTCCTATGGTGTGCAGGGATGGGGCTCCTTGGGGGAAAATCGCTATTCTGGAAAGGGAGAGAGGCCTTGGAAGTGGGTACTTACCAGCAATGGAATGCACCAGGGTGACATCCAAGTGGCTGAGAACCTCATTGACCAGAGGGCACACCTGACCCAGGGGCAGAGAGAGGCGTTAGGCAAAGTGGCACCTGTAGGGAGGCCCTGGGTGCAGCAGTATCCCGAGGATGGATTCTCTGGGGGAGATTTTGTATCATTTTTCTGTGTCTGAGAGTGTTGGTTCTAAGCAGTCTCACAGATGAATGCTTACACATTCACACGGGCAGAGGGAGAAAAGGGAGGTGTGTACGTGAAGCGCCCGATCACATGAGCCAGTGTTCACCGTGTGATAGGACACCTGCTTCTAACTAGAGCTTCTTCGGGAGAGGTGAGTTTCTGGTTATAGGAGGCACCCTAGCATAGGCTGGAAGAGTGCTTGCCTACAGCCCTGGTGAGGGTGGCCTGGGAGCTTCCTGGGGCAGGGGCCAATCCATTTCAGCTGTAGTGTGGACGTGCCCAGGGCCTGGCCCACAGCAGGAACCAATCAATGCATTTTGAAGGGTGGAAAGAAGAAACACAGACAGATGGATCAGCGGACAGGGAGACATATCAAACTGAGGAGTTCAGAAAACCTCGCTCCAGGGGCTTCTTTCATCCTGAGAAGCCCTATGACCTAAGAATCAGGAGCTGCCACTTTTATTCACTTACCTTGCCCTGTACCAGCTCAGGAAGGACTTCATTCAAGATGCCGCTGAGACTGTCGACAAGGCTTTGAACGGGGAGGGGAGCAAATCTGAAAGAGAAAATCCAGGGGGCAGTGCAGAGGCCTGGGGTTGGTATGGAGAAGGCTTCAGAGGGGCTACTGTGCCCGTGTCGGTCTCAGTACTCCATGACTAAAATGGGGCCTTGTCCACTCACACCCTCATGCAGGTGAACACCGGGGGGTCCAGCCAAAGGGAGTGGCACCCTACACAGCAGTACATACAGTAGGTATGAATAGAATAAGCACACAGTTCCAGCATACAGTAGGTATTCAGTGAGACTTTGTAGAATCCATAAATGGATGAACAGTGCTTAGTACATCGTTGTCATGAGAATTCAACGAGATATGTGTGAAATACAACATACGTGCTCAGTGAATGTTAACCATGATGAGGACGACTTCTGCACATTATGCAGACTCAGTCTCCCCTGTGACAGGTAACTGAAATAAGGAAACCAGGTCGGCTGCATAGCTGTTTTACCCCATACTGGGACAAAGCATTTTCGCACCTGTTGTCTTAGTGGATTCAATCAAGAGCCCCAAAGTGCTTCTGTAGTACGGTGATCTGAGTACGCTGAGACTCTAACTGGGGAGGCACTGTCCATGTTCACACAAGAATCCCTCTACTTCTCCACATGCCCCTCTGGTAGGTGGGCTTGAACTCAGATTTTTGATTGCCTGATCTAGCATAAAACTGGTCAGCCCCACCAAAGAAAAGATAAGTGGCTGTTTACCCATCCATCCATCCATCCATCCATCCATCCATCCATCCATCTATCCATCCATCTTCCCACCCTTCCACCCTCCCACTCATCCATACTCCCATTGTTCTGTCTTCCCAGCCATCTGTCCATCATCTCATCAATATTGTTTCTGGGCAGGAGAAGCCACCCCTCTGGCCTCACCCATCAAGCAGAGAGATTTGCAGTCTCCCAGGGGAGTGAGTGCAGTCACCAAGAACCAGGTGGATCTTCCCCTGTTCATTTTTCACAGCTAAAATTTCTGCAGTGATGTTTAGCTTCACAGCCAGCTTTAACAGACTTCCGACCAGGGGCCTGCAGAGGAAACAGTTTGCTGCATCTGTATCTGAGTTGAAAACTCATATCTGTTAGACTCCAACACCCCTTTATGGCTATGCATTGCATCAGGGTCTCCTTTGGTGAGCCACCCTCCCCTTCCCCCTTGGGGTCCACTCACGTATTCACATTGAGGATCATGCCCAAAGGGATGGTGACATAGAGACGATGGCCATCAGGGCTCTGCACAAGGCCTAGTTCCAGGAGCTGGGGATTAGTGATCTTCAGACTGTCCAAGAAGCAACATTGGAGGGAGGAATATTAGCTCCTTCAGCCCCAAATCTGGAAACCACCTTTAATCCAAACTGTACCCATCCCAGAGGAGGAGCTACTCATGAGATGGGATGGGGGAGAAAAGAGAGGAGTCTTGCAGCAAAGGCCACGTGAGTTCTGAGTCACACATCAGTGTTTCCCAGCCTCTGCACTGGGTCAGATCCTAACACATCATGCCCCTCTCTGCATCTCATGTCTATGAGGTATTCCAGGGTGGAGGCTGTGTCTGGATTATATTTGCATCCTGTATACCAGCTCAGAGTCTTACAAAGAAGGGGCCTAGTCCATATTGGTTGACTTTGTGGATTGATGAGTGGGTGGGAGGATGCATGGGAGAGTAGCTGGTTAGATGGTAGAGAGAATGGACAAATGGATGGATAGATGAGTGGGTGAGTGGATGAGAGTAAGTGGAGTAAGTCCTTCACAAACATTTATGGGTAAGAAGCACTTACTGCTCTGGTTCTTGCCATAACCGTCAGTGGTGGGTCAATCAACAATGGTCACGATCAGATCAAGGAGCAGGAAGTCAGGGAGAATGGAGAGAGGATGGAAGCAAGACTCTCCTCTGAGCCGATCTTACAACCAGTGTGCCAGGTGATTACATCTCTCCTAATCTCCCTGACAGTTTTTCTCTGTGGGTACTATGATCTCATCTTACAGATGGAGAAACCAAGCCCAGGGAGACTGTGTGCCTTGGTTTCCTATCACCCAGCAAGTACATGGTGCATTTGGAAATCAAACTCAAGGCTATCTGTCTGTCTTCAAGTCAGGGCAAGCGCCTGGGTGGGTAGGAATCTTGGAAATGGCTTTGATCCAGCCCTGTCAAGGACCCAGGATTTGCCAGCTCCCCGGCATCAAACTTCCCATTGCCACTTGCTTAGAGAGCTCTCGGGTGTCTCGTGGGAACCCCACATCAGACTGCTCAGTGGACATCCACTGATGACATAATTGAGGAGAGTTGCGTTCACTTTCTTGCTTACATCAAGGGCCACCTGTGTTCTGAAGGATCCCACAGGTGAGGAGAACAGAATTACCACTGTGTGGTGGGAAAGCCTTGGCTTTGGACTTAAGTAAATTAGAGTTAGAGCTCTTGCTTAGCATCACTCTAGTTGTGTAAGCACAGGCAACTTTCCATGCTTCAGTTTTTCCATCTGTAAACTGGAGATTATTACTTCGACCTGAAAGGGTTGTGAGGGTTATAGATGATGCTGGGGACTCAAGATATTCATCAGGACTGGGGGCAATCCCCGGTTCAGGAGGGCTGGTGTTCCTCACCAGACTGTGAGAAGGCTGTCATGAGTCCTGGCCTCATGTTCAGACCACCCTCCCCCCACCTCCTCCTCCAGGGCCACTGCCTGGGGCTCCCAGATCTCCATGGAGGTTATCTGGTGGGGGTGGGGACCAAGGCCCTATTTTATGTCTACTTACTCAATGATGTTGTTCAGGACAGGGACCAATGAAGTCACTTTCCCAAGCAGGCCCCCAAGCAGGCCCCCAGAAGTGTCTCCTCCAGTCTTCAGGATGTCCAAGAGTGGAAGGTTTTGTAGAATGCCCAACAGACCCCCAGAGAGCAGGCCACTGCTGAGACCTGGAAATGGGTGTAGGGGTAGGTCCTTGGGGGGTCAAATCTGACAATTCCAGATCCTCAGCCCCTCTCTCCCAATCATCCCCCCTGCCTCCCTCCCCACACTGAACAGTTGGACACACACACACACACACACACACACACACACACACACACACCTGAAAGTGGTTGTCACAGACTCACCACTTGTTAAGCTTCCAGCAAGATCTGTGGGATGTGGGGCTTGGGGTGGAGTCCCAGCCAAAAGCAGGTTCTGGTCCAGGGGCAAGGGCAGGACTTCCAGCTGGGCTGTGGTATGGGCCAGCAGCCCACAGAGGACAATGAGGCCCCCAGTTTGAAACATCTTCTATCTTGGTATCTGTGGATAGAACAATGGGTCTAATGTAGCCCAGATACCAGAGAGGAATTACCCACCATCTGCCTCCTGGCTCTCGAACACCAGGAAGTGAATGGCAATAGCTAACAACACTACTCAGCATTTCCTCTGGCCCAGGCATCAGGGTAGGCACTCCAGACCTGGTAACTGATTTCATCTTAACCATCCCCTAAGATGTGGGAGCATATTACCTGCACTGTACAGATGAGCAGAGGGAGGTCTTGTGAGTGTAGGTAACTTCCCCCCAAGGTTTCAAGCACACAGTAGGGGTGGGATTTGAAGCCAGATCTGTCTGACCCAAAGGCCTTAAGTTAAGTGACCATCGGATTTACTCTCCAATTGGGCTTGCTTGCAGTGGCCTGCCCCTAGTTCTTGCTGTCCAGACAAGAGAATGGAAAGGCTGAGGGGCTGAACTGCTTTGCTATTATCCCCAGGAAGTCTTTTGGCCCAGGGCCAGCTTGCGATGGTTTGTGGAAACCCTTTGAAATCACAGAGGTCATGTGGCCATGGCCATCATCTCATCCAGTGCTGGGGAAATCCTGGGGCCATTCAGAGTCCTCATTGCATAAGGAGAATCAAGGGACCAGAGAGGGGTAGTGACTTTCCCAAGGTCACACAGCAACTTGATAGCAGAGTTGTAGTTGGAGGTAGGTTTCCGAGCCCCCATCCCCCAAACATACACACTATCTTTTCTACACCTTTCTCTTCTCCCTCAAGCTAACCTGAACAAAATTTGGAGGCAGTCCCTGACATCTGGCTGCCTTTTGGACTGTCCCCTCCCAGATATCACCAACCCTGTCACAGAGCCATTTGGCAGCCAGCAAAGGTGTCAAAAGCTGCTTTGGGCAAAATTCCATCAACTGGCTGATGCGGCCAAAGCACCCTCATTGCTGTGGCTGGCTGGAATCGAAAACGCTTTTTGGTCCCAAGAGCCAGTTGTGGCTCTCAAACTTAGATCGCATTCTCTGAACTCTTTTGGGAAACAGACCTTTTATGAATCCAGAGGAAGCTAAGGACCCTAGCTAAGGATGCTGGTCTGAATCCACAATGGCAACCTCAAGTTAACACTCCTGCCGTAGAGATTTTGATTTAGGGTATGAAGAGCACGCTCCTGAGTGAAGCCTATCATGGGATTTTGGCAGTGTGCAATGGCAGCTGCAGCCATACGCTCCCCATCGCCATCAAATTCTCTTTACATTTCCACATTCAAACCTTGCATCGATGTTACTGCCCTCTCAGGGAAGCAGAGTGAATGGCCATTCCCATTCCCCCGAAAATCCCTCTGAAAGAGACCCACAATGAGTGATCCTAAGTGCAGCCAGCCGGTGCCCACCACACAGGGAGGAGCCTGGCGGCCCTGCCACCCAGGGCCGCTAGCGGGAGTGGGACGGGCGTGGGACAGGCAGGTCTCACCTGGGCTTCTCAGAGGTCCTGGCGGCTCTCCCTGCTCTCCTCTCCCCTCGCCTGCTTGCTCCTGCCGAGGAGGTAGCGTCTTTTATAGTGTGCGAATCAGGAAATGTGCGATCAGATGATGGGTTTCTAGATAATTCAGAATTCTGCGATCCGGTGGTGTCTTTCAGGGCTCTCCAAAGTAAATAATTGCCAATCACATTAGTAGGTGGGACACTTAAGCCACTTGATGGACAAGTTAAACAGAGAAAAACTTGAGATGGGGATGTTACTCAAGACTTCATGGTTTCATGCGCAGGGCTGAGGCTGGGGGCCCACGCCCCCAGGTGGCAGATCACATTTGGAACTCGCGAGAGGCAGCCAGCTGGGGCTCGGGAAGAAGCCTCTCCTAATGAGGCTCTTTTCCATTCCTGGTCCAGTTCTTCTCCATTTGGAGGATTCTTGCTCCCAAAGTGTCAGAAGTTTCAAACTGCCTCTGACTTTCCTACATCTGGGGTCTCCTGTTTTCTGGGTCCCTGTTGCACGACGTGCCGGGGGCTACACATCCTCGCCAGAACCCTGGGAGGGAGAGCATGCCGCCCTGCTCCTTTGCACAGTGGGACAAGCGCCCAGACACAGTGAGGATGGGGCAGAGTCAGAATTTCTCTCCCTGGACGATCACAATAAAGCAGTGTCGACAGCTGACACTTGCCGAGCTCTTGCTGAATGCCAGCCTGGCATTGTTTTTCATATTCAGCAACCCCATGAATCCTCCCAGGGTGTGGGCTGGGAAGGAGTAGCCCTGTTTTACCAGGGGAGAACCGAGGCTTGGAGTGTGAGTGGACACGTCCAGATCTGCACAGCGGGCACGGGGCCGAGGCCTTCACACTCCAGCCCGTTCTCGGAGTCACTGTGCTGAGGCACGAAGACACCTTCCTCACACTCACTTGTGCATTTTGCTTTCCCACATCTCATGCTCTTATGAAATTTCACTTTTGTATCCTGGAAGAGTCCTTCCAGGTTCCCAGGCCTGAAGGATGCTGTGGTATCCTGGTCTCTGCCTTTACCCTTTCTTCTTCCCTCCCCCAAATGAAGTAATAAGGCATCTGTCCCCACCGCTTGGGCCTTTGAATCCATTTTGAAGATGAAACAGCTGAGACGTGGAGAGGTCAAGGTCGCAGACTGGTGAGAGCAGCTCTTGTCCTGTAAAACCTAACATCTTAAGAGCAAAAGTAAAAGAGGAGGAGGAAATGCATATTTATTGAGCACTTACTATGTGCCAGGTGCTCTCCCCACCTGAACCTCATCTTCATCAGCATTGGTAGGTATTGTTGCCCCTCAAATGTCAGATAAGGAGACTGAGGTTCAGAGAGGAGGACTACTTCCCAGGGACACACAACGAGTGAGTGGTGGAATCAGGATTCGGCCCTGTGAGCCATGCTGCCTTCCTCCAGGCCAGGCCCTCCCTGAATCTGCTCTCACTTCCTGTCAGAGTCTGACTGATGCCTCCAAGGGGCTAGGACCCTGGCTCTGGACTGACATATCCAATGAAACACTTTCTAGACTCTTCCCACAGCTTCTATGTTGTCAGTCGTCCTCAAAGTACCGTTTTTTGTTATCTTGGTACAACTCTTATGGGTTGGGTCAGGTTGTTGCTATCTTTGTGGGGAAACTGAGGCAGATAAGTCGAGGGACTGATTTAAGTTTGTGCAGCTAGTTACTGGACAGCTAACAGCCTCTGGTGTGGATCCAGGAGGCTACATATATTTTATGGCAGAGAGGGGATGGGTCTGGGTGCAGATTGCCCTGATTCAAATCTTGTGACTCCGGTCAAATCACTTTAATCCCTTGAACTTCAGTTTTCTCATCTGTAAGGTGGGAGGATAATATCTACCTCTCAGGGCTGTGGGAGATGATGTCTGGGGAGTTGGCATGAATCTCGGTTCATAAACTCGCATGTCTGTGTTTTTCTTTCTAATGTATCTACAGCTTAGTTACCATTTCAAATGTCAGTTTGCTGGGTAGCAGAAACTTCGCCATTTTCCTCTGGAGTTTTATTTCTGTTCCAGGGGTTTCACTTGTATCAATTCCTCTAAAGGAGGCTGCCTTGTCCCTATTTTGACTGGCAATGGAGAGAGATCCACATGCCATCTGGTCCCCCCTAATTGCCAGGAAATCTATGCTTCCCTCCCGCCCAGAAGCCCCCCACCCCCTAGATTTAGCATTTACTTCTTACTCTTTGTCAAACACTCAGCATAGTTCTTCGGTTTCTCAATTCTTTGGGTCTCAGGCAGAACTGTGGGAGTCCACCCCAGACCATCTGCCAAGACCCACCTAGACCCTCTCTGGATAATCTTCTTTCCCTGGGGTCCTATCACCTCTCATGGCTCTGGAAGGGCACAGATGTCCTCTGTTCTTGAATCCAGCACACTGACTGGGGGTTTCTGTTGTCCCTCCTCCAGTGCCAAGTTTTGCCTGGGGAGTAGCAAGGGAATTACTTCTTAGAACCCACTAGAACTGTGTTCTCTTCAATTTCTCTTGGGCTTTCACACTCCCCCAACCTGACATGGAGAATTTTATAGTCTTGGAGGCAGAAAACCTTGCTTCAATTCATTATATATGTGCGATTCTATGCCTTGAGTTTCAAAATTAAAGAACCCAGGCTTTGGATGCCTGGGTGGCTTAGTGGGTTAAGTGTCCGACTTTGGCTCAGGTCATGATTTCACGGTCCGTGAGTTCCAGCCTTGCATCAGGCTCTGTGTTGTCGGTGTGGAGCCCACTTGGGATCCTCTGTCCCAGTCTCTGCTCCTCCCTCGCTCACACACACTCTCTCTCTCACTCAAAAATAAATAAACATTAGGAAAAAGCCCAGGATTAAATTTTATTTTTTGTATTTTTTCTTTTTCTTTTAATTTATTTTTTTTAAAATTTACATCCAAATTAGTTAGCATATGGTGCAACAATGATTTCAGGAGTAGATTCCTTAATACTCCTTACCCATTTAGCCCATCCCCCCTCACACAACCCCTCCAGCAACCCTCAGTTTGTTCTCCATATTTATGAGTCTCTTCTGTTTTGCCCCCCTCCCTGTTTTTGTATTATTTTTGTTTCCCTTCCCTTATGTTCATCTGTTCTGTGTCTTAAAGTGCTCATACAAGTGAAGTCATATGATTTTTGTCTTTCTCTGACTACTTTCGCTTAGCCTAATACCCTCTAGTTCCATCCACGTAGTGGCAAATGGCAAGATTTCATTCTGTTTGATTGCCGAGTGATACTCCATTGTATATATGTACCACATTTTCTTTAAAACCATTCATCTGTTGATGGACTCTTTCCATACTTTGGCTATTGTTGATAGTGCTGCTATAAACATTGGGGTGCATGTGTAAAATTTTAAAAACATTAACCTACAGTAAAATTGGCTTTTTCTCCTTTTGGTGTATAGTTCTATGAATCTTAACGCATGTAGAGTTTTATGTAGCCACCGTAACAATCAGGACAAAGAAGAGCTCCATCGTTCCCCAAGCACCCTCCAGCTGCCCTTTTAGTGTCACACCCTACCCCCACCGGTTGGCAACCACTGCTTTGTTCTCTGTCTCTACCTTTTCATCAAAGTCCCAGGCTTTGGAAACTCACAAGCCTTCTCTTTGCTTCTGTTGGAGTTGCCCTTCCTTGAAGCCACAGGAGCTGCATGTCCCACTGCCCTGGGGAGGGCAAGGGGTTGTAGGGCATCAGAAACGTGGAAGGTCATGCCGCTAACATTTCAAGACAGTGTTTTCCGTGTTGGTGATGTCAGTGCCTTCCCAAAGTGTTTCTCAGAAACTGTAGGTGGTGCCCTTTGCTTCCCACAGATCAGGGGGGTGCTGGTTCTGTGGCTCAGGAGCAAGATCAGGTTGGAGGCTGGGTTCAAGGGAGATCTTCAGGTGGCCTTGGAAACCCCAGTGGTTTTGTTGAGGGGCAGTGGCATAAAGGGTTCACAGGGAGCTGGGGGCCCCCACTTTGATGAGAAAACTATATTTGGTTCAGCAGAGTTTGCTTTAAGTTGCACTTACCGTGGAGATTAATTTCCCACCTACCTTTGCAGTTAATGATAACTGTTTTTTATGAGAGCCTAGAGCACTGCATCATCTCTATACCATCCAGAACAACCCTGTGGGGGCACTGAGGCTCAGAGAACACAGTGACCTGGCTAGGGCCAGCCTAGCTGGGAAGACGTGAAGTCAGACTGTCGTCCTGGGCCGTCCAGCTTCAGTGCTCTTAACTTTGAGGGCAAGTTTGTGTCCCAGAATCTTCAGAAAATTCTTGTTCGTGTTCTCTGGAGCCTTCCCACTCCTGAGAAGTCAGACTTGGCTGATGACTCTGGGCAAGATGCTTTCCCTCTGGCCGCCCTGGTTTCCTCCTCTAGAACACGTGGCTGATGACGCCCACCTCCCGGAGCTGTGAGAGGGTTAAATGGGGGAAACAAATATAGCTTGCAGCCCAGTGTGTGGCGCAGTCAGAACTCTGTAATGAAAGGGCCTGAAAATTACAAGGCACAGATAGGCAGGACCTGGAGCAAGCTTTTGGCCACTTGGGGCTGAATTTCTGCATAAATCCCCCCAGACCCCATGATCATAATAGAGGTGCATTGTGCAACAAGCTGCCGGCAGAAAACATGATGAGTCCGTGGCTCTATGAACCTTAAAACAAAAAGAAAACAGAATCTGAGAAACCCAAGGAGGCCGCTGGAGGAAGGAGGCCCCTGAGCCACCCCGGAGGGGTCAGGAGGAAGGCAGACAAAAGCTGCCTTCACCAAGAGACAGGGCACCCTTGCTGGAGGATGGGGCCCAGCCCTCTGTTTGCTCTTTGAATCATGAGCAGGAACCCCCCCTCCCCCAGACTTGAGGCTGTCAAGGGGAATCCTCTGTGTGAATGAACATGGGCGTTTAGGGTTGCAAATCCCCAACGAAGCATTTCGGATTAGGCAGTCTGAATTGAAAGGAGACCTGAGGCTCCCTCACCCTATTCTCATCTCTGAGCTGTTGACACTTCCTTGTTTGAGCTTGTCAATCCAGCCGAACTCCTGTTTCATCATTTTTCCCTCAGTGTGTGTGTGTGTGTGTGTGTGTGTGTGTGTGTGTGTGTGTGTTGGGGGGGAGTGGTGGTAAGAGGAAGGGAGGGAGAACTGGAGGGGGAGCCACAGTGGTCAAGCGTGGAGTCTGGCTCTAGAGCCTGGCTGCCTGAGCACAGTCGACTTGATCATTTCCTTGCTGTGTGATCTTGGGCAAGTGGCTTTCTCTCTCTGAGCCACAGGGTCTTCACGCATGGATTTGCTGTGATGATTTGATGAGACGCTGAATATAAACTCTGAGCACCAAGCTTGGCACATGCCAAGTACTTAATATATGTGGGCTACTATTATTAATATGTGTGTGTTATTTCCCCTTGATTTCTTTCCTTCCCCTTGGGAGGAGGGCGGGAATCAACATTTCAGAAATGAATAGTCATTAATCAAATAATTAATGAGATAAATGACTTGTTTTTAAAATTTTTAATGTTGATTTTTGAGAGAGAGAGAGAGAGAGAGAGAGACAGCACAAAGTGGGGTAGGGGCAGAGAGAGAGAGAGAGAGGGAGACACAGAATCTGAAGCAGGTTCCAGGCTCTGAGCTGTCAGCACAGATCCCAACTCGGGGCTCAAACTCAGGAACTGTGAGATCATGACCTGAGCCAAAGTTGGACGCTCAACCAACTGAGCCACCCAGGAACCCCATGGGCTAAATGACTTTTAATAAGCATTTCCCATGGACCTAGCACATGCTAAACATATTGCAAATGCTTTTTCACATGCTCCCATAAATGTCCTGCATGGTAAATATTTTCTATTTTAAAAATGTTTGTTAAAGTCTAACATACATAAGAAAAGCGCACATAAGTGAATAGCTCAGTGAATTTTCACAAACTAAACAGCCTCCCGATAAGTAGCATCCAGATCAAGAAACAGACATTACCAGGGCTCCAGAAGCCCCCCTTGAGCCCCTCCCAGTCACTAACACTCCCCTCACGGGTAACCACTATCTTGATCTCTTGACAGCATGGGTTCGTTTTGCTGTTTTTGAACTTCATATAAATGGGAGATGTAACATGTGCTCTTTGGTGCCTGGCTTTGGTTTTTTTTTTTTTTTTTTGTTTGTTTTTTTTTTTGTTTTTATTTTTAAAAAAATTTTTTTTTCAACGTTTATTTATTTTTGGGACAGAGAGAGATAGAGCATGAACGGGGGAGGGGCAGAGAGAGAGGGAGACACAGAATCGGAAACAGGCTCCAGGCTCCGAGCCATCAGCCCAGAGCCCGATGCGGGGCTCGAACTCACGGACCGCGAGATCGTGACCTGGCTGAAGTCGGACGCTCAACCGACTGCGCCACCCAGGCGCCCCTGGTGCCTGGCTTTGTTATGTGCACAAGATCCACCCATGTGATCGTGCGTAGTTGTAGGTCATTTTCATTACTGTAGAGCATTCCACTGGGAGACTATCCCACGATATTTACCCACTCTTTTGATGGGCATTCAGGGCTTTTCCTCAGGGACTATTATGACCGTTGCTGCTATAAGCAGTCTCGTGCACGTCTTGTGGCGTCCACACACGTGTGTTTCTGGCACAGGGCGGGTCTATGTTGCGCTTCTGTAGCAACCGCCACCCGGGTTTATAACGAGGTGGTGCAGTTTACCTCCCACCAGGCAGTGCCCAGGTTCCTGTTGCCCCACATCCTGTAAGACTTCTATCCCTACTTTGCAGGTGAGGGAGGCCTGAAGGTAAAGTGCGTTGTCCCAAACACAGCGAGTGGGTCCTGAAACCAGATTCATCCACCACTTAACCACATATATTTGCTGGGCTCACACTCTGTGCCAGCCCTGCGCTGGTGGCCAGTGGGGAAGGAGGCATCCGTCACTCTGATGCACATGGTTCATACCCACGTGGAACTTCTCATTTGGCTGAATTGGATTTGAACTCAGATCCGTTTGGTGCCGACGTTTATGATTTTCCACTGTGTCAGCCTTTCTCTCCACTCCGTTGGAGCCTGGCAAAGTGCTTGGCACATAGTAGGCACTCAACAAATATGGCTCGAGTGAGTGATGGAATGGGAAATCTCAACAGGGCCCTCCCTGCATTGATAAGTAAATCTCCAGATGGGCTTTTGGCTGCAAATTACAGGAAAAGAAAGTGATTTCTCTGCTATTTCTGGGCTCATGAGCAAACCCAGGCATATTTAGTCTCAGGATGGACCTTCATCAAGTCTGACTTGTGGAACTCTAACCTCAGGACCCAGGAAGGGGAACCTCTGTACCCTTCAGAGCTAGAGTTTATTAGGGACAGGACAGGACTCTGCAGGGCCTGTGGTAAAGGATTTTGGGGCCGTGGAAGCCCCACTCTGAGGGAGGCTTAAGATCTCAACATGTGGAATCTCCTGATTATCAGTAGGTAGCTGGAGGACTCTCCAAGTTTGGCACATGGAAGCTTGGTTGGACTCACAGTTGGTTGAATTTATGAGCAACAGCCTGTTCTGTAAGGAGAAGAGACAAGATCAATCACCAGGGTGACTGCCTGTTCAACCCCCGAATGGGACTCCCATCCATCCAAGCTGACCAAGGGCCAGTGCCTGAGGCATTTGCGTTAAAACTCTTTCCAAATGGTACGTAGTTAGGCGCTTCTTGTTGGCTTCCCCGGGACTGTGTCTGTCTGTCTACATATGGAGGGTGGTCTCAGGTTTGGGGTGGGGCCAGCGGTCCCTGAAGGACTGAGTGGAGATCTTGGGAGGAGTTACAATTTCTGGTGGTCTGGAGATTCTGGTGACTTGGCAGGGCCCAGTCTTCTTGGTAGGGGTGCCCTCTGCTGTCCTAGCTCTCTCGGGAGACCGTAATGGTCATTATCATATGGTCACCTCTAAGTGTCCTCAGGGCACATGCAGACACCCCCCAGCAGGCCTCCCTGGGAGCTCCCCCCTGGGCGCCTCTCTACTTGCCCACCCTGAGTCCTCCTCTCTGGACAGACACAGACACTCACCCATGAGGCTTTTTAACAGTTTCACGTCCAACTGTCTGAGGATTTCGCTGATCAGAGGACACACCTGGGCCACCAGCATAGAGACAAGGGTCAGGCTGGGGGCTAGGAGAAGAAAGCTAGAGAGCCTGTGGCTGGAGCCTTAGACTCCACTGGATTTCCACAAGGAATCATGGCAGCAAGGGCAGCTCCCTTGTGCTGAGCGCCAACTAGAGGCCACGCACAGCACTTAGAAGTGTGCCTGAATCCTCATGATGACTCCATGAGATGGGGACTGTGATGGTTCCCATGCTACAGATGGGGAAACTGAGGTGTGGGGAGGCTAAGTCACTTGCCAAGGATACACAGCCAGCAGATGACAAAACTGAGATTTTTCAGGTTCTGAAGCCCAAGATTTGAAACTCTTTTCTGAATTGCCAATATATACATCCTGACCCTCAGACTCAAAGATACCCAGGGGGAAAATATTTTTCTCAAACTTACCTGACTTTCTACCAGGTGCGGGGTCACTTTTACCAGGTTCTCCCTGAAGTGGCGGAGAAAATGTTTCATCTTTGGTGAGATATCTCTGGAAAGAGAGGTAGATGTGTAGAACAGAACAGAGAAATCTCCGCAGTCCCAGTGCTGGGACTGACAGCTTGAGTACACCCTACACAGACATTTAATCATCGGCCAGCCCTCTACAAGAAGCATCACTGTTAGCAGTAGTTGAGGGGGCAACACAGAGAGGTGATGTGACTTGCCCAAGGTCACACAGCTAGTTGGTGCTGACTGGATTAGAACCAGGTCAGGAGAGCACCAGAGTTCAGTCCTTCCCCTGCACTGTCCTAGCCATGAATGCCCTGCATGATTTAGGCATTCAGTGAATGTCTGATGAATAAATGAATGAACACCTGCTGACGACCTGGTTGCTTTCAGCATTCTGGAATTACAGAGAGAAGTCACACCCACATATTGCCCTCAAGGGACTCATAGTCTGCTGAGGTTGACAGAGTTGGTCAGCCAGTATATATAGGTCTATTATACACTCTATTAATAGATGCACCATATAAATAGCTCTATTTTTTTTTCTCTGTCTGGTTCCCTACTGTATGGCTAACATCAAGTATGCCATGTCTGGCACCTAGTAAGTTCTCAGTAAATATTTGTTGAATGAATAAGTGATGAGGAGGAGTGCTTGAGAGAAGGGAAGGGCATTCCAGGTGAAAGGATCAGCATGTGCAAAGGCAGGGTGGTATGCAAATATATAGCATGTTGATGGAGAGGTGGGGCCTTCATTGACATGAGAGGGCAAAGGGCTGCAGAGTGGGGCAGGCGAGAGCACGAGGAGGGCCCTGACTGACATCTAGGGGTCTGCTCTTCATTCAGAGGGCTTTGGAGAACACCTGGAGGGTTTGGAGCAGGGGCACATTTCTGTGCTAGAAAGTTATTTCTGCTGCAGGGGCAGAATGCAGTGAAGGAGGTGAGGTCTGAGTCAGGGAGTGTCGAGTGGCTCCTGCAGGGGTCCAGGAAGTGGTCTATGAGCGGGAGCAGTGGCTGAGGGATGGAGAGAGAGGGAGCAAGCAGGGGCTGCCAGAAGGTCATTGAGGGGAGCCAGGGAGGATGGGCTGCGGGGTGTGGGGAAAGAGGAAAGGTCCCTCCTGGAGGGTGGCCGCGCCATCACTGGGATGCTGGCTCAGGAAGAGAAGTCGATGCTAGGGAAATGGTGAGATCTATTTTGGGCTCACCCAGGAGGTGTTGGAGACATGTGGTCGCACCTAGGGCGGGTTGGGAAGGGGCCCGGCCTTGGGGAGGGCAGCTGGGACCTTACTCAGTTAGAACTGTTGTGTAGATGCTGCTTTGCTCCACACCGCAACTGCCTATCGCCAGATCCCTCCGGCCAAATTCGTCTTTCTCCAGCCAGAACTCCATAACGAGGTTCATGCATACGTGTATCTTTATGATCTTGTTATTGAAGGACCTGGGGACAAGAGAGAGGAGGAGAAGAGAAAGGGCCAGGGACGGAGGAGGAGGTGGAACAGCCAACACCAAGAGAAGAGTGACCCTTTCAACAACTTTTTCAACAACCACTCCTGCGGCCGGCGACAAAGGAGAAAATGCTGTCAGACAGAGTGGCTTCTGAAAATTCTTTAACTCGACCGGCTTAGGGGCCTTTGGAAATTCAGAAGTTGAGAGTTAGTCTTATTAAAAAAAAACCTTTACCGTTTAGCTGTGGCCTCCCTTTTCTTGGGGGCAGCTGATGTTAAAGGATAGTCTGACAGACGGAGGGAGGGGTGATGATAGAAATAAAATGTTTCTCTCTTTTCTTTCCAATCAGTGTCATGAACTCACATAGGTTTAAATGAGCAAATGATCTGCCTCCACTGACCAGGAATTGCCATCCACATTTCAGCTGAAGAAACCAAGGCTCAGAGGTGTGAGGTGACTTGCCCCAGGTCACACAGGAAGTGGGTTCAGAAACCAGGATTTGAACCAGGTTGGAGTCAGAAAGATCTGGGTTCCTTAGGTTGCCAAATTCCACCCTTCCCCCACCAGCTCCCAGATTCCTGCTGGGGAGGAACAGCGCCCCACTGCCCCTGCTGAGGTATGACTCACAGTCTCAAGTCAATGTCAAATTCAAGTGAGATGTTGGCCGAGAACCACTCCTTGTGGAAAGACATCTGGATCCCACCATAGTCCAGCTGAATGTTGGTGACGTTGGCGCTACACAAGGAGAGAGCAGAGGCCCTTCAAGGGTAAGGAAATCTGGACATCAGGACCTTAGGCTGACAAACAGTGGGCTTTGGAGTCAGATCCTTTTAAAGATGGTTGGAGGGCAAGAGCCACCTGTAGGAGCCATGGCCTGCAAGCTGTCCCTGAGGGCCCTCAACAGTTCCACACAACAAATGTGTACGACCCACAGCCAACTGCAGATCCAAATCCTGGGACTGTTCTCAGACCCAGCAGCTGCCTCCCAGCACAGGGCCCCGCTGTCTGCCCAGGTGCCCAGGCCCAAGGCCTGGGAGCCGCCTCTGCCTTCCCTCCATCTCTCACCTTCACCTTCAACTCATCTGTGAATCACACTGGCTCTGCTTACAAAATATACCTGGGATCTGGCAACTTCTCATTACTTCTGTCCCTTTCCTCTGGTCCAGGTCACCATCACTTCTTGCCTGGGGATGCTCTAGTTTCTCTCTGAGTTCCTTGCCATGAACTGGGCCTCTCTACGAACTCTTCTCCACACGGCAGCCGATAGGCAGCCCTGTTACTTAACATTCTGCCTGGGTTTCTCACTGCTCTTGGAATAAAACCCGAACTCCATACCATGGCCTCTAAGACCTGCAGGGTCTGGCCCCACCTGCCTCCACAGCCATGTCTTCTACCCCCTCCCCCCCCCCCCCCCGGCCTTGCTCACCCACCACACAGGACTTTTTCTCTTCTTCTGACACACTGGTCTCTTTCCTTCCTCAGGGCCTTTGCACTTACTGCCATATCCTTCTTGTCGCTTGCTTCCTTCTCTTCATTCTTCCTAAGGATTATCTCTTGAGCAAGGTCTTCCTGATCAACCCCTCACTGTCACCCCTTACCTTGCTGAAGTTGTCTTCCTAACATGTCCGTCTCCCTGAAATTAGCTATTTCCTTTTGTGCCTCATCTCACTAACTAGGATGTAGGATCCAAAAAGGCAGTGACCATGTGTCTTGTTTATGGCCATATTGCAAGCACCCCAGCCCAGGTCCTGGTACATGGTAGGTGCTCAATGAATTCTTGTAACAACTAGGAAGGGAATGAAAGAAGGGAGGTGGTTGTGGACACACATCAGGGGAAACCCTGCTGGCTCCTTACAATGGCGAGAGTGAGGGACTGAATCAGGGAGACGGGGGCTCAGGGGCCCAGCCAGCTGGAACCGCAGTGGAGCGGCTGGGAGCCTGGGAGGCTGAGGAGGCCGCGTCCCTCGAGAGGAAGGAGGGAAACTGCAGGTGAGCAGCCCAGGCCGGCTCTGCTGGGTTCATCGGAGGGCCTGCTGCCTCTGCATCCCTATGTGGGGCAGAGAAGGCTCCCAGCTCCCAAGGCAGGGACGGTTATTATGCCCATTTCACTGATGAGGGCTTAAGGCTGCAGCTCAGAGACCTCAAACACCTCGCCAAGAGTCACACAGCCGTTAACAGTAGAGTGGGGTTCAAATGTCTGACTCTAGACCTGGGTTCCTTTGGCACCCCAGATGTTTGTCCAGGCTGTGCTCTGGGTACCCACGTTATAGATGAGGCCGGAGTGGTCCCACAATTTCCCTAAGGTTGGTGGCAGCCCCAGGATTTAAACGCAGAAGCTTTTATTCCTGAAACTTTGCTTTCATTATCCTGCTTTAATTATGCTCCCTCCCCAGTGGTTCCTCATAGTGCCTTCTCCCCGCCACCCCGTTCCTTGTATTGGACCTTTTATCCCCTCCTTCCAATCTTCCTTCTTTCCCTCTTCACAGCCTTGTGCTTTCATCCCCTCGGCTCTGCCCTCTGACCCAGAGTTTCCTAGAGTCCCAGGGCCAGGGGCGGGGTTCAGGGCCTCACCTGCTTTCTCGCTGTTGCTGGAGGCTCATGCTGCTGATTAGCCAGCCCACCATCCCTGGGGCCATCTGCCCTGAGGCATTCAGACTTTCCGTGAGGCGGATGTTCTGGATTCGGTGCTCTGCGTTGTGCTTCATGAGGCCCTGGGCAATAACTGGAAATGGACAAGGGACCAGGGACACTGCAAGTCAAGGGGCCTACGTTGCAGGCTGGGGCATCCACTTCTTGCTGAGTGATCGGTGCTTGTCACCCTCCAACTCCACTCTCCACACTGAAACCCATACTCCTCATCTGGGAACCTGTGCTTTGCAGGGTTGATGGGACACACATGCAGTGGGTCTGACAGGTAATAGCTGCTCTGACGAGATGATAGTAGTTGAAAGTTCGCCCAGTGTTCTATCTCTGAATCTGGAACAGAGAACCTGACGCACGGGATGTACATCACAGCAAATGTTGGTTGAAGAGAAAAATAGGTGAGTAAATAAGAAGAGAATAAATGTAATTTCTCCCACACTGTGTCCAGAACAAGCTGCAGGACTATGTGGAGCTACCAGCAGAAACGAATGAATTCCAAAAAGGAAGGGGATTTTAAATTTTTTTTTTTAACGTTTTATTTATTTTTGAGACAGAGAGAGACACAGCATGAACGGGGGAGGGGCAGAGAGAGAGAGGGAGACACAGAATCGGAAGCAGGCTCCAGGCTCCGAGCCATCAGCCCAGAGCCCCGACGCGGGGCTCGAACTCGCGGACCGCGAGATCGTGACCTGAGCTGAAGTCGGACGCTTAATCGACTGAGCCACCCAGGCGCCCCAGGAAGGGGATTTTAAAAGTGATGGGCATGCTTCAGTCCTGCCTATTAGCGCTAGACCCTCCTGCCCAGGATTGGGCCCAGCTCATGAACCTCAGAGGGTACACAGGACACCTTTATTTCACTTGCCTGACCCTCCCTGTGGTCAGAACCCACACTGCAGAGCAGCAGAAACCATGGTTCCACCTCACTCTCCTCCCTCCTGCTCCCAGACCCCCTTTCAGTATCCCATGTTTCTGTTGTCGCCTGCAAAGAGAAAGTGTGTTTGGAGTCATAGATCTGGGTTCAAATCCTGGGTCTGTCACCTTCCTGAGTCCTGATTTCCTCACTGGTATAACAGAGGCAGTAATAATACCCATCTCACAGGATTCTTGTAAGGAATATTGAGATAATTTATCCAAACAAGAATATTATTGAGCATCTATTGGGTATCAGGCCTTGCGGTACATCATAAAGACACAAACCAGTTTTCTGTCTAATAAGAGAGACATACATTGACCACATAGTTTCAAAGATAGAGTGATAGCCTAGAACTCTTATCAGTTCTTGGTTAATGATGATGGCAACACTTGGAAATTTGTGACCAGTACACATTAGTAGTCACCAGTCCAATATCCATCCATCCATCCATCCGTCCATCCTCCATCTAGCCATCTGTCCAATATCCACCCATCTATTCATCTATCCATCCTCCCATTCATCTATCGTATCATTCTCATCTGAACCTTGTTCAGATTCATGCTCTCTCTCCAATTCCTGATCCAGATTAAAGCCTTTGATTATCTGAACCATCATTGCTTGGTAACTCTTTCAGGTTTAAAGTGGGCATATCACCCAAGTTGGCCCTATCAATCAGACTAAACAGAAGATCTTATGTTTCCTGTTAGAGGGGAAGTTTCTTTCCTTGTCTCCTATTGGAAGGGAGCAAGGCAGGCTGTAGCTCTGATGGCCACTGGCCACCATTTTCCTGCCACACTGGGAACTAGTGGCCTGAGGATGAAACTATGCTGATAGCAGAGGTAAAAAAAAAAAAAAAAAAAAAAATTGGACAAAATCCAGTTCTGAATGGCACCTTTGAGTTGCTGATTGAATCATACCTGGAGCTTGTCCTACCTATGATTTTTGGTTCTGTGACATTTTTTTCATTGTTTCGGCCATATTGAGTTGGGTTTTCTATTATGTGCAGCTAAATACTCTGATAGGAGAGGTGGTTATAGTGATAAATATATTCACAGTAGAAAAAGCACTTGGCACGTGCTTTCCTTTGTTTAAATATCAAAAGCAGCCCCATGAAATACCATTCTAACTGCACCATTGTAACCATGACGATGCCTAGGCCCACAAATACACGTGGTATATATTTCCTAATGTAATGAAATGGATACATTTGTGGCAATCCATAAAATACCAAGTAGTGATGAGGGAAATGGGAAATACTGATTATCTAGAACCATTAGGAAATAGAAATAGTAGTTGAAGATTTCATTCCCCAAAAGTTTTTGATCTGGATGGTTTTGGGGAAGAGTTTTACCGAACTCTGTGAAGAGATAATTGTGAAAGAAAAACAGAAAAAGAAGATGCAAAATTCATTTTATGAGGCTAGTACAACTTGTCTAGCTCAAGAAAAGCACCAGGAAAGAAAGTTACACAACACTTTCATGTATGAAAACTTTGCTAACATCCTGTAAAATTATTAGCTAATAAATCAGATAGCTAGTAGTACATTAGCTCTCTATAACTACATTACATTACATTATAAAGTATATTTTTAGTATGATACATTATAATACATTCTATTACATTATAAAAAATAGTACAGGATAGGGGCGCCTGGGTGGCGCAGTCGGTTAAGCGTCCGACTTCAGCCAGGTCACGATCTCGCGGTCCGTGAGTTCGAGCCCCGCGTCAGGCTCTGGGCTGATGGCTCAGAGCCTGGAGCCTGTTTCCGATTCTGTGTCTCCCTCTCTCTCTGCCCCTCCCCCGTTCATGCTCTGTCTCTCTCTGTCCCAAAAATAAATAAACGTTGAAAAAAAAATTTAAAAAAATAAAAAATAAAATAAAAAAAATAGTACAGGATAAATATATCATTATGGTAAATTATAAAAAATATCATATTTATTCCAGAAATGGGTATATCCCAGAGAAATTCTTCCACAGCTCCTAACAGGGACACATGCGTGAGCACATGAACAAGGATGTTCATCTCACTGTAGTTTAAAACAGTGGGGAGTTAGAGACAAGTCAAGTGTCCATCCCTAGGGAAATGGCCGCCTGATGGTGAAGTGGATGAATCTCATGGACTTGTAAGTACCAGCCTGAAGCAACAGATGTCAACAGCACAGCATCCAATGAAAGCAATAAAGAACAACAAGATCTACATGGCAGTACCATTTATACAAATCAAAACACTGCACGTTTTATAAGGACATGAGCATATGTAAACAAATATTAAACACACCGCAGGGCCTGCCAAGGAAGAGGGGATGGGAGTGAGAATAACAGGTAAAGGGGAAAATGACAAAATAAAACACAAGAGGACCTTCATAGTAACAATGATGTGCTATGAACTGGCATATGATCAACTGAACCTCAGTTTTCTGTACTTAAAGGTCTAAGAGAAAAAGGAAGAAAAGAGGATGACTGACCCGAGGTCACCCAGCAAGTCAGTGGTGGGACCCAGATGACGCCTCCCCCACCCACCCTGTGACAGTAGGCAGAGCATGGGTTGAACTTACTTCTTGCCAGAGCTGGTTTGCTGTCCACATGGGCTTTGGCCAGGCCCTGCTTGTGCAGTGCTGAGGGCAAAGATAGCAAGCTGAGGAGAACTAGGAGCCTCCAGATTGGGCACATCTCAGGTTCTGGGACTTGTAGGTGTCAAGAAGGGTCAGAAGGTACCCAGATGGGTGGCTGTGGGGGTGGCTGCCTGAGTGAGTGGACTCATGGTTTCCTGTGGAAAGATGACACCAGAGTTATCCCTGAACATGCCGTGGGGAGGTGTTGTGATGGGCTCTGGCAGCTGCCACTGGGATTTGCTCCCATGGTGAGGGCAGAAGGTGGAACCCTGTGGGGAGGGCCAGAGATCCAGAGGGGGACCTTGTTGCTTGGATACGCCCAGGAGAGCCCACTGTTGGGTCATCCAGCAGGAGTTGTCTCCCAGACCCTGCGCAGGCTGGATCTTGGGGATTCTACAGTAAGTGAATGAATTAATGAGTGACTGAGGATGACTAATTTCAGGCTCTCCAATTGGACTAGGACTTATTTTAGTGTTTATTTATTAATTTTGAGAGAGAGAGAGAGAGAGGGAGAGAGAGAGTGAGCATGAGTGGGGGAGGAGCGGAGAGAGAGTCCTAAGCAGGCTCGGCACTGTCAGTGCAGAGCTAGAGACGGGGCTTGATCCCATGAACTGTGAGATAATGACCTGAGCTGAAATCAAGAGTCAGATGCTTAACCAACTGAACCACCCAGGCTCCCCTGGACTAGAACTTTCTCAAGGGCAAGATCATTCACAATGCCTACCATGATGCTTGCTTGCTAGGAATTGAGGGTTAACGAATGTTTGTTGAGTGACTGAATGACTAAATACATGAATGAGTGAGAATGGCTGATCTTTAAACCCCCTACCAAGTTATAAAGGCAGGGTGTAAGTCCAATGCCTCCCATGTTTACCGCATGGTAGTTACTAATGTTTGTTAAATGATAAGAATGAATGAATGATTGGATGGATGGATGGATGGATGGATGGATGGTTTATGGATAAGATTTATAGGGGAGGGACAGAGAGCCTGTCTCTTATTTCATTGTTCTGAAGTTGGGAGTCAGAGAGAATTCAGCACAAATCCTCCTGTCCTCAACATCTCAAGAAATGGCACCATAATCCATCCAGTTGCTCTGGCCCCAGCCCTTGGAGTCCCTCTTAACTAATCTTTCCTCATGACCCACTATCCATCTGTCCTGTCAACACTTCCAGAATCTGACCACATCTAATAACTCCTTCTCAGCCACCATTACGTTGGCCTGGATTATCGCATGGGGATCCCTACCTGAATTCGTGGCTTTTTTCCTTGCCCACCCACAATCTGTTTTGCACACAGCAGCCTGCCTAACCATTTCAAGACATTAATCAGATCACAGCCCTCCTCTGCTCAAAACTTCTAAAGCTTCCCACTGCTCACAGAGCAAATGTCAAACTCCATGCAATGCCTCCCAGGTCCTGCAGGGTCCCCTGGTGTTTGTTCTCTCTGACCTTACCTCTTAACACTCTGTCCCTCATCTGCTCCCACTCCTGGCAGCCACACAGGCCTGGGGGGTGGGGGGGAGCATGGTCTGGGTCCCACAATTCAGCTGCTGTGAAATCCCAAGACAAAGGTACTCTTGACTTCCTGTGCTCCGCAACCCTCCTCCCCGCCCCCCCCCCCCCCAAGAATGTTCAGGGTCCTTTGCAAATCTCATGAAACCCTGGGGCCATCCTTGGGCACTTCACATCCAGTTTTGTAAGAGATCATAACTAAAGCATTCGTTCAGGGTGATGGCTTTCCGGAATTGATGTCCTCTTGCAGGGCTCACGCTCCCCTTGGGGATGTTTGTAGAATATCAGTTACCTCAAAATGTACTTTTCCAGTCTTCCTGATCTTGTGTAACCAGTTGGGATTTTGTTATTTTTTTGTCAAGAAAATTAAAGAAGAGTGGGCACCGTTGGGAGGAACAAACCTGTTGTCCTTGGCTCTTTGAAGGTCTGAACTTGGGAGTGGGGAGGGCTGTCAGTCCTGCCCCATTGCAGGATGTGGTGCTCAGGGCCACTGAGTCTAAAGAAATGAGCAGGTGAAGGATGTAGACTTTCCAAGCCTGGTGCATGACGAGGGAGCAGAAAGGCACCGCTCTGGGACGAGCCCTGGATTTCCTTGTCCTCGTGGTGCTCCCATACCTGGCGGGGTGTGGGGGGTGGGGACACCAGACAAGTGCAGAGGGGGGTTATCAGAAAAACGGCCTCCCTGAGGAGACAGAGTGGAATTTAAGGGAAAGCCTACAAGTTAGCTGGTGTCGTGTTTCCTCTTCCCCCACGGCCTGCCTTCCTGCCCCAGGCAGCTACCTCTAGGGATGGTGCCGCTGACGTTTATTTGGTGGGCCTCATTCACTGTGCTAAGCCTGCTCCATGTGTGATCTCATTCCACACGTGAAGGGTTGGGGACATAGAGAAACCCAGAGGCCTACAGAGCTCTGGGCTGGGACCAGATCGAGCTGCCACCCGGCAGGCTCTCTGGCTCTCTGTCCCTGCCCAGAGGAGTAAGAGGTTTCCTTTGGAAGGTGGAGCTGCTGGCTGCCCCAAACCTCACCTAGTAGCCCTTTCCTTTACTATTTCAAATAACTTGCTTTAGAACAAGCTTCTTTACCTTTTTGGGGGGCATTTTCAAAATGTGATGACAACTTTGGTTTGTCCAGAAAAAATAATGTAAAAACTGGTTAAAAAATGTTGCTGATAGTAGCAGGATTTCCATCACCCTTTTAATCCGTGACCATTGACACAAGTTAAAACCCCTGCTCTCCTGGTAACTGGCTTTCAAGGAGTTTGACTTGGATAAAATTTATTTATGCAGTCAACCATTACTTCCTGTGGGCTTACAATGTGCCAGGCACTGTGCTTGGCTCTAGGCAATAACAGACACACAGCTTCTCTAGAGACTTATAGTCTGGGGAGAGAATCAGAATAAGACAAACTAAACAATACATGGAATAATTACAAATTGTATACCAAGGGGGGAAGTTTGGGTGAGATTGAGAATAGGAGGGAGGCCACTTTGAGCAATGAGTAGGGAAGGTCTCTCAAGAAGGTGACATTTGAGCTGAGTCCAGGAGGAGACAGAGCCTGCATTGGGTGTAGATGGAGGAACGACACATTTGGCAGATAGTACTATAAGGTCAAAGGGCCTGAGATGGGAAAGGGCTCAGCAGATTGGAGGAACAAAGGAAAATGGGTGTGGCTGGGTCTACTGGGTTAGAAATTGGTGCCCAGGTGCCCAGGCTCACGTCCATGGCTCTAGGGAGGGGGTGTCCAGCATGACAAGGAGGCAGGAGTTTCCCCTGGCTGACCCAAGGGCCAAGCAGGCTTTTGCACGTGAGCGCCCTCCTATAGCTGGGTAAAGACATCCCCCTCCTTGCCAACTCCAGACTCCTCCCACAGCTGCTCTCTGGGCTCAAAGGCAGCTCCAGGTCCCCAGCCAAAGGCAGAATTCCTGAAACTCCAGGGGGCAGTAGAATGGGTGGAAGCAGAATGGTGGAAGTTTCCTGTACCTAACGAAGCAGGGTGGACTGGTTTGGTTTATTTTTTGAGAATCACTCTTCTGTGGAATGGAATTCACTATTCATGTAGGCATTCATTTATTCCACTTTTTGTAGAAATATATATTTTTAACATTCATAGAGGTCTACGACTGGAACTTTAACCCAAAGACAAATTTACTTGAAAAGGGTGTGGAAGGTAGGCAGGGAGTGTGGTGCCATCTGAATAGAACATCGGGATTGAAAAAGGATGATGAGGATGTCTCTTCTGGGTTCTGGAGTGGCACAAAGTAGGGGAGTGGAAAAGCTGGCGTTTCTGGTGCATTGCAGTGCTTTTGAGAGGACAAATGGGACTTGTAAAAATGCAGATTCCTGGGCCACCCCTGAGCAACTGAGTCAGCCTCTGGAGGTGGGACCTGGGAATAAGCTTCTGGGAGATTCTGCTGTACATGGTGCCTGAGAACCACTGAGCTGAAATAAGAATGATGATGCCATTTGCTGAGAGCTGACTGTGCTCAAGGGGCAGTCGAAGTGCTTTCCTTTAATCGCTTCTTTAATCCCCCGCACAGCCCTCTGAGGTAGGTACTGTTGTGATTGGCCCCCCTTTGCAGAGGCACAGAGAAGTTGAGTCAGATCCCTGAAGTCACCAGCCAGGGCAGGTGGGGCTGGGGCAGGAGCGAGGCAACCAGACCCACAGAAGGGAGATCAGAGGAGCTGTCGCTCATTCCTCCTGGGCCTCCCCCTCCCACACCCCACTCTGCTCCCCAACACGATCCCACGGCCCTCACAGGCATTGCAAGGAGAGGCAGGAGGAACAGCAGCAGACTCCTATTTTGCCCCTCCCCTGCTCACTTTCCATCCTCGCTCTGCGCCAGGCTCTGCTCTAGGCTTTTGGTAGCTTAATCTCATGAATCCAATAGCCCTGGAGGGTTGTGAGGCACAGAGAGATGGACTCACTTGCCCGGGGACACGCACTGGTGAGTGTGGAGCCAGGATTCAAAGCCAGGCTGTCTGGCTCTGTAGGCTCTGTCTCGTCTCTGATAAATTCGCCCACAGCCCTTGCCCTTCAGCCTGTCAAAGATTGCCAGTGAGCTGGAGTTGACCTACCAGGGGGAGTGAAGACTGCAGGTCTCACCAAAACCATGAAGGCTCTGAACCACTAGGGGGCAGCACCAAAACCATGAAGGCTCTGAACCACTAGGGGGCAGGAACTGGCCCCGTGAAGCCCGGGGTCCTACCCAGTGGAGATGTTCTCAGGAGGAAAGGAGGGAGGCAGGCCCTTCACAGTGACCAGCTATTCAGAGGCACGCCTGCCTTAAATGTCAGCCAGTGGGGAGGAGGAAATGGGCTTGAGTCCTTCTTAAAGTGCACATCCGACCTTAGTATCCATTGTAAGAAATTTGATCAGAAGGAGTCAACTAAAAACAAAGCAAGCAGAAGCAAGGAAGTGATAAAGGTTAGAATGGAAATTAATGAAATTAAAAAAAAAAAACATTAGAGAAAATCAGTGAAATCAGAAGCTGTTTCTTCCAGAAGATTAATACAATTGATAAAACTCTAATCAGGTAGATTCAGAAAAAGAGAGAGAAGATGCAAATGACCAGCATCAGGAATGAGAGGAATGACAGCATTCCAGACTTTACTGTATTAAAAGGAAATAAGGAAATATTATGAATAACTTTATCTCAATTGATACTACAGCATTTGGAGATGTGAATTGTGAGAACAGCAAAGGAAATTGGAAAAGAGGGAGGCATATATTTCCTAGGGCTTTCCTGCAGTCCTGCTGGACCAGCTGACTGGGGTCTGGGGTCTCTTTGGACCAGTTGTGATGGAAGGCCAATCCTGTTTACTTTACACATCTCTGCACTGTGTGTTTTCATTTTTGTCTGTTTGTTTTTCCTTTTTTCCTCCATTCACCACACACTCACCACACCGAGCTCCTTGTGTTGAATGAAACCTCTGAGCCAAGATCAGTTGAATTTTTTTTCTTGCTGCTTCTAGGAACTTTTTTTTTTTTTTAAATAAATACACTCTAGAGGGTTTATAAGAGGTTTTAGGTTTATACATACACACACATATATATGTATATGTGATACACTCTAGAGGGTTTATAAGAGGTTTTAGGTTTATACATACACACACATATATATGTATACATATATACACATACATATATATGTACACACACACACATATATAAGTATATATATATTTGGGTTCATTCAGGAAAACTGAACTTGGAAAAGCACAAACTACTAAAGCTTCTCAAGAAGAAATAAATATGGGAATGCAAGCTGGTGTAGCCACTCTGGAAAACAGTGTGGAATTTCTCAAAAAACTAAAAATAGAACTACTCTATGACCCAGAAATTTCACTACTAGGCATTTATCCAAGGGATACAGGTGTGCTGTTTCAAAGGGACACATGCACCCCCATGTTTATAGCAGCACTATCAACAATAGCCAAAGTATGGAAAGAGCCCAAATGTCCATCGATGGATGAATAAAGAAGATGTGGCATATCTTTCAATGGAGTATTACTCGGTAACCAAAAAGAATGAAATCTTGCCATTTGCAGCTACGTGGATGGAACTAGAGGGTATGCTGCTAAGCGGAATTAGTCAGAGAAAGACAAATATCATATGACTTCACTCATATGAGGACTTTAAGAGACAAACAGATGGGGCGCCTGGGTGGCGCAGTCGGTTAAGCGTCCGACTTCAGCCAGGTCACGATCTCGCGGTCCATGAGTTCGAGCCCCGCGTCAGGCTCTGGGCTGATGGCTCAGAGCCTGGAGCCTGTTTCCGATTCTGTGTCTCCCTCTCTCTGCCCCTCCCCTGTTCATGCTCTGTCTCTCTCTGTCGCAAAAATAAATAAACGTTGAAAAAAAAAAAGAGACAAACAGATGAACATAAGGGAAGGGAAACAAAAATAATATTAAAAACAGGGAGGGGGACAAAAGAAGAGACTCATAAATCTGGAGAACAAACTGAGGGTTACTGGACTGGTTGTGGGAGGGGGGATGGGCTAAATGGGTAAGGGGCACTAAGGAATCTACTCCTGAAATCATTGTTGCACTATATGCTAACTAATTTGGATGGAAATTTTAAAAAATAAAAAAATAAAACAAGTTAAAAAAAAGAAAAAAAAAGAAGAAGAAATAAATAACCTGAGAAGCCCTGTATCTATTAAAGATATTGAATTTGTGGATAAAAACCTTAGGACACAGAAACTCTAGGCCGAGATTGCTCCATACCAAACACCACATTATACCCAGCTATTCCAGAAAACTGAAGAGGAGGGCGTACTTATTAAGTCCTTCTATGAAGGCAGCCTTACCCTAATACCAAACACAGACTAAGATCAATACTACAGACCAACATTTGTTATGACATAGAGACAGAAATCCTCAATAACATATTAGTGACTTCAACAGATTTAAATGTATAGAAAGGGTAATACATCATGACTATGTGGGGCTTTATCTCAAGAAATCAAGGTTGGTTTAGCATTTGACAATCAATGTAATACATCATATTAACAAACTTGATAGACCAGATTTCATGTAGTCAATGAAGGATATCTAAGATTGCATGGTTATTTGATATCCCATGCTAAGGTATTCATCTCTACCAGGACTCAGTAGCAAGACAGGAGCTATTTTTCAGTTAAAGCAGTTATCTGCAGACTAGGATAGGGCATTTATCCAAAGCCCTAGAGATCTGTGCTGTGTTTCTCCTATTAGAGCTGCCAGTACATCCAGAAACATCCTCACTTGCCATAGATACTTTGAAAGTATAATTGGTTCTGCCTAGGTCATAAGGACAAAGTGGTAGAGAAGTTTGCACTGCTTGCTGGAAAGCCTTTTCTTGTTCTGATTCCTACTCAAACTGGTCCCTTAAGAGTTACTCAGTAAATGCATCAGAATAATACTTTTAATTGTGGTATATATTACCTTAAAAGTTTTAAAAAAATTAAAATGGCAGTGAAACTTTGTGTCGTTTTGTAAGAATAAGCATTGCCATGGCACAGCAACTTATTTTTAATCTTGGAAGGGATATCCTGGCATGCTCCAAACCATTGTACTTGCAGAAACTTCATCAAAGTGGTGGGAATGTGGGCTTTTATGAGATTGCATCTCATCTTCTTGCTTGTGTGTATTTTACTGATGCCTTTAAATTCTTGCTAATTCCTACTCCTCAAGTTTATCAGCATAATGTTAATAATGTATTGGACATATGTGATGCTCTGTGATGTCAATATGACCAAGATTTTTGTAAACTATATTATGGTAGAGAGCAGGATTGCTGAATAGCACTGAGAAAAACTATGAAGGTGTGCTGATAGCCCTGCCAGGTAAGGCAAGCCAATTCTGATGGCCCCTACGTCGTGGAATAGAAGGAAAAATGTTTTCAAGGGCAATAGTGAATCCCAGGTGTCAGAGGCTGGATTGACTTTAAAGACAGTGAACAGTCTTGTTAAATGAGGATGGGATAAGTATTGTGAGTTTTTTTTTTTTTTTCTAGTGTGTCCAATTGGTTAGGCTACAGTCTCCAGTTATTTAATCAGATGCTAACCTAGGTGTTTCTCTGAAGGGAGTTTTCAGTCCATAATGAAATGACTTAATGTAAGGGAGAGTATCCTAGATAATGCAGGTAGGATTAATTCAGTTAGTTGAGGGGACTTAAAAGCAATGCTGAGGGCAGAGAAGGAGAAAGGGGGAGAGAGAGAGAGAGAGAGAGAGAGAGAGAGAGAGAGAGAAGAGGGAGGAGGAGGAGGAGGAAGGGAAAAAGAAGGAATATTTCCTGTGGACAGCAGCTTCAGTGCTTGATTTTCCCTTCCTGATAGCTTGACCTATGGATTTTGGTCTGGCTTAGTCAACCCCCATATTCATGTAAGTCGATTCCTTCTCATCCCTCTCTTTGTCTCTCTCTCTCTGCATTAATCCTGACTGATACAAGTATCAGCATCTTTTTGACTCTCAAACTAAAATGATGGTCTCTGTCTCTCCAGTTCCCCAGTGGTGTAGTATTGCTTTGGTTTATTATCCTGTTACAAGAGAAAGCTCCAGGAGTTTCCACTTGGCCTTTCCTCTCCCGAAAGCTCTCCCTCCATGGATCACAGAGCCAAGTGGGGATTCTGCCAGTTGCGAATTATTTCTATTCCAATTAGACATTAAAGAATTGGAGAAATAATCACAGACTGGGTCTGTGTAATTATCAGGCCATTCTGAATCAAACTTATGCCAAAACTCCACTTATCATTTGACAAACACAAACCTGATTTGCTAGACCATAAAGGTATTTTGGGTTCCTGGAAAATAGCATAAATTCAGAGATCCAGTATCTCATATCCCCAAAAGTTCCGGGTATTTTTACACAGTGCACTATGATTCTACTAAATGTCAACAGGCCAGTTTGGGAAATACTTGAAGGAAGATTTACAGCATATGCTGTGGCAATATTCCAGGATCCCTTGCCTCCCCTTCAATCAAGGGGTTCTTGATTCTGAACTGGCTTTTAACTGCAAATTGGGTGAAAGGCTCTGACTTTCAATTTTGGCAACCCAAGTCAAGTTTCTGGATTCCAAACCGGGAGATCCTCTTAATTAACATTCAGCAGGTGAACGATTTCTTTTCTAGGAAAACTGTGATCAATTAGCAATTGCCAAATTCTCTGATTACCAATTCATCCTTGCTACCCATTACAATAAGCATGCCCTCTTGTTTCTGCCAGTTAAGCTGCACCACTTGCTCTCTGTTACTTGTATATCTCACTGTCCCCCATTGAAATCAGGGAATCCTTTTCAGTGGCAGCATCTCCCAGATGTGGTGGCTCCCAGAAGATAGCCACCACAGATCTTTTCAAGGATGTGGGTACCCTTAACTAATGTAATTTTCAATATCTTAGTGAAGAGATTGTCCTTTGGACCCTCTCAGGAGATGTAATTTGGGGCATATGTGTTGGCAAAAGATCAATCCACTCCAACAGTCCAATCTCCCCAAGCCTTTAGATTAGTTACTTATATTGTACCTAGAAAGTTCTCAACCTTATTCAATGAAGGCCATTTTTTAAATGTTTTATTTTATATTTGAGAGAGAGAGAGAGAGAGAGAGAGAGAATCAGAAGCAGACTCCAGGCTCCCAGCTGTCAGCACAGAGCCTGATGCGGGGCTTGAACTCATGAGCAGTGAGATTATGACCTGAGCCGAAGTCAGACACTAAATCAACTGAGCAACCTAGTCGCCCTGAATGAAGATCATTATTGAGTTCAATTTCCAATAACCAACACGGTAAACTCTCAAAGCTATTTTTAACTATGTGATCTAATATTAAAACCAGAATCTTTGATAAAAGCACTCATCAATTAATTAGGAACAACCCAGTGTTATATTCTATCTTCCTTGGTCTAACATATTTAGAATCAATTGCTATATATATTCTTCATGTCTGCTGATATAAATCGGCAAAAAAGGTAATTATTTTGAGTATATAAGTTATTTTATCCTCTATTCTTGCTCCCCTGGAGCATGCTGAGGTTTGAACCTAGTTATGGGTCTAGTGACAACCAAGGGTGGTTGGGATGAGTTTTAAAGATCTTGGAGGAGAAACCTCATGGAACTGGGAAACAGACTTCTGAAGAAGGGACTCTTGTTGGCTGGTGCAATATTATGAGGAACATAATAAAGCTGGTTTGGAAGCATTAAACAAACAAACAAACAACTTGTACACTGAATCCACCTTTCCCTGATTGGGTGAAAAACCATTGCTGGGTGATGGTTAGAGGAACAGGAAGCAAACAGAAGAGAGGAGATTTATTTTCTCCTCTTTCAGCCTTGCAATCTCCCTCTAGTAAAGGATACTAATAAGGAGCAAGCCGGTAAAAAAGATAGGTGGTTTTCAGAGTCCCAGGCCCAGCATTGCAAATCAGAGTACAGAAAGATAGATTTGTAACCAAGAGCTAAAAGCTTAATAAAAACACAATTTATTTAAGAGCAAATGATGTAATGTATGTACGCACAGAAGAGTGCCAGGCATGAATCAAGGTAGTGATAAGGAAAAAAAAAAAAAAAAAAAAAAAAAAAAAAAGGAGCAGAAGCAGGTGGGGAGTAGATTGGAGTGATCTTCCAAAATTAATTTGTAATGACTTGAGGAACATGAACACTGAATAAGGGTTCACTGGTGTTGTCCATGAAGGAAGTTATAAATGACCTAAAGTAAGTTATTTTGAGTTGGGGAAATAAGCCAGATTATCCAAAATTGAGCACTAGATAAAGGTGAGAAGTTTGAAAGAATGAATAGCAATATGTCTCTTGAGAAGTTTGGTGATATAGGGAAGAAAAATGGAGTTACCAGGGCCAAGATATGTTTTCTTCCATAAGCCACAACTTTGTAGGTTGCCTGAAGGACTTACTGGATAAGACCAAAATTCTCACTTCACAGTGGGGAGATTGTGGCCCAAAGAGAGGAGCTACCTAAGGTCACAGAATCTTCCAGAAAACATCTCAGACAAGACAGGAAGTCTTATTCCTTAGTTTTTGGGAATCTCCAGACCAGAGTGTTGAAGTATTTCTGATATAAAGATTAAATTAACCTAGGCATCCTCCTCCACTGTGCAAATTTTTATCATCACGATCAGACCCACCACCATCTCTGACTATCTGTGCCCCTGTCCACATTGCACTATGGAGGCAGGACGGCCTACAGCTCAGAGCTGCAAAAAAATTTTTTATTGTGAAGATATTACAGGGAATCAGCACATGGATTCTGGTGAGAAGTTACAGGGAAATAGCCTCCATACCCAGAGAAGTATGGATCCTTGAGTCCAGGGTGGGTAATGAAATTCCAGGTAGCAGCTGAATAATCAACATGAACATCTAGGATCATCGCCATACAGGTGATGGTCTGAAGTGTGGAGGATATTCCAAAGAGATCAGCAAGCAGTACCTGATTCTGTGTGAGATAATCAAGATATTAGTCAATTGCATACCCTCCTTTTTTTGAGAGAAGGGGAAGGGCAGAGGGAGAGGATCTCAAGCAGGGTCCTCGCTGTCAGCGCAGAGCCCCATGGGGGAGGTGGGTGGGGCTTGAACCCACTAACCATCAGATCATGACCTTAGCTGAAATCAAGAGTTGAATGCTTACTCTACTGAGCCACCCAGGCGCCTTTTTTCTACCCCCTTTTAAGGAGGCTGTAAACCAGAGCTGAGAGCCTCTTCTCCCCATCTCACTTCCCTCTGGTACTGCTGTCCACTCTCCATGGTGCTGAACCATATTCCAGTCTGGACATCCATCCACTGCCTATCCCTGGACAAAAAAATTTGCTGTGTTCCCTGTACTCTCTCTCGTCAGATAAGATGAATCTTCCTTCTCACCTTGCCTTACTTCATGACACAAGGATGTAAAATATTGTCAGATGTCCTGCTTGATCAAAAGATATATTTCTTTTAATATTGACAACATAGTTGCATTTACAAAATACTTTCTAGGTTGAACCAAATATGTCTGTCGACTGAATATAACATGGGGGCACATTTGGAGCTGCTGTGTTAGATGGCAGCCTAGATGTTTTTGTGGGTACAAATGAAATGCTCTAGGCTTTTCAAAGTTTTGCAGCTGGCAGCAAGTTAGTTAGAACTGCACTGTCCAATATGGCAGCCACTAGCCATACATGGATGTTGAGTACTTCAGTTGCAGCTAGTCCAAATTGAAATGTGTTATAATTATGAAATGCACACCAGATATCAAAGAATTAGCACAAAAAAGGAATGTAAAACATTTCATTAATAATAATCTGTTTCCTTTTCTGTAAAAATTTCATCTCTAGAAAACTCTAAGCTACATGTGTGTTTTGTGTTATATTTCTATTTGGACAAGATTAGTTTAGAATCTTACATAACTAAGCTATCAGCCCAAAGACATAGATTCCATTATGGCATTGGCCATTCAGTTTTTTATGCCCCCTTTCATGGATTTCACCTTCTTCTCGGTGGCTCACTCCATCATGTGAACCTTTATTTTTAGAAAGCACATGTATAGTTCACTATACACTTCTCCTTGGCCCTCAGAAGAGGATGCCTCCATCCTCCATGACTCCTATGACCAGTCACCTAAAGCTTCTTCCCATTGTTTAGAGCATCAGGTTCTTTCCTACTCCTGTATATTTGCACATCATGTATCCTCTTCTTTTAATGCATTTTCCCATAAAAAACTCTCAACCATTCTTCAACATCGAGTTTAAATGCTGTGTTCTCTGTGAAGTCTTCTTGGAAGTCCTCAGGCACTGCTACTGGATCTTGCCTCCTTATTTCCAGAGAACTCCAACCAGAACACCTTACTGCATATGAAATTGCCTATTTATTTGTCTTATCCTTTACTAGACTTGGGACTCTTGAAGTCAGGGACATGTCTAATTCATTTTTTGTAATCCTGGCACCTGGGATAAAACAAGGAATAGAAAAAGTCCTTGCTGGGGTGCCTGGGTGACTCAGTCAGTTAAGCATCTGACTTCAGCTCGGATCATGATCTCATGGCTTGTGAGTTCAAGCCCCACGTTGGGCTTTGTGCTGACAGCTCAGAGCCTAGAGTCTGCTTCAGATTCTGTGTCTCCCTCTCTCTCTGTCCTTCCCCCACTCATGCTCTGTCTCTCTCTCTCCCTCAAAAATAAATAAGAATTAAAAAAAAAGAAAAAGTCCTTGCTTTCATGAAATATATATTCTGGTAGGGGAGACAGAAAAGAAACACATAATATAGTAAAAAGTCAGATAATAATGTATTTTATGAAGAAAAATAAGCAAGGAAGAGAGTGGCAGATATGCTTTTTTTTTTTTGAGAGATCTAAGAGGGTGATACTTGAGGAGAGTGTATTCAGCACAGAATAGTTGTAAATAAATACATGATGCATGAATAATAACATCTTCTTTTACAGAAACCTTGAAGGTTATCTCCTATAACTGAGCTCCTTCCACATCTTAGCCACATTGCTCCCCTTTCTTGCTTCCAAAAGGAAGACTCATTCCTGTCTCAGGGCTTTTGCACATGCTTATCTTCCTGTCTGTGATCTTGGCACAACTGGGTCTTGGCACAACTTCTGCCTTATCATTCAGGGCTCAGCTGAAAGATCTCAAAGAGCCCTCTGCCTGACTATATTCTCTTAATGTGATGCCTCCCTCTCTGCCCCCACCCATCACTTTCTCTCACACCCCACTTTGTTTTCTGCATAGTACCCACCACCCTCTGGAATTTAGCTGACTATACATTTATTTCTTAGTTCATTGTCAGCACACCCAACTAGGATACAAACTTCAGGAAAGCAGAGTCTTTGTGTTATTCACGGCCATATTCCTAGCAGTTAGCGCATAGTAGATGCTTAATTGAAATTTTATGAATGAACAAATGACATATTTATAATGGCCCTAAAGGCCAAGTGTCATCACTAAGGAATGGACATATGCTCTGATCTCTCACCAGATTGGTGCAAACATGGCTCCTTTACTTTGCGGATATTTCGACTGTGGCTTGGTATGTGCCGTGCTGCAGCAGCAGACCTAGAAGGCAAACAAATACCTTAGACAGTGGGAGTAAAGGAGGACCAGAGAGGCCAAAGGAGCTTTCTCCTGCTCCAAATGGGGGCAGAGCAGGGTCAGGTAATGAATCAAATGCTTGGAGTCACAAGGCTGGGCCTGGAGGCTATGCTTAGTTGCTGGTATCTCTGATCACCTCAGTGACAGTTATGGACCTTGGTTTCCTCATCCGTAAATTGGGAACAGCTACTCCCTTCCAAACTAATAACTGAAGATCTGTACATTGAAATGAGATGGTGGGGGAAGTTGGCATTATAACAGCTGGGTCCCCATTTGTCTGGTCACCTCTCCAGAATGCTAGCCCAATATCAGTATTGGTTGAGCTGCCCCACTCACATTTACTTTGGGTGAATCTGGGAACCAAACTTTGGGAGCTTTAATACTCATCCAGATTAACTGCCTCAAATTTCCTACTTCATAAATAGTGAGCTCCCTGTCAATAGAGGTATGTGAGGAGAGGCCAGAAAACCGCTTGTCAGGAGAGACATTTAAAGGAACTTTAGAAACTCCAGCATCTAGCACTTGGTAAGGACTAGTGAATCTTCAGTGAATGAAGGGGGAGTCCTTTCAACCCAGAAATTCTGTTGGTTTTCAGATTCCTGCTGGGGGCTTCAGCTGTCTGCTTTAGCTTCTGGCAGACATGGAAACTTTGGGTGCCTCGAGATAGAGACTATTGGAAGGAAGCAGTCTTTGGGTTGAAACCAGGTCAATTTTCTGCTCATAATGTAGCATCATCTAAGCTAGGAGGAAAGTTAAGAGGAATCAGGCAGCTTTTCTCCCCCAGAGTAGCTTCCATTTATATCTCATTTTCTCTAGGCTTTTGGGACCAGAATAGAATTGAAACCACCATGTTCTTGGCTAGTGGTGGAGTTTCAATGGCTAGTGAAGGCAAAGTGCTTAACCCTGGGAATAGCACACAGGACTTCCTCAGTAAATGACAGCTGAGTTAGTGAGGATTGTTATTAGTAGGGATGGGATGTTTTGTCTGGGGGAAGTGTTAGGGGAGAGGAGATTAAAAGAGTGAAGGAGGGGTCTGAGCTTTCTCCTTGGGTGTTCCTATGTCTTCTCACCACCAGCACTTACTAATCAGTTGGTTAGTCACTTGCGGATTCAGGTTATAAAGCCATGAATTAATGAAGGGACACATCTGAAAGACAAGGAAGTATGCAAGAGTCAGAAGGAGGACTCTACCAATGGTGTCTGAATATTCAGGGGGCAGTCAAGGCAAACTCTCCTTCTAAGCCAACCTAGTCAGAGAACGACCAGGTAGGGGAGTTTGGGCGACAGACTGCCTTGGGGTCACATGTCAGCTGAGCTATTTGGCAGCTATGTGACTTAGATAAGTCATTGGCCATCTCTGGAACTTTTTCTTAAATCTGGCAAATGGAAAGAATATTGTTATTTAGAGTATGAGACTGTTTGTAGGGTAAGAAAATTCATGTAAGATCCTTAGCACAGTGCCTGCGTGCTTAACGAATGTTAGCTGTTAATTTTCATGATTACTTATACTTATTTTACAGATAAGGAAACTGAGTCTTGAAGAGGCTTATCAACTTATCTCCAGTCGCACAGATGCTGATTTTGACTTGAAGAATTAACTAATATCCGTAAAGCACTTCACCAGTGCTGGCTGGAGAATGGGAGCTTCGTAAATGCCACTTCCTCTCTCCCTAACTCTCCTTCCTGGAAGATTTCCTTCCAGTTGATTAAGAAGACACAATCCGCCAAGCTCTGAGTCTCAGAGTCAAAAACTTAAGGAGTCTGGGTTTGTATACTTACTTTTGCTCCAAAATTATGGATTATCACGTTTCCCAGGGCTCTCTCTATGTTTTCCACAATAAAGTTTTTCATTGGGGTGATGCTAAATGAAGAATGAAAGTAGAACAGATTAAATTCTCCAAAACCTTCCTTTCTTTTTTTTAGAAAGTATTTATTTATTTATTTATTTATTTATTTATTTATTTAGAGGGAGGGAGGGAGGGAGGGAGGGAGGGAGGGAGCCAGTTGGGGAGGGACAGAGAGAGGGAGAGAGAGAATCCCAAGCAGGCTTCGTGCTGTCAGGCAGAACCTGATGCGAGGTTTGAACTCACAAACCATGAGATCATGACCTGAGCCAAAGTCAAGAGTCAGATACTTAACTGAGCCACCTAGACACCCCACCAAACCCTCCTTTCTTTTTTTTTAAATTTTTTTTTAACGTTTATTTATTTTTTTGGGACAGAGAGAGACAGAGCATGAACGGGGGAGGGGCAGAGAGAGAGGGAGACACAGAATCAGAAACAGGCTCCAGGCTCTGAGCCATCAGCCCAGAGCCCGACGCGGGGCTCGAACTCCCGGACCGTGAGATCGTGACCTGAGCTGAAGTCGGACGCTTAACCAACTGCGCCACCCAGGCGCCCCAAAACCCTCCTTTCTTTACATCACTTATGTATTTAGTTGACCCCACATTATTTAAACTCCTTGTTTCCATGGCGCTCCATACCTAGGCTTGCCCTTCTGCTCCAACCTACCTCTTAGGACTCCTTAAAATTAATCTTTTAATTTGTTTATTTTCTAATTTATTTATTATTTATTTTAGAGAAAGAGAGAGCACGAATAGGGGAAAGGAGCAGAGGGAGAGTGAGAGAGAGCAAGAGAGAATCTTAAGCAGTCTCCATGCTCAGCATGAAGCCTGACATGGGGCTCAGTCCCACGATCCTGGTATCATGACCTGAGCCGAAATCAAGAGTTGGGCGCTCAACCGACTCAGCCACCCAGGTGTCCCTGAAATTAATCTTTCAATTTAAATCACCTTGCCCTCATCATTGTTCCCCATCACCTCCCTTTCCTTGCCTATTTCATTCTTCTCTTCTGGAATGCTTTCAGCTTCTACCACCCTTTTCGATCCTGATCACTCTCTTTCTGGCTTTCCCATTCTTCTGATTATCTATGTTCCAATAGAACTTATCTCCTTAGCCTGATAGTTATGCTTTAATGGAAGGAATAGTGTAATATCATTCTTCAGTTGGGGGAGATGAGAAAAAATCAGGAAACAGCAGTGTAAATGTGTCTTCATGTTCCTGGCTCAGTTTGTAATCCTTACAAGTGAGGGTAAATCTCATTCTCAGGCAAAGTGTTTGTGTCTTTATTCTATAAAATGCTTACATAAAAATCAGCTGATCTATCACTTCCAGCCTGAAGACTCAGATTTCCCTCAAAGGAAAAACTGGTTTTCTTCAACATATCAAAAGATATGGAGCCACACTGACAGAGTTGGGCAGAATGGCTGTGAGTCAAGGACACTGTATCTGGAACAGAACAGGAGGACATTACCAGACCTGTAAGGGCTCAGAAAAGATTCCACACTCAGATCTTTCTTAAAACAATGAGCAACTGTGAAATGAATCAAAATAAAATTCATGAATGAAAAAGACACGGTGTACAATAGGTTGGTGATGACTATTGGATTCAGTTAATCATGGGGGGGTATAGCTCAGTGGTAGAGCATTTGACTGCAGTTAATCATAGATGTGAGCCTAAATTTTAAAAAATCTTACAAAGAATATTGTAAAAAAAGAGATTACAAATGTAGAAGGTAACTTAGTAAAAGGGCAAACCTCTGAAAACAGTTACTCTGAAGAGGAGAGGTCACAGACTAATACACAAATGATGACATCCTTGCTCTACTGATAGTCAAGAGAATGGCACCCATGGGATTTTCTGCTGAAATTTCCTACTGAAGAGAAAAGTTGTAAACATGAGAGTAATTGGTCCAGATTGGCTATAGGGTGAAAGTGACCGATGCCAGCCAGAAACACCTCACTTCAGTTCTATTGGCGAGGTATTTGGTAAGTGATGTGGAATGCCTTAAAACTATTATATACCTTCAAATTTGAAAGTCATAGAACTGTTTATACTTTTTCAATCATTTCACGAATCTATAATTTCCTGCACTAAAAGGTTCAGGATTATTTATAATAGCAAAAAATTCAGAAATAACCTAAATGTCAACCAATAATCAAGTGAGCCTGCTTTGTTTGTCCTTGGTGCTATTATTCAGTGAACCTCTTTTCATGTCAGTGAAAATATTATTTTCATGATAAAAAAATTTTTAAATTCTATGAAGTTCTATTTGTAGGACATACATCCCCATATGCACAAAAGACTCATTTGGAAGGTATGCTTTGGTGTTGACGTGTTTCAGGTGAAGCCTCCTTGGGACTTCATCACAACCAGTTGGACGCAGAGAGAGAAAAATGGAGAACTCACACATTTCCGGATTGGATCCATACAGTCTCAGGAACAATCCTGCAATGCCCAAAGGTGAGTTGGTATCTGTTGTCTACATCCTTCTCCAAGTAAAGTTGGACTTTCATATCTGTCCGTACATGGAATATGTAGGGATTAAGAGCCGGAAACCTGTGGGAGGGAAGTATTAAGGCTGGTGGGAGAGAACCTCAGAGCCTATTTTACTCCCATTTGTTTCTAAAATGAAGGTTCCCCTGGTGTGCGCAGGACTCTCAAAGTCACCCTGGTGAGATCATTTCCTCATCTTTCAAAAGAGATAATTCAGGACTGGAGAATGGGAATGGCTTTCTCCAAGTCAGCCATCCAGCCAGTGGACAAGCCAGGTAGGTCTGCATTCAGGCTGTATACCTAATACCCACTATCTCTGGCTTGGGGGGCAGTTAGAAAGGAAAAGGTTGATTGCAAGTATGGCATCTTATCAAAACTGAGAGACTGAATTTGGAAAGTACTCTTCTAGAGGTCACCAACTCCACTGCCTCCAGGACCAGGCTTGATATGGAAACGAATCAGATAGAGCAGGGGCTGGTTTCACAGGGAGAGGCGACAGCCATGGTGACCTGAGGAATGTCTGGTCTCTCTGAAGACACCAGTGCAGACCAAACAAAACACATCTGTGGACAATCTCTAGGCAATGGTGCCAAGGGGCATTGCTATCTAGAGCACATTCTGTGTTCTCGTCTTAAGTTGTATTCAGTCAGGGCTGAGTGGGCTCATGAAGTCCAAATAAATGAAGGTGGGGTTCTCTGGATAAAGCAGGGAAAGGAATCTGCTTTAGGGACCCCAGCTTGGAAGCATTCAGTTATTCTGCAGCCTCCAAATTCTACCCATAGAGTGACCCAGGTCTGGAGAGGGAGGGTGTTTTACCCCAACCACACAATGAGCCTTGCTAAGATTATACTGGACACCCTTTAGTTATGGCTACTTCCCAAACCCCCACACACCTGTGCAAAAGTACAGGATTGAACCAGTGACTTGCAGCTGTTACTTACTTTATTTGTATGGAAAACGCCAATGGCATCCGTAAATCAATCCCCTTGAAGTCAGGGGAGGTCTCAAGGAAGACCTGAAAAAGTCGAAGGTCTTTCATCTGTACCCTGTGGGAGAAAAGCAGGGAAGGTTGTGGCTCTAGCCACTGGGGGCCCCACTTTGTGTAAAGGCAGGTCCCCTACAGAGCAGAGGCTGAATGTATGCAAAGATAGTTACTGACTCATTAACCATGTTATTTATTGTACAGCTGCCATGTGAGATAAGCACTGAGAATATAGCCCTGAACAAAAAAACCTCTTGCCTTAATGCATCACAGAATGGTCATCATGTCTAGCCCTTTGGCCAGCACCAAGCAGGCTGGAATATGAATAAAGTAGAAGACTGAAAGCTATAGACAGCTCATGCTTGGGCAGAGTGTGTGTGTGTGTAAAACAATAAACCCAGTAAGTGAATGCATACAGAACGTGTCGGGTGATGGGTGCTGTGAAGAAAAAGCCTGGTGGGATCAGGTGAAGAGGGTAACACTGGGAATAGTGACATTTTAGACAGAGTGTCAGGGAAGGCTTCTTACAGGAGGTGACACTAGGGCAGAATCATGAATGAGTGAGGGTACAGGTAGATCATAAAGATGGCCAGAGGAAGAAAGGACCAGGGAGAAGACAAAGTGCATAGGCCCTGAGGCTGGATCAGCAACAGGCTCAGCATGGCAGGTGGCAGGTGGGCAGGGGGAAAGGGAGAGGGCAGTCAAGACCAGGTCACAGGGGGCCTTGTGGGACAATGGTAAGACTTTTGGGTTTGGTTCTAAGAGTAACTAGAAGACATTGGAGGGTTTGAGCAAGGGAGTTATAGTGTCTGGCCTACTTCTCAGAAAGATGCTTCTGGATACTGGTGGAAGGAATGGGGGAGGGTGCTTGAAGTGGAAACAGTGGAATCTGGGACCACAAGTCAGGGGAAGATGCTGGTGGTTCACACCAGATGAGGTGGAGAAAATGGTCAGACCCCTGGGTGTGTTTTGAAGATAGAGCTGACAGAGTTTGCAGACAGGCTGCATGGGGGTGTGAGTGAAGAGAGGGATGTTGGACGATGTCAGGAGTTTTGGCCAGAGCAGCACGATGGATGGAGCTTCATTAGCTAAAATGGGCTGGGCTGGAGGAGAAGCAGGCTGGGAGGCTGGGAATCATCAGTAGTTTTGAACGTGCTAAGACAAGGGACCTGCATCTTCTACACTCTGGTTGTCACATAGCATTGATTACTATGATTACCACATCGTTATTTGTAGAGGTTGTTGTAATTGGTTCTGCTGACTGGGGGCTTGCTGAGGACAGGGAGCTGTGTAAGCATGGTTCATGTGTTGTTTCATTTAATATTCACAACAGTCCTGTAGGGTTGGATGCTATAGTTCCCCATTTAATAGGGGCAGAAGTTGAGACTCAGATAGGGGAAGACACTGGTGGTGCTCTCACAGCTGCTGAGCAGCCATTCTCTTCCCAGACAAAGAGATTGGACCCCTGTCTTTAGCACCTCCCTAGCTTCTGCCTCTGCTCCCAGTGGGAGTTTCTCCCAACCATGGGTTCTTAGTCCATTAGAGTTGGAAAGGCTGTTAGTTGATGGAAGAGGCTCTGTAGAGTCAAGAAAATGCCAGAAGGCTGCTAATAAACCAACAAATCAGGACAGTCTGGACATGGGGGTTTGTGATCAAAGGCCACTCACATAAAATTGGCTTCCCCATTGGTGAGCTGGTGGCCCAGGACAAGGCTGAAGACATCCTTCAATGGCCCCTGGAAGTCAATTGTCTGCAGGGTGGGAAGAAAGTTCATACCAAGGAGTCCTTGTGTCAAAGCTGAAAAACATATCCCCCCCCCACCCCCCATTAGACATTTAGATGCCAAAGATTCTCGGACGCAACCTTGACCTCTGAGAATGTCCCACATGTGGTGTTTATTCTTCATTCACCTAGTTTCCCTGGTCTGCTTGGTGCCAGGCCAGGTTCCTAACACAATCATTCAGCAGTAAATATTTTTAGAGGCCTACTATGTGCCAGGGCCATTCCAGGCTGTACCAGTGAGAATAGGCAGCATTCTTTGCCCTTGTGGAGCCAGCATTCTGGTGGGGATGAGGGGAGAGAGATGATAAAGTAGTGAATAAAGGGACATGTGTGAGTCAAGTGCAGATAAGTGCCATGAGGGGGCTGGTTTCAAAATATTCAACAACCAGTTGGGCATAGGCACCAACCAACCAGAGAGGACATCAACCATAGTTCTGTAGCCTGGTTCTGTGGCTCCCGGGCTGTGCCAGGTGTTGACTCATTAGATTTTGGTTGGTGAGAAGCCTGGAGTCCTGGGATTAAGGTAGGATGGTTGGGGTGATGAGAGGGGGCCACCTAGGGAATCTCTGAGCAGGGGCTACTTTCCAAGGAGCTTAGAAAAAATTTTTCAGTATTTTAACCACTGCAGCCATACTGTGCATTCTACTGAAGCTATTTCTGTCATGAGGGAAAAATAAAAGGCAGAGTGAGGAATTGAGAATATTGAGTGAGGGTGGTAATTCATGCAAGGAGGTCAAGAAATGTCTTCTGCAAATGCAACATTTTTAGCAGAGACTTGAAAGAAGGGAAGGGAGACTTGATGCCAGAAGAGTGTTCCAGGCAGAGGGACCAGCAAGTGCTAAGGTCCTGGGATGTGCTTTATGTGTTGAGGAGGCTACTGTGGCAGAAGGGGAGCCAGTGATTGGCGGCGGGGAGGGTGGTAGGAGAGGTGAACAGGAGCCAGTCCAGGTAGGGCTGGGTCTTTTGATGGTGAGTTTTAATAGATAAATCAGGGCAAGGAGACAGGAAAGAGGGAATCTTGGGAACACAAGATTAAATATAGTAATGTGATGATCAGAGCAGCTAATGATTCATTATGTTAACTGTGTCCCAGACACTATGCTAATTAGAACTTAACCCACATTGGCTGACAGTCTAGAATTTTAGGAGAGGCCTATGGGTTTGATCAGTCCAGGTATGACCCAAGGCAAGACAATCTCACCATCAGTGATGTGGGAAGAAACTCTGGAGAGGACCTCTTGAGCAGAGGATGAAGCAATCAGCCCACAGAGGAGAATGAAGAGGCTGGAGACCTTTAGCATCTTGGGTCAGGTACCTGTAGGGAAGCAGGCAGAGAGGGTCAGCTATGGGGTCATTCTCTGAGGGGGTCTCCCCAGAGCTTGGGTCTGTGGTGGCTACAGAACTCATGTGGACCTACTTTACAGATGGGGCCAGTGAATTTCAGAGAGGAGACACGCTTTTCCACATAGTATAGAGCAAGAAATGAAAGGTACAAGAGATGAAGTCAGCTCCCCAAGGCCAATGGAGCTGGACATGCAGCTTTTCCTGCAGGGATACAGTCTTCCCCAGTACAGCTGCCCTCTGCCGCTGTGAGAGACTACACAATGTTATAGTTGCAAGAATAGTCTCTGAAGCCCTCCACTCCTTACCAGGTATGGGACTGTGGGATTTAGGGCAAGTTGCTTCACCACATGACATTGTATGGAGCACATATTATCCTCATTTTACAGGAGGCATTGGTGGTGATGTGCACTGGCTTCAGAGACAGACAGGCCTGGGATGGAATCCCAGCTCTGCCACCTACTACTTGCTGGACAATCTGGGCAATGCAGAGTTTTGGAGGCTCAATTTCCTCATCTGGAAAATGTGGATGATACACACCCATACCTTCCTCTCAGCCTTGTTGTAAGTACTGAGCACAGCACTCTGCATATTGGAAGTGCTCCATAAATGGTCACCATTATGCTGATGAGTTTTATGATGATAATGATTCTCATTTGGGATTCAACTCTTTCTGAGTTGGCAGGAAACAATACGTTTGATGGCATGGACATGTCCCTCAGAGTATGGACATGGTCTAGAGTATGTGGAGGGCATGCTTCTGGGTTGGAACTTTCTGCTTATGTGGCATGGGCTGGGATAAGTCTTCAGGATGTTGACACTTACTTCACACCCCCTTATGGGTCAAAAACATTCATGCAAATGTTGATGGGACTTTTTGGGGCTTCATCCAAATGACAGTGCAAATGGCCCCTTTTGGGACCTGAGACTAACAGGCAGATGCTGGTAGGGCCCAATCCTCCCTTTAGACACCTGACAGATTCAGGAAAGAGTCTGAGGCCGGTTCTGGTTACCAATCCCATGTAAAGTAGCCCATTTGGTTTAATTTTAATTTTGATGATCTGTTTTCAGACCAGTAGAAAAATTAGAAAAAGATATATACAAAGAAAGAAAAAAGTAAATAAAAATAAATTCTTAGAGATTAAATTCTGTTTCTACTTTCAAAAGTTTTTCTTTACACACTTGCATGTACATACACGCACATACATTCATGTAACATTATGAAAAACCAGGATTGTCCTGCCGTGCTTCTATAGAATCACTTGATCAAATAATGTCACATCATGACTGTCTTTCTACCTCCTTATCTGCAGAATATTCTAATGTATGGATTGACCAATGTTTATTTAATCAGTCTCCTCCTTTTGGCCATTTTTGTATTCAAATCCCAACAGCCCTGGGATGAACATACTTGGATTTTTTTTTTTTTTTTTTGGCTCACTTGCCATATTATATCCCATAAAACATTTTCTTGAAATAACCAATCTTGAAGTTGTTTTTGGAAGGTTGCAGCATTTCCTGTGTTGAACCTTCTCACCCTGAGCCCTAAATGGGTGGTTACAATGTTCCAGTGAGATATAAGGTCAAATTCTAGCTGCAGAGTTCTGGTTTTGGTCATGACAGAGTTACTAGACTAAACTTCCCAGTAAATCGAAACTATATAAGATAGAAATAGGGGCGCCTGGGTGGCGCAGTCGGTTAAGCGTCCGACTTCAGCCAGGTCACAATCTCGCGGTCCAGGAGTTCGAGCCCCGCGTCGGGCTCTGGGCTGATGGCTCGGAGCCTGGAGCCTGTTTCCGATTCTGTGTCTCCCTCTCTCTGCCCCTCCCCCCTTCATGCTCTGTCTCTCTCTGTCCCAAAAATAAATAAACGTTGAAAAAAAAAAAAGATAGAAATATATAAAACAGTGCTTCGAGGGTATCGATGAAAAATTACGCAGGTACAATATGAGAGCCTGTGATTCTTTAGAAAAGGGTGTCATTCAAGGTGAGCTCCACATTCACCCCAAATTCTGCTTAAGGTCATTTCCCAATTTGCCATATGGGGGAGTAGAGTCCAAACAAAAGGACCAGTCTTACTGGGCTGAGGAGGCGGAAATTGGACTAGGAGCTTTCAAGTTGGTACTTGAGGAACAAAATCCCACAGAGGGAGGTACCACAGGGAAAGAAACCTGAAATTGGTGCACAGATTTCCCTCAACTCACTGGACTTAAGCTCACCTGTGCAGTGTGACACTTGTGATATTATGATTTATAATAAGAAACAAATATTTGGTTTTTGTCCAGTTTCTGGCACAGAGCTCCTAAAACCTTTGGAATTTCCTAAGTAATGAGAGCAATAAAGGTGTCTTTTGTTATGTTAATGAGGTGACTTTTGGAAAGCACCTAAGGATGTGGGCTGGTTGCCAGAGGAACCAGCCAGGTGATTAGAGGGTTGGACCTTTCAGTCTTCTGGGGAGAGGAAAGGGGCTGAAGATTGAGTTGAGTCATTAGTGACCAGTGATTTAATCAGTCATGCTTGTGTAATGAAACCTCCATAAAAACCCAAAAGGATGGGGTCCAGAGAGCTTCCAGGTTGGTGGGCATGTGGAGATTCAAGGAGAGTGATGCAGCCAGAGAGAGCATGGAAGCTCCATGATTCTTTCCTCGCACATTGCCCTACGAATCTCTTTTGCCTAGCTATTCCTGAGTTGTATTCTTTTCTAGCAAACCAGTAATCTAGGAGGTAAAATGTTCCTCTGAGTTTTGTGAGCCACTCTAGCAAAGTAATCAAACCCAAGGAAGGGGTTATGCGAACCTTTGACTTATAGCCAGTTAATCAGAGACACAGGTAACCAACATGGACTTGCACGTGGCATATGAAGTGAGGGCAGTCTCATGGGACTGAGCTCTTAAGCTGCGGACTCTAATGCCATCTCTGGGTAGAGTGTGTCAGAATTGAGGTGAACTGTAGGACACTCAGCTAGTGTCAGAGAAATTTCTTGGTGGTGTGGGAGGAAAGGGAACATTTTTAAATATAGAAATGCATAAATGTGTATAAATGCACATTATATTTGGTGTGAAAATCATTAGACTTTGAGACATCAGCAGAAAATAGCAGCTGAAAGTTAAGAAGCTGAGCAGATTTCAGCACCTCCCCATGTGGTGCTGGGGAGACACTGGTTTGAATTCAAGCCTTATTAAGATGGAGTGCCCTTAATGGACACCTTGGTCTTTTAGTTAAGACTCAGAAGACAATTCTGCAGGAGAAAGGGACATGCCCTAGAAATAAAGGCTCCCCTGAAGAGTAAGAGCAAAATCAAAACATTTCCACCCTCATAAAACATAAATCTGAGCTTCAGCAGAATCAAAGCAATCCACCTATATTCTATCTCTTGACTATCTTCTTTCAGTTGGCTTTGGAAAAAGATGACATTGTTTAGAACCTCTATAATTTGTATCATGATGTTCAGCATCTAATGAAAAATTACAAGGCATACACACATGCACAAAAGGACAAATGGACTGAAATCCAAGAAATTAAAATATACAATATAACAGACTCACACATCATTCAATTATTCAAATATTGAGCGGACAACAGGGCAAGCAGCCTATAGAGGATGAGAAGGAGATCTGAGACTTTCAGCATCTTGGGGCAGTACCTGTGGGGATCCCAGGTAAGTAGAGTCAGTTTCAGGACCACTCTGATGCCCTGGGTCTCCGTCAGTTGAATCCTGATGGCTCTGCAGTAGGGCAGACTTTATAAATGGCGAATGGCCCCATTGCTGGGAAGACGTGGCACTAGGAAACTGATGAGAAGTCTTCAATCTCACCACGTCCATCCAATACCTCCAAAGCAAACATTCCTGCATAGAAGTCCTAGAGGATTAAGGAGATAGGGACTCACTTAAGACATTTGATGGAAGTGTCAAAAACATATTTCAAACTGCACATCACGAATGTCAGCAAATGCAGAGGTGTAGAGAATGTTGGGAGCCCTGAGAGAGTCTGGAGGCTGCGTTTATGACTCTCACTCATGGCCCTATCCGCTGGTTTCCTCATTTGTGCCATGAGTGAGGTGGACCTAAAGGACTGTGAAGGAGGAAGCCACTCAGTCTACTCTGAGTGGAGTCAAGAGGGGATGTATCCTGGCTTCAGTTCAGGGAGGCTTGAGTTTTACCCTGGCTCTACCTATGCTCTTTGATACTGGTCAGGCCTCATGCCCTTTCTTGGCCTCAGTTCCCCCATCTATTATAATTCCAGCACTGATAGGCAATTTTCACAAATGCTTGTGGAATCCTCATAGCAACCTTACCATGTAAAAACTATTATTAGCCCCAGCTTACAGAAAAGGAAACCAAGACTCAAGAGAGGAAAATTTTGCCCAAGATCATAGAGCTAGTCTATAGTAGAATCAGGTTGTGAATCTAGTTCTGCCTTATGCCCAAGCTTGTAACTTTGACACCACATCTCAAATTCCTCCTTTTAGAGCAGAGCTGAGGCCTTCTTATTGGGTAGGAGGAACAGTTCTCTGTTACACTGAGAAGGCTTGTTCCTCAAGGCCTGAAGGACAGATATGCTTCATCATTTGCTCCAAAAACTGGGACCCCACTCAAGCTTTAATTTCAAAAATATATTAAAACATATATTTCAGATTATTCACATGATCCCTGTTTACAAGGAAATGTTTGTTTATATATATATATATATATATATATATATATATATATTTATTTATTTATTATTTTTTAATGTTTGTGTGGGGGGGGGTAGGGACAGAAAGAGAGGGAGCCACAGAATCTGAAGCAGGCTCTAGGCTCTGAACTGTCAGTCAGCACAGAGCCCAATATGGGGCTTGGACTCATGAACTGCGAGATCATGACCTGAGTCGAAGTCAGATGCTTAACTGACTGAGCCACCCAGGTGCCCCACGAGGGAACATTTTTAAATATGGAAATGCATAAAGAAAACAATATCTCTATTTAGAGATAACCTCTACTAGCACTTTGGCTCATTGTTCTCTAGTCTTCGTTCTGTGCAACTGGACATACACATAGATATGGAGAATAACCAGCCAGCTAACCTCTTTGTGGCAGGTCTCCTTGAAGGGACAGCTGAACAGTACTTTCTTGTCTGCCACACTAAGTCATTTAACCATTCTGGCAAAGATCAGACAGTTCCACAAAGTCCAAGCTGTGGGGACCTTATGCTGATCTCTCGCCAACCATCCCTAAATGCAGCCTACGTCCAGTGCTGCCTACACATTGTTTCCCTGCTATGCCCTCCCCCTCCTACCTCAGGACCTTTGTTCGAACTATTCCTGTGTTCCTGGAAAGTAGCAAATACTCCATAGATCTGTGTGAAAAGAATGAATGAATTAAGGAGCCATTCTTTGAAGCCTTGTTCTAATCTCACTCACGCTTACCAAGAAGGTGTTACAGATTTCCCTGGTAGAACTTAATCTCTCTCTGGCTCCAAAGCTGGGACCATTTGTCCCCCTGTTCAGTTCCAAGTTTGAGGATTTCAGTTTCTGCTGCTAATGTGTCAGCTTTTAGGGGCTGTGTCTAAGTTCTTCTGCCTCCCTAGGCCTTGCACCACATGCTTTGCATACCTCACTCATTTCGTCCTCTCCAAACCCTATGAGGGGTTGATGCTCCAACGCTCACATTACTGGCAAAGAGGTGGTGCTCCAAGAAGCTGAGTGGTGTGCTTCCAGCCCTGGAAGAGCCAAGATCCACACCCAGGAGGTAGATCCTAGAGCCAAGGTCTTAATCACGACTCACTTTCATCCAGTATGTTTTCTGCCTATGGATACATGTTAGAGCCAGAAGGCCATCCTAATGTGGGTCATTTGAGAGCTCCTGGCCACCCACCAAAACATCACTGCATGCCTCCTCTTTGTAGAACATGGGCCAGGAAGCCCAGGAGAGGAGGCAGAAAGGCAGTCAGGGGTCAGGTTCTAAGGGAATCACAATGCCAGGCTTGGAACCTCCACCTTGAAGGGTTTTTTTGTTTGTTTGTTTGGAATAGACTTTTTCTGAGTACTTTTAGATTCACAGCAGATTTGAGCAGAATGTGCGGAGACTTCTGGTATACCTCCTGGTCCCTGTGCATGCACAGCCTCCATGATCAGCATCCCCCACCAGAGTGGGCTGTTGTTATGACAATGAGCCTGCACTGACACATCATTATCACTCAACGCCCACAGTTTACATTAGGGCTTGCGCTGGGGGTTGTACATTCAGTAGGTTTGGACAGATGTGTAATGATGTGTATCTGCTTCTACAGTATACAGAACAGTTGCATTGCCCTAAAAATTCTCTGTGCTCTGCCAATTCATCCCTCCCTCCTTCCAAGCCCCTGACAATACTGATTTTTTTATACTGTCTCTGTAGTTTTGCCCTTTCCAGAATTTCATATAGTTGAAATCATCCAGTATGCAGCCTTTTCACTTAGTAGACTTCTTTTACTGAGTAATATGAACTTAAGTTTCCTCTGTGTCTTTTCATGACCCGATAGCTCATTCCTTTCTTTTTAAAAATTGTTTAATGTTTATTTATTTATTTATTTATTTATTGAGAGAGAGAGAGAGAGAGAGAGAGAGAGAGAGAGAGGAGAGCACAGGGGAGGGGCAGAGAGAGGGAGAGAGAATCCCAAGCAGGCTCCACTGTCAGTGTGGAGCCCAACTCAGGGCTTGATCTCACAAACCACGAGATCATGACCTGAGCAGAAACCAAGAGTTGGGTGCTCAAGTGACTGAGCCACCAGGAGCCCCATAGCTCATTTATTTTTAGTGCTGCATCATATTCTACTGTCTGGATGTGCCACAGTCTATTTATCCATTCACCTGTTGAAGGGCATCTTGGTTCCTCCAAGCTGGGGAAGTTATGAATAAATCTGCTAAATCTGCTAAAATCTCCAAGTGCAGGTTTTTGTGTGGACACATCTTTTCAATTCCTTTGGGTAAATACCAAGGGGTGTGATTGTGGCATGGTGTGGTGAGACACTCTGGAAGCTTCGATCAAGGTTGTGAAATGTAGGTCCACGGATACCATTGTCAGTACAGCTGCTCCAGTTAGCAGTTGTGTCTGTAGGCAGAGGGTCAGTTGGATGGGCAAGTGCTTGCAGGACAACAGGGACAAATGTGACTTTGCCTACTGACCTTGGATATGAGATACAGAGAATCAGAACCAAAGGTGAGGTCTAGTGCCTTCCTGCAACACTCTCTCCTTCCTAAGCTGAGGATGGTGGGATGTAGGCTCCTGAACCATCAGCTCTGGCCCCAGAACCTAGTCTGGGGGGCCCAGGATAGCAAAGGCTCAGCATGATTAAGTTGCAGAATGGACTTCCCTAGCTGTACCTCTCTCATGGGCACCTCCTCCCTGGAAGCTACCCTCTCTCTCTGTCCACAGCCCAGCTCTCCACTCCAACAGCTCCTGCCCTGGGTGGGACCTTGACCAGCCATGGCCTTTGCCTCCTTTCAACCCACCCAACATATCACCTGTTAGAGGAAACTTCCTGAAACTGCTGAGATTGTCTCTCTCCTGTCTGGAAACTTTCCATGGCTTCCTAGTAACTAGCCCAGTGGTTCTCAAAGTGTAGTCTGGGGGCCCCCACCAAACTTCCAGGAGGTCTGCAAGGTCCAAAACAATTTTGTTTTTTGGGGGTTTTTTTTTTTGTTTTTTTTTTTTCAAATTTTTTTTTTCAACGTTTATTTATTTTTGGGACAGAGGGAGACAGAACATGAACGGGGGAGGGGCAGAGAGAGAGGGAGACACAGAATTGGAAACAGGCTCCAGGCTCTGAGCCATCAGCCCAGAGCCTGACGCGGGGCTCGAACTCACGGACCGCGAGATCGTGACCTGGCTGAAGTCGGACGCTTAACCGACTGCGCCACCCAGGCGCCCCAATTTTGAATTAATATGAAGACATTATTTGCCTCTTCTCTCTCATTTATCTCACAAGTGTAGAGCAGATTTTTCTGAGAACTCCATGACATGTGATATTGGAACTGACTGGAGGCAGAGCAGATGCGAGGATCCAGCTGTCTTCTGTTAAGCCAGTCGTTATGGAGATTTTTAAAAAATGTTTATTTATTTATTTATTTATTTATTTATTTATTTATTTATTTATTTATGTGTGTGTGTGTGTGTGAGAGAGAGAGAGAGAGAGAGAGAGAGAGAGAGAGAAAGGAGACCGAGAGAGGGGAGGGGCAGAGAGAGAGAAAAAGAGAATCCCAAGCAGGCTCCATGCTGTCAGCACAGAGCCCCATGCAGGGCTTGAACTCCTGAATGGTGAGGTCATGACCTGAGCCAAAATCAAGAGTTGAATGCTTAACTGATTAGTCACCCAGGTGCCCCATGAGATTAAAAAAAAAGAAAGAAAGAAAGTAAAACAGAGCTACTCCTCTCACTTTTGATGTTTTCTGGAACATGGAGTTATTTTTCATAAAATACGTCATTTTGTTAAAATGCGATGCCCCTCAGCCCCAGGCTGGGCCAGAAGCCCCTCCTACGAGTCTTTCTCTCACCCCCACCTCCCAGGGGGGCTATGAGCCTGAGTCCTGCCCTCTTCACTCCCAGACCCTGCTGTGGACTTGGAGCTTTGCAGGATCCCCTCTAGGCTGCTGCGCTCAGGGGCAGGGGGTCCTGTTTCTGTCATCAGGCACAGAGCCTGGCTTAGCTAGGTGCTCAACAACCCTCTTCTTTTTGGAAAATCCATGCTATTTCTTGAACAAACATTAACACAGAAGTGAGTCACCCCAAGAAATGAAATTTGTCAAATTTCAGCATCCCCGTTCAGTTCCCCCACCCAGTCCCAGTTTCTTGCATCATTGTGACACCAGCTCAGCACAGTTCTCAGAGCTGTATTTTCATTCAGCTGTAAAACACAGTATTTCCCCAAATTAAAAAAAAAAAAAAAGTTGAGAAAATAATCTGTTGAGTTGATGGAATAATTGACTCTCCTAACTTGGGACCTTCAGCTCTTCCAGGGCGATGAAGTTTATTCCACTCCCATTCAAAGAACAAATATTTAAAATAAAAGTGTCTATCTGCTGGCAAATATACGGTGAAATGTATATACTCCCTCATCCTAGCGTAAATAGAAAGATCCGGGTTGGTAAGTTCTATGATGTGTTCCTGGCATCCTAAAATGTTCCAAGGCATAAAGTAAATAATTTTGATCCTGAGATGTTATCCTGAAGGGATGGTGCAAACATTGGAAAGATCCAGCATTTATTTAATTGAATTAAACCTTTAAAAGAGCCTGGGCGACAGTTTTGCTCTCTGTTTTCTGGCTGATTCGGGGTCCAGTCAGGTCTTGCCTTCTTTCTTCCCATATATTCCCTCAGGCCAGTTCTTCCCTCTCCTCCTCCGTATGGCCTCTTTGTCCCCAAAGCCTCCTTCATGAGGTGTCACCGTCTCTAGGAAGCCCTCACCCCTCTTTGAGGTCTGAGCCAGAGCTGGTAGCAGGGGCGCCAGGCTGACAACAGAGCCCTCGTCACTTCTGCACCCTCTTTCCTTTCACCTCCATTGCCCACGTTAGTCACCGGTGGGGCCATGTGGCCTGGGCCCCACCCACCCCATGTTCTGGCTTCAATTACCTAGGAGCTCCGCATTTGGTCCTAGTCCATCACTTATGTCCTCAAGTCCCAGGTATCTGGCCCTGATTGACAGAAAATGATGACAAGTCTCCTGTACCCCCAGTTCTGGCTTGCTAGAAATTTCCTGTGCACCTACCCACTCAGGTGTCCTGGAGATGGTGTCTGATTGTATACAGACAGAAGAGATTCATTCATTCATTCATTCATTCATTCACTCACTCATTCAACATTTGTTAGTGCTTGTACTGTATCTGGTCCTTTTCTGGACGCTGGGGCTGTTGAGAGGAGCGAGGTACCTGCCTTCAAGGAGCTCATGGGGGCAGATTGATGAATAGGAAAGGTGAAAACCGGGGCGCCTGGCGGCTCAGTGGGTTAAGCATCCGACTTCAGCTCAGGTCATGATCTCGAGGCTCGCTGGTTGGCGGCCCCCATCGGGCGGAGCCTGCTTCAGATCTTTTGTTCCCCTCTCTTTGCCCCTCCCCCTCTCTCAAAAATAAATTTTAAACAAAAAAGAAGGGAAAAACCATACTAACCAGAGTTGACACTCTTTCTTCCTTTTTTTTAATGTTTATTTATTTTTGAGAGAGAGAGAGAGAGAGAGAGGGAGGGGGAGCAGGGGAGGGGCAAAGAGAGAAGACAGAGGATCCAAAGTGGGTTTGAGGCTGACAGCAGAAAGCCCCATGTGGGACTCAAACTCATGAATCATAAAATCATGACCTGAGCGGAAGTCGGACACTTAAACGACTGAGCCACCCAGGCGCCCCTGAGCAAAGTTTTAAGGCTGAGCAGGATTTAGCCAGCTGGGGAGGGAGGAGGAATGGTGTCCCCAGTAGACATAACAGCATGGACAAAGGCTTGGCAATGACTCCAGTTGGTTATGGCCCAAAGAAGCCCTGAATTTTGAGACCTCCTTTGTGTATTTTTTGTGGGAGGAGGGGTTGTCACAAAACAGCGAGAAAGGAAAACTCACCCTTCTTCCCGGCTCTGGAGGAGGGTGACTTTGGATTAAATCCAGTTTTGCCCCTGACCAGCTGTGTGGCCTTGGGCAAGTCACTTCACCTCTCTGAGCCTTACTTAGTTGCCACATCTTCCCCCAAGACCCATTCACTGCATCCCTCAGAAAAAAACGGAATTCAATGAGATAATGGGCATAAAGGTTTAATACAGGAATTCTCAACACTATTGACATTTTGGCCCGGATGATTCTTTTTTGTGAGAGGCTGTCCTGTGTATTGTAGAATGCTAAGTGACAATCCCCGGCCTCTACTCACGGCATGCCAGTAGCATCTGCAACAATCTGTGACAATTAAAATGTCTCCAGACATTGCCAATGCCCCTGGGGGGCAAAGAATCACCAGTCTAATACAGTGCCTGGCATGTGGTAGGGACTCAATAAATGTTTATTCTCTTTCCCATTCAAGTCTGGAGGGAGCACTAACTTTTGTCCTGTTGGAACAGGAAGGGCCTTTAGGGATCTCTGTGCAAATAAGAAAACAGGGCTCAGAGAGAAGTTAGCAGGCTAATGTCACACAGCACGTTACTGGCAGAAGGAGGCAGGTGGAATAGAGACAAAGTAGCCTTGACAAGGAGACCCCAAAACACACTGGTTTAAATAAGCTAGCTCATTCTTTTACTGCCATGGAGCCCAGAGGTGGGTGGTCAGGGGCTTTAGGAGCAGCTCTGCTGGCTCAGTACACAGCTTCCACCTCTAGGTCTCAGACAGTTCTGCTCATTCCCATTTCTAACTTGATAGAAGGAAGAAAGTAGAGGGACCCCCCCTTCTTCTTTCTTTTTTTTTTTTTTTAAAGCTCATTTCCCAATGTGGGACTTGAACTCACAACCCAAGATCATGAGTCACACGCTCCACACACTGAGCCAGCCAGCCAGGAACTCCTTCCTTTCAAACACATCATTTCTGCTGATATGCCATTGGTCAGACTTTAATCGCATGGCTACTGCAAGGGAGGCTGGGAAATGTAGTCTCTGGCTGGGGACGATGTGCCCAGTTAAAATCTGGGGAGGGGAGAGAATGACCACTGGGAGATCATTGGCAGTGTTGTGATAAAGACGGGGTGAAAACCCAAGATCTCCCAGGACCATGGTTTTCTCTACCACATCAGGGCTGTTAGCAGTCAATCAACAAACACTAGGGTGGTTGTGATAGCAATTTCAGCGTGTAGAGGGGACGCAATAGCTATCAGGCCCTAGTTAAACACTTCCCATCCTTGCAACAGCCTAGTGACCGAGGTTTTACTGTTAATTCCCTACAGGGGAGAAACTCCAGATTCTGAGAGGCTAAGTAAATTACCCAAGATTTCAGAGCTAGAAAGTGGCAGGGGCCATCTTGAGCTCAGATGTGCCAAACTCCCTGGCCCTCGCCCTGTGCCCAGCAGCCCCTTGGCACATCTGAACTGAGGTCCTCACGGGATCACTCAGGAGAGCTGGTCTGAGGCCCCTCCAGGCCACTCCAGGGACTCAAGAGTCCCTTGAGGTGACTGGACCCCATGAGGCAGTCCCTTTTGGATGGGGTGGCATCCTCCTCCCTGCAGGGCAAAGGGGAAACTGAGGCCTGCATGTAGGGAGGAAGACCAGCCTCGAGAGGCTCTCATGTGTCAGGGGCAGAAGAAAGCAGTGCCTGCTGGGGGCTGAGGAGGCAGCCAAAGTGCCTGGGCAACGGGATATCACTTCTCTGAGCAAAGGCTCTCATAGTTGTGTGTTCAAATCCAGATTTGCCACTTGCTTACTGTGTGACCTTGATGAGTCACTTTCCCTCTGTGAGCCTTAGTTTCCTCATGTGTCAAATGGGGACAAGAACAGTGTTTCCTGGCTGTTGTTAAGAACTGGTGAGGTCACATGTGGCCAGCAAAGGCAGCTCCCCAGGATGGCAGTGGTGGTAACATAAGCAGAGCGATGCTGACTCAACCATGGCCTGGCACAGCCTGGGGTGAGCTGAGCTCTGGAGTGTGGAAAGAGGGACCTCGGCTGGAGACAGCAGCTGGTCTCCAAGGGACCCTTGGCTTCACCAGGCTGGCTGGGCCTCCGTGCACCTGGCAGGTGGGCGCACAGGCTCTCAGGCTGGCAGTTGGAGGGGAGATGAGCCCTGGAGTCTGGGGACCATGGGTGTTCTCAGGGGTTGCTTGAATTGATCTCAGCTCCAGCCCTTCAGGGGGCACGGAGGGGCAGGCTGGGATGTGGCCTAGGCCCCTGACCCTACGTCATTCTGCTCTGTACTCCTGAGCCCATGGATCAGATGTCCCCAGTCCTCCACAAGGCCTCTCAGAGTCCCTGGAGGGCAGGGGACAAAAGCACTAGGTGGGGTCACCCAGAATGTGACTGTCGCATTCCCACTGCTTGCCTGGTCCACAGTAGGGACTCACTAAATACCTGCCGAGCGTGTGAATGGATGAATCAAGGGGTCTGCCACTGCCACCGACTGGCTGTGTGACCCTGGGTCAGTCTCTTGCCCTCTCTGTGCCTTGTGAAACAAGATGGATAGTCCCAAATATCTCTTCCAGATCCCACCCAGGTCTCTACCGCCCCAGTTGCCCCCTCCCCATGCCAATGGAGGGAATAAAAGGAGCCACACAGGAGGGTGCAGAAATTGTTTTTTTATTGCAGGGGGTGGAGGGCGGTGAGCACAGAGGCTGCTGTCCCAACCATGAGGAGAAGGATGTGCGAGGGCTCCTTCTGACTGAACTTAGGCTGTCACTCTGGTTGGATGGTGGCTGTACCTTACCAGATGGAGATGCTACGTGGGGCACAGTCAAGCCACTGGGAACTGAGCTGGAATGAGACCGCAAGGGCTTAGGGCACTGACCGCAGTGGGGTTGTTGTGGATCCCTGTCAGCCACCAGACCCTGCTGCCCGAACTCTTTTCCACAATATCCTACAGAGTCTCACGTCTTGGAGAAGGGACTGGCACCTGTGGTTTGGGGTTTGCCTCTGGCACCTGACACGGACCTATCCTCCTCCCCTCACCCTTCTCTCCCCTCACCTTAGGAGCAATGGCAGATGTGAAAAGACTGATCAGAGGCCAAGACTAGAGCCAGGGTTCAGGGCTCAGTATACGACCAGGATCGTGGATCAGTCTGAGATCAAGGTCAGGGCTCAGTCTGTGACTAGGATCCAGGCTCATTCTGGGTGTCGGAATAAGGTTCAAGGTGCAGAGTGTGACCAGGTCAGGGTTCAGGCTGGGGCCAGGGTCACAGCTCAGTCTATGACCAAAATTAGGGCTCAGCCTACTGCTAAAAAGAGAGAAGCCAAGCCTTGCTTTGGCTTCACCACAGGTGCCTGTGGAGGGGCCTCATCCCCTTAATGGGGCACAGAGCCACCCCTTACCTTTGGTTGGGCATCACAGAAGCCCTCCTCATGCCCCTCTTCAGGCAGCAGCTTGCGGTTTGCTGTCCTTTGGAAGTTTATCTGAAGGGACAAAATAAATAGCAGGCCTCATTCTCCAGTAGAAACCAGACCCCAATGGCTGCTGCTCTCCAGCGGGTCAGTCTGACAGCCATGGGACCTCAGGCATGTCAGTCCACTTCTCTGAGCCTCAGTTTGTTCATCTGTAAAATGGGTATAATGACAGCACCCACCCCACAGGGCTGTTGCGAGGCTCCGATGGGATGGTGTACGCAGAGCGTAGAAAGATCGCCCAAGGAACTGACCTGTGGCTGTTTCCATAGAGGGGCCACCTCCAGGACCCTGATACCTTCACCTACCCACTTCTACTGCTTGGCAACCCCAGCCACGCCTGGAGACCCAGAGAACAAAGAAAGCCACTCCCCCACCCCCCATGGCTGGAGGAGAAGCCACGGCTTTTCACAAGGAGGGAAAGAGGCCAGCTTTTCCTCTGAATCCACTCATCAGCCTCCGGTGTTTACAATCTTGGTTCACCCGGGAGGAAACCCAGGCTCAGAGAGGCAGACCCATTTGAACAAGGTCCCATAGCTGCTAAATAGCAGAGCCAGGATTTGAACCCAGATATGGCCGCTCTTCTCACATCTCACAGGCAGGTTCTGTGGGTTTAAAGAGGGATGATAGAGAGCTCTCAGAGGCCCACAGAACCCCCTCAGTTCTGCAAAGACTCCATCCAGCCACACTCCCCCAGCTTGCTCAGACGTTGGGTCCTCCTGCTTCTCCAGGGTCCCCTGGCCAGACCTACCATGGGGTGGGTGCAGGGTTCGTGCTTAACCTTAGAAGGCTGCAGAGGGAAAAGCTCCCCCCCCGCCGCCGTCCCCAGGCTGTGACTTACCAATGATGTCATGTAAAATATGTTCATCCACGGTGGAGACCAAGAGGTGGATCAATGGGCACACCTGTGGGGTGGGAGTGGGGGCGGGCGGAGAAACAGGGCAGAAGGGAAGGAGGGAGGGGGAGGAGGGCCAGGAACAGGAAGGAGGACAAATCATTATCAGCTGGGGAGAAACTGCCAGCTGCCCAGGAGTATCTCAGAACCTTTGACCCTTAGGATTCTAGAACAACAGAAACTTAGAAGTCTAAAACTAGAGAACAATAGGATGTTAGAATTCTAAAACCTTAGAACATTGGAACCCTAGAACCTTGAGAATCTAGAATGTTCACATCCCAGAACCCTACACTCTTGGAAACCTTGAACCTTGGCACCCTGGAATTTTAAGGAATCAAATGGGGCCCTGGGAACCATAGAGCAGAGTTTCTCACCATTCTGTGTGTACAATCCCCTGAGGAGCTCACTAAAATGCAAATTCTGACTCAGCACGTCTGGGTGGTGATGGGGCAGGGGGGCGGGTTGAGAGCCTGCATTTCTAGTAAGCTCCCTGGTGAGGGTCCATGCTGCTGGTCAGAGGACCACATTTTGAGTAGTGAGGCTCCCATTCAGTGAATCACAGAGCCACGTGGAGGATTTTTCTTTCACAAACCCAGATTCCCAGCCCCCTTCCAGAATGACTGATTCAGAATCTCTGGAACTTTGTGTGTACATATGTGTGTACGTATGAAAATGATGAAAATACCTATTTTTACAGGTTGGTGTTTATTGCTTTAATTAATTATCTAAGTGATACTAATTTCTAATTATGGTGGAGATATAGTTTTCTTTTAAGATAAATGTATTTAAATAAGTTTAAGTAAAATTGCATTGTTTAAAAGAACACATTAGCTAAAAAGGCCAGGTAGATATGGCCAGTGGCTCAAGTTTGGGACCCAATGATTTCAGCTACTGTCAGGCCCTGGTCCTCTCTCCTGCTCCCTAGGCTGAGTAAAGGGGTGCAGGTTCCAGCTGACAGCCCAAGGAGAAGTTTGCACCTTGGAAGAAAAGGTGCCAGAGAATACGATCAGGCCTGTGAATGGTAAACCTGCCTCCCTTCTCCCCCCCACCCCTCTCATGTCTCTGGGCCCCCAGGAGTGGAGGACTCACCTCCTTCTCTATTAGGTGGGACACAGTCTTTTCCAGGATGCTGGTCATGGAGTTCAGGACCTTGTTGATCAGTTGACTGTGGCTGGAAAAGAGAGGCAACTGATAAAGCCAGGCAAGTGGGGAGAACTGCCACATAGCAGCGGGGAGGAGGGTGGGAGATGATGTAGCACCTTGAAGTCACATAGACCCAGGGACACTGTGACGCCTTTCTAACCACAGAGTGCTGTTCAGGGGCACCCCACGTCTGACCAGAGGCTCACCTCAACCTGTGAGAGTCTCCTCACAACCTTAAGACTTCATTCATTCATTTATTCATTCAACACATATTTACAGATCACCACCTACATGCCAGGCACTAAGCTGGGCTGGGGCCACGGGGAGGAGCAAAACACAAGCACCATGCCTCCTGGTACCTAAGCATGAAACAAGTCTTGCTAAGTCTGGCTCCTTCCCACCTTCAGCTCTCAGCATGACCCACACCTCCTCCGAGCAGCCTTCCCTGACTGCTCGCCTAAGAGAGTGCTTTGCATCAGACCGCTATGTGTCTGACATTATAATCTGACATTTTCTTTGAGGGCTCTTTACAGATGGACTAGAAGCTTGTCTGCCTGCCTTTCCCTCAGGACAATAAACTCCAGGAAAACAGGGTCCTTGTCTGTTGTCATCAAAAATTCTCCAGAGTTCAGAGCCTATCTGGGACATAGCAGATGTTCAAGCATTTTTGGCTAAAAGAAGCAATGAAATAAATATAGAATTAAATATATAAGGACAACTTGGGACAAGTACTCTGAAGAGCTAGAGTAGACTATTTCGAGGGAGAATAGAAGGAAACTTTTTAAAATCTTTTTTTTTAAGTTTATTTATTTATTTTGAGAGATAGAGAGCGAGAGCATGTGTGCAAGCGGGGGAGGGGCAAAGAGAGAGGGAGAGAGAGAATCCCAAGCAGGCTTAGCACTGTCAGCACAGAGCTCGATGTGGGGCTTGAACTCACAAACCGTGAGATCGTGGCCTGAACTGAAATCAAGAGTCAGACGCTTAACCAACTAAGCCACCCGGGCGCCCCAGGAGGAAGCATTGCTAGAACCTGAAGGTTAAGAAGAACATGGAGGTGGAGGGGCAAGGTGTTCTAGGAGGCCGGAACAAGGACAGGTATAGAGGTGGGAGAGAGCTTCTCTGAGCCCAGAGTAAGGGCCAGGGTGCCTGGAACGCAGTGAGTGATGGCAAGAGCGCAGTGATCTGAGGGTGGGGCCAGCTCATACTGAGCCCAGACAGCTGTGGGGAGCACTTGGGGTGAGCAGGCTGGGGGCAGTAGAGAGGAATGCCATTTCACAGATGTGGACACTGAGACCCAGAGTGACAGGATGAATTCCCTGGGACCTGCAGACAAGGCCGTATCCAGCAGGGCTCAGGTCTGTCACTTTGTATCCCAGCCTTCCCAAATAACATCAGGCAGGAGAGCCTTTCTCTGGTTTGGGCGGGGGGAGGGAACTTCAGGCAACCTGCGGTCATATCCCTCGAGAGGGGTATGGTAGAGTGACCTCTGCTCATAGCCCTCACGGCTGAGAGCTGAGAAGCCAGCCTTGTTTCCTCCCAAAGCCAACCTGCCCCAGCCCTCAGCTTCCAGCCTTTCCTCCTCCATGAGCCACCTCCAGGGTCACCCTTCCTCTCCCAATCTTCTTTCCCCGCCAAACGTGCCCTTTCAAGCACAGTTTAAGGCATAGGTTTTGTGGATTAACAGGGATCGACGATTTTAATGGAGAGGATTGAGTTTTCAAGATCTCATTTTGGGAATTTTCCAGTGGGTGGAGGCCTCTCTGGGGGCAATCGGAACTTAGAGCCCATGGTAAGCAATGACTTCTCTTCTCCCCCCCCACCCCCACATGGAGGCAAGAAGGTGAATACAGTTTGTTGTTGTTGTTATTACGGGATATAACATAATGATAGAGGGGTCCATTTTGCAAGAAAAAGTAACAATCCTAAATGTGCACATGCACAAAACAACAGAGCTTCAAAAAGCGGGAAGCAGAATCCTGGCAGCACCGTAAGGTGGAACGAACAGATTCGTGCTCAGAGGTCAACACTCTGGTCTCGGTAACGGAGAGAACAAGGAGACAGAGTCCGTATGGGTATTATGATCCCTGAGAGCTTAGTGTGTGCCAGGCTGGGTGCCAGACACTTGTGTCTTTCCATCTGGTCGGCTCAGCAACTGAGGAGCAGGCATTATTATCACCTTCACTGAAGGGAAAACTGAGGCTCGGAGTTGGTCACAATGTTACAAGCTGGTAGCAGAGCCAAGGTCTGTCTGACTCCAGAGCGAAACTCCTTTTCGCTGCATGGTGCTGCCTCGTGGGTATAGGAATAGGGCTGAGATTAGGGGTCCTCAACTCCCCTGAGAGCCCAGCTCTGCTGAGGTGGAACAAGGGCCTTACCCGTCCAGCAAGGTGATGGAGATGCTGTCTGAGTCACTGAGGCATTCTCCCAAGACCACTTTGGGGATGCCAGTCTGGGCATCGGTTTCAAGTCTGAGGCTAGTCAGGAGGTCCAAAGAAACTTTCAGGTTGACCTTCTGGCCAATGAGAGGCCTGTAGGAAATAAGATTCCCAGTGAATGCAAATCGAGAAGGCCTGCTAAGCTTCCTCCACCGTGGGTACGCACTACCCAGGATGTCTATGGCTGATGTCAGTGTCATCTATATTCCTCATGAGACTGACATATTTATGTTAGGGGCGTCTTTGCCTGGCCACATGGATATGGCTCATATGACATTTTTATATAGCACCACTGTAATAATTAAAATAATAATAGTTAACAGTTATCGAGGGCAAATCATATGCCAGGCATTTCTAAAATGCCTGGATTAATCCATGTCATTACACAAACACCATGAGGGAAAAGCACTATTATCCCTATTTTCAAAATGGGGAAATACTGGTACGGACAGGCTAAGCAACCATCCCAAGATCTCATTGCCAATGAATGATGGAGCCCCCGTGTCCTCCATTTATCTGCTCCCACACATGCTCATTCTCCTATCTATCTTTCTTAAAGTCATTAATATACTTTAAAATTGTATTTGTCACACACGCCCTTCATTATATACTGTACAATACTATATGCATTAGGCACAGTGGTCCTTGCTATTCAAAGAGAGTCTCAAGAGAGCAGATAATGCTGGAGGAAATTTTGCCAAAGAGTTGTGAATGCTCATGTTTTCTCAATTTTTCAAATGTTACAATTAGATTGTAAAAGTTACAAATTTTACAATCGTACAAATGTTACGATTTCAGAAATATTTAACGGAAGGTTCTTTTAAAAGAGACCTGGTGATGGCCAAAGTTCATCAGAACATTTTAAGGGCTCAGATCTTAGAGCTGGAAAGGCCCTCTCATTTACAGATTGGGAAACTGAGGCCCAAGGCCACATAGCAGCATGGAAAAGTGCCTGGTTCCAATTTGGAAATCCCCTGGCCATGCTGCACTGCCACTCCCCAATCCCAGATTCGAATGCGTACTCACAGAGCCAGGGTGACATTAGCGGTGACGGGGACCCTTATGTTAATGCCTTCGCCATCAGGAGTCAGTTCAATTTTGATATTCAGGATGCGGGAGTTAAGGATGTTCAAGCTGTGCAAAAACCACGGTTTGCCTTTGTTATTCCTCGTGACAGCCATGCTACCCTGACGCCAGCATCACGCTGAGCATTTGGGCCTCACCACCCCTGCCTTCTTTGGCCTTCACGGTCGCCCTGTTTGGAAGTTTGATCCTCTCCGTGTTGGGGCGTAGCAAAAACGGGCACTCAGACGGATGTCATTTCCCCCACAGATTCCGGGGAGCAACAAGTGTCGGCATCAGAACTTGAACCCAGAACCGTCTGACTCCAAAACTCTATGTGTGGAGCCAGCTATGTGGTATGCATTCCAGTTTTCTCTCTCCTGAGGGGATCCAGACTTTTACCCTCAGCTATATTTGGAGAAGAAAGGTCTTATTCCTTGGAAGAGGGACTTCAGGCACCAGCAAGCAGGTGGGGGTGAGGATTAAAGGGACCTTCACTGGGATCCTGAAATTACAGAATGTGGAAGCCCAAACCCATGAGCTGCTCGGACTGGCCCCGCGGCCCTGCTTCTAATTTGCTCAAGCCCTGATGAACCTGGCCTCAGACGGCCTCAGCTCTATGAGGAGGAGCAAGATTTATCCACCCTTCTGTCTTTGATCTTAAACTCACCTCCCCAAAGGTGTGTGTTCCCTTTTCCTGAAGCAAAGCTCTCCACCTTGAAGCATCAACTCACCTCAAAGTCCCGTCCTTAAGTGAGAGGACCTTCGAAAGAGCATCGTTCACCAACTTCTCAGCTTCCTGCAGCTTCTGCTTGGCCAGCTGCCAAACCTTGGAATCCTGAAGCACCGCCACGTCAGCCTTCAGTTTCTGAAGGATAGCTGACAAAAACAATTGCCATTGAGAGTTGTGTGCCGTTTGTGGAGCAGTGACCATGTACGAGGCGCTAGGAAAGACCATTTGCCTATGTTATTTTATTTACTCTTCCTAACAATACAAATGAGGTAGATATTGTTATTATCTGCATTTTCAGATGAGGAAATAAAGGACCGAAAGGTTAAGAAATGTGCCTAAAGTCATGCGGCTGGGGAGACTTTGCTCCTTCCGTGCTGCCTTTGTACTAATACATACTCATCATTCGTACCCAGAGCAATCAATCAACGAACGAGGCAATTGATATCGATTGTACACCAGCTTCTAGTTGAGGTGGGGTGGGGGGGGGTGGTCTATTGCTCTGAATGAGATGTTCACACAAGTTTCAGAAACTGGGTCAAACAAAATGAAGAGAATAAACTAAGAAATGGAAAATCCAGAATCAAGGGAAAAGTATGGCTCCAACTCATAAAAGTGGCAAATGGGAGTTCGAGGATGAGAGCTTGGCAGCAGGCATTTAGAGGCATTCATAAAGGGGTGCCTGCGTGCCTCAGTTGGTTAAGGGTCCATCTCTTGTTTTCGGCTCAGAGCATGATCTCACAATTTGTGAGATCGAGCCCCAAGTTGGGCTCTGCACAGCGCTTGCTTGGGATTCTCTCTCTCTCCCTCTCTCTCTGTCCCTCCCCAGCTCCCACTCTCCCTCTCTCTCTGAAAGTAAATAGATAAACATTTACAAAACAACAACAACAAAAAGAAATCAGAATTAAAAAAGGAGACAAAATTAAATAAATTTAAAGCTAGGTAGCTTTAAAGCTACCTAGGCTTAGGGGCGCCTGGGTGGCTCAGGTGGTTAGGCATCTGACTCTTGGTTTTGTCTCGGGTCATGAGCTTGCAGTTTGTGGGATCAAGCTCCATTTTGGAGCTGTTAGCATTGCTGTTAGCCCAGAGCCTGCTTGGGATTCTCTCCCTCCTCTCTCTCTGCCCCTTTCCCCCTCCCCACTCAAACGTGTGTGTGTGTGTGTGTGTGTGTGTGTGTGTGTGTGTTTGTGCATGTGTGTGTGTGTGCTCTCTCTCTCAAAATAAATAAAGAAACTTAAAAAAAAAGCTACCTAGGCTGAGGGCTTAAGTATGGCTAATTTCCAATGAACTAATACAAATTAATAGGAACATTGAACAACGTAGCAGAAGAATAGGCTATGAATATGAACAAAATGTGCTAAAATATGTAAACAGCTAATAAAATATGGAAAAAATGAGTGGATTCTTTCATAATTGGAGAAATGCAAAGTGAAATGAGTCATAATCTTTTGTCTATGACATTAGCAAAACACTTAAGTTGCCCATACTAGTACTGTCAAGGGTGGGGGAGGGGAAGGCGCTCTCCCAAGACTAACGGAGAGAATGTTAATGTAAGGGATTATTTGTCAACAACGACTGTAATTTAAAATATGCATACCTTTTTTTAATTAAAAAAAATTTTTTTTAATGTTTATTTATTTTTGAGATAGAGACATAGCATGAATGGGGGGAGGGTCAGAGAGAGGGGGAGACACAGAATCGGAAGCAGGCTCCAGGCTCCGAGCTGTCAGCACAGAGCCCGACGTGGGGCTCGAACTCGTGAACTGCGAGATCATGACCTGGGCCAAAGTTGGACGCTTAACCGACTGAGCCACCCAGGCGCCCCTAAAATGTGCATACCTTTTGAGCTTTTGAAATCTCACTTTTAGGAATTTATCCGACGCATATATTAGGAAAAGTTTGCCATGATGTAGCGTGTAAAGGGATATTCATTTGAGCATCGCTTATTCCTAGAAAAATAAGTGAATGAACTACAACTGAATAGCCACCTTTCTCAGCAAACCACTCATAAAGAGCATCCCCTGGTGGCAGCCTCTGGTAATGCGGGCATAGAATTTAGGCCAATCATCTTGATAACTCACATTCAACTGTATTGTCAATGGTCTCAAGTCCTTTCTCAACAGCAGGTTTCAGCTTGTCCACAACATTATTCAGGTCGTTGCTAAGGTCTCCAAGAAGAGATGCCGAGGTCCCAGTGAGCAGGCCGCACAAGAGAACAAGTTTCCAAAGCTGAAGCATCTTGTCTTAACACTTTGACACCAGGAGGAACAAGAGTGAGAATTACCCAGAGAGAAAAGGATCATCTTTGATAAGCACCTGTTACTCTTACACTTAACATTCCTTTAAGGTAGATGTGGTCATCTGCCGTTTTACAGATGGGCAACCCAGATCAGAAAGCTAGAGCAACTTGCCCAGAAACACACAGCCAGTGAGTGGAGGAGCTGGAATTTGGCAAGTCACACTTAGTTCCAAGTCTATGCTCTTTACACAAAGGTCCTTTGCACATGCTAGCTCCTCTGCCTCCTTGTCTTTGCAATTTTACCTAAGTTATTTCCTACTGACTCTCCAGCTTCAGTAAGACATCATGCCCTCTGTGAAGCCCACTCTGGCCCCTTCCCAGAGTCAAGGTTAGGGGGCAGCCCCACACACACACCATCTTGCTGTCTTCGTCCTCTGATCAGAGTTCTGGATGTCAATAATAATGCTACACTCAAAATATTAGCTAATCCAAGTGGCCCCATCCTTCTGTCTCTTGCCCCCCAAACATTCTGAAGATCACCACGTGGGGTGCCATCAGGGGGAAAGCCCACCACTCACAGGTCTGGAGGAGGATGTCCGCAAATCCTTGCTCCTCTGCACAGTCTCCTGGGATCTGCTAGGGGCTGGTGGCCTTTATGTGGTGGTGACAGGATGGGAGGCTGTGCACAGAAACAAGCCCTGGTTCCGGGGCCATCCAGAGCGATTCCAAAGAAAATAACCCCTGTCCAGGATGAGCAGAGAGATTTCCAGCCCAAAGGTCACCCAGGATGCTTGAACTGAAATGGATGGACATGCAGAGGACTTTCTGCCAAGACTAAGACCAGGTTCTCATGGAGCATCCAGCTGCCAAGACGGTGGCCATTGTGAGTGGGGGTTGGGGTAAAGACTGAGAATGGATGAAGAGGAGAATGTTCTGGTGGGAGGACCAAGAGTGATCATCCAGCTAATTCTGTCCTCACTTGGGAACTGAGGCACGGAGAGGGGAAGTAACCAATTTGAGGTCACCCAGCAAGACAGGTCCAGAGGTAGGGCTAGAATTATGGCTCACAGAGAGTCAGGGTCAGCGACCAGGGAGGTCATTCTACCCAACCCTCCTCTGTGTCTGAATGCTCTTCACAAAATCTCGCGTGGTGGAGCCAGCCTCAGTGTGATGTTTGTGCTGACGGAGAGCTTCCTATCCCCCACAGCCTGTTCCATCTAGCTGGTCGGGAGCTCCTCCTGGGAGTGAACAAAATTTGCCCCACATTACCTCCACATATGTGGGCAATAGTGAAGCCCAGAAAAGTCGAGCGTCTCACCTGAGGCTGCACAGCCAGTGTCAGGAGATACGCACCAACAGCCTCATCCCTGGTCTCCCTCTGCCCACTTGCCTCCATTCGCTCTACTCTCAGCACAGCAGCCGGAGGGGTGTTCAACTCAGCCTACCCCCAGAGTCCTCGCCATGGCTCTCGAAGCCTGTGTCCTCTGTGCTCTGCCTTTCAGAATCATCTCCTACCTCTCCCTCCCCAGCCCCTACTGGCCTTCCTTCTGTTTCGGAAAGGTGCCAACCTCTTTCCTGCCATGGTCCCTCGCAGAGGCTGTGCTCTCATCCCCAGCTGTCCCCAGCCCTTGACACCCACCTCCCCAGAACTTCCCTGACTGTCCAGCTGAGGGAGCCAGCCGCTCCCACCCTCAGCTCCTTGTCGGCTTCTTTCACTACAAATCATCACAATTGGGTTTTTTTTTGTTTTAACTTGTTTCCTGCCCTCCAGCAAGTTGTTACTGTCCTGTGCTCTGGGCCTTCCTCTCGCATGGGTCCCTAAGACACTGACCTGTCCTTAGAATGTTCCGGGCCTCTCCCTGGAGCACAGCCACCCACCTGGGCAGGTGGTGAGGTCCCCATCACCAGAGATGCGCAGAAATTGGACTAGGTGATTGCTGAGGTCCCGTGCAGCTTCATGTGGCTGGAGCTGTGGTTCCAGATCTCACTGACCTAAGTTTAAAGAGTGATGTGCATTTTCACGATTCTTCCCTTCAGGTTCTCTTTCTGCCTGGGTCTGGCTGCCTTCCTGGGGATGTGGTTTCGTCAGGCTTCCTGCCTCTTTCTTTTTCTCACCTGCCTGGCCCCGCTGTGGCCTCCTGGAGCCACCGTAGCTGCTGTGGCACCGTTCCTCAGCACAGAGCACATCAGGACAAAACCAGCCTCTCCCCCTGGCAGAGCTGCCTCTCACAGCTGAGCTCTGAGGCGATGTTGACTAGAAGCTCCTGTCCCCTGGGGTGCTCCTGGGGTGGCACAGAGACAGGCGAGTGAGTAGTGGGCCCTGCACTTCCCCTGTGCAGCTCAAAGGTCCTGCTTCCTAAGGAGCCGTATTCTCCGGATCATTCTCTCCTCTGCTGCTTCACTGGCTCTGCTTACAGGCCCTCGCCACACCCTTAAGGGCTCCCATCTGCTGGAGCATTTGGGGGAATCCCCCAAATCTGGTGTAGACCAGGCTAAATCTATCAAAGTGGAGGGAACTCAGGCCCTCTTCTTCCTGGGGCTCTCCAGATCCTACTCCTAACAGTGGTGTGGGACTCTTGAACAAGCACATTTACATACGTGTGCATACATGCACACATATGGGCGTGCGTGTGCACGTGCAAGAACAAGATGGCACAAGCTAGACTCCTCTGAAGAAAACAGATATGTTTCCCTGCCTGCAACGAGGAGAACTTACAGAAGCCTAGAGATCATGTTACCACAGTTCTGAATGAGAAGAGCTTACTACCCACAAAGCGGGGTTTGGGTCTCCACAGGTTGCCTGGGTCTGTTTTTTCCTTTAAAGACTTTAGATACAGGGGCGCCTGGGTGACTCAGTCGGTTAAGCGTCCGACTTCAGCCCGGGTCATGATCTCACGGTTCGTGGGTTCAGGCCCCACATTGGGCTCTGTGCTGACAGCTCGGAGCCTGGAGCCTGCTTCGGAGTCTGTGTCTCCCTCTCTCTCTGCTCCTCCCCTGCTCGCAGTCTGTCTCTCAAAAATAAGTAGAAAACATTAAAAAAAAAAAAGATGAAAAATAAATAAACAAATAAACAAATAAGGACTTCAGATACAATTATCTGGTGAAGACCACTGGAGAATGAAACCAATACTAAGGAAATGAGAAAGTTTGTCATTTGAGTGTCTAGATCCAACTGTACCTGAAGTCACGTATATCTCTGGACTTTTCGGTTCAAATAAATTTCTTCTTCCTGACTCACACCTGGGTAGGCTCACGTTGGCCTCCTCCCTTCCGATGGCTACTTGAGGGTTCCACCCTATACTTAAAACACTGCAGACCCCGAAGCCAGAGGGGGCCGAGAGTGCATCAGTTTCACCTCCGTGCTGGGAAGTCTGGGGAGCCTGTGGCCCAGAAAAGGAGAAGGACTGTGCAGTGACCTTGGACCCCTCTTATCTTCCTCTTTTCTTGTATGGCTTTCAGTTTTGTTGGAATTTTCTAATTTGGGCAATAGCCTTAGAAAAAGAAAAGATTAGGGGCGCCTGTGTGGCTCAGTCAGTTAAGCATCCAATTCTTAATTTTGGCTCAGGTCATGATCTCACGGTGCGTGGGTTCGAGCCTCATGTCAGGCTCTGGGCAGACAGTACGGAGCCTGCTTGGGATTTTCTCTCTCTCCCTCTCTCTCTCAGCCCTTCCCCCGCTCATGCTCTCCCGCTCTCTCTCAAAATAAATAAATAAACATAAAAAAAGATTAAACAAAATTACTTAGGAAGCATGTTTAACGTACAGGTACTTGAGTCTCATCCCTAGCTAATTTGGGTCAGGGGTTCCTGGAGCCCCAAGGGGGTCCGTGTCTAGGCTACCCCCGGGGGTGGGGGGGCGGTTGACCAGAAGCGAAAACACCTGGACTGGATGACTCACTCAGAGGTGTCTTGTACCTTGATTCCTATGGCCTACCTATGACCCTTCCCCAACCTCTGGAGCCCCAGCTCAGCCTAGACATGACCGGAACAAGCCTATAGCTCATGTGCACAGCACCCTACAGTGTAGTCTCTCTTGTAGAAGCTGGTATGAGACCCATACCAACAGACGATGGACAGTAACAACTGCCATTTATTGGGCACCTACTTTGTACGGTGCTTTGACTTCATCTGGTTTCGTCTCCCCAGCGGATTTGCGGGGCGTGTTACTGCCCCGTTTCTCGGATGAGGAGCGTGGGGCTGGGGCAGGAAAGACAACTTGCTCGAAGCCGGGGACAGGAGAGGGCAGGGCTGGGAAATGGTAACCCACCGATTGAGAGCGGCTGTTCCAGGTGCGGCCTCTTGGGAGAAGCAGCGAGTCCCCCTTTTCTGCCCAAGTACCCTGCACCCGGTAGAGGCAGGGGAGTGTCCGGCAGCTGCTGGGTGCCTGGTGCTGGGCTCGATGCTTTCGGGGCACTTTCCCCAGCTAGTCCTCACGACCACCCTGTGAGGAGGTTTTGGGAGCCCCATTACCAGTTGAGGAAACTGAGGTTCAGAGAAAGGAGGTGGCTTGCCCTGGCTTTACAAAGACAGGAACTGGTCATCTGGGTCCCCAGGGAAGATCCCTCCACCCCTGTCACACTGAGGCCAGCTGGCGGGGCGGGAGAGCCCTGGAGCTTGAATATCCTGTTTATCCCTCAGCCTCTGCTGTTTGAGTTGGTTGTAACGCCTGGTGCCCTGGGCCTGTGTCAACCCGGAACAGGCCCCAGGAAACGCCAATGGGTGCCACTTGGCATCAGGCTGGGGAGCCCTGGCAGAGGGCTCAGGAGCATCCCGTGTGTCTCCTCTGTTCCCCCACCTGCCGCTCAGTAAGGACCCGGCGGCCTGTCCTTCAAGCAAACGTGGCCCGGGCGAGGGTGGGATAGGACTGGTGGCTGGGGACCTAGCTCTCCTCACGCTGACCGTGGTGCTACCATTAGAGCATGAGCAGGGTGGCGGCCCAGGTCCCCAAGCCCAGGGCGGGGACCTGGAGAACCCAATAGAGCTGTGCTGGGTGGCCTTGGACCAGTCATCAGACCCCCCCCCCCCTCGCCTGACACCTAGTTCTGCCAACGTGGGGCCCCTCTTCCTCCGGCCATGGGGCACAGCGCTGAAATCCCTGAAGAGAGTTTTTCCCGCCCCAGGAACACAGCCCAGAAGGTGTGTCGTAAAGACCTCAGGCCTCAGTTTCCTTGTCTGTAACATGGGATAAACACCCCCGTGCCTGGATCCCAGGGGCAAAGTGGAAATCAAAAGGGTGCCGAGGGGGCTCTGAGGGTGGTGGTCAGAGCCTGGCTCGGGGCTTGGGCAGGCCTGGCTTCGAACCCCCTGTCTCTGCCTGTTGCTGGCTGAATGACCTGGATAAGGGGTGTCGTCTCTGGAAGCCTCAGGTTCCCAATCTGTGAAATGGGACTAACAGAGGGACTTACCCGCCAGGGGTGTTGTTGAGGATGAGGAGGGTAACCCGTGTGGAAGGGTTAGCACGAGGTAGGCCCTCGATACATGGTAACAGCAGTGACGAGGGTGGTTATTGTTATTGCTGGTTTCTGGTCCCTTCACTCCTGTCCACCTCGGTTTTCCCGTCTGCACGCAGCCCTGCCACCACGGGGTTAGTGACAAGGCTAAAGGAGACAGTGCGTCCGATAGGCTTCATGCTCACCTAACGGCGGCTGTGCCTCTTCTTTTTGTGTGCAGTGAGGTCCTGATGAGCTGAAATGGGTTCAGGCCCCCCGTATGCCAGTGCCCACCAGTCCTGGCTCCCTGGGCCACTGGTGTGTGGCTCGTGCATTTCCTCACTGGGCCTCAGTTTCCCCTCCCGGGCCAATTTAGGGAGGTCTGAGAACTCTGGTCTCATGCACGACTTTGACTGATCGCAGGGCTCGATGGAACATTCTGCGGAGATGGCCTCTGAGGCAGCTCCGGGGCTTGGAGGGGATGGTTGGCGAGTGATGTCTGCCACCTTTCAGGACGGGCAAGAGGAGCCTGGGTGATCACTAACGGTCCCTCCGGCTTGGCCTGAGCACATCTGCGTTGAGTTGGCCTTGGTTGTGTGTCTCAGTCTTTCCCCTTGTTGACTGTGTGACAGCAGGCCAGTGCCCTAACCTCTCTGAGCCTCTGTTATTTTTAGCATAAAGTGAGAATCAGAATGGTCTCTACCTGAGAAGAGCTGCTAGCGGGGGGCCAGAGGAGGAAATGGCAGTGGAGAGCCCAGCTCAGCTCCTGCTGGAGGTGTTCCGTGGGTAACAGTTACCATCTTCATTATTGCTGCAGTAAACAGTAGCGAAGGGTGATGCAGCACAGTGTGTAGGAGCCCAGGGAAATTGGGAGGGTGACAAGGGACAGTGTGGGAGCATGACAAAGGACACAACAGGCCTGGGCTTAAATCCTCCCCCGGCCATTTACCAGCCCTGTGACCTTACCCTCCCAGAGACTCAGCCTTCTCATCTCTTAAGTGGGCACAATAAGTGTGCCTACCTCCCAGGACCAGTCTGAAAAGGAGACAAGGTAACATGTGTACAGCCTGTAAGCGCTTTTGAAAGATGTGTGGTTCTCATCCTCCCTCTAGAATGGAAGCTCCAGAAGGCAGGGATTCTTTAAAAAAAAAAAACTTTTTTTTTTTTTAACATGTATTTATTTTTGAGAGACAGAGTGAGACAGAGTGCAAGCCGGGGAGAGTCAGAGAGGGAGACACAGAATCTGCAGCAGGCTCCAGGCTCCGGGCTGTCAGCACAGCTCAAACTCACGAACAGCGAGACCATGACCTGAGCTGAAGTCGGACGCTTAACCGACTGAGCCACCCAGGCGCCCCGCTGCTATTATTTCTACACACAGGTCAAGGACTTCGCCCACAGGTGGCTCCTCCAAAGGAGAGCCATGGCTCTCTGTCTGCTAGTACTTTCCACGCGTATCTGCCTCTCCCCAGAGGTTATGGCACAACCCACCTCTCCTTTCTCGCTCTGGCCCCTGCTTGCTGACCTGCTTGGTGGCCCTTGGGCTGCAGAGTGGCCTTGAGCAGCCAAGCCCACTTCTCCCCTCAGCTGTGCGGCCTTGGGTCTCCCTGGCCTCTCTGCTCTGGGTGCTAATGCTGGGCTTAGTGTTTCTCTGGTCTGCTGTGATGTCTGAGGACGTCAGTCTGGGGCTGGCACAATGCTGGGGTGCTGTATCAGTGTCCCCTCCCAGCCAAGCAAACGATCTCCAAACCCTCAGGACACGGGTGTGAGGGGGCACGCAAAGGGCCTTTGGTGGTGGCCGGGGAGGTCGGTCCCCTCCGAGGCCACCTGAGGTCCAGGCCGCTCGTCCGAGCCATCCCGGAAACAGAAACAGTGACGGCTCCTCTTGTGTATTCTGTCCCCTCTGTCCCCTCTCCAGGGGACAGGCAGTCTCCACGCATGGCAGGTATTTGCCTTTCGGGGACAAGTGCCCCAGCCTTGAGGGTCGTGGGATGAATTTCTCATTGAAAATCTCCAGTGAGGCATTAAGGATTAGCTGGCTGTCTCAAGCCTGGGACGTGCTACCTCGGTGTGACTACTAATCTCCACCGTGGCAGCTTCCTGGTCCCACTGACCCAGCCCTTAACCTCTGAGCTGGTATCTTTTTCCCAACATGGCTCAATTCCCTGGCAAGAAAGGTCCTAAAAGGTCATCCAGCTCACTGAGACCAGACAGGGGGAGCGGTGGGGCTGAGGTTGCAGAGGGGTGGGGCCTGGGGGCTGGGCTGAGGCTCCCCCTCTCCACCCCTTCCTCAGGCGATGATGGCTGCAGAGATGCGCACCCACTCATCCACCCAGTGAAATTGCTTTATTTTACTGGAAAAGACTGAAAGGATTGTCCCTTTTCCTTTGAAATCAGTCAGGTGCGAATAATTCATCCAATTTACAATAGGCCCCCAGTTTCCCACACTTGAACTACCCACTCAGGAATTCTTGGCAAACAAGGAGGATCCAAGTGACAAATGTTTTCCCATGTATTGTCATTTTCACGACTGCTAAATGTAACAGTGAACAAAGTTGTCATGATGTCACAGTCTGAAGACCTTTAATTACACATGTTGGGATCCTGACGTTGGTTTTCTTTTCCTGATTTTAGAGAAAACATTTTGTTTTTTCAGCTCTCAAACATTTCCCTCATTCGTTCACTCCCTCGTTCGTTCATTCATGTAACAAATGTAAGTTGTTTTGAGCTGGGACCACTCTTCCATTTGATCACCGTTTATTGGGCACCTCCTGAATACCACACCCTGTGTTGCAGTCAAAGATGAACTTGTTCCAGAGACGGGCCACCCTGTGGGGCAGTAGGTGAGCCCCTGCCATCACTCATGAGTGGCAGGAAATTATAGTGTCATAGGTACTCACTCCCCCCCAGACAACCAGAGGCAGGTGCTATTTTGTTCCCATTTTATAGACAAGGAAGCTGAGGCACAGAGAGGCCAAGTGAATAGCTCAGGGTCACTCACAGTGAGTACTTGGGATCAGAGCCCAGGTAGCCTTGTCCCAGAGTCCATGCTCCGAGCCTCTCACACCACACTCGTTTATATCCTGGTAACTCACACCCCCTTGGCCTGTGGGAGCCCGTCACGGGCGGGGGAAGCGCTCGGATTCGTGTCTCTTCCCTAGCACCACCCAGCCCAAGGTCGGTGTCAGAGGAAGCACTCATTAAAATGTGTTAGTTGGAGGAACGTGGACTGGAGCTCCTTCAGGTCACGGCTCATGGCTCATGGCTCCGCCATCATTGTGCGTCCGGCAGTCAGCTGTGGCCTGGCTTGCAGTGGGTCCCCATAAACACTGTAGTGCATTAGAATGCAAAGAACAGGGTAACGGACAGGCTGGCCATCTGGCCGAATAGATAAATGTAGGGGATGAGATCCAGAGTCCAGCGAGAAGATTCCAGAAACCTATGCCTCCCTCTCCGGTCCATCCTCCCATCCCTTCATCCATTCATTCATCCCATATTTATGGAGCTTCTATTCTGGCCCTGCCCCACGCCAGGTGCTGCGCCCCAGAGAGCACTCGTGTGTGCGTCTACCCTCAGACCCCACCAGAGTGTGGAGGCAAACATACCCGCCTGTGATTACTCTCCACGAAGCAGGTAACATACTTGAACATGTTCTGTGCTTTGAAAACCCCTGCAGATGGTCAGAATTTTTCCTCCTGAGGCTTCGCTGCTGTCCCTGACACAGAGCCTGGTCCTGGTGAAGGCCCTTCATAAACAGAATCGCGTTGAACTGAGCCTTTTGAGACTTGAACGAAATGATAAGACATTATGGTACAGGTGGAGACAGAGAAGACAGAAAACAAACACTGGCATAATCCCCAAGCCTGGGGTGGCTTTGAGTATGTTTATCTTGCAGGGACTTGTAGTAATTGACCAGACCTCAGTTTAAGTCCTAACCCTCCTACTTCCTAGCTGTGTGACCTTAGGCAAGTTACATCACCTCTCTGAGCCTCCAATCCTCATTTGCAAAATAGAAATCACCCGAAGGCCAATTTGCTGACACTGGCATGAGGATTAGGTGAGGTTTAAGCCCCTCAGCACAGGGCCTGGCACATAGTAAGTGCTCAGTTAAGATAGGCCTGCAATGCCTGCCTGGGAGAAGGGTGGAGGGTCTCTGTCCCGACCCTGCTTCTTACCAGCTCTGTGATTTTAGGCAAGGTAAGTCAGTTCTTCGAACCTTCTCTCTAAAACCAGGTGCCGATCCTGGCAAGGAGGGACTGGGGGTACATTAAGTGAGAGAAGGCAGAGTTCCAGAACACTAGGTAGAGGCCGCCCAGGTAAAAGAGGAGGAGAAAGTATGGAGAAAACAGCGAGCTGCCTGCCTTTCCTCACAGGACCTAGGTCCAGTGGGATCTCCGCTTACCACCATGCTCAGGCTCTCTGTTTCTTCTGGATCATCCCCAGGACTTCCTCTCTGGCCTCCTGAGCCTGCTTTGCATCAACTCCTCCCAGCGCCCAGAGCTGGGTCTGAGGATGTCACACCCAGACAGATCCCCCCCCCCCCATCCTTCAGGGCACCCCTTCTATGAAGCCCTCACTGGCACACTTAGCCGGCACTTCTCACTCGTAGGTTTTGAACAGGTGTCTTCCTTGCGTGCGTGTGCGTGCACCCACACACAGACACACATGATTATCAACTTGGGGAGGCCAAGGGCTCTGAACAAACCGCAGTGGCTGGGGTGCAGGAACAGGGACTGGCCGGTAGGAACACACCCCGGGGGGGGGGGGGGGGGGGGGGGGGAAGAGCTGCAATGTTTAGAGGCAGGCGGACTGGGGGGGGGGGGGGGGGGGGGGGGACCAAAGGAAGAACTAATTTCAAGGAGGAGGAAATAGCATCTGTGTTGGGGCCACGTAGGATGAAGCCGACCAGGGTCCACAGAGTTCCTCCACGTTGAAATTGTTGAGGACACTGTTGGAGCTGAGCTGTGGGGTGACCGATGGAAGCCAGGTGGGGAGGGGGCTGGCCGCGCCCCCCACGCGCCTGCTGCTCAGTGGGTGACACAGGGACCGGCAGCCTCAGCCTCTGCAGGGAGCTTGTGGGAATGCAGACTCTCAGGCCCGGACCAACCCCGCCAGGACCCACAGCTTCACCAGAGCCCAGGGAGGCAGCCCGGCTCAGCTCTGGGGAAGCTGGTTGTGAGGGGGGAGAGGGAGGGAGGCAGGGAGCCGGAGGGGGTGTGGTGTCAATGGAAAGGGCCTCGATTCCTCCCAAGGAGGGGCAGGCTGGGGTGTGTTTGGTTGTGTGCTCTTAACAATGAAAGAAATAATTAACTTTCTGTTCACAAGGTGAAACCTCATTAGTATTTTGCAGGACACGAGTCCATGTTTGCGTGAATCAGATTCACAGCAAACGTGACCCGACCGTATTTGTTGCCTGAAAGAATAAATGTTCCCGAGAGCTTCCTGCTCCGCTACCTTTGGCAACTGGAGGCCCCTCCAGGCTTGTTTATTGCTGGACCGAGGACACCAGGTGCCCGGGGGCACAGCAGAGCCTTGGGGAGAACGCTGAAGGCCACTCCGCTTCCCCCTCTCTCCCTTCTTTGTCCCTCCATCTGGCTCCACGCAGCTCTCCTCCAGGCCCACAGGCGCCTCGTGTGGTTCGCAAATACGGTGCTGGAGAAGGCGGCCGAGAGAATGAATACTGTCATATGTGTTGCTGGGCCAGAATGGCCTTGTGAGCCACACCTGTCAGTGCGTCCTCAGGCCATGGGTCCATGTGACATGAGGGAGGCCTCGAGAGGCTTGAGGTCTGGGGTCGCTTTGTGCAGGGTGTGGGGAGACCCGCGGAGACCTGGGGCCCTCCTGTCCCTGGGGGTTCCTCTGCCCCAACTCTGGCACCTCCAGGACGGGGTCTCTTGGCTGCCACACTGTGAGTCACAGAACCGGGGGTGGCAAAGGGGCTTGGCTTCATGCATCCCAATTGCTTGTGCACCAGTGGGGAAACTGAGGCCAGAGCATGAGGGAGATGTAGGCCGGGACAAGAACCTAGGGCATCTCTCTCCTCTGAGGTTTTGGATACCTCCTACTACTCTCTGCCAGGAGACCTGGCTTTGAATTTCACTCTGCCTCCATCTAGCTGGGTGGAAATGGGACAGGCGGCTCGCCTCTCTGAGCCTCAGTTTCTTCATCTGCAAAAAAAAGGATATTAATGGCCACCTCCCAAGGTGGTTGTGAGGACCGCATGAAGTGATTCATGTAAGGTGCGGAGCACAGGGCTGGGCACGGAACAAAAACAAATAGCTAAGGTCTATTAAACTATCATAATGTTACTGCTATTATTAGCCCCACTTTTCAGATGGGGAGACTGAGGCACAGACAGGTTAAGTATCTTAGTGGGCTGAAGGAACTGGGATTTGAGCCCAAGTATTATGACTCTCTAGTCCTCACATTTGGTCATGTCACTTCTCCGAGCCTCGGTGTCCCCATATATAAAATGGAGCTAGTGATACCGATCTTGAGGGATGGCTTTGAAAATTAAGATCATGAAAGGTCCCTGCCCAGCGGGGTGCCTGGCGTCAAAAATGCTGCTTTACATTAAGGATCGTCAGGCTTCAGGGTAGGAAGCATGGATTAGCAGGGGCATGGCTCCACCTTGTGGTGTCGTCTGGGGACTGCACCCCCATCACCCGGCTGTCCCGCCAGTCTGTTTACTCCTTCCGGAGGTGGAGGGATGGGGGCGAGGGGGCAGCTGAAGCTCATGCAGTTTCCACCCCTGCGATTGCAGGGGCTTCTCTCTGGGGATCAGGGGTGACGCGGAGGGTTTGACTGCGGGTTCTCACACCCCCTTGAAGTTTTCTATCCACATCTCTGCACGGTTGCTCCGTTGGCCTCATTGGTTTTAGACTGTTACCCGGTGGAGGCAGCTTGCTACGGAGTCCCAGTCTCTGCACTGCCGCTTTTTCATGAAGTTTTTTTTTTTTTATTAAAAATTTTTTTTTTAACGTTTATTTATTTTTGAGACAGAGAGAGACAGAGCATGAACGGGGGAGGGGCAGAGAGAGAGGGAGACACAGAATCAGAAGCAGGCTCCAGGCTCTGAGCCATCAGCCCAGAGCCTGACGCGGGGCTCGAACTCACGGACCGTGAGATCGTGACCTGAGCCGAAGTCGGACGCTCAACCGACTGAGCCACCCAGGCGCCCCTCTTCATGAAGTTTTTTAGGGTTACCCTATGAGATAGGGGCTATTCTCACTCCCGTTTTGCAGAAGACAAAACTGAGGTTCAGAGAGTCGGTGGAAGGGCAGGATTTGAACTCAGGTCTAGCTGACTCCAAAGTTGCACCAAAGAGCTGTGACAGGGGCCGCCCACTCCCTGTCACAGCCTTATCATGAGGGTCTCATGCAAAACAAGGGTCAGGGCTTCAGTGATGTGGGACCTACCGGCCTGACATCCCTGCTCCTTCCCACCCATCAGGAAGATCTCAGGTTCCCTCTGAGGCCCGGATTCTGACCTTCCAGGATTCTAAACGTGTGTTCTCTTGTTCCTCAATTTTATTTTTTCCACGCAGATCCCGAAGTGTATCTTAAACCTGAAAAAGTGGCTTTGGAGCAAATTCGTTATACAGGAGAGGAAAGCGGAGGACAGACAAGTGGGACATGAGGGTACAGGGTCCGAGGGTCCCAGGCAACCTCACTGGTAGCACCCATTGCCTCTGGGCCCTGGAGGGCTTATAGCTCGTCAGCGGCCTGGTATCGTGCGTCTTACGGGAATGCTGTGGCCCTACTTACCGGGCAGAAGATGGCCCCAGCTTCAGCGGCCAGCGACAATGCTCAAACCCTCAGCTGTACGGCAGACCTACCTCCTGATGGGGGCGCCGTGTTCACAGCCCAGTCTTCCCCACTGGAACTCCATTCCTTTGGTTCAGTTCTTAGAGACTCCCCTGCCATAACCAGCCCCATGCTGACCTACCTTCCTGGAGAGGTACTCTGTCTTCCAGCACATCCAAGCCCAAGCCCGACAAAGGGACTGTTGGCAGTTCGGCTGTGGCAGATCGTCAAGTGACGGTCTCTCGAGATGGGGCCAGAGTTGCACAGTGACTCTCTGGGGTTTAAACATCCTTACTGGAGTCCCCGCAAGGTGCCATGCCGATCCTGCAGATAGGAGGACCACTGGGCCTCTGCAACTGGCAGCAAAGAGAGACATGAAAAGTTGTCACTGTGAAGCAGGCCTGTAGTAGCACGTGGAAGAGGACGAGAGCGGAGGCCGGAGAGGCCCCTGGAAAAACCATGGCCACTACAGGCCTCTCCGGCCTTTGGCCTTGTCCTCTCCTATGTCCCCAACACTCATCGTTGAGGGTAAGGCTTTCGGAAACTGTGCATATTTTACAGATGGGACAGGAGAGGCCCAGAGAGAGGAAAGGTCTGGTATAAGGTCACCTGGAGAGCTAGTAGCTGAACTGTGGCTTGAACTCAGGTCTCAGGATGCCGAGGCCAGGGCTTTCTCTGGCCACCTTCCCTGGCTTTCGCCACAACCACGGAGGAATCCCAGGGAAGCCACTAGAGGCCTCTCAGATGAGTCAGGCCGTCCCTGGCTCTCCAGGGCGACTACAGGCTGCCCCTTCCTGCTTGAAGGGGATCGCGTCTTTTCCCCTGTCTTTTGCTGGGGACCCAATCTTGGTGAGAAACCTAGAGGAGACGGAGGTGGCCTGAGGCAAGCTATGATGCTAGTCCTGAAGTCTGGCCAGGACAGCTCTCCTTTGTCCACTGCTCCTGTCTTCTCCCTTCCTTCCCCCACCCCTCAGCATAGGGGATTTGAGAAATAGAATGAAAACACAACGATGTAATAAAAAAACAAAAACAAACAAACAACAACAACAACAACAAAACCTTCCTGAGGTGCCTGGGTGGCTCAGTCAGTTGAGTGTCCAACTTTTGATTTCAGCTCAGGTCATGATCTCACGGTTCATGGGTTTGAAGCCCGTGTTGGGTTCTACACTGACAACATGGTGCCTGCTTGGAATATTCTCTCTCCCCCTCTCTCTACCCTTTCCCTGCTCACTCTTTCTCTCCCTCTCAAAATAAAGAATAAAATAAAACTTAAAAAAAAAAAAAAAACCTCCTTTAAGACTCAGAGATCACTTGGCTTTATTGGAGAGCTTCTCACAATAGAGTTGTGCAATATCCCGGGAATCTCACCATGATGCTTTTCACCAAAGTGAGACAGCCTGGAAACTTACATATAATACTAAGAACAACCTCACTTTATTTATTTTTTTTTAATTTTTTTTTCAACGTTTATTTATTTTTGGGACAGAGAGATACAGAGCATGAACGGGGGAGGGGCAGAGAGAGAGGGAGACACAGAATCGGAAACAGGCTCCAGGCTCCGAGCCATCAGCCCAGAGCCCGACACGGGGCTCGAACTCACGGACCGCGAGATCGTGACCTGGCTGAAGTCGGACGCTTAACCGACTGCGCCACCCAGGCGCCCCCAGAACAACCTCACTTTAACACCAAGAGAATGGGCTAGCCCAGAAACCCAACAATAATACCTTCACTATGGAATGAGATATCCCAATAGCTGACCACAACAGTGAAATATTTGAGGAACCCCATGATAGAAGTCTTCCCTATGGGGTAGGATATTCCAGGAACCCCACAACACTGATCATTATGGAGTAGAGAATTTCAGCAATTTCCCTGAAGTACTATTACAGAGTGAGTGAATTTCTTGACAATACTCTTCACCATGGAGTAGGTTAGTTCAGGAGCTCTATTTCAATGCTGATGCTTGCGGAGTGGGCTATCCCCAGAACTCCGCTCCTACATTGATCATTATGGAATGGGCTGCTTCAGGAAAATCTATAACAAGGATCATGATGGAATAGGAGAACCTAGAATTCAAATCTAACATTAATCACTATGGAGCAGGCTATCTCAGGAACCCCACTGGTCACTGTGGCATTGCTTATCCAAAAACCCAGCTTTAGTGCTCCTTATGGATCAAAATATGGATTCTGTGTCAGGGAGGCTCTCCATGGCCCCAGAGCCCATGCTTTCAGAGCCCTTGAGAAAGGACTGCTCAACACTGAAGAAGGCAATGAGGTTGGGAAACAATGGGGGTGGAGATGAGAAGAAAAAACTTACTTTCAATCAGCCAGTTAATGAAAGAGGCCGGGAAGTGTTTGTCCTGGGAAAAACTGGAAAGCCTCCATTAATTGAGCACCATCTGCATGCCAGGCCCCAAGCCTCTCATTTGATCCTTACAACAAACTTGCCATAGAGGGATTATAGACAAGAAAAAGGAGACTTGGAGATGTGAACTGCTTTGCCCAGGTCTTACAGTGAGCTGGTGGCAGAGCTGTTCCTACAATCTGGATTCCCAACTCTGAGTCTGGGCAGTTGAGTGCTGGAAGGCATGGGGGCTGTTGTTCCCAAGGTCCCTGAAGGTCCTACTTTGTGGAACAAATCATATTCCTCATAATCAGAACTTCCCATGAGTCGGGGTGCTGGCTGGACCATGTTCATGTTTAGAAGAAACTCAGAAGAGAGGGATGCAGGAGAGGCCACCATGAGCCACTCCCCCAGCATGGACCACTTCTCCACCGTGGACCACTTCTCACTTCTCCAGCCTGGACCCCACATATTGTGATCCTAAGTAACTAACCTGATTGTTTATTTTATGGATATAAATCTAGGGGAAAGGGGAATAAACCACTAAGTTTTGAATCTCTACTCTGGTGGACAAGGAACCAGACGTCTTCTCATCTAATCATTGTACTATAGTTCATACATGTCAAAAACCATAGATTAAGATACACATGATCTTAATGTGCCACTAGGAATTTTTTTTTAATTGCCAACTATGGGATACCATTGAATATAAGACATATGTCAACTTCAGAAATGGTACAATGTGGGGGAAATGTGTGTCTTGGAATTGATGAGCTATGATCACTTCATATGGGTCTGATAATCACTCTCATCTGACAGATGAGAGAACTGAGGCATGGAGAGCTAAGGCCATGTGCCCAAGGTTGCACAGTCAAGCAACAGCCAAGCCTGCCTCTCTTGACAGGGCAGCTGTGGCACATTTGCCTGACAGAGAAGACCAGTGAGTGATGGGGTGGGGCCACCACCGAGCTAGTCTCAGATGTGAAGGTTTGGCTAATCTCAGAAGATTCTCAGGAGAGAACTTGCTGATTTTACCTGAAAGTCCAGGCAGTAATAAGGCTCAGACGATGTGGGCACTTGGGTGAGAGCAGAGTAAAGGTTCCTAAATAACTTGAGTGAGTGGACGTCTGAAGGAGAGAGAGGGACAGAGGTGGCAGTGGGAGGGAGGACAAGAGGAGACACAAGAGATCAAACTGAAATACAGACTCAGAACCTCCTTTGTCCTTGTCATACACAGACTTATCCAGAAGGGGGAGGTAATTACCAAATTGCTGGAAAATACATCGTAGGCCCAGAGCCCTACCGTCTTCCAGCACAAGAGTGGAACATCCTTAACTTGGCACATAACAATCCGTCCATCCATCCCTTTATCTGTCTGTACATCCATCCATTATCCTTCATCTTTCCCGCTTCTCTTATATCCATCCATCATTTTTACGGTCTCCTATTCTTCCATCCATTCACCCATACATCTAAATTCCCTTTCCTTCATTCTTCCTTCTTTCCATTCTTTTTCCATCATATTCTGTCCATACCTCCTTGTATTTATCCAGCCACTCATCCATTCTTCTATCCACCCATACTATCATACATGTTTTCATTTTTCTATTTTACTATTCGTTAATACTTCCGCCCCTTGTTCGGTCATCCATCCACATTCTCCCCTTTCATTTCCAGTTCATACTCCAACAAAGTATGTATGGAGTGCCTGCTCTGTGCCCAAGTAGGAGCTATAAGACAAACACAAGAAAGACTACGACAGAGTCCCTCCCCTCAAGGAGCTTTTGTTCTAGTGGAAGAAACCAACAGTTACTATACAATATGATAAGCGTGATGGATACGTGTGCACAAGGTTGTGGCAGTCCTGAGGAGGGAGTCAGTCCACCTGGAGCGATCTGGAAAGACTTTGGAGAAGACAAACTATTGGAGCCACAACTTGAAGGGGTGTGGGATTTTTCCAGGCAGAGGGAGGAGCAAAACTATAAAGTGTGGAAAGGTCCTGGAGTTTATGGGATGTCTGAGATCAGCTGGCTAGAGCAGCAAGATGGGGACAGAGGACAATAAGGCTGGAGCAGGAAAGGCCTTGACTGCCAGCTTTGGGGGTTTGAACTTGATCCTCCTGGTAATGGGAAGCTCCAGAAGATTCTGATCAGAGACAGGAGTCAGGAAGATCTCTCTGAAGCCATGAAGGGGAGAAAACAGGAGTGGGTGGGGTGGCTACTGCAGTGTCTTAGCAAGAGAGCAATGCTCAGGCCCATGGCACATCTTACTTTTCAGAATGCTCAACTGATGGGTGATGCAGAGCCAGAATCAGACAACTGGGCACAGCCGAAATACAGATAAGCAGAGGTCTCTGTGACAGGAGGCTTGGGCCACCCTTCCAGCCCAGCCCAGCCCCTGACGGGCCAGGTACAGAGTGGAGTGATTTTATCAGAGTCTTTTATAAACACGACACAAATCTCCTTCTTCCACAGGTGAAAACGGCTTGGCAACATCAGTCCCCTATTTCTCTCCCCCTTCCCCAGCATCGGGGATGCGGACAAAGGACAGGGCAGCGAAATTCTGGGAGGCTGGAGAGTCCAGGGGTAAAACTGCCAGTGTGGACTATCTCTCCCTACCTTGGCCGTCCCTCTGTACCTCTAGCTGATCTATGGGGTCTACCTTTGTCAAACTCACCACGTTGGGTAAGGAGTTCTGCAGGACCCGTTTCAGCATGACTTCTGTCCCTGAAGAGAGCAGGCTGCAAAGGGGATCGGGGAAATTTATAATAACAACAATTATAGCCGATGGTTATAAAATGTTTTTCTTTCTGCTCCAAAGACCAGTCTCGGCGCTTGGCAAATATTAACTCAAATTACCATGATAGTTAAAAACACAGATTGTTTTCCTCCCAGTGCCGCTATTTCCTGGCTGTGTGATCTTGTCCAATTTACATAGCCTCTCTGTGCGTCTCCTGTGTAGCATGGAAAATAAAGTTCTTGTGACGATTCAGCAAGTAAAAGAAAGATATGGGCTGGAGGGCTACCTGTCATCAATAGGGCGTCTACCACCTTATAAACAGGTGGGAGCTTTTACATTCCTTGGGACTTGCTTTAAGGTGCATAGAAGGCATTTCTTCTTAGAAACCATGTTCTAAAATAGTGGTTGCCAAGTGGCAGGTTGCAGACCAAAAGAGGCCCACAGGCTTGCTTCTTTTGCAAGCACAGTCTTTTAAAATTTTACAGTGAGTTTTCAGAACCTAAAAATGAAGTAAGTTTACCTACAAACCCAAATATTCAGTTTCTGTTTAAGATTCAGAAATCTGACAAGACAGGGCCCGCCTTCCCGTCCAGTTTGCCGTAGTGCCCACTACTCTCTGTTGGATCCCTAAAACTGAAACTGAACTCGTATGTTGTACTTCTCTTAACTGGAGCCCACTTACCGATTTTGCTAATTTCCTACCCCTAATGGGCATTTAAGTTTGTGATCTTGGTTCTGAGGCGTTGAATTCAGACTCTGGGAGCCAGAAAGGACCACAGACAGCTGGCAGTTGGGTTCTAGGGCTCGCCTGCCTGTCTTTTTAAACCCATGTTCAATTTCACTCTTGAGTTATAGCACCCATCTGTGATTTACAGCATCCCTCTCAACCATGAAAAATGATCTTAGAGATTATCCATTAGGTGGTGACTGGGTTCCCAGCCCAGCATCTGGACACTTACTTATTCAGGGGATGGTCTGTCTGAAAAATAATGCTACAGAATCTGATTAACCCTTAGTTCATTGCTCTTTTTAAAAATGTTTTTAATGTTTATTTTTGAGAGAGAGAGAGAGAGAGAGAGAGCAATCAGTGGAGGGGCAGAGAGGGAGAGACAGAGTCTGAAGCAGGCTGCAGGCTCCAAGCTGTCAGCACAGAGCCCAACTGGGGCTCAAACCCATGAACTGTGAGATCATGACCTGAGCCGAAGTCTGACGCTTAACCGACTGAGCCACCCAGGCACCCCAGCTCATTGCTCTTAAACTAAGTAAGTGTGAATTTTTAGAACTCATCTAGTGAACCAAACTTAGGTTTTTAGGGGAGACCACAAAAGAGTTTTTGAGTCATCAGCTTATCTTTTTACATTTTAATACATCCCTCCATCCATACACACATCCACCCTATATCCATCCATCCATCCATCCATCCATCCATCCATCCTCCCAGCCACCTATCCTTGCACTCATCCTCCTATTCATCTATTCATCTGTCCATCCAACCATCTACTCATCCTCCTCTGTCTTGTTCTCCAGTGTATCTCCAGGAGCAACACGATAGTGAATGGCTCAGTATTTGTTGAGTAAATAAATGAACAAATTAATGACAAATATAAGGCAGCTTCTACTCCCACAGACCTCACGTAGGTGCACACACCCAATTACAACGTAGTGTGAGAGGTGCTTTGACAGAGATCCTGCCCAGGGTCTCTCTGTGTGAGCACAGGCAAGGGGCCATGCAATACTCAGGGACACTTTCATGGAAGATACGTGCTTCTAGCAAGAAGATATCCTTTTCTGTTTAGAAATGTAGGTTCCCTGGTGGAGAAACCTGGTCAGACGTTGAAATGAGAAGACAGAGGCTCTGGTGGTGTGGTTTGTTGCATCCTGACTGTGGTCCCCAGTGAGCCTGGTAGCTGCCACTTTGCTTAGCACTGTCCCCCACTGTGCCCTCCTTGTGTAGTACCTACCATTTTCACATGTGGATCCCAGTGAAGACAGATTGACAGTTCTGCAGAGCGAGTAAGACTTGGCCATATCTGGTCTGGGGCATTGCTAAGGGAGCCTCCATGGTCACATCCAGCATGGAGCCACTGAGGAAGCTGAGCAGGAGGACAGTGTGAGCTGAGTTCCTGGGGAACCTCCAATGGGGGCCCAAGCAAGAGTGGCCTGGGAAGTCACAGCCAGGGCACTCCCTGGGTCCCAGACCACTCCTGGAGGCAAGTCACTGGTCTTGTTTTCTCCACCTCTGCAGTGCAGGCAACCCTCCTCTTCCAGAGCAAATGTTTGGGGTTGTTCTAAAGGCTTCCCTCAAGATGACCCAGACTCCGGATGACCATTTATTGACTCTGCCCCAGATTGACCATATCTTCCAGATGACCCATTCCCTAGCTGACCAGAGCCATCAGATGGCCTATCCCCAATTTGACTATAATCACCAGATGACCTACCACCAATTTGATCATAATCACACCAGTCTGACCACTCATTAATCCCACCCCAGACTGACCCAAACCACCAGTTTTCCCTGACCCAAGCTGACCACTTACTGGCTCTTCCCTAGATTGATCAAAACCACGAGATGACCCAGACTGACTATAACTGCCAGACACAGCCACCTCAGACCTGGCAGCACTTTCTAGAGAACCATCTGCAGGAAGACCACTGCCTGAAACACTCATAACTCCCACACCTATAATGTCAGGTTGGGCTGATGACTGTGGTCAGAGTAGCCAGGGTTTTTCATACCCTCTTGACCAAGCTGTCCAGGGAGAGTCATTCTTTTGTGGCCTAAAGACCCTTGGCCCATCACATTGCTTTTGTCAGCAGAGCCTTGAGCCCTCATCTCACTTTGATCAGGGTAACTCATGGTGACCCAACCAGCCACATGGGTTCTCATGGGTGGAGTAGGACTTGGCCCAGCTGTTCTCACTGGGGGTGTGGTCAGCAGGTTTGTTTTCAAGGGCAAGACTGGATTTCTTGGGCTAGATACTGTACTCAGTGACATTCTCAGTGTCATGGTCCTTAGGAAAATGTACTTCTGGTCCTTCTCAGAGGACTTCTGTTCACAGACATGGACAGCTCCTCTGCTACTTGAAGAACTGCTGGTGGCCAGAGCCTGCTGGTTGCTCCCACTGAGAAGGCCCATCCCAAGCACACCACCATGGCCAAGCACCTGGCCAGTTTTGAGAAGGCCTATGTCCAACAGACCACCGCTGCTCAGGAAACCTCCAGTTCTACTGCCCGCCGGGACAAAGGTGCATGGGTAAGTTCAAGGCCACACCTTTCCACTAGAGCCACAGGAATAAGCTCATCCCAGAAACAGCTCTGTGACCCTGCCCAGGAACCAGGATAAGGATTACCTTCGCAGATGTAGAACTGAGACTCTCTTACTAGATTTTATTGAGCATTTGACTCAGGAGGCAATGACAAGTCAGACACAAGGGGACCACACTGGGGTTATTTATGATGGAGCAGAGAAAATGATGATACAGTTATGCTCTGAGAAACAAACACGGTGGCCTCAAAGGGGGTGTAACTGCTTTACTGTAGACAGCTTCCCAGATCTTGGTGTTAGTGGTCTGAGAGGCCCGGGGGACTTCTGAACTTTGAAATCACTGGGATAACACCTCTCCCTTTTTGATAAATCAACCTTTTTGCTTAACTATTTCATAGGGAAAGTTTTTGTCCCTTACAATCAAACAATCTCTATGACAGAAATTAGTATCTGGAGTGGGGTTCCAGATAAGAAACCGTCAGAGACAATATGGACCAGACTCTGGACTTGAGGCATATGAGTGGTTTCCAAAGTCTTTTATCAGAAGACCGGAAGCCACAAGTCTGTGATAATGTGGTTCCAAAGCAGCTGGCACTGCAATCTCATGGGACTCAGGTCATCAGAGACGGACGCTGGAAAGATTTGCCTGGGAACCAAGTGTAAGAAGACTACAGTGAGAGGACAGAGAAATGACATGAGGTTTGTATTAAACATATGATCTAGACACCAAATGGGATCCAAAAAGGATTAGGAACCTCTAGGAAAGGGAGAGGGCCTCCTGTATCACTTGCAAATCTAAGCACTTCTAATGAGTCAGACTTGGTGACAGGTGTCAGCTTGTCCAACAGAGGGGAGTTTCTTCTGGAATCTCCTTGGAAGGAGCTTCCAAGGAGCATGGGGTAACTTACCTGTTTGGGACCTGGGACCTCCAAAATGAGCATGGCTTGTGCTAAGCAGGTGCCAGGGGAGGCAGAGAGCCCACAAACATCCCCACGTTCCCTCTGGGTACCGATGGAGACAAGATTTGGTCAACAGGGAAACCTTAGTCTGGGATCCAGGAGCCCTGGCGTCTCATTTGATCTTCCCGGTCACTTTCTGTGTGGCTGAATCAAGCCACTCAATTTCTCTGAGCCTCTGAGCTTCTTCATCGGCAAAACTGACATATTTTTACTTGTCCTGCTTCTTGAGAGGAAAACACGGCCCTGGATATAGAAGTGCTTTGTAAATGGGCAGTAAGTTCCTCTGCACATGTGGTCCTAAGAACAGCCAGAGTTTACTAAGTGTGTTATGTGCCCGACATCTTGCCAAGCACTTTGTCTCCATCACCCCATTTTACCTTCACGAGGACCTTATGAAATACGTGCTTTTATCATGCTTGCTTTATGGCCAGAGAGGTGAGGTGTGGGGAGAGAGAATAATTTGCCCTAGAACACACAGCTGATAAGTGGCAGTTAGAACCCAAAGCCAGGCAGGCTGGCCCCAGAGTGCATACTACGGTCTAACGCTTCCATTGGTAGACACGGCAAGCAGCAGTCGCCATTTGCCGAGGGACTACTCTGTGCCAGTTCCCACGCTAGGTGCTTTCCACTCACCATTTCACTTAGTCAAATCTTCTTAACAACCTTGAGAGGCACGCACTGTTAACTTCAATTTATAGCCGAAGAAATGGAAGTGAGATAATTTTGGCCAAGGTGACTCAGCGGTAATGACAGAGCCAGGATTATGAGAGATGGTTATTGTTTGAATTCCCTCGGATACTTGAGCTAGTGGATGAGGATGCTATGGTAGATTGCATTTTCCAAAGACGACCACAACTATATATTTATCCTGTCCCACATCTTCTGCATGCGGTGTTAATACGGGGGTGGGGGGTGTCTGTATTCCTCCTCCATGAGTCGGGGTAAAGCTGGCGATGGCTCCAAAGAATGCAGCACAACCAAAGTGATGCTGTGTTTCCATTCTCTCTTTCTGGAGACACCTGCCCTGGCCTTCAGTCACTATGTTATGAGGAATCCCAGGCCATCCAGAGTCCACAGGTAAGCTCCAACCGACAGTCCCAGCCAAGGACACTGCTAATAGCCAGCATCACCCGCCAGACATGTCAGTGAGCAAGCCTTCAGGTGACTACAACCCCAGCCAATACCTAATTCCAACACAGAGAGAGTCCAGGCTGAAACCGTCCAACTCAACTGCTCCTGAATTCCTGATAGAAGCCACCAAATTTGGAGGGCAATTTGTTATGCAACAATATATAACTAAATTGGATGCAAAGGAAGTGGTAACAAGGGCTAAAGCCAATGATCTCCCTTATCACAGTCATTATAGCAACTTACTCACCCTTGTGTGTCACCTCTTGAAGAAAGACTCAGAGCCTATGGGTATACAGTAGGCATTAATGGTGGGAATTTCTCTGCCCGTTTTCTTTAGCTCAGTCCCATCACGGGGGAGGCAGGGAGACAAAGGCAGGTTGGGTGGTGAGCTGGGCCAACCTCCTCAGTTCCAGAGAAGATCAGCAAGGACTCCCCTTTGGCAAGAATGGGAGTGGATTAGAGTGGGGGCTTATAGGTGGTTATGGAGGCAGGAAGATCCAGCTCCCAGTTCCAGGCTCACCATCTAATTGCTGGGTGACTTTGGCTGAGTCAAGTGACCTCTCTGAGCCTAAGTCTCTCAGCTGTAAAATGAAGCTGAGAGCAGACCCTTGTTACAAGGAGGTTGGAGGATGAATAAGATAATGTGCACAAAGCCCCTGGCATGGCACTGGGCCCATGAGAAACCCTAATAGATAGCAGTGATCATGGAAAGGAATTTCTTTTTTATTTTTTTAATTTGTTTTTAAAGAGAGAGCATGAGTGGGGGGAGAAGGGCAGGGGAAGGAGAGAGAGAGAGAGAGAGAGAGAGAGAGAGAGAGGGAATCTTAAGTAGGCTCTGCACTCAGCACAGAGCCCAAAGTGGAGCTCGATCCCATGACCCTGGAATCATGACCTGAGCCAAAATCAAGAGTCAGATGCTCTGCTGACTGAGCCACCCAGGCACTCCTGGAAAGATAATTTCTTATTTAAAAAAATTTTAATGTTTATTTTTGAGACAAAGAGAGAGAGAGAGAGAGAGAGAGCATGAGTAGGGGAGGGGCAGAGTGAGAAGGAGACACAGAATCCAAAGTAGGCTCCAGGCTCTGAGGTGTCAGCACAGATCCTGCTGTGGGTTCAAAGTCGCAAACTGGGAGATCATGACCTGAGCTGAAGAGGGACGCTTAACCAACTGAGCCACCCAGGCGCTCCCTGGAAAGGTAATTTCTTAATAATCTAACAGAGATGGTAGCTTCTTGAGAATCACCTGGAATTTGTTTTTAATACTATAGAAATTGGAAGGGAATGTCCCCTCCCCACCCCCCACTCTCTACCCCCAACCATCTCCAGTCCTAGGCCTGGGCTTTTTCTGTGTGTGTTGGAGGTGGGGAGGAGACGGTATGAGCCCAGTGGGGAAGGGAGAAGGCTGAGAAAGGTCCTCATCAGCCTTCCTTGTAGATCAGGACTGACAGTAGTCGCTTTCCAGAAGTCTAAACCAGGGGGTAAAGGATTCAAATGCCTTCAGGAGCCAAGCAAGCAGCTTAAATGAGGGAAGGGGCTGCCATGCACTGGAGGGCAAGTGCCTTTCAAAATGTGTGATTTTTACAAGACACTAGCCAACTGCACCATATGGGAGATGTGGACCCCTTCTGGCTAGAACCTAGAACTTTCCAGAAAAGCGGGGATTTTTTTTTTTTTTTTTTTTAATTCTGATGAAGTGCCTGTAAATGTAAGGTCCTTTTTTGGCAAGGTCTTTGTTTTGTTCACTGCGTATTCCCAGCCTCCACAGTAGGGCCTGGCTTATCATGGACACACACACACACAACTTGTCGAGAGCGTGAATTGAAACTTTTGATTTTAAGATACTGGCAACTAAGTCAGATTTCAAAAGTTATTCAAATAGGGACGTCTGGGTGGCTCAGTCGGTTAAGCATCCAACTTTCGGTTTCAACGTAGGTCATGATCTCACGGTTCATGGGTTCGACACCTGAGTTGGGCTCTGCGATGACAGTGTGGAGCCTGCTTAGGATTCTCTTTCCCTCTCTCTCTGCCCTTCTTCTCTTCATGCTCTCTCTCTCAAAATAAATAAGTAAACTTAATAAAAAAAGTGATTCAAATATATGTTGTGGGACACATGCACACATGGGCACACGCGTGTGCACTCACACTGCTGGGCTCCATCCCTGGGACTGCCAGTTTAAGAACTCAAGCCCTGAACTATAGCTGAGCGAGCTGGATGGAGGCAAAACAGACACAAGGAGCTTGGGATTGGAGGTCACCAGAGTAGGGCAGACCTCACCCTCCCTGGGCGTGAGGAGGCAGATAAGGAATGTTGGGTCTGCGCTCTCACCTGATGGATGCTCACGAAGGCTTGAATGTGAGAAATGCTGGAAAGAATGGCCTGTGGAGTGCCTCCAGGCCTCAGGTTGACCAGAAGGCTGAGGGAGGAGGCAGCAGGACCTCCCAGGGCCACTCTGCAGCCTGGGTGAGGGGCAGTGGGCACAGCCAACACACACAGGGGGGACTTGTTTGGGGCCCAAGTGCATCCCAGGGAGGGGAGGGCAGAAGAAGGGAGGAGCCAGGGTTCCTGGACTGGATTTCATTTGAGTTAGAAGAAAGAAATATGAGAGAGAGCTGACAGACGCAGCAACATGAGTGGATCTCACAGGCATTATGTTGAACAAAAGAAGTCAGTAAGATTCTGCTTCCATGGAGATCAAAAGCGGATGAGACAAGACTCACCCATGGGGATAGAGGTCAGAAGAGTAGTCCCCTCTGGGGGCAGGTATGAGCAGGATGGGGCATAGGGGAGACTCTTGGGTGATGGAAGTGTTCTGTCTTGAGATTTGGGCAGTGATTACATGGGCGTACACATAAGGAAAGAGTCATCAAGGTGTACATTTTATGTATGCAACTCAATTTAAAAAGAAATTTTAAAATTTAAAGAAATTTTAAGAAATGTGGAAGAAAGGAAGAGAGAAGAAAGACAAAGGAGGGAAGGAAAGAAGGAAGGAAGAAAGAAAGAAAGAAAGAAAGAAAGAAAGAAAGAAAGAAAAAGGAAGAAAGAAAGAAGGCAGTGGGGAAGGAAGGGAGGGAGGAATTAAGGAAGAAAGACAGACAGTGGGCAGGCAGGAGGGCACTCCTTTGCTGGAGGACTCAGAAGCTCATCATATCTATTACACCATCTGGTTTTTACTACCACGTTTAAGTGGCTTTGACCCAGATTTTTCTCTCACAGGACTGTCTCTGAAATCAGGAGGCATCTTACAATTCATGTGTTTAATTCGCAGCGCATTGGCTTTCTTGGTAGTACGTACAAAAGACTGGTGTCATGTGGTGCCCGCGGGGTCCCCTCTCGAGCACCCTGCAGATGAAGGAGGGGGGGGATTGCGTCCTCATAAACTGGACCGAGAAATGGAACAACTACAGTTATGATTGTTGTTTGCAGACGCCTAATTGCAATCCCCACCCCGCCACCCCCTTGGATCCCCCACAGGACCCCGGTCATGTGAAGGGGGCTCATGCCCCCTTCCGGCCTGGGACCTGCGGGGAGGTGGCCGAAGCGGTCTCACACACGAGCAGAGCACCTGTTCTCTCTGGGCTAACAGCTCCCAGAACAATGACAATGACAATTGCGCCCGCAGATTCTGGGCCCTGCGCTTAGCACTCATCTCTCATCTCTGTGTCCCTTCCTCCCAGGCAGGGAGTGCTCTGAATCCTTAATATTTGCCACAAATGAACAAAATCAACACAGTGTGTTCATAAGCCGACACATTTCTGGTCTTTGGACAAGTGGCCTTTGGATTTCCCCTAGGTGTGGTGTTGGTTATTTGACAGACATAATATACCAAAGGTTGAGGGTCTCCATTCTGCAGATCTGGAAACTGAGGCCCCAGGGGACCAGAACCCAGGGCTCCAGCTCCTTATCCAGCACCACCCGGCTTCTCTCCAGGCCTCTGAGAGCAGGGAATGTGGGACCCTTACCTGGGTTATGGCTCCCGTCACCTGGGACCTTCGGGTCTCCTCCACCTGCCCCTGGAGTGAGAGCCAGCGGTGGAGAAGAGCTTAAGTAGCAGGGAGGAGGGGGCGGGCAGGTGCCCTGGGGGCCCTGAGCAGAGCTTCTGGAAGACTGGCCACTTGTGGCTGATGCCAGCAAGGAGGTGGGGTGGAGAACAAGAGGCCTGAGGAGGATGAGGCCATGAGGTCAGCTGGGTGGGAACTTGTCACTTCCTGAGACCACCATGAATCCCTGCGTGTGTGTGTGTGTGTGTGTGTCTGTGTGTGTGTTGCATCATGTACGCAATTGTGAGTGTGGGTGTGTGTGTGGAGGGGTTCTCCGCAGGCACCCACGTCTCTTGGTGTGCATCTTGCAAAGTTCTGGGAATAGGCCACTGCTTTTACCTGATTCCCTGAGGCATCTTAAGTGCCCCGGAAGTTAGCTCCCATTTTTAGGCAACTTCCTGTGGAGTCTCTTAGTTTTCTTGGGGGAGAATCACTGACTTGGGGGAGACTGTCAGCCTTTCTGTGGGTGTCAGAAATCTCAAAATTCGTAAGGAAACTCACATTTCTGAGAGGATACTCCAATTCTTGAGAAATGCTAACCTTTCCTTACGAAATCTTTCTATGTTGAAGAACCTTTGTTTCTAAGAATTCTAATGACAGCTCAGAAAGACCGGTGTTCTGGAAGAATATAGTGTCTGGGGGTGGGGGGTGGGGCGGTGCACTAATCCTGAGGGAATTCCAGGGCGTTGTCAACATCCCTAAGGAGTCTCAGTGTTGTTGGGAGAATTCCGGTTCTGGTTGAGAGAAGGGCCACAATTTCTCTGGAAATGCCAGTACTCCTGTGGGAAGTCTCCCTCCTCCCAGGGGTCACCAAAGGAGCGGCAGAGCCCCCAGGCTGGGCTCAGAGTCCCCATAGTGGCTTTAGGGGCTCTGTCATTGGCCAGCTGGGGAATCTTGAATGTGTCACGTCCTATCACAGGGTCTCAGATGCCCTCCAGGCACTGGCCTCAGCAGTGCTTCCCTGGTGGTCGGGAAGGCTGACCGGCAAACTCTAAAGGCTGGTGCCATTGGAGGGCTGTTGTGGCCATGAGGATGGGTCTTTCTGTCGCCATTCACTCATCCTCGGTGTGTTTCTCCTGGGAGAGGAGGCTGTGGCCCAGAGAGGCAAAGGGGCTCAGCGAGATCACACAGCAAATGAGTGCTGCACGAGGAGGGACCCAGGTCCCCTGACCTCCACAGGGGAGGAGGTCTCATTTCATCTTAACCCCACTTTCTCATCCCTCCCAGGCACGCAGGCTGTGCCCTGTGTCCTTAGGATGCCACTGGTGTGGGAATCCGGAGCTGGGCACAAGGTGACCAGGCCAAAGGACGCCTGGGCTGGGCAGGCTGCCTGGCAAGAGCTGGCTGGCCTCCCTCCCTGACTGCAGGCTCTTTGCCCATTTTGCACCTCACTCATGGGAAATGGTGGGACGGTGCCAGGCCTGAGGGATAGGACCGTGTGACCAGGCTCAGTCAGGGCTGAGGACGCTCACAACCAAACAGCCAGGGTGGCTTTTGGGTAAGTCCCTTCTCTTGAAGCCTCAGTTTGTACCATCTGTAAAATGGGCATATACGGGTCTAGAGACCTCCATCAGGGAGGGTTGGGAGGAGGTTTATCTGCTGAGATGGGGGGATGGGGCAAATCAGCCGGGCCAGCTCTCCCTCTCATCTCGGGGTCCGGATGCAGAACCTCGTGGGCTGTCCCTTTCTCCATCTGCCCACAGCCCCGGGGATTTACGTGCAGCATCGCCCCAGAGCCTCGGAAGACACACTAATTTTTAGTCAGAGAAACCTCCACCTGAGCAGACTCCAAATCATTTTGTTTGTACTAATACAATTTGGTTTAAACCATGTGCCTCTCACATCTTTACTGAAGCAGAACATGCAAACACAAAGTGCACAAATCATAAGCATAGAGCTGGCGGCATTAGCATGAAGTGAAGCTTCCCGTGTGCTAAGGGCTGGCTTGTGTCCACCTCCCAAATCGATATGCTGAAATCCCAACTCCCAGCACCTCAGAATGTGCCCGCACTTGGAGAGAGAGAGAGCCTTTAAACAGGTCATTAAGTTAAAATGAGGTCATGAGGGTCAACCCTAATCCAATCTGAATGATGTCTTTATACCAAGAGGGGATTGGTGCTAAGAGGGAAAAAGGCAAGGCAGAGAGTATGAAGGGTTGAGAGAAAGGGGGAGAAATTTTTGATACAGAAGTCAGAGAAGTCCTCACTGAGAAGGTGACTTAGAGCAAAGACTGCAGGAGGTGAGAAAGGAGGCCATAATTATATCTCGGGGACGAGCTGTCTGGGCAGAGGGGGCAGCATGTGCAAAGGCCCTGGGGTGGAAAAGGTGCCGGTGTGTTAGAGGAGTCGTTAGGAGGTCAGCAGGGCTGTTGCAAAGCTAACAAATGGGAAAAGAACAGGGGAGGGGGGTGGCAGGCAGAGAGGGAGGTGCACTCCTCTGAATCAAAAATATGTATCTTGATTAAAAGTTCTTCAATTTTGTTTTTTACCATAAGGCACTGTTTAAAATAATCTTTTACATTGTTATTACAATTAACATTCATGGATAGTCTGTCAACAATTTAATAATGATTAAACACAAAGTAATATTGATTTGGAAGTGGATGCTTTAAGGAAATGAACAGAGCTTTTTCTCAATTTGTTCTTTTATCTGCACATGAATTTAGTCACTGCTGGAAGGGACAGGATTCAGCAAAGCAGCAGAGACCTAATTTTCAGCTTCGGAGAACTAAGTGCTATAAAAAATTGCTGTTTATTTGTTTGGCAAACGGGTGGACGTGGGGGAGTTTCATTAAGACGGTGTTGCTCAATTCTTGGAACTGCTTCCAACATTTATGCCAAAAATCACGAGATTGTGATCAAAGATTGTTTCCCAATAACTCTAAGTAGATTGGTAGCAGCAATAACACTCCTCTTCTGCTGAAAGCAAATTGAAAACCACCTGGCTCGCTTCCCGGGCATTGGTGGGGCCATCACACCCCTTTTGTTCAGAGCCCTGGCGGCCAGGCTCCCAGCCGATGCCCTTGAACAGGGATTAGGGACGGAAAGGGAACTATCTTTCAGAAAGGGGGAGAAGGAATGTCTGTAGAAGGGAAGGTGGGGAGCTTTGTGGGAGAAGCCACTTTTGAGAGGAAGGTTCTTGGGAAAAAGAACACAGTCCTGCAGATGAAGCCATAGAAAGTTCTCTTGTATCTCCGCTCCATCCCCCGGGGACTCAGTGAGGAAACGCATTGCGGGCTCCGGGTTCAAATCCTGAGTCTGCCCTTCGTTATCAGTGTGTTCTCATACTGATTGACCAACTCGCCTGCGCCTCAATTTCCTCATCTGTAAACGGGGACAAGAATAAGGCAGTAACGAATGGTCTGGCCAGCACATGGCAAGTGCTCAGAGAATCTTGGCTGCTTCCATGAAAAGATGTTAATAGGACTTTATCTCCACTGTCACCACTATTATCCTCATTGACCAGGGGCTGTCTTGGGAGTGAGAGGGCCTGGAGGGGCAGGGCTTCTGAAGCCCACTGTCCTGCAACCCAAGCGGCCCAACCCCCAAAGCTGTTTTTCTATCAGGCTGCCCGGAAACTCTCATTTGGTCAAGAGCTCAGTTTGAACACTCTGGTAAGATGTGGACTGCTGATTCCCAGCGTCACACCCCACTCCTCTGGTCATTTTGCATGACCCCGTGTTTGGCTGAGTTTAAATGTCACCCCATTGTCTCTGTGGCTTAGGTTAGAAACACATGCTCTGAAGTCAGGACAACCTGCATTTGAATCTCAGCTTTGCTCTTCACGCTTGAGGTGGCCCCAAGCTACCTTTCTGAGCCTCCGTGTCCTCATCTGTCTGTCAGATGCAGTTGGCGCTTGTACGTGAAGTAAAGGGCTATTGCGATGGCTGGCTGAGTCGCCTGCCAAGGGCACATCACGTGTCAGGCACCAAGTAAGCCCGAACCATGGCTGCTCTTAGGATGAGGGCGAGGAGTCTTTTGGGTGTGAGCAGGAGGCCTGGCTTGTCACCGAGCCCTGTCCTTTCCTCACCAGGTGGCCTTGGGAAGTCACACCTTCCCATGCCCCATGCCTCAGTCTCCCATCTGTGAAATGGGAATCCCAACCCCTGCTCTGCCTCACAGCTCCCACGTGAGGGTCAGATGAATCACAGCTACAGCACATTCTGTAACCCTCCAGTCGGGGAGGGTCTGCCCAAGTCTGGGAAGAGGAGCTGGGGCCTGCACCCTGCTCTCTGCCAGTGCCATAGAGAGAGGAGAGGACCCTGGCATTTAGAGGCTGCGTAGCGGCCAAGATCCCAAGACTGGCAGCCTTGGCAAAGATTCCCAAGATCCAGCATGGCCTCTCAAGCAGTAGAGCCGCCTAAGCTCAAAGGACAGGAGGCAGGGGAGGCTGTCTTACTCATCCTGTGCCCCGGAACATAGTAGTTGCTCAATGAACGATCGGTAGATGAAGAATCAGATGCGTGGCCCATGAAAGGGTAGATCTGGGCAAGGACAGGAGCCAGGAGACTCTTCTGGTGCAGAACCAGGGAACAAGGCCCTGAAGCAGGACAATGCCTATAAACAGTTTGAGCGATCTGGGCAACTTGGAGAGAGGGTAACGGTTGCACATCCGGGATGAGGGATGAGGGCAGGTAGAGGGAGGACAGAGAGAGCTGTGAGGGCGCAGCCAGAGAGACTGGGGGTGAGGGGCGGTGCAGAATTCCCCAGGGGGCAGGTGAATCGGGGCGGGGTGGGGGGGGCTTCAAGTGAGATGTTAGTGTTCAGATGGGGCGGAGGTGGGGGCCGGGCCAGGCAGGGGGCTCAGGGCTGACAACAAGGGCTCCTGAGAGCTGAGCCCTGTGGCTCCCCTAGGGCAACAGCCCGGCTTGTTTTTATCAAGCCCAGGCCAGGCCAGCTTCCTCATTGGCCCTTTTCCAAGTCACCTCTTGTGGGGAAAGTGCAGGGGGGCCAGGAGCTGACAGCTGGGCTGGCTCTCTGTCATAGTCACCTCCATGCAGGGGACAGGAGCAGACTCATGGGATTTGGGGAATCGCTTGAAACGCCCTCAAGTCAGTCAGGCCCAGCTGGGTTCAGCCTCCAATACCCGGGTCCCAAAACCAACTCTGTCACCTGCTTGCTATGTGCCCCTTGCTCTCTCCAGACTCAGTTTCACTGATTGCACAATTAAGAGTGTCGACTAAAACAGTGTTTCTCCAGGTCTTTCCCCCAATCCGCCCGTGAAGCTTATTTTTTTTTTTTAATTTTTTTTTTCAAACGTTTATTTATTTTTGGGACAGAGAGAGACAGAGCATGAACGGGGGAGGGGCAGAGAGAGAGGGAGACTCAGAATCGGAAACAGGCTCCAGGCTCTGAGCCATCAGCCCAGAGCCCGACGCGGGGCTCGAACTCACGGACCGCGAGATCGTGACCTGGCTGAAGTCGGACGCTTAACCGACTGCGCCACCCAGGCGACCCCGTGAAGCTTATTAAACTCAGATTCCAGTTCCCCATCTTGAAGTGACTGAGTCAGAAGCACTGAGAGGGAGACTGGTGGCCTGCATTTTTACATGCTGCCCTGGGGATTCTATGTTCGCCAGGGTGTGACACAGATGGTCACAGTGATGAAGTGGAAGGGGCTTTGATGTGGACTCAAGAGACTTGGTCCTGACCCTGCCACACTACTGGCGCGTAGCCCTGGGCTAGCCCCTTTGCCTCTCTGGGCCTCAGTTTCCCCATCTCCAAAATGGGAAAGGCTATACTTAATGATCCACAAGGGGTGGGGGCGGGGTTTGCATTGCTCGAGCACCCGCCAGGTGTCCAGAACCCCACCTTTGGGGCTTTTAGGCTGATGGATCATTGAATCGCAGACATTGACTCTTCCCCCAGAATTGTGCAAAAAATGGAAAGTTGAATCATTTGAGGGCAAGCTTTGGTGACGTTGGTGAAGTCCTGTGTCCAGTCAGAGAGCCTCAGTGTGGCAGCGGGCAGTTGGGGGCATAGGACGGCCCTCTTGCCTAAGCTCAGACCTCAGGGCTCGGGGGTAGGGACATCGCAGGGGTCTAGGCCTCAGACTGGGTGGGCGTCCTTTTCACACAGGGAGGTCCTGGGAAAATGAAATGTCAATGTCCGGTTAACCAGGCCCATACCAGTGGTCTCCTCTCTTCCTCCAAGGCCCTGACCGAGGCTCCAGCCTTTCCCACTGTGGGCTACCTTGTCCACGCTAGCATAGCCAACACCAACATCAGGTTCCTCTCCTCCTCAAGAACCTTCCATAGCTCCCCACTGCCGACGGGAGGAAATCCAAACTCTTCAGCCAAACCTGCAGGCCTCCACAATCTGCTGTGAGCTTCCTGCTAGTAAGTTCCACCTTCCACTGCTCACTTGCTCTGGTCAGACTAGTCTTTTTTCTACTCCCCAGAGTCTCCAGGCTTTCCTCCTTCTGGCCTTTGCTCTCTGTGGTGAAGTGAAAAGGAGCAGGTTCTGAAGTCAGACCTGGGCCATGCTCCTGTCCCTCTACTTACTTGCTGTGCTAACTTGGCCAAGTCCCTTGAGCCCTCTGAGCATCACATCCTCATCTATGAAGTGAGGATCATCCCCTTTGTCCCCCAGAATGGTTTCAAGGATTTTGTGAGATAATGGGTAGGAAGTGCCTGTCACTGCTCCTGGAACTTGCTAGAACTTCCCCTTCCATCCTTCTCCCTTTGTTAACCCGACCTGCCTTAGTGGGTATAAACTCAGAATGTCGTGTCTCCCTCCCGTGCTTTGCCCGACCCAAAGACCAACCCAATAACACCAGAAGGATCAAGGTTCCTTTTACCTGAGGAGCCCCAGGGTGGGGCCCTGGGTGCTGCCTTCTCAAAGATTCCCAAATGGCTTTGAGAAGATCGTGACCAGAGGTGTGGGGATGGACAGGCAGAAGGGGCCTTGGGAAGTTTGTATTCAAAGAAGAGGCTCTCTCAGTGCTGGCACAGGGGAGGGTCATGCTCAGAGCCGAAAAGCTCCAGCCGTGGGGAGTGTGGGAGCCACGGGCCACAGGCCAGCGTGTGTGGCTCATTGTGCGTTTTCTTGTTTTTCAGATGACATCACCATCTTTGAGCAACGCTTCCAGGGGACCCAATGTGGGTGCTCCACCAAATGGACCACTGGACAACAGAGATGACCATCATCTCCAGAAAAAACCAATACACTGAAAAGCATGCGTGGGGTCTCTGTCTCTTTCCTTTCAGCCTTTTTCTTGCTGTGCCAACCGCTTGTTACTCCTCGTAAGACCACCACCACCGCCACCCCAGCCGTCACCAACCCCCCCCCCCCCCCCCGACGACCACACGGCACCAGCTAGAAGCTCCGGGAAGCCATGGGGCCGGTCTATTGTCTACTGTCCTTACGCCACTCCTGTAATTGTCCAGGCGCCCCTTGCCCAGATATTAAATCAGCAAAACTTGTGTGTGGCACATAGCACTGTTCTGAGCACTTTCTCCACATTCATGCATTTAACACTTACACTGCCCTGGAGAGGTTAAGGAGCCTGCCTGTGGTCACACAGCAGGGGTGGCAGGATTAGACCAGGCAGCCTTACTCAAGGCCATGCTCCACCCTGTGTCCGATCCCTTTCTGTGTCAGAGACAAAGGAGAATGTGGGACACGCACGCACGTGTCCTCCACAGAACATCTTTACCTGCGGGGAGTTTTGCTTGTCAGATTGTAATGTTTCTAAGGAAGACCAGGAACCCCACTGAGTCTCTTAATGTCCTGCGTGAGTTAAGAGAGGTGGGATGGGCTGTCACCTCGGGCCGCAGGGTCTGCTCTGGGGAAACCCACTCACGGGATCAGAGCACCTCCTCCCCCAGCCCAGCTGGCCGAGGCCAAGTGTGACGGCCGATACCAGCTCTTGTCTTCCCCCAAATCTAAGTGAACCGAGTCGGTTTTGGGGCTTGGACGTCTCAAAATTTGAGGATGCCGGCTTGAGGCCAAAGTGAGGCGTCTTGTAAATAACACTTGGGTTTTCCCAGCACTCTACTTAATGGGGAATAAAAACCCGTACGTCTCCCTGGCTGGCTTCTGTCTTCTAGGGTCCCAAGAGTTCGCCTGATTGTGATAAAAAGGAATCCAAGCACCATCCTGCCTAGGGATATACGACATCTCTGGTTTGGGCAGATTCCAAAACAATTATGTTCGATTACCCAAAGGTCCTTATAACTGCTCCTCAGAATAATCCCTCCCAGTGCACAGATGCTTGATGACAGAACCAGTGATGATACTGGTCTCTCCCCAAGTAAAGACTCGTGATGCGGTGGCGGGAGGTGGCTGGCTGATGTGGGGTTCTGGCCATGTTTGGGAGTGACAAGCTACAGGCTGAACGAATGTCTTCTCTGTGCCTGGCTCGGGACTGGGTACCCACTTGGTGCGTGTTTACTAGGCTGATCTTACGTCCCTTCTGCAAAGAATGGTTCCAGCTGTGCCTGTCGTCCTATGTACGTGTTAATAGCACCCCTTTCACTCACAGAGCTGTCCCAGGTTGGATGACGGATTAAATGGCTTCACCGTGTTTAAACCTCATGACAATCCCACGTGGCAGTTTTGGGCAGGTCTTCATTTGACAGCAGGGCACCAGCTTCAGAGTGTCCTAGGCCTGGGAAAGAATCCCAGTGCTGCCACCTGCACACCGTCTGACGATGGGAACTTAGCTTCTCAGAGCCTCAGTTGCCTCATCTGTGTAATGGGAAGGAGAAGTAATCATACTTGCATGATGGTAGTTGTGAGTGCTTAGCACAATCCCCAGCACATAGTAAGTGCTCAATAAATGGCTGCTATTATGGCAATGACTTCGATGACGACGATGTCTTCCCATTTTTGACTCAAAAGACATACCTTCTCAAACCGTCAGAGAAAGGCCGAGACTCCACAGTACAGACCAGATGGGCTCAGCGTGGGACTCAAGGAGTGGTCTGGTGCCCTTAGGGACTACAGTCCACTTCACAGTGCTTCTAGGTCAGAACCATCTGCTTAAACAATTATTTTTAATGTTTATTTATTTTTGAGAGAGAGAGCGAGAGCGAGAGCAGGGGAGGGCCAGAGAGAGAGGGGGGACACAGCATCCAAAGCAGGCTCCAGGCTCTGAGCCCAATGTGGGGCTCAAACTCACAAACAGCGAGATCACAACCCGAGCCGAAGTGGGACGCTTCACCGACTGAGCCACCCAGGCGCCCCTGGAACCATCTGCTTAAATGGGGAGTGAGTGACCCCCTCTGGGATTGGCGATAGGGTCTTGGCACTCCCCCCCTCCCCAGATGGGACCTGGGCTCAAGCAGAGACTGGAAGGACTTGCAAGGGTGTCAGCCAAATGCCAGTGTAAATGGCCTGGGACAAACAGGTTCTACCGGAGGACACTGGCAGGGCCCAACCTCTTTGGCTGCCTGACTGACACCAGAAAACTGAGCAGGTGCAAGGAAAGGCCTCAGGTTCAACACTGGAACTTGCAGCCACCCTAGCGCCTAGTCAACATCACACATGCTAGAAAAATGGCCCCGTTAACCCATAGAAGCAGGATAAATAATCAATTGTTGGGATTTTTAAGCCATTAAGTTTTGGAGTGGTTTGTGATATAATACGTGATTGAAACAGAGTATTTCCTAGGAATTACCAGCCTCAAAAGCAATGTTACTGAACACACCAGCATCCTGTGTTGTGCCTGCTACTTCGACCTGGGGACGCCCTTCCCCTTTCTGCACCTCCCCGTACTCATCTGAAAAGTGGGAGCACTGGACTAGAATAGTACTGGTTCTAGTGGAGGGCCTACAAGTGGGATTTTAGGTGTGGGGCTGAAGGTGAGGGTGGTGAAGGTAAGAGGCAACGAAGTGAACTTCACAGGCAGCAGGGACGCTCACAGGTTTCCATGACATTGTGACAAAGTAGCCGTTTTGATGAACCTGGAAGGGCCTTTGTGACTGCTTTGACTGAGTACAACAGGGGGGAGCCTGGGTGGCTCAGTCGGTTAAGCGGCCGACTTCAGCTCAGGTCGTGATCTCACGGTTTGTGTGTTGGAGCCCCGCGTCGGGCTCTGTGCTGACAGCTCGGAGCCTGGAGCCTGCTTCGGATTCTGTGTCTCCCTCCCTCTCTGCCACTTCCCTGCTCTCTCTCTCTCTCTCTCTCTCAAAAATAAATAAAGCTTAAAGAATTTTTAATAAAAACAATAAATGAGTACAACAGGAATGACACTACGTGACCTCCAAAACTAGATCATAAAGTGCCACGCAGGTTCCATTTTGTGCCCTTGGGAGGCTCACATTTTGAACCCAGCAAGCACATGGACAGGCCGCGTGGATGTGTTCTGGCTGGCAGCCAACATCAGCCCCCAGACGGGTGAGTGAAGAAGTTTCCAAATGATTCCAGCTGCAACCCTCAAGTCACTCTCAGCCATTCTTCCCAGCTGAGGCCCGGATATCTTGGAGCAGAGAGAAGCTGTCATGACTCACAGAATCTGTGAGGAAACTGAGACTGTGTTTTATGTCACCAAGTTTTGAGATGGCTTGTTACTCAGGCTTAGCAGCAGAAACTTCTAAATGAGCTCCTGGCGGGGGCTTCCAGAGTTTGCTATTCGTCAGCTATGACTGAAGAAGAAGACCAGTGAAGTTACATGGCAAGTCTCATGGCCATGTCCCACCAGAAACCTGCTCAAGCAGCCCCACTTGCCTCGAAGCTTGTGGAACTGCTTAATAGAGGCTCTTCTCGCTTTTAAACTTAAAACAGCAGTTTAGGGGCGCCCGGCTGGCTCAGTCAGTGGAGCGTGCAACTCTTGATCTCAGGGTTGTAAGTTCGAGCCCCACGTTGGGTGCAGACATCACTGAAAAATAAAATCTTAAAAAGTAAAATGAAACAACTGTTCACTTGGTGGTTTGGTCAACATCATTGTGAGCTGAAGGAGGAGGGGGCAGCGTGGTCCGAGGCCTGAACAATCCGGCCAGGTGTTGATGATCCTCTCCTGTTGTATCAGCTGCACTAATCTAATCCCATCATGCCTCACTCCTCCACTAGCACCCGCCAGTGCCCCAGAAGTCCAAGCATTCTGGACCATGTATCATCATTTGGACCCTCAACCCCGTGCTACTCTGCCTAAATTCTAATATGATCCAACCTCGTCCCTTCTTCCTTCCCTATTCTTCCAAATCTTTCCGTCTTCCTACTTTAAAGAATGACTGAACGTGTCCTTTGAATGTTGAGAAACCACAGTCGATGGAAAATGAAACGAGTTATTTATAATCCAGAAGTTCTACACAGCCCCCCCCCCCCGGGGTGGGAGTCCCCTAGAAAATTAAATAGAAGAAATTAAACTTGTTGGAGCGGACGGGTGTGTTTTAATGTCTGAGGAAGGGTTGTAAGGGGCCCATGGAGAGCTTCACTGCCCCTCCTCCAGGGAGGATCAGGGGACACATGGCTGAGGGCAGACCCTACACTGTCCTTGTGGACAGTGATGTGGGATTTGGATTTTGCTCTGGATGCCATGAAAAGCCCATAGAAGGGCTTGAAGCAGGGAAAGGAGGTGATTGGATGTCTGCAATTACAAAAACCTTCTGGCCACTGAGTGGAAAATGGATAGTATGTGCCATCCTGGAAGAGTGGAGACCAATGACAAAGTTGGAGTGGTTCAGAAGAGAGATGATGGGAGGAACCAAGGTGGAGGTGTAGAAATAGAAACAAATGGACGAATTCATGGGAATTACAGGAGTTGGTTCTAACACAATGGCAGTAAGAACAGCAAAGCTATGCATGACCCATCCGCCTGGGAACCAAGTTCCGGATTCTCTTCACAGACACCGCCCTCTAAGGCGGGACTTCCTCTCCTCTAGCCTTTCCCAGAACAGACTAGACAGGAAGTCCTGCCCCACTTCTCTCTGAGCTGCCCCCCCCCCCCCAATCTCTGGGGCTAGGATTTGGGAGTTACCAAGGAGACCAGGGGAGAAAGAGACCCTAGATCCTTCCGCTAGGAAGAAGAGTGCTAATACAAAAGTTTCAAAAAAAAAAAAAAAAAGTTTTAAAAATCCCGTAGAAAATTAAATGGCAGAAGAAATTAAACTTCTGCCCCAGAGAGGTCTGCCTGATGATGGTGTGTTTCCTCTTTGGAGAGGTTGACCTTCCTTGACCACCCAATGGTGCCTCCCCCTCTCCTTTCCCTCTCTGATACGTGTCCCTGTTTATTCCCTCCCTTTATGACCCTCAAGACAATCTCAAAGTAGCCTTTTTGGTCATTTGCTTATTGTTTTCTTCAGCCTTATTATTTAAGGTGTGTCTTGTGGACTAGAATCTAAGCTTCTAAACTTCGTGAGGGCAGAATGGGCACTCAGAGAAGGAAGGAAGGAAGGAAGGAAGGAAGGAAGGAATGATGCAGCCAGGAATACACCCAATACACTATTGAGTTACATAAACCATTGGGAAAAACCAAACCAACCAAACAAACAAACAAAAACAACAACAAAAAAAGTCTTTAAAAAAATCCCTGGGAGGAAAAGCTATCTTAATTCTGTAGAAGGGACTTCAGTGTTTCTGTACCCTCTCAAGGCTGGAAGCTGGGATCAAATAGCTCTGCTGAAACTGCTCTGAATGTGCCCTGTGGCTCTAAACATAGCCACGGAGCCATTTGGGAGAGCAGCCAATGCCTTGCTCTGGGAGGGGTTCCTTGGGCACTCTCTTGCCAGCATGTCAAATGCCCTTCCTTGTTCTCAGTTTAGCTCTGATCAGAGGCAAGGGGCCCCGAAGGCTCACACTTAGAACACTAGCACTAATCACAGCAAGCCCAGATTGAGTGCTTAACTGTGTGCCAGCCTTAGTGCCAAACACTTCAGAAAAAAAAAACTCATTTAAATAGCTTCACACTTAGAGTGTAATAACAATTATTATTATCAATTTTACAGAAGGGAAAACTGAAGTTCAGAAGGCTAAGGGTCTCACCAAGTCAACCAACTGGCAGAGAGGGAAGAGCCCCATCCTTCTGACACCAAGATGCTTATTCTCTAGTGACCTCCTGACACCAGAGTTGAGTTTAGTGACGCACAAAGCTGTCTTGTTGGCAGGGTAACCTCTCTGTAGAATGCCGTGTAATTGTTTTGAACATGAAGACGCTGGCTGTTCCCCTCGCTGTCTGGCAGACAGGGTTTCCAGGAGCCTTTGGGTGTGGGTTAGCCAAACAGGTACTCTGAACTGACAATACATTGGCAGGGTTTGGGTTTCAGCGAACCTGGAGTCATTGGGCTTTATTTCTAGAAACCAAGGGCATGCATGAGAAGGACCAGTTTGTGAACCTCATTTTCTGGGCTGCTGCTGCATCTGGGCCTCCCCAGTTTGGACCTGAAGGCATGAGGTGCCTTGGGTTTCTGTAGAATCTCTGTGCAACAGGAGTCTTGCTATCCCCCTGTCCTAGCCTCATCTCCCCAGGAGGACATGGGAGAGCGTGGAACACAGTGCCTGTGCTCAGCAATATGTCTGGTTTTCCTCCCCTTCCTCGCCATAAGAAAGGATCACACTTCCCTACCCCTTGAGGTCAGGCAGGGTCATGCGACCTGCTTTGGCCAATGAAATATGAGAAGAAGTGATATGCCTCTCTTCCTAGCAGATGCATGGGAGCAGTACAGGTGTGTGACTCTCTGTGCTTTCTTTCTGCTCAGGACAGTTTTGGGGCCAAACTCAGTGGGGTTTCTCCCTGCAGCTTATGAACAGAATCAGTGTGGTGGGTGGTTAAGACATGGGCTCTGGAGCTCACTCATCAGGTTCCAACCCCAGCTCTGCCACTTTGCAGCTGTGTGACCTTGGGCAAGTCCCTGCATTTCTTGATCCCTCGGTTTCCCCATCTGCAAAATAGGGACCCACCTGGTACCTACCTCATGGTGCTCTCATGAGGTTAAATGAGATCAAGACACAAAGCCTGAGTGCAGGGCTCAGCAGGTAGTTAAGCCCTTGATGGACATGAGCTCTCAGAAAGATGGGGCAGAAGGGTATCTTTTTTTGTCCCCTGGGACCTGGGATACAACCATCCACCCTTTAGGACCTGGGAAAGTCTTGCTGGGGACACAGAAGAGGAAAGGAAGGGAGAAAGCAGCTGAAAGCTGAGGAAGGAGAGGAGACCCTCGTCATCATGGCACATGGGAGGTAGGCTAGATGGCAGTTCCTCTGGCAGTGTGGAGCCTGATGATTCTGAACTTGTTGCTTCTGAGTCTGGGCCCTCCCTGTGTGCTGAGGAGTGGTGGGGGAAACCGAGGCAAGAGGAATCAGCCAAATTGAGCCTTGAACCAAGGCAGTGAGAACTGAATTAAATCCCCTCCTGTCCATCTGTAGGGTCCTCATAGGTATCTGATATTTTTTTCACTCATGACCTGAACCATCCTCCATCAGGTCATAGCTACAGCTGCCAGGTGCCCCTGGCCAGCCATCAAGGGAAGAAACACCCAGACCCTGAGGGAAGGTCTTTGTGGAGACTTGCCCCAACTGCAGGGAAATTGGAATCTTTTATTGAAAGTGTAAAGTATGCAGTGTGGAGTCTGGCATGGAGTCCAAAAGGCTTCAGTCCTCCAGGTGACCTCCTTCCCCCTGTGGGTGCTGACTATAGGGCTAACCGTGGATGGGACTGTTTGCCCACAGGGCCAATGGCTGGTTCCTTTTTTGGGTGGGGGCATGTGGGAAGAGGGTTGCAGGGCTGGGGAAGGACTGTCATAGGGGGCTGAAGGGACTCGGGGCCAGGGGCTGTGTTAGGCAGAGCCTTTTCAGGGCTGGTTCTGGCTTCTTCCAGGGCTTCGGCAGCATCTCTGCCTCTGTTGTTCAGGCACTCAGCACCAGAAGGTCCTTGGAGAACAGAAGAGAGAATCCAGTTAATGGATGAGATGACTTCTGCCTGCAGCCTAGTAGTCACCTGCCTTTGGATTGGGCAAGTCACATTTCTGGGAAGGAGCAGTTCTGAAGAGAGGAGACAATTGGGGGCAAGGGGCCTGAAGATCACCCTGGCCATGTCATTGGCTTGCCCTGTACAGGGGACCTTGGGCAAGACACTTCCCTCCCCACCCCTCATCTCTTTCTTCTCCCAAATAAGAGAAGCAGGACTGGGCCTCTGTCCACACTCTCCCCAAATCCAATTTCCACAACTAAAAATATCTACAACAAAGTAAATAATAGGTTTAACCCACAGAACAAAATAAATACCCATGAGTCTGTACTGATATAAATTATTGGATCAATAAATAAATGGTGAGCAGGGATGGTTCTTCCTCGTAGGAGATTTCTACCTAATAAATGTGAAAGGAGTTATAGAGTCTCCATTGGGCAAACACCACACTAATAACTGTTGCAGACAAGAACCATTAAAGAATGCTAAAATGAGTGGCAGAAAGCATGATGAGAAGTAGGATATTTGGGTCATCTCCAAGTATCTCCTTGTGAGATATTTATTAGTTACAATGGGAAAGATCGTAACTTAGCAGTGGGGAAACTGGCAGGAACCACCTTAACCACATGATCAAAGTCAATATCCCTGGGAAGAAGGCGTTGACATTGTGTGCCCCTGATACGGTGCACTGAGAAGGCACACAGCATCGCTTCAGTGGTGTTCTTGCCAAAAATACATAACCTCAATCTAATCATGAGAAAACATCTGTCAAATCCAAATTGTAGGGCACTCCACACAACGGGCCAGACTCATCAGAAATGTCAAGGTCATAAAACACAAGGGAAAATTTAGCAACTGTCACACATTGGAGGACACTGTCGCAGATTTGGACTGATGACCAAATGCAAAGTGGGATCCTGGATCCTAAGCCAGACAAAGGACATCAGTGGGAAAACTGTCAAGGAAGGCCTGTAGATCAGTTAATAGTTTTGTATCAGTGTGAACTTCCTGGTTTTGATCATTATACTCTGGGTATAAAAGATGGCAACATTAGGGGAAACTGAGTGAAGAGTGTTCTAGTGCTCTGTGTACTATTTTTTCAATTCTTCTGTAAGTCTAAAATTGTTTGAAAATGAAAAATTAGGGGCGCCTTGGTGGCTCAGTTGTTAAGCATCTGACTTTGGCTCAGGTCATGATCTCACAGTTGGTGAGTTCAAGTCCCACATCGGGTGAGCTCAAGCCCTGCTTTGGGTGAACACGAGCCCACTTCAGGTAAAAGATGAACCCTGCTTCGGGTGATCCCTGCCCCTTGCTCACTTGCGCCCTCTATCTCTCTCTCTCAACAACAAAAAAAGAAAATGAAAAATTAAAATACATGGCTAGACCCATATAATAATAACAAGAAGAAAGAGGAAGAGGAAGAAGAGGAAGAAGGAGGAGAAGAGAAGGAGAAGAATTAGCTACTATTTACAGAGGTTGTATGAGACCAAGACTGGACTGGGTCTTTAAATCAGTGGTTCTGCTACTAGGAATTTATCCAAGGGATACAGGAGTGCTTATTCTTAGGGGCACATGTACCCCAATGTTTACAACAGCACTTTCAACAATGGCCAAATTATGGAAAGAGCCTAAATGTCCATCAACTGACAAATGGATAAAGAAGATGTGGTTTATGTATACAATGGAATACTACTTGGCAATGAGAAAGAATGAAATCCTGCCTTTTGCAGCAACATGGATGCAACTGGAAGGTATTATGCTAAGTGAAATAAGTCAGTCAGAGAAAGATAGATATCATATGTTTTCACTCATATGTGGATCTTTTTTTTTTAATTTTTTTTTAACGTTTATTTATTTTTGAGACAGAGAGAGACACAGCATGAACGGGGGAGGGTCAGAGAGAGGGAGACACAGAATCTGAAACAGGCTCCAGGCTCTGAGCGGTCAGCACAGAGCCCGACGCGGGGCTCGAACTCACGGACCGCGAGATCTTGACCTGAGCCGAAGTCGGCCGCCCAACCGACTGAGCCACCCAGGCGCCCCTCATATGTGGATCTTGAGAAACTTAACAGAAGACCATGGGGGAAAGGTAGGGGGAAAACAGTTACAAACAGAGAAGGAGGGAGGCAAACCATGAGAGACTCTTAAATACAGAGAACAAACTGAGGGTGGATGGGGGTGGGGGAGAGGGGAGAGTGGGGGATGGGCATTGATGAGGGCACTTGTTGGATGAGCACTGGGTGTCGTATGTAAGTGATGAACCACAGGAATCTACCCCAAAAGCCAAGAGCATTCTTTACACAGAGTATGTTAGCCAATTTGACAATAAATTATATTAAAAAAATAAAAAATAAAATGTTTATGCACAAAAAATAAATAACTCAGTGGTTCTATACCTTTCAGAACCAACACTCCATTTTACATTTTATTACAGGTATTTGTGTTATCTCTCTTATTATTCTTTTTTTCTCTTTCATTATTCTGCAATAAAATTCATAACCTATATAATCTACTTACATCCCTTACTAGAATATAAAGAAGAAATAAAAGGTAAGTAGTTTATAATGAAATAATATGTATTTTGATGTGAAATACTCAAGCATGATTATCCAGGAAAGAAAAAATCATCCCCAGTAATTTAAAAAGGGCTCTCAGGTTGGGGAGGGGGCTTGCAATACAGCCCCCGTGGAGAATCACTGGTTGGCGCCACCTCCGTTATTTCAGTGCAAAACCTACTTCTCAGGAGCTGGCTGACCTCGGGCAGGTGGCCTACCCTTTCTGACCCTCAGGTCCTACATCTATGACATGAGGGCAAATAGCAGCCAGGGTTGTGCTAGGGCCCAAATGCGTACGAACTAGTGCATGGGACACAGGATGTGCTTGGGAAATGGCATATGATGATGATGGTGACGGTGATGATAAATTTGTGCCAATCCCATCCGTATTTCCTAACCCCCCTTTAAAAGTGAAGAGTAGTTAACACTAAGATGCTGTATCTTGGGGCGCCTGGGTGGCTTAGTTGGTTAAGCGTCTGACTGTAGATTTCAGCTCAGGTCAGGATCTCACGGTCGTGAGAGCCTGCTCAAGATTCTCTCTCCCTCTCCCTCTGCCCCTCACCCCTGCTCACATGCAGGCGCTCTAAATAAATAAATAAATAAAATGCTGTATCTCATTTAATTTCTCATCACAAACCCTATGAGAGGGGCATTACCGTTCCCATTTTCAGATGAGAAAACTGAGGCTCAGGGTAGCACCGAGGCCCTCCAGGAGCTCAAGAGATGGGACCAGGACACGTACCACTGAGGACCATCCCAGCACCTACATCTGACCTCTGTCCGCACTGCCCCTTCAAGGTCACTGCCTGCCTCTTTTGACTGCTCCCCTGAGGTGGTGGTGGGGGCCATCCCTGCCTGGGCTGAGACCCAAGCCCGGCAGGTGTGTGAGGAGCTGGGCTCTCTGCACGCTGCTGGAGGCGGTGTGGACGGGGCCATCTTTTGAAAAGGAAATGGTTGTTCTGGGGGAAAAGCCCATTCTTTCCATTTCTGGGAGTGTGTTCTGAGGAGCGTACTGAATCCCAGACCCAGAAACACCTTTTTGCACCAGGATCTTTATTACAATGAGGACACTGAGGATGATGGACCCTTCTAGATTCCTCACTGTGTGCCAGGGGCTGTTTAAGGCACTTTACACATAGAATCTCACTTTATTCTAAAAGTAGCCTTATAGTTAGGTACTATGGTTAGCCCCTTTTTACAGAGGAGAAAACAGGCTCAGAGTAGTTAAGTAACTTATCTGGGGTCTCCCAGCAGGATACTGGCAGAGGCAGGATTTGAACCCAGGCTGTTGGGTTCTAGCATCCTCATTCTTTAATGCCTGTGCCCTACTGATCAAAATTGTGTTTAAAAATAAAACTCCAGAAAGACTGGGATGAAAACAGCGAAATGCTCTAAATGTTCATTTCTAGGTTGCAAATATGTCTAAGAGGATAAACAGGTGTTTGTTTAATCTTTTCTGTGTTTTCCAAATTGCAGATAATGAGCATATGTGGTTTTTATAGTGGAAAAAGACCCTCTGCATTTGAATTTCAAGGCAACTGCCATGATTATAATTAGCAATTACTTCAGGAATATTTATCCAAAGGCCCATCTTCCCACTGGCTGGGCGAGCTTTGCAAGGGTCAAGGTTGTACATTTTGCTCACTGCTGTATTCCCAGCCCCTTGCACATTGTTTGGCACTCAGAAGGTGCTCAGTAAAAGTTTTTCCAACAAACTACATCACACTTCCACTTTGGGTGAGCCCCTTACTGCTCTGAGCCTCAGTATTCCCATCTGCAAGATGGGGGCGAGGACGTCTGCCATGAGGACGAAATGAGATGGTGGGTTGGAAAACTTTATTTAAGGGTTCTTAAGCTTGGTGTCTTGTTCCCCCAGCCCCGCCCTTTGAGGAAACAGACCTCTCTTGCCCCACCCTTCACCTCCCTTCTCTTCCTTCCCAATTCCTGGGCATGGAGTGGAGAGCGAAAAGAGCTCTTCCTCCCTTACCTCCAAGACGTCGATGTCTGCATTGCTGAAATCGATGTTGAGGATTTTGGGGAGAGGGACGCCAGAGCCCAGCACGGCTGTGAAAAGAGACAACAACAAAACGGTCAGGCACAGTCAGCGTGGCTAAGAGGTGTCAGCCACACAGGAGGCTACCAATATTTTCAAGGAAACCAGCCATTTCTCCTCTGTCTCTAGGCCTTTGTCCTTGTAGATGCTCCCACCCAGAGCACACTCCCTCACCCTTGCCTGCCTGCCAGGCTCTGAGCCTTCCCCGGGACTGTTTGGATGTCATGCCCTCTAAGAGATTTCCTCCACCCCGGGCCGAGGAACCTTGGGCTCCTGCCTCTCCCTCGAACTGCCCCCCTCCCCACCATTATTGAAATCACAGAATGTTAATTCTCTGCTTCCACATCTGTCACCTCTACCCGTCTTGTGAGTTTCTTGCAGGCAAGGACTGTGTCCCCGGTGTCACCCAGCCCTGGGCTGGGCACAGAGGAGTGGACAGATGTTTGCTGAATGGAGGTATGGAAGGATACACATGGGGCCCCAACAAGTGACTGCCATGGGATGTGCTGTTTGCTTTTAGATTGGCAGAACTGAAGTAGATTCATACTGATTCATGTTCTGGGAAGGAAGGAAGGAAGGAAGGAAGGAAGGAAGGAAGGAAGGAAGAGAGGGATGAAAAGACAAGTGAAGGAATCTGGATTAAATGAAGTCAAACAGATTTTCTGCCTCCAGCAGGACTTTTCAGAGAGCAAGGGACATTGTACACCTACCCCAGAGTAGTATATTCAGAATTTCCCAAACTTGCTTGGCGCCACGGAACCCTTTCCTTAAGAGTATCTTATGGGACGGATTTTTTCACGGAACCCACTTTGAGAATCCTGGCTCTTGTCCAATCTCTCACTTTTGAGAATGGCAAATTGCATTACAGCGAGACCAAGGGGCCTGCTGCCCAGTTCACACCACCTCTTAGTGACCAAGCTTGGTGGCCAGGGCTTTTCTGTGATTGAGATTTGGCCTCCTCTGGTGACAGTTTTCGGGATAAAGGTCCATCTGACATCAAGAGCACCCCCAACGAATCCTCACTGGTAGAGCTCACAGCAGCCCCTCTCTGTCCTCTTCTCCATGATGCAGAAGCAGGAAGAGGGAGGGTGCGGCCAGACCGGCGGAGGCCTTGGGGGCGAGGTTTCCAGTTAAAATGGGGTTCAGCTACCCCAGCCTCCAGTGGCCCTGCAGGTCAGGTGGCTTCCTGATAACATCCTTGAGGCACCACAGAGAGGGGGAATCATGCTCAGTCCCTTCTTTTTATGAAGTTGGGCAAGAAGACCCTCTCATGATAACGTGGCTGCCTAGAGGGCGGATTCTGGGTTAGGATTCTGGGTTAGGAGGCTGGGGAGATCGGTAAGAGCAACTTTAGCTTTATCTGTACTGACGAAACTTTCTACAACAATAATGTATTCACACTGTCTCTGCATGTAAAATTAAATACGTGATATCAAAGATAAAAAAAAAACACAAAACACAAAACACAAAAAACAAAAACAAAAATCAATCAGGGACATAACAATGTCAATATACCTAATAATACTAAACTATATACCTAAAAATGGTTAAGAAGGTAAATCTCACATTATGGGTATTTTACCACGATTAAAAATAAACCTCAAAGATATCAGGAAATATTTTAGGCCATATTTTTTTTAATGGAGAAAAAAGAGTTTAATAGGAAATATAACCAGGGGTTGAGATTAATTGCCTCTGGGAGGTGAGATTTTACCTTTTATTTATTTTTTATTTATTTAAAAAAATTTTTTTAACGTTTATTTATTTTTGAGACAGAGAGAGACAGAGCATGAACGGGGGAGGGGCAGAGAGAGAGGGAGACACAGAATCTGAAACAGGCTCCAGGCTCTGAGCTGGCAGCACAGAGCCCGACGTGGGGCTCGAACTCACGGACCGTGAGATCATGACCTGAGCTGAAGTCGGACACTTAACCGACCAAGCCACCCAGGCGTCTCGGGATTTTACCTTTTAAACTGTTCAGGACTTTCTAAAACTTACACACATATAATTTTCATGTGTGATCAGAATTTTACATGGATAATCAGAAAAATCAGCCAAATAAGTGAAGAAGAAGGAAAGGGAGGAGGAAGAAGAGGAGGAGGGGGAAGAGAAGGAGGAGGAGAAGGAGAGAAAAAGGAGGAGAAGGAGGAGAAGGAGAGAAGAAGGCGGCAGAAGCAGCAAATATGGACGTTGATGCACCCTTGGGGCAATATTTGCGCTCAGAGGGTTAAATAAATAAGCTTAGAATGAAGCTCTCAGGAATACGGTTGAGGTAGAATGGCTGTGTGTCAAACATGCCCGACGAACCAGCAGCCACCAGGTCCCCAAGCCACCCCCCACCCCCGCGGAGGCACAGGCACCGCTCTCACCGTTCATGGCGGGCAGAAACGCCAGGTCGAAGATCTTCCCCACCAGCACCTCCAAGAGGCCAACCTGCAGGGGAAGGACGAGAACTCAACCCAGGCATTGGTTCGCTCAGATCCCCGGGGGCCCCTTGAGGCCCTGCCCTGTGGCCGGAAGGCGCAGAGCTGCTCTGGGAGAATCTGGGAGCTGCCGTGACTTTAGAACCACCTAGGTGGACAGCCGCAAGGCGCATCTGTGCACCTGCTCTCGGTGTAGTTGGGGAGACTGAGGCCCAGAGCAGGGCAAGCGCCGGCCCCAGGCTCATGGTGAGGCAGGGACTGGGGGAGGCCCAGAGCACTGGTCTACCGTGGCTCGCTCTGCAGCCACCCTGGTGTCATGGAAGGCCCTCGGGCTGTGTAGCCAACACTCTGGGGTTCCATCCCAGCTCAGTCTCCGTGGGCCTCTGAGAAGTCTCTCTCACCTCTCTGACCCTCAGTTTCCTCAGCTGTAAAATGGGCCAGCAAGCCCAGCCTGCAAGGATGCGGCGAGGATCACAGGCAGATCAGGTAAAATACATAGCCTTGAGACTTCTCATGTGCGCACGCTCTTGACTTCTCTAAGCCCTGGTTTCCACAGCTGAAGATAGGAGTGAATACTCCTTTCTCGTACAGCGGTTGTAAAAGCCGAATGTAAACTCCTCCGTGTAAAGTCCCCGCCTGGCTGTGGAACCGCATGGTGCGGCCGCGACAAGAGCACGGGACTTTCATCCCAGCGCCGTGACCTTGGGCAAGCCCCCCAGCTTCTCTGCATCGGGCTGCCTTATCTGGAAAACGGGCTAATAGCTCTACCCAAATCATAAGTTTGTTGTGAGGATTAAACGAGAGAAATTTGGTTAAAAAAAAAAAAAAAAGAAGCTTAATTTGGTGCCAGTCTCTGTGGCCCCAGAAATAGTCTCTAATTTCACACTGTGCGAGCTTCTTTTCTTCTCGGAGTCCAGAGATGCCAGTTCTGGTCCCAGCTGTGCCCCAGGCAGCTGTGAGGCACGTCGCTGCCCAGCCCTGGGCCCCAGCTTCTCCATCTATAAAATGCGGCTATAAAATCCAGCAACATGGGTTGTGGAGGCTGGGGGTGGAAAAACCCAAAAATAGGCAACACGGTAGGTATTTGACTCTCTCTGTGCACATGGAAGTCTCACCACGACTGTTCTAGAAAGCAAACGTCTGTTGTCAATTTGTAAAAGAGAAGAGGGGCATTTCTGGAGACTCTTGGTGGTGTGGGGGGACCCAAGAATAAACAGATGAAACAGGACCCACCCCTAGAATCTGAGCTCCTCCGGTTAGAAAGGCAGAATTTCAGAACGTGGTGGTAAAGGTGTGGTTAGAAACATATCCGGAACTGTTTGCTTTACAGATGAGGAAACTGAGGCTCAGAGTGGGTTGGTATTGCTGAAAGTCACATAGGAGTCAGTGGCAAAGCCAAGCCTCCAGATCCAGAAAGGAAGGGGTCCTGGGACGTGGCTGTCCCTACCGCCCCCCCCCACCCCCGCTTCAGAGCAGAGGGATTTGGGCCAGGTTGCCTCCATGGGAGCAGGTGGTTTAAAATGGGACAGCCTTGGGGCGCCTGGGTGGCTCAGTCGGTTGGGCGTCCGACTTCGACTCAGGTCATGATCTCGCGGTTCATGAGTTCGAGCCCTGCGTCGGGCTCTGTGCTGACACTCGGAGCCTGGAGCCTGCTTCGGAATCTGTGTCTCCCTCTCTCTGCCCCTCCCCACTGGTGCTCTCTCTCTTTCTCAAAAATAAAAAATAAAAACCATTAAAATGGGACAGCCTCATTGGCAGAGTTGGAGCTGTGAGTCTGTACTCTGCCCCTCACTGGCTTTGGGGGCCTCAGTTTCCCCACCTGTAAAGGAGGCCTCGCAGAGATGGTGCCAATGTTTTGGAATTCATAGACTCCCTCGGCCCCAGCTAGCCACGTGGGGACACCATTCCCAGAATATCTTGCCCTTGAGCTTGCGCTTAGTACTTACATCAAAGTTGCCTACGTTTGAGGTTCTGAGGTTGAGGTGAGTCCTGCCAATAAAGCAAACAGCCTGTTAGAAGTGGTGATTGCCTGAGAATCATAAGGGGTTTATATTCCCATAAACTATCGAAAGCCCCTCCGCAAACATCCTCACAAAGACCTTGCTTGACCCGGGGGGCAGTCAGTAAGAACGACGTTGATCTCCGCGTATTGAGCACCAACTATGTATTAGACGTGACGCGGGGGCTTTTATACTCTACACAGGAGCCCCTTAGCGGAGGTTTTGTTTTCCGTGGTCTCAGTGACCCGCACTCAGCTGCAGTCTGGAAGAGATGATCCCCCTTCTGGTGTGCTGCCGGAAGGTCAGTGGTAGCCTAATGCTACATCACAGTGCCTACATCATTCACCCGGCTTCATTCATCTCGGCACCTAGGCATTTTATCGTCTCGCATCATCACCAGAAGGCGGGTGAGTACAGCACAGTATTTTGAGAAAGAGAGACGTAAATTTTATTATGGGGTGTTGTTATAATTGTCCTCTTTTATTATGGTTGTTGTTAATCTCTTACCGGGCCTGGTTTATAAATGGAACGTTATCACAGGTACGTTTGTACAGGAAGACCCAGACCCAGTAGAGGTGGGGTTTGGTACCGTCTACACTTTCAGGCATCTGCTGGGGGTCTTGGAACGTATGCCCTGTGGATAAGGAGGGACTGTCTGTACATAAGGCTCAAATCATAACTGTGACCCCTACTGGCTGTATGTCCTTGGCCAAAGTACTTACCCTCTCTATGCCTCAGTTTCCTTGTCTGCAAAGTGAGTGGCTGCAAGGACTAAAGGAATCATCCAAGTCAAGCCCATGCCTGGTACATAGTGCGTGCCGTGCACACATAAGCAATCATCCCTACCTCGCCGGATCCTTCCGACAACCCCGTCTGGGAGTAACCTGAGGCTCCCGGGGTAACTGGCCATGGCCACAGAGCTCAGAGGGGAGAGCCCAGGACTCTGCCCTGAGGTGCGTTTTTGGCTGCTGGGCTATTCTGAGGAGGGAGGCTCGAGGCCTGGGTTTGAGGTCCCTGTCTGTGCTATGAGGGTCTCAGTCTCACTGCACTCGAATCTTACCTGCAAACCCACAGCCCTACCTGCGGCCAGACCAGACTCACGCATGGGGCAAAGCCATTGGGGCCGTAGGGCATTCAGCAGGACAGAAACCAGTGTTTTACTGCCGACTTCCACTCCCTTCCCTCCTTTTCCCTCAGCCCCTCCATCCACAACACCGCAGCTTTTTCCTGCCCTTTAAAGTTTGCCTGCACTGCTCTGGCTGCCCCCAAGCCCCCACTGGCCCCTTCTCATCATCCAGGACTTAGGTCGGGCATCACCTCCTTAGAAACTCTTGGATGGCTCTGAGTCATATCTTATTTTGAGTAATTCCCATTGTTGGGCTTGATCAACTGTCCTAAGAAGAAAAAGTGATAATGAACGAGGCACACGCTGACAATGTTACACACAGTCTCACTGATCTTGAAGTGGGAATGAGAATAGTACTTGCTGCCATAGGCTGAGGTCAAGAATGAAATGAATTGAGACACATTCAGGGCTTAGCTGAATGCCTGGCACGTAGTGTTATTATGAGTCCTATGAGGTAGGGACTATTATCCCCATTTTCAGATGAGAAAGCTGAGTTTCAGAGAGGCAAAGTCACTTGGCCTCTGTCACAGAGCCTGTCAGTGGTCACTTTAGGATCTGAGCTCATATGGCCTGGCTCCAAAGCCTGCACTTGTAACCACGCGATGCAGCTCCAGCTCAGACAGACCTGGGCTGGTCCAGAGCCCCTCTCTGGACCTGCTGTGTGGGCCTGAGTAAGGCAACCCGCCTCTCTAAGCCCTAGTTGTCTCCTTTTTAAGATGAGAGATGCCCAGGGCCATTGCAAGGTTGAACAAGAGAATGCACATAAATACCTAGTGCAAAGCCTGGCCCATCATCATCACAGCCGTCATCATTATTATTGATATGGTAGTTGTTGTCGGCAGTAGGTTCCTTCTAGCAAGCTCGCGGCATCACCCCCACTGCCCAGCTCGCGCCAGTGGCCTTGGCGGTCACAGCCCATTTTCACCTTTGCGGCCTCTTGGATTTACCCAGCCCTGACAGCCATGCTGGGGGACCTCTGGTGACCTCCCAGATGTCCCTTCAGGAGCCGGCACCAGGCACGGCAGCACCAAGGAGGCCTTTCTGAGCAGCAGGGGCCCGAGTCTGCAACCCCCTTACTTGTCCAGCTTGGCGTCGATCATCAGCTTATCCCCCTCCACGGAAAACACGGCCAAGAGTTCTGTGTCCTGGAGGAAAGAGGGATGAGAATGAAGCGTCGCCACTGGGAGCGCTCTGTGCACCAGGCGCTGGCTGAGCGCCGCGTCAGCACTCAGCGTAACACAGGCTGTTCCCCGAGGTCTTGGCCACACCTCCTTTTACGGTCCGGCCGAGGCCCCAGTAACGTTCACTCGGCCAGATGAAAAAGAAGGTGTGAGAGTGATCCAGGCAGTGGGAAGGGTATGTGCCAAAGCCCTGGGGCAGGAAAGAGGATGGCGTTAGATGGAAGAGAGAAAGCCGGAGAGCAAGGAGGTAAGAGGGCTGCAGGAGACTGAGTGGGAAGGGGCCAGATCGGGCAGGGCCAGAAAAATTAAGGCTGCATCCTGGAGGCACTGGAGAGCCATGGCAGGACTCTGAGCTGGATCATACAGACATTTAGGCTATTGATGGAAAAATTTCCACACAGCAGGGGCTGATCAACAGGGGACTGAATCAGGCACAGCCATGTCCACTCCCTGGGTGAGAACCAGCCCTTTGAATCTGACATCTGATGATGCCCAGAAAGGACCCCCAATACACCATGGCTTGGCATGGTCTAGCTGAGAATACCCACTTCCCGGATTAGAAGTGGCTCATTTGGTCTTGAGCCCTGGGAGGAAAGACTGAGAAGACGTAGCAGATGGGGCAGAACCCTAAGTGTCTGAATCTTAAGCTTTAAGCACCAAGGGGGAAATGGCACTTAACACAGCACATTGCATCAACAAATAGGTGCTTTACTGAGCACCTACTATGTGTAGCACTCTGTGGCTAGGCTGAGGATGCTGTAGTGAATAAGACAAATTACATCTCTGTCCAGAAATAAACTAACAAATGCATTTTATAGTGTCAGGTTAAGGCTACAAACCAAGTAACGCAAGAGAGGCAGAGAGAGAGAGAGAGAGAGAGACGCATCCAAGCTCACATAGCTAAAAGTGCTAAAGGTTGAATTTGAATCAGATCATCTGGCCCCAAGTTGGGCTTATAGTCACTATGGTTGGTTTTGTGGGGATCTGAGGGGGTCTGGGGACTCCGGAAGACCACTCGGCGCCCCCCCCCCCCACTGATACTCACCACATCGATGAGGCAGATGGTGGTCTCAACGTCATTGGGCTGGGAGACCATGACCTCGGAGGTGGCGAACACCCTCACCAGTGCCTTGTCCTTCTGCAGCGTCACTGAAGGCGGGTTCGGTACCTGGATCCTGATGGTGAGTGGGCGGGACTCGGGGTACTGCTGGAACACCTTGCGGGGGGGACACCAGGCCAGAGTGAGTGGGGCCCTGGGTAGCGGGGTCAGCAGCCAACTCTAAACACACGGCACAGGGTGTCACCCTGGGCACCTGCAGCAATGCCCGAGCCCTGCATGCACGTGAGGGCTCTCACCTGCTGCTGCGTTTGGGGAGGGGGCTGCCCTCTCCGAGCCCCTCACAGGGCGTTGCTACGAGAATTAAATGTGGGGGTGCCGGCAAAGCCTCGAGCTCAACGTCCGATGCATGGAAATGCTCAGAATTTGCGACTGAGCAAGATGGGTTTGTCCGGACATTCACGGTTGCATCGAATCATTACAACAAATCCATAGGGTATTTTTTTCTCCGTGTGACAGAATTAAAAAACTGAGGTTCAAGCAAATTGTCCAAAGTCAGCAGGCGAGCTGAGATGGCAGCCCAGGGCTGTGTCACTCAGAAGCCCAGGGCCCATCTCCCCTCTTGCTGCCTCTGGACACCCCACCTGGAATGAGAAAGTTTGTATTTTGGGGCACCTCACAGTGAAAACTCAGAGCAAGGCACAACCTACCTGGGTTTGCAGGGGTCTCTGGAGCCCCCCAGGTGGGAGGAATCTGAGCCTGTTTGCTGTGAATGGACTCCCCAAAAGCTAATGAGCTAAAGGGACGGTTCATCAAAAAGTCAGTTCCCATATGTGCTGAATTACTGCTTTACCAAAAACTTTATTTTAAGGCACATTCTTCTTTCTTCTTTCTTTTTTTTAAAAAAGACTTTAATCTCTACACCCAGTGTGGGGCTCACATTCATGACCCCCAAGATGAAGAGTTGCATGTTCTTCTGACTGAGCCAGCCAGATGCCCCGAAGGAGCACTTTTCTTAAATATACTAAATGGGGGTGCCTGGGTGGCTCAGTCGGTTAGGTGCCCGACTTCAGCTCAGGTCATGATCTTGTGGTTTGTGAGTTCGAGCCCCACGTCGGGCTCTGGGCTGACGGCTCGGAGCCTGGAGCCTGCTTCGGATTCTGTGTCTCCCTCTCTCTCTGCCCCTCCCCCACTCACGCTCTGTCTCTCTCTTCTTCAAAACTAAATATTAAAAAAAAATTTTTAAATATATATTAAAAGAATTTAACTATATGGGAAAAACTACAAAGTTACTTTAAAAAGAAATCCATGTAAATGGAAACTTCTCCACAGGCAATGCAGCAGTGTGGATCCTGGAACTAAGAAGATTCTACTCATGTTCTTGAACACATTGTCAAGGTGAAATTCTTTTATTTATTCTTACTTATTTTTAAAAAGTTTTTGTAAAGTTTATTTATTTTACAAGCGGGGGAGGAGCAGACAGAGAGGGAGGGAGAGAGAATCCCAAGCAGGCTCCATGCTTTCAGCACAGAGCCCGAGGCAGGGCTCAAACTCACAAACGGAGAGATCATGACCTGAGCCAAAATCAAGAGTCAGATGCTTAATTAACCGCATTCGACTGAGCCGCCCAGGCGCCCCAAGGTGAAATTCTTTTAAACAAACTCTTGATCTGTTGGTGAATCTAGTAGATTTAGCCAAATGACCACTGAGCGAATTCACCCTTTGGCAAATTGGCTTTCAACAAATCAATAATTTGGTAACTGGCTTTTCACAAGGGCATTTTGGGGATACCTGGAGGAGCCAACCCCAACATACACGGTCTCCAATAATTAGCAACACCTTCCTTCACACGGACGCGGAGAGGTTACCTCAACCTCTCCCCACAGCAGCAGGAGACCCAGGATGCACACCCCAGCTCTGATTAAGCCTGGATCTCCGGGGGACACTCTCCCGTGTCTAGCCTGAATCTCCGCTGCTGCAGACCCAGAGTCCCATTTCAAGGTCTGAGTCTTTGTGCCAGCACAGCCTTTGCCATGTTGTGTGACTTCTCTGAGCCTCTGTTTCCCTGTCTGTGAAATGGATTGCTCCCCTTTTCCGGCTCCATGAATGAGGGGGATGATTAAAACCAAATAAAAGAGGGGATTCTTAAATTTTTTTCATAAACTGTAAAGTGCAGTGGACATAGAAGTGGTCCAGTAAATAAAAGGTCCATTTGATAGAACTCTACCTGCCCCTGGGACCTGCCGCTGTTTTTGACTTCAGATAATGGTGCTATGCCATTCAGCTTCCAACCGCATGAGGGCGATAGTGATCATTTGTTGACTTAGGTCTCCTTTCCTGCTTCTGAAGTCGAACCAGGAGCATAACAGGTAGAAAAGAGATGAAAAATGTCTAAAATGGTCGTAGGTTACAGCAATCCGTTGTACCTGCATAGCGCTTACTGTGTAAGAAGCTCTCTCCTGCCAGGTGCAGGCTAACAGGTTTTGGACCAACGCTGGGACAAGAACTGGGATCGGAAAGGCCTTTGTTCCAACCATATATAGCTAATAATCTGACAAAAGCACACTTGCCCTTTAAAAAAAAAAAAACAAAAAACGATTTTGTTATTATGAACAAGAACAATAATAGTGAACATTTATCAAATGCCTACTCTGTGCTTATGTTCAACTCCCAGGTTCAAGCCACATGGTGAAATGGGCATTGTTAGCCCCATTTCCCAGAGGAGAAAACGGAGGCTCAGAGAGACGTCATTTGCCTATGGTAGTATGGTTGAGACATGCTTAGCTGGAATTCAAGTTCATGTTTGCTCCAAAAATCTGGCTCCTCCCATCTGAGCCACCATGCACCTGCGCGTATCAGCATCTTTACGTGAACCATCACCTTCATCTCCTTCACTCTCCTAGACGAAGGTGTGGAGTAGGAGCTCGCATCCTTTTTTTACCGATGAGGAAGCCAAGGCTCAGAGATGTTAAGACTCTTGCCTGAAGACACACAGCGATGAAGTAGCCAGATGAGGATTAGAAAGGTGCAGACCAGTCCACTGCTACAGCTCAGGGTCTTTCCACCTCAACCCTCCATGCCCTCCTGGCATGGGGATTTGGACACCACACCTTTGTCAATGCACTCGGATCACCCCACCCTGGTTGTGGGCGTCTCCTCTTCTGACCCAGTTCCCGGGACACCTAGAAGGAGGGGAGGGCTGAAGACAAGGGGACGCGTCTGCTTTACGTACCTTGGGAATCAGAGCTCCCAGCGTGGACGTGGTGAGAGGAGGAAGTTCTTCAAACTGCAGGGCAAGAAGGGGCATGTGAGTCCCTGAGGCTGCAGGGACAGACAGGAGTTGCTAACACAGTGCTTAAACTCCTACACACCCTCAGGCAACCAGCAGGGGCATCTTCTTCCCTTCAAAGACCCCTTGGGAGGTCCTGCCTGTCCAATGGCAACCCACATACTGATCACGGCAGCCGTTTTGTGGTTAAGGGGACAGGGCCAGCCACTTAAGCTTACTATAGGCATGACTTTATGGGGCAGGAGGTAAGAAAAGACCTGACTCTTTCTCCTCTAGATGTAATTCTTAACTTTTTTTGTTGATTTATTTATTTATTTATTTATTTATTTATTCATTTATTCATTTATTTATTTATTCATTCATTCGTTCAGAGAGAGAGAGAGAGAGAAAGAGGCAGAAAGAGAAGGAGAGAGAATCCTGCCCGCCAGCTTGGAGCCCCACGTGGGCCTTGAACCCACAAATCGTGAGATCATGACCTGAGTCAAAACCGAGAGTCAGATGCTTAACCGACTGAGCCACCCAGGCGCGCCTAAATCTAATTCTTTATCAAAACAAGGTGAACATCGGTGAGTCCATGTGCATAACCCAGTGTCCACTAAATGCATAATTCTGCCATATCCAAAGATCTGCTTTTGAAAACCTCAAATACTAAAAAATGAAAAGTCAGTACCATTTGACAGAAAGAAATGGCAACTGTGAAAGTAAACGCAATAAAAATGAAACAGTGCCATTATATTCTCCATGGATCTTGTTGGCTTTGAGGGGGTGAGTCCTGTTCTCTCTGAGTTACAAAGAGGACACTTAAAAGTACAAGAGAGGATTAACTATATACTAGCACCAAATGGGGACTTCTTGGTGGAATCAAGATGGACGTAATTCATACGGTGGTTTTTTGGAGAATAGCTTGTTCTTAGGAGACACACACAAATTTATGGAGTGGGGTGTCATGTTTCTAAAAACTTAAATTGTTCAACAATAGCTGGCTAGGTTGCTGATAGGTTAGATAGGTGGATGAATGGAATGATGGAAGGAAGGAAGGAAGGAAAGAAGGAAGGGAGGGAGGAAGGAAAGCAGGGAGGGAGGGAGGAGGGGAGGGGGGAGGAAGCAGGGATGAGTAGGTGGGAGGAAGGGAGGGAGGGAGGGAGGAAGGGAGGGAGGAGGAAGCACAGATGAGTAGGTGGGTAGATCAGTGGGTGAGCAGATGGATGGATCCGTAGACATGAAGCAAATATGGCAAAATATTAACTGGTGAATCTAGGTGAAGGATATTTGGGCACCGATTGTGTTATTTTGTAACTTTTCTGAAGGCTTGACATTTTTAGAAGAAAACGTTTGGAAAGAAAATCATTCTGGAGCATACCTTATTCTTATGTATCTTTTAGTTATTTAATACCAATGTTTACCAAGTAAAAGGATCCTAAGCATTTATATTGAGATACGTATGTAAGAATATACACTATGATTTTAAAGAAGGAGTGACATAAAATTAAATAGAACTGAATAGAGATCATCATCATATGATTTGATGTTCTTTAATGCCACGTCTACGAATCGCCTAAAATCATCTCAGTCACCGTGCTTTGGTAAACACTGACATAACCAATACATGCCCGTGAGTGGGAAATGAGTCAGGGGCGCACTATCTGCTTACTGTTCTCACTTGAAAGCAATTTGCCCAAGGCTGTGGGGACTAGACAGGACCAACGGGGAGCTGTTTGCTGCCCAGCCCAGCCCACCTCCGGATGGGACCATGACTCACCATGCCGTCGGTGATGTCGATATCCAGTGCCCCCTGCTTCTGCAGGAGGGCCAACACTGAGCCCAGGAAGTTGGCAGAAATGGCCAGTTGGGAGTTGGTGTTGTCGCCCATGGGGGGTAATTCTGGTATCTTTTGTCTGGGAGTCGTGGCTGGTCGCCCCAGTGGATAGTCAATGAGCTCTCCTCCAGCCTCCCCGACCAGAGTCTGGGGAAGCAGAGAGGAAAGGGGTCACAGGGAGGGTTACAGGGAGATGAGCGGAGGAGGCTGAGACTGGGGTGACGTCCTGGCAGCCTTCCTCGATTAAACCCACTGGGTCTGAGTTACCCTTTCTTTTATGGTCCCTGGCTTTTCTTCGTTTGTGATGGCATGGAACCTCCTGCAGTTCTCACTTTATGACCACTTACAGCCATGAGCTATCGCCCTTTATTTTAAATACGTGTCCAACATGGATTCTTGCCCCTCCGCCCTGCCAAAAGGAGCTAATTACGTGTCCGCACAGTGCCCATGGCGTATCTATTCCCTGAAGACCAGACCCCTCTCCCTGCTCTACAGATGCTGTGTGGTCTGCCCGTGGGGACTTCTCCGCCTCGTTGAGAGCCACTCCGTCCCTACTGCCCCTGGTCAGTCCCTGCCACCACCTCACTACTCCCACCGTGGCTCCTTCCCACATACTGTTCCCTGACCCACGCTCTTCTCTTATTATGGCCCACTCACTGGCAGGTCTCAGCTTACATGTCACTTCCTCCGGGAAGCCCTCCATGATCTCCCTGGATACAGCCTGACTCCTTGCTATAGGCTCTGATATCCTGGGACCCTCTTGCACAGAACTGATGATCTTTAATTGTGTATTTATTTGAGTGACTCTTGGATGGCCTAGCCCCTCCGACGGATTGTAAGCTCCATTAAGGTAGAGGTCTTGCCTTGTTCATGGTGCACCACCAGCCCCAGCACGGAGTCTGGCACACAGCAGGTAACCGACAAACACCTCTTGAATGACTACTGTTTGCGAATAGACTGGGGGGCACGTATATGTGTTCACACGTGGCAGCGTGGGGTTCACCCGCGGTTCTGTAGCTGATAGAGCAGCGGGGGAAGCACCCATGTTGGTACAGGATGGGGGGGGAAGAACGTGTGTGTGTGTCCCGTGCACAGGTAGGGGTCAGATTCAGTGGTGTGCTGGAACCCGCTCACGCTAGCTCGGAAGAGCAAAAGCTCCATGCATGTGATATAAAGTTAGTAGCTTGAAACTGGCCATGGTGGGAGTCTTTAGAGCATGGACATCAGCACGGAGGTCACCTTATTATGTCATACAGTGGTTGTGAAGACAGACGGAGTCAATCTACATTAAAGCACTTGGAACGTGCCTGCCACGCAGCGAACACTTGGTAAGTGTTGGCTGCGATTGTGTTTCCTGATGTGGCTTCTGGAAGGTCTTCAAGTAATCAGAAGAGGGTCCTGGTCCGACACTGCTTCCCAGACACTGAGTAGAAGCCCATGGGTCTGGCGCTCACACCCCTGCCCGCCTTCCCTTCCCTGAGGCCCCGGCACTCACGTTGAGGTCCAGCTCCAGGAATTCCCCGGTCACGAGCGGGAGGCTGGAGAAGGTATACTGAACACTTCCCAATATCCCCAGAGGAACCAGAGCTGCAGGAAAAGGTGGGGTCATAGGTAGCACCCTTCATCCTCCCAGATGCCTTCCCTTCTTATGCCCCAAGGGGGGCGGGGCAGCAAGGCTCCAGCTCCAGACGGCAGCATGAAAAGAACAAGAGTTCTGGGTTCAAATCCCACCTCTGCCTCTTCCTTGCTGTGTGACCTCAGGCAAGACACTGTGCCTCTCTGAACCTCAGTTTCTTCCTCTGTAAAATAGGTTTGTATAACCCCTTGGGCTATATTGTGGGGTCTGTGGGATTCTGGATATTGATAAGCTTTGTAAACTGTGGAGTACTGTGACCAGGGAGGAAGTTTTAAGGTTCCACAACGTGGTGCTTAGTTGAAGCTGGCATTTCCCTGACTGCTTATGACCAACAGCCCCATCTTCTGGGCTCTCCCTCCCTTGTTCCTGGCCACAAAAGGACAGAATTTCACCCATCTGCAAAAGCCATCCCCAAACTTCCTGGGACCCCAGAGAGACGGGAGCGCCACCCAAGAGGGCCGCCCTGTATGGCTATAGATACTGTGCACCTCACAAGTCAGGTGCCTCCGTTATGTTGCAGTTTATGTGAAAGGAGGTCCCTGCCATCCTGCTGTGCGTGAACCGCACAACCATACGGGGCAGGCTTGCCTCCAGGAATGTTCACTCAGAAATCGTGGACCACGGCTGGTATCGGAGCCTGGTTCTAGGGACCTGAACGGTATTCATGGTGTCTCCTGCTATTCACTCTCCAATCCCTCTGTGGGCTGAAGCCAGCCCCCCATATTAGAGTTGAGGAAACTGGAAGGAGTCTTTCCAAGTCCACACAGCTGTCAGGAAAGAGCCAGGGCTCTGACCAGCCTCACTGTCTCTGTCCAGAGACTTAGCCACCGGGCCAGGTGGGATGCTCCTCCCTCCGGGGGCATGTCTGGCGCCAAGAGGGAAGGCCAGGTAGCCTCTCTCCTGTGACATCAGCCACACCGCGCTCTAAGGGCCCGAGAGGGGCCTGGTGCCCCCACCTCACTGGACCTTCCTCCCAGACATGCTATGCCCCCTGGCGCCTTCCCTGGCTGGGCCCAAATCAGGGCTGGAAGACGCTGGCTGAATGAAGCAAAACAGGAAGGACTTACAGTCCACGAGACCCAGCTGGTCGTTGACAAGACCCAGCACCACATCCACGATGGGGCAGAGCTGTGGGGGGAGAGATGGCATGAGGTTCTGGAGCCGGGGTTTGGCGCTGGGGCGCGGGGCACAGGAATAGCAATGACAATAGCTGCGTTTACTGCCTGCGTGCTCTGTGCCTGGCACTGTCCTCCCCACAGCCCTGCGGGGAAGGCGCTTTCCTGATCCCCATTGTCACGTGGCTCGGAAGTGCCCGGGCTGGGATTCAAACCAGAACTGTGTGACTCTTAAGCTCCACTTCCTTATCCCGTCACTCATCTGTCCCTCCACATTCGTCAGGGTACCCCCCAGACCCCCAAGAACAGGCCCCAGCCCTCTGACTCCTCTGGGTCACCTGCACGCCCGCAGGGATGGAGGCTGGACTGCGCTCCCTCCGTCTGGGGAAAGTCTGTGCTCCTTGCTCCCCATCCCAGGATAGGTTCTTACCAAGTCAGGGAGGACATTGGCCAGGACTCGGTTCACTAAGTTGTCCACGAGGTTGGGGAGAAGCCTGAGGAGAGAGGAGTGGGGGAGGAGGAGGGAGCTCACCAAGCTTGTCCATGCAGTGTCCCGAGCCAGGCCCTGGGCAGCAAGAACCCCTGAGTGCTGGAAAATTGTTCCGAAAGCCAGACAGACAATATACATTCACCACAGACTTGGCCGGACAGGCTGCCCAGGCAAATTGCTTGGCTTTTCATTCACTCATCCACTCATCCATCCATCCATCCATCCGTTCGTTCAACAGATGCTCCTTGAACTCTGCACTGGGCTAGGCCCAGGCTGGGATGTTCCTGTGTGCAGAAGTCACTCCCTCCTGCTCATCTGCCCCTCTAGCGGGCTGCTTGCTGCAGGAAAACGAACATATTCCTCTGTCCAAGCACCCAGCACAGTACCTGGGGCACCGTACGTGCTCAATAAATGTGTGTGGAAGGGAGGGGAGGAGAAATACTGGCCGACAAAATGTGCTCATGGGGTCCACAGGAGAAAACGAGCTGTTGCTGTTGAAAGTCTGGGAGATGGGATTGGTTCTACAGACAAGGAAACAGCTCTGGAGAAGTGGTCCAAGTGCATCATCCAGCTGTAAACAAACCGTCCTAACCAGTTGGTTAAGGGGGGAAAGAGATCATAGTATTGATGCATAGGCAAGACACCTAGATGGGCAGACAGACAGACTTGTAGGGCAAGGGTTTATTTCCCCAGGCCCCGCAGCGATGAGAAGGTGAGCGAAACATGGTCATCCTCACGCAGTGTCACCGATAGCTTGGCCCCTTAAAAATCCTGCCTTCTGTCCCCACTGAACACTGCCCTGCCTGCACCCTCCCAGCTTGTGTCCAACGCTTGCCAGTTTGACAGAGCAAAGCATTTCTTGAGATCATGTCCTAATTAGAACATTTCTGTACACGTTTTGGTCTCCTTCTTAGGTGGATTCACAGCTTAAGGGACTTGTGTTGGTTCCAATGCTCTGTGGACGATAAGGCCCTTGAGAATTTATCCATGCATGGGTGCGTGCGTGCGTGTGTGTGCATATGTGTGTGTGTGTGGGGGGTAATTTGAATTTAACCTATGTCCATTCAGGGCACAGACTGTTGTCTCCTTCTGAGAAATTATCCAACAGATACATCGGCCCATGTTTAAAATGTACATAATTCACTGTAACCTATTCCTCAGAGCAGAAGATTAGACAAATTGCAATGTCCCCACACCAGAGAACTGGACGAATACATGATGGCTCATCCGGACAACGGAATACCACACAGCTGTAAAAAGTTAAACAAAAAGGAAGCTCTCAATGTCCAAATACAGGAAAATCTCCAAATAGAGTAAATGAAAAAGTGCAAGGTGATGTTTATAGTATGTGTCCACTTGTGTTAAAAGGAGGGTGGGAGGGGCGCCTGGGTGGCGCAGTCGGTTAAGCGTCCGACTTCAGCCAGGTCACGATCTCGCGGTCCGTGAGTTCGAGCCCCGCGTCGGGCTCTGGGCTGATGGCTCAGAGCCTGGAGCCTGTTTCCGGTTCTGTGTCTCCCTCTCTCTCTGCCCCTTCCCCGTTCATACTCTGTCTCTCTCTGTCCCCCAAAAAATAAATAAACGTTAAAAAAAAAAATTAAAAAAAAAAAAAAGGAGGGTGGGGAATGAGACTCTGTTCATGTTTGCTTCATTTGTAGAAAAGAATTGGAAGGAGAATCAAGAAACAAGCACAGTGAGCTTGTGGGGGGGGGCGGGGAGATGGGAGACAGGGTGAGAGGGGGCTCTCCAGTCTGTGTCTTTGTATTTTTTTTATATCTTTGAACCATGTACTACCAAAAATATTTCCTAGAAAATTAAAAAAATCTGTGAGGTTTTAGGACGCCTGGGTGGCTCAGTTGAATAAGCATCCAACTCTTGATTTCGGCTCAGGTCATGACCTCGCGGTTCATGGGTTCAAGCATCGCACCCTCTCACTCACAATAAATAAATAAACTTAAAAAATCAATCTTCGAGGTTTCTGGGTGCTTCTCTCCCCTCCTCTTCTCACCAAAATATCAGGGGCCAATTTTCTCTGTCCTGACCCACTCTAGAGCAGAAACAAAGACTCAGAGAAGCTCACATGAATCAGAAATTCTTGGGGTCAAGTCGTACAGTGAGGTTATCTGCTCCCAAAGTCTAGATAAGATGAGCACTGGAGGGACAGGGGCAAAGAGACTGATAAGACAGGAGGGGGAGGAGCAGGCAGCCAGAGGCCTCAATGAGAGAAGCCAAAAAGACACATTTCCCATGATGAAGGCCAGGGAGGGAGGAGAAAGGGGCTCAGCTCTGAGCTGCCCTGGTGTGCCCTCATCCAAGACCATCACCTGGAGGCAGCAGACCCCTCAATACACACACACTTGAAACCTCTCTGGTTGTGTTGGCCACTTTGTGGGGAGGCTATGATAGAAAAAAACCCAACCCCTAACCAAGGTTGCATTGAATCGAACTAACTGGGAAACTTCCCCATGAGCTGGGGCTCGAAGGGACAGAAAATTCCTGCTAGACATATGTTCAGAAAACTCTTAAAAATTTTTTCTTTTATTTTTATTCATTTTTGAGAGAGAGAGAGAGAGAGAGAGAGAGAGGATGAGCGGGGGAGGGGCAGAGAGAGAGAGGGAGACACAGAATCTGAAGTAGGCTCCAGTCTCTGAGCTGTCAGCACCGAGCCAACGTGGGGCTCGAACCCCCAAACTGCGAGATCATGACCTGAGCTGAAGTCGGATGCTTAAACCAACTGAGCCACCCAGGCGCCCCAGAAAACTCTTTTTCAAAATATTTATTTATTTTTAGAGGGGAGAAAGGGCAGAGAAAGGGAGAGGAAGCATCCCAAGCAGGCCCCGCACTGTCAGCACAGAGCCCAACACGGGGCTCCAAGCCACAAACCGTGAGATCATGAGGTGAGCCGAAATCTAGAGTTGGAGGTGTAATCAGCTGAGCCACCCAGGCGCCCCTCTTCAGAAAACTTAAAATGTGCCAGGTTCTGTACTGTTGTGCATTCATTATCTCCATTCCAAAGGGAAAGAGAATTAGCCCATTTCACAGACACAGCAAGTGGAGCTCAGATTCAGAGGGCAGCAGAGTTGCTCAAAGTCACACAGCAAGGAATCGTGGAGGTTGAACCGCAGGCTGCTTCTAGAGCCTCTGCTCCTGACCACATGGTTTATCAAAGACCGCTCCACCGTCCACCGAGGCACTCCACTGCCCACCAGTACTCACCCTCGAAGCAGCTTGACTTTGATACCCCCCAAGAGGGTGTCACATCGCTCCACAACTAGCCGAGGGTAGCCTGTGCGGTCCATGGTCAGCCGGACCTTGGCCGTGATGTTCACTTCCACCGCGATGTCCAGGAAGCCAATGAGACTAGAGGAGGTAGTGGGGCCAGGGAGACGGCTGGTCAACCTCAGCCTCCATTCAGTTCTACCCAGCACCTTGCACCTTGGGTTGTCTTTGCTGTCCCCGCCCCTTGCTGTCGTGCATCTATTCTGCGCCTTGCTCACCTCTAGGGGTCCCAAACCAGAAGGCTTCCCGGGTCCCTCTACATCCATGAACAAATCCATCTCCCACTTAGTCAATGAGAGAGCCTCAAAGGCTGGGAACAGGAGTCAATAAATGAACTCTACACATAAATTCTGGTTTTCAAAGTGACTACCCACTGACCTAGCCTCATAGACAGGACCTCGTCCCATGGGGAGAAATCAGCACAAAAGTCCACTCTCTAAAGTCCTCCGCTAAGCACCTACTTTGTGGCGGGCACTATCAGGGAGACATTTTCTTGCTTTCCCTCCCTTGCGGCCACAGCCACCTGGAAAAGGAGATGTCACTATGTCCGTGGCAGGTGAAGACACTAAGACTTGGTGACATTAGGGGCTGACCAGAAGTCACACAGCTTGTAATAGAGTCAGGATTCAAAGCCAGGCTGTCACCTGTCTCTAGCCTCCCAGATCTTAACACCCATGCAGGCTACCTTCACTGCTGACCGGGACCGGAAGATGGCCTGAGCCCAAGGGTATAAGTCAGGTGCCGGTAACACATTCGGTGTTAGTATTCCTCACATTACGGACAAAGAGGCTGGAGTGCAGACAGGGGAAATGACCTGCTCAAGATCTTTCATCCAGGACCTCGGGTGGTGGGGACCCCTCCAGGGCTGAGGGTACACACCTCTTCCCATTGATGGCCACGCGGGTGTACAAGCTCAGGTAGACGCCCACACCAGGCAGGAGCCGCACGGACACTCGGGGGAGGGTCAGCTCCACGATGCGCAGCCTGCATAGGACCCAGGCTGGTGAGATGGTCATCCCCGGGGTCTGCCACGCTTCACTGGGGGTGCCCTGTGTCATACACCCCCTTCTCTGTGCCACATTCATTCCCCCTAACTCTAACGAGACCTGAGGTTTGTGGATAGAACTTGGAAAACACAGAGAAGTGACAGGAAAAAATGCCATGACCCACACTCTCATTGCCTGGAGGCCCACTGTTTACATTTCCTTGAATTTCCTTTGAATTTTTTTCTTGTAAAGATGCCATTCTCCCTGCTTATCCTTGCCCTTCTTTTCCTGGTTCCTTCCTGCAAATTCTCTGCTTTCAGTTTAAGACCCTCTTCCCCCAGGAAGCCTTCCCTGACCTCCCCCACTATACACATCCTTATTTCTCCATGAGCTGCTAACCAGTGTTCTAATTGCATGATTATTTTCAGGCGTCTTTATCAAAGCCCATATACCCCATCGGCCTGCAAGCTCTGTGAGGACTAGAGATGTGTCTTTTCTTGGCTAACCATGTGTGCTTGTCCCCAGTGCCAACACAGTGGCCTGCACATAGGAGACGTGCTCAGTATTTGTTGAATTAAATAGTGACTATGAGAATATGAGGAGACCGGGCATAGCTGAAATTATATGTGTGTAGTTTTAAATCCTTGCACATTTTCTACTTTAACTATGATGATGACCATTCTGTAGATGAGGAAATTGAGACTCAGAGAGATGAAAACAATGGCCCAAAGTCACACACATACATAAAAAGGTGAGCTGTGACTCAAATTCAGGGTTGTTTAGTGACTAGACCCCAAGCCACACAACTTGGGACTCTCAAGATGTCCAGTCCTGAGGCCAAGTCTTGAAGTGCATGGGGCTCTGAAGACTGTCACCCCTCCAACTCTAGGCCCCTGGGGTGATCACCATGTTTGTTAAGTTCATCATTTGGGCTTGATAGGGAGAGCCTGGCCCCTCCTTACCCGGTGATGCCCTGCACGGTGCTGAGGATGCCGCCCTCGCCAAGCACGCCCAGGACTCCACCTCCTCCGAGAAGTCCTCCATCACCAAGGAGACCACCTCCTCCGAGCAGGCCACCTTGGCCCGACAGGATGCCATCGGCTGCCAGCATGCCCCCAGTGCCCAGCAAACCACCTGGGCCCAGTGCCCCAGTGGCTACACCGGGTGGTATCTCTCCGGGCCGCAGCTCCCTCCGGTGAAGCCTGCCCACGGCTGCTGCACCTTCGGCCGACCTGTACTGCCCACGGCCCCTGTGGCCGCCATATGCATTGTCAGCATTGCGGTAGTCACCTTTTCGGAGGTCCCTGATGCTTCCATCTGACTCAAGGATCTCACCGTATCTGTATTTGCCCCCCAGCTGAGCAGTGTTGTCATTGGTCTCGATGTGACCATACTTGTAATTACCGCCAAGCTGCTTGCCATTGGTATATTTGGGGGGGCGCTCTCGAACATGGAAATCGTTGTAGGGAATGCCACCGACACCTCGGGGGAATTCAACGCGTCTGTAGTCATCGTAATGGTGTCGGCCACCACCCAGAAGACCACCACTGCCACCCAAGAGACCACCACCACTGCCACCCAAGAGCCCCCCACCACTGCCACCCAAGAGCCCCCCGCCATTGCTGCCTCCGCCACCCAACAGCCCCCCGCCACTGCCACCCAAAAGCCCCCCGCCATTGCTGCCTCCGCCACCCAATAAGCCTCCCCCAACCCCACCCAACAGGTCACCACCACCCCCTCCGCTCCCACCACCAAGCAGGCCCCCCAGAAGGCCACCGCCCCCACCACCTCCACTTCCACCAAGCAGACCCCCCAGGAGAGGTCCTCCACCATCACCACCAGCTTTACCCATGGGCACCTCTCTCAGGGCTGAGCGGAGAGCATCACTCTGCTGCAGGGTGCCTGAAATGGCTGCAGAGAAGCAAAGGCATTAGTGAGGGCTTCCTCCCCAAGGCGCCACCTCTGGCCCACTCCTTGGCTCTCTGGGCCCCACCTTTCCCACCAGTAGAATGTCAAGGTCGGATGGGAAGACTCCCCCAGACCAATCCAGCCCTGACATTCAGGTGGGCTCACTGACTGCTAACCTGGACCTGCTCTTGCTTTAACTAGATTTCAACATCATTCACCGAACCTGGAAAGATTTTCTTCCTTCTACTCCCTTTCAAGTGCTCCACCCTTTAGAGCTTATAAACCTGCTTGGATGGCATCAGGGCAGGTCTTTGTTTGCCAGATGACAAAAATGAGCTCCCAAGAATTAAAGGGGGGAATAATTACAGCCCCCACATTTGAAGGCCTTCAATGTATGTACCAGGAACGGGACCACGTTTTCAGAAGGCTACCTCGTTCATTCTCAAACCAGTCCTCTATGACGGGGGCCACAATCACATCCATGCTGCAGACGAGAAAACTGAGGCTCAGAGAATTCAAGTTGTGGACTTAAGGTCAGTCAGTATTTGAACCCTGGGAAGGCTGATTCGAGGACCCAAGCTCTTAGTCACTGCTTCTACCGCCTCAGGCATGAAGTCCTCAACATGGTGTAAGTGTGTAGGGAATGGTAACCAAAAGCAAAAGGGGGAATAATTTACCCACCCACCTGACGTGAAGAGGGTCCTTGGGACTTCAGAGTTGGCTGGACTGCCCTGCCCACCCCACGTCACCCCTGACTGCCGCAGGCCTGGACTCACCATTGCTCAGCACGTCTTTGGTAACCCTGAGGACAGTGTTTGTTTCTGCGCGGGTGCCACAGAGAGCTGCCACAGACAGAGCAGCCACGCACCAGGCTGTCCACATGCTGGCACTGCTTCCCTGCTGAGGAGACAGTGCATCAGAGTCACCACCCTGGAAGTAGGTGGAGCTAGGCACTCCCTGCCAAGAATCATATCGGGATCCCGAGGCCCAGGGACATACAAGGCAGGGTCCAGAATTCCCAATACCATCTTCTAAGTTGAATGAATGAAATGAATCTGGAGACACAGAGCAGACCCATTAACCAAACTGTCCTAGAGCCATGGATGTCTGATTATCCCCCAAGATGAAATTTCCAAATGGAGCATCAGGGAGAGAGGTCATGAGGACTCTAACCAAAACAGCAAACTCACAGCAGGCAGACTCTAGGGAGAATCTCTCCAGCATCTACCCGTCTGTTCACTCACCAATCCATCCATCCTCCCATCCACCCTTCCTTCCTTCCTTCCTTCCTTCCTTCCTTCCTTCCTTCCATTCATCTGTCCTTCCTTCCTTCCTTTCTTCCATCCATCTGTCCATCCATCCTTCTGTCTACCCATCCACCCTTCATAAATCCATCCATCCATCCATCCATCCATCCATCTATCCATCCTTCTATCAGTTCATCCATCTATCAACACATTCATCTAGCCACAATTTCATGCATCCATCCAGCCAAAAATCACTCCTACCTCTTTGAAGGAGACAGTTCTATACCAGGTACTTGAGATTAAGAGCTCTGGATCAGAGCTATCTGGGTTCTAATCCTTAGACAAGAGAGTTTACCTTTTTGAAGCTCTGCCTCCTAATCACTAACACACTGTTTGTGGTACATAGTAGGCAATAAACAGCAATTACTGTTACTGTTTTGGCACTATTATTTTAGACCCCTAAGAAGTGGGTGGGGGGCGCCTGGGTGGCTCAGTCGGTTAAGCGTCCGACTTCGGCTCAGGTCATGATCTTGCAGTCCATGGGTTGGAGCCCCACATCAGGCTCTCTGCTGACAGCTCAGAGCCTGGAGCCTGCCTGGGATTCTGTGTCTCCCTCCCTCTCCGCCCCTCCCCTGCTCACACTCGCTCTCTCTCTCTCTCAAAAATAAATAAACATTAAAAAAAAAAAAAGAAGTGGGTGTGGAGTGTTATCGATTGGGAGCGAGGAAGCATGCATTTTGGGATAAGCTGCTCAGTCTTTAAGAAACCTTATTTTGCTGCCTCCATGCCCTCACCCACTTCTCTCTGTCAACTCTACCTGAGCACCAGCTTCAGAGCACCACGGACTCTCCTCTGGGCCACAGTGTAAAATCATTGGCTCCAGCCCCCTCCACTTATGCACCCTCTTCCCTTTTCCAAAGCCTCCAGGTTTTTTCCCCACTCCATCTACTCCCAGAATATTGGAAGCACTCATTTATACTAGAATATGAAGGGTTAACATGTGCAAAAAAATCTTTTTCTGGTTTCCTTACCTCATCCTAACCCACTACCCAGAAAGTTCTCTGTTCAAAGAGGGATCATCACCTTCGGTTAAAAAGATGGCACCAATGGAGGGAGATCTGGCAAGCAGCTGAGGAGTCTCAGAGAAATAGCAAAGGCACCAGATACCCCAAATCCCTGAGAAGTGTAAGTGCAGCTCTGTTAACTCAGGTCACTGGGGTGACTCAGGCCCTTTTCAGAGCCTCCCTGAGAGGCTCTTCTGTGTCCATGTTATAGGAAAGACAGAAGAGGCTCAGAGAGGGGTTACGCCGGCAGGTTTCCAGTCTGAGACTCTCCTCATTGCCTCCTGAGGCCTCAGCCTCCTCCCTGCTCAGACACTGAATAGGGAAGGGGCTCCTCCTTACCCTGCAAGGTCCCGGCAGCTCACTCTTGAGAGATCCTGTTCACCAGGCCCTCTGCTTTTGCCTGAGTCTATTCAGAGGCTGGCCTTATATAGCAGCTGGGTCTGAGTCCACACCTAGAGAGGGAAACACCATGTAATTATGAGAGACTAGAATCCAGATTTGCTCTGCAAATCAGACATCGAGCTCCAAAACCACAAATAGCTGCGGTTTGTGGCTAATTCTGAGAGCTACGTTCACTCACTCCCGGATGGTGTCACATGAGCTGAGGTTTATCAGCCCCTGGTCCAGACACGTTACTGGAGACTCCAGCTAGGCCCCTATGTGGGGGAACCAAAACACCTACAGGTGCATCTGGTTGCCAGCTCTAAGTCAGTCTCTGCCCACTCCAGATGGCCTGGGCAGCCAGGAAGTGCCCCCAGACTGGACTCAGCAGCAGGCTAACTCAGATTCAGACTCAGCTCAACCACCAACTCGCCACATGACCTTGGGCCAGCCACTTCCCTTCTCTGTGCTTCTCATCGTTTCCATCTGCTAAATGGGTATAACACCTGCTTCACAGGACTGATTTGAAGATTCAGGGAGATGTATATAGATCTGACTCTCCAAACTTGGGGCTGGTGTGAAGAGAACAAGTAGATGGGCTTCTTTTGACCTGAAGATTTTTCTCCCAATATTTCATTATGAACTGTTCACACATACAGTGAATTTGGAAGAACTGTAAACTGCAGGGAACGGTACATTTCCCTGTAAACACTTCAATACGTATGCCATTGCGATTGTTTTCTTTGGGTGTAAAGCTTACAGACAGTGAAATGCACAAGTCCCAAGTGTTTATTTGTTGAACTTTGACAATTTTATTCAATGATGGAGCCCACACCCCTGTCTCAATATAGAACTTTCCATCACCCCAGAATGTTCCCTCCTGCCCCTTCCCAGGCAACGCCTCCAGAGGCAGCCACTGCCCCTCCAAGACCTGCTGGGACACAGCCCAGGTCCCTTCCTTGGCATCCAAGGTGTCTGCTCCTCTCTCCACTCCCCACCTCCGTTCCCTGTCTCTGGGCCTTTGCATGTGCAATATTTGCCACAGAACACCCTTCTCTAGACTCCACTGGTCATAGTCATACAGAAATGTCAGCTGCTCTGCAAAGCTTTCTGTGACAACCCCAAGCCTGCCCCTTCCTTGGCCCACCCAGCACCTTCGACAGCCCATGTGATATGGTGTGGCTCTGGCGAACCAGGCGTGTGCCCCACCGCCAGCCAGCACAGGCACAGACGCCAGTGTAGGGAACGGACCACGCATGCTCTCACTCCCCACCGGGTGCACTATAAACTATAGAGGGCAGTGCACACAGGAAGGTGGTTCTCTCAGTCGCCTGAGGCTCTGTGCCCTCCTCAGGCCCGAGACCAGCCAGACCCTGGCAGCCATGAGGCTGGCCTGTCCCCTGGGGCACCAAGAGGATTAGTACCGCACTGGCGCCAGGGAGATCACCTGGACTTAGTGTCCAAAAGGCTCCTTTGTCTGGGGCTGAAGCAGCCAGGCCCTGGGAGGTGACTGAGTCACGAAGGGGGCCAAGTGGGGGGCTCACGCAGGGGGGCTGAGGGAGCAGGAAACAGAACCGCTCCCATTCCTGACCCCTCCTTCAGCCCGTTCCTGTCATGAATGGTCAGCGGCCAGGGCTGCAAGGGAGCTGTCCATGGTGGTGGTGGGGGGGCTCCCTGCACATCTCATTTCAGGCCTCTACTCTAAGTGCAGAGGTTCAGAGCTGGGCTGTGGAGCCAGGGGGCCTGTGTTCAAATCCTGGTCTTGTCACTTCCCAGCTGTGTGGCTGTGGGTAAGTCACTTAACCTCTCTGTGCCTCAGCATCCTCACTTATGGAATGAGGGTAAAAACAGTTCCTAGAAAGCACGGTTGGTTCACAGAGTCGAAAACATGGTGTATCTAAAGCACTTGGAATAGTATATACATAACAAATGCAGCAAGTATTACTTTTAGAGCATAGCAGTGAAAAATCCAGGCTTTGGAACTAGGGTCAGAAGGATCTGGTTCAAGTCCTGGCTCCGCCACTGAGAAGCTGTCCAATTTCGCATCTCTGAGCCTCCGTTCCCTCACATGTAAAACAGAGAGACCCTGTCCACGGATTATGGTCGCGATAAAAATGAAGTGAGGTAAGCAGTGTGAAGCATGTAACACGAGACTGATACACGCTTGGGGCCCAGTGGAGACCAGCTTCTCTCACTGCTACTCCATGAGGCCACAGGACTCACCATAATGAAGCAGATACCTGACCTGGTGGCGCTCTTGGTCGAGCGGGACAATGGGACCAAGGGGTGACAATCCAATGTGGTGGGTACAATAATGGACCCTGCCTATGGCACGGAGAGGCTGGGGGCTGAGGTGCCCTGCGTGTTGAGGGACAGCAAGTTTGCCAGGCACACTTGGGGGGAGTGTCTGGTGCTCAGGAAGACGGAAATGCCATCCAAGGGCCTGGCTCCACATCACGTGCATTTACCACAGGCCCGGCGCTCTTCTCTGTGCTTCACATTTTCTCGTTTAATCCTCAGATGACCTCTGAGTGAGTCTGAGAGTGTTCCCATTTCACAGATGAGGAGCCTGAGACACAGAGACGACTCCGCTCCTTCTTCGTGCTCCCAGAGGAGTCGGCGGAGGCCAGGTCACGGGCGGTCTCAAATGCCACCCTGGGATTGTGGATGATTTCCTGCTGGCAGTGAGAATCCAGACAACGAAGGGCTGTCAGCGGTGATGAGATGGTCAGATGAGGACAAGGGGGGGCTGGTGGAGGATGGGACGGGAGAGAGGAGGGAGGGACAGATTGATGAGGACGGTGTGCGGGGTGCAGGCGGAGAGGAGGGAGTAGATGAAGCCATGGTGAGAGGGCAGAGCGGTGCATGAGCTCACCATGCTAAGTGCTGGGTAACCCTCAAAACCTTACTACTATTATCCCCAAGTTACTGATGAAGAACCGAGAGTCAGAGAGACTGAATGACGTGCCCAAAGGCACGTGGTTGATCAGCAGGTAGGATGGGATTTGAACTCGGACAGCTAACCCAGGCCACTCAGTTAACCATTGCCCTGCTCTGGACAGGAGTGGGGGGACAACGGAAGTGGGAAAAGAGTCAAGATAAATCCCAGCATACCACTTCGCACCGGGCTTGGCATACATGCCGATAGGCTCCCATACCTGTAGGGTGAGTGGATGAAGGGGGGCAGAAGGGAGGGAGGGAAGGAGGGTGGGAAGGTGGGAGGGTTGATGGGTAGTCACGGGGTCTTTCCTATGGTGGACAAACTTTGAGATGGGCTCTAACTCTTCTGCCTCCCCAGATCCTGGGTCACTTCCCAAAACTTTATTGGCACCTTGAGCCCACCCATAAATGCCAACTTGAGGCCATTCCCCAGGACCCAGGAGGCCCATTCTGAGCAATGGGGAGGAGCCAGGACCGAGGCGGGACCCCCAGTTTCCCACCCCAACTCTGCCGCTGTATGGTCTGGGGTCTGCCAACAGTTTCCCCATCCGCACTGTGAGCATTTAGTGTAGCTTTGTTCTGTCCCCAGGTAAGTCCACCACCAATGTGCAGACAGTAGGGATCCCTCCAGGGCAGGACCAGGTCACCCTTGCTTCCTGGAATGCTGGCTCCTTTTCTCCCTAGAGGACTCCTAGTCACCCTTTGGCTCAGAGAGAAGTCCCATTCTGTCTCAGAGACTCAGAGACAGACGCAGACTCAGCTCAGAGAGACAGGGTGAAAGACACAGGTCCTGAAAAACAGACAGGGGGGAGGGGAGTAGAGGACAGGGGAGGGGACAGGAGGAGCTCGAGGCAGAGGTGAAGGAAGGCAGGACAAGACACAGAGGCTTCCCAGGCCAACCGGGTAAGTCTGGGATGCAAAGCTACAAAGACCAGGCCCCAAGTCCTTCACCTCCCAGGAGCCCTGGACTGGAGCTGGAGAGGGTCCAGAAACGGAGGCCAAGGCAGCCCCTGTGTGACTGGGGAACAAACCAGCCGGGAGGTACTGAGATAGAGGAGTGGTTTATTGAAAGCTCACAACTCTCCCCTGAGGCCAGAGCTCTCTTCGAAGCGGAGTCCTGTGGCCAGCCCTATAGTCCCCACCCCAGGCGGGGGGGGGGGGGGCGCAGAGCTGCAGGGCCAGAGCACCTGGGTGGTCCTGGGTGGGTAAGGGACACTAATACTGTCACCGACGCAGGCTAGAGGCTGGGAGGGAAACTGAGGCAGAGTGGGCAGGTGTACAGGCTCTGGCAGTGAACGGGGAGGGAAGGTGGCCGTCTCTCAGCTTCAGGATGCCACGGTCAGCACAACAGCGTTCTGCAAGGAGCGATGGTTCTCAATTACATCATCTGGGTCCTTGTGCCCAAGACCCCTGCGATGCCCTCCATCCCTGCAGCCACCTCTGTGTCGTCCTCCTAATTCTCCCCTTGGCCCCGCGCCCTGGAGTTAGCACTGAACCTGGAGCACAGCAGGCACTCAGGAACGGGATGAATGAGCGAACGAATGAATGAATGAATGACATCCAGTGCGGGAGAGGTCACTGACTTTCGAACTTAAGTCAAGAGACCCAAGTTCACGGGCCATTTCTCCTGCTAATTTCCTGTGTGGCCTTGGGCCAGAAATTTGGCCTCCTTTATCCCTGATCCTCATCTGAGAAATGGATCCATAACTCCTGGCTCTGCCCACCTCCCACAGCCATTCCAAGACTCAACACTGAAAAGGATTGTGAGGCCATGTTGCTATCGAGCAAGAAAAAAAAAAAACTGTCATGACCTACCAGCCGTGCCTGCCATAGGCACAGGGTCAAGGAGAGACAGGACATGTATTTGCCACCCCCGGGCCAGCAGAGCTGTGGTTCTGGGAGCGAATCTGAGAGTCCATTCTATAGGTCAGACACGTGTCTGAATTCAACAGGAAAGGACTCTGTGACCGACGGACAGTGTCAGGAGTTTTAAGTGAGGCTCTCCAGAGACAAGATGAAGGCCCGGCGAAGCCACACCTGCACGGGAGGCTCACCTCTATGATCTCCAGGGCTGCAGTGGCAAAATTGACATTGAGAACCTTAGGCAGGGGGATTCCAACATCCAGGTCCACTGCGAAAAGGAAATGGTTAAAAGCAAAGGTACGTGGGGGCTGGGACCAGTTTCCTTAGGCCAGCCATTTCTGTTCTTGGGGACTCAGTTTCCCTTGTTGGCGGACTCATACCCATCCTACTAAACCCAAACAAAAGCGCTCCTTTTCTGTATCTATATCATCAGAGTCTCCTCTCAGGTTCTGTCAGCCCCCTGCACACTCTGAGTCATCTATATTCTTTTTTTTTTTTTTAATTCTTTAAATGTTTATTTATTTTTGAGAGAGAGAGACAGAGTGGGAGCAGGGGAGGGGCAGACAGGGGGAGACACAGAATCTGAAGCAGCCTCCAGGCTCTGAGCTGTCAGCACAGAGCCCAACGTGGGGCTCAAACTCACGGACGGTGAGATCATGACACGAGCCGAAGTCGGACCCTTCACCAACTGAGCCACGCAAAAGCCCATATTCTAGTCATTCGTTTATATGACTATTTCCCTCTGGATTGTGAGCTTGAGGACAGGACACTGGTCAGATAGCTCTCAGGGCCCGGGGTCTGGTGTGATGGAGGTACTAATCGATGTGGTTTGAAATGGAACATTGGTGCCTCCGTTTCTGCATCTTGGAAATGGGATCAACCCCCCTCCAGCCTCAGTGTCTCTATCAGAGCAATGAACAATCCTGAGTTCAGACACTCCAGGTTTCCAAGAAGATAGCAAAATCCTCCCATACCATTGAGCTTCGGCACGTAGGCCACCCGGACCACATCACTGAGCCATTCTTCTAAATGGGATGCCTGCAACAGAGCACAGGGACGGCTGGGAGGTGTGGCTTCACAGGGAGCAGCACACCCCTCCCCAGGGAGGGAATCCAGAGGTCCAGCTTCTGAGCCTCCCCAAAGCCTGAGGACACAGTTCCTGGTGGGTACAGGGCCCACTGGGGTGGCTGCCAATGACCCCAAAGGGGACTCTGATTTAGGACGGCTTCACACAGGCCCCATGAGCTTGGAAAAGTTGCCTTCCTAGAGGAAGGGTCTGTGGGGCCTGGAAGGGGCAGTGCCTGCGAAAGAGAGCAGAAAACATGCCCAGCTCCCATGTCCCAGTCCAGTAGAACTTTGAGCGGTCTGCTCTTAGATTCTTATTCATTTAGGGACCCTTAGAATGTTCTAGAACCTGAGACCATTGAGAGACTCCAGGACCTCAGAACTCTGAGAAGCAGGACACTAAGGGCTCTCTGGGGCTCTGAAGTGCTAGAACTTTCTGAGTTCCGGAACATTATTGTGCAAAGTTCCAGAATTTTGAACCCTTGTGAGATTCTGGATGTTAACGATTTGTGAGCTTCCAAGACTTTGCAAGACAATGAGGTTCACCTTCCTAAGACGACTCTTTCACACACACATACACGCACATGCACACCTGCTCTGACGTTTGGCCACTCTGGCTTGCTGGGGCAGAGCCCAGACTGAGGCCAGCTCAGTCGTACGACCGTGACTCATCCTACCCCTTTCCACCCCCCACTTGCAGACCCTCACCACTGGCAAGCTGCTCACTCTCCCAGGAACTTACATCAAAGGCGTGGGCAAAGGAGGAGGCCAGCTTGACACGAAGCCTGGCGGAGAGAAGAGAGATGTTGGGGGGGCCCGCCGCCCACCACACCCCCAGTGGGCGCTACTCCTAGCTCTCCAGGATCAGGAAACAGGGCGACAGCTCCAACTCTGCCTCTATCCGGCCTCGACTCAGACTCAGCTTTCTCACCTGTAAAATGGGCCTGAAGGGATCTAACTTCCTTCTGAGATATCATGATTGCCCCCTCTGATGCTCTGGCCCTGGAGCCTTGGTGTCACTCCCAGCTGGCCCCGGGCCAGTGGCTGAACCTCTCTAAGCAGTGGCCCTCCCACAGACCAAGCTCCGGGCACAGGGTTCCCCGCATCCAGCACGCGAGCACTAAAGACAGCAACACCGACGGATCCCAGCTGACCCAAATGCAGGGCCAGGGCCAGGGCCCGGATGCGCGCCTCTATTTCCTGAAGCCTGAGGCATGAACTGCCACCAGGAAGGGGAGGCAAACCCAGGCAGCGGGCAAGGTTAGAAATGGTGGTAATGGAGCCTTGCAGGGGGGTGCAGGGGACACTAACGTGGGGTCAGGTGAGCACTGGGGGTCTACGGTTCAGGACAGGCAGATCCCAGAGGCCCCTGGGAAATCCCCCGCACCCAGGGGAGGGACAGGCAGGTCCCCAGGCCTCAGGCCAACGTGACAGCACTGGGCCTGGAGAGCGGAGGCCCAGACCGCAGACCTGATTCTGGGACAACCCACTGTGTGAGCCTGGGCTTTGCCGACTGTAAAGTGCTGGGCGTGTGTCGGGAAGGACTGCCATCAACATCACCGTCTCGGCTCTTGTGATTACCATGGGGCCTAGTTACCACGGGGGTGGGCCCTTGAGAGAAGTACGCAGCCTGCATGAATAACAAAGCACGGCACGGCCATCTCTGTGGCTAGCCTCTGCGGCTGATCACTCGGAAGTTCAGACTCCGTGTCCTGGCAGCAGGTGCATCTCCCAGGGTCAGATTTGGAGCAGGTGCGATGGAAGAAGCCTGCTCCGGATCCTGCTTCCCTGAGCCCCTATTGTCTCATCTGTAAAATGGGCTAACATCGACCACTCCCTGGCAGGTCCTGGAGGCAAGGAAGATGCTGGTAACTTAGTTGATGCTCAGTGAATGGGAGGCGGTTCTAGCGGGTCCCTCATTCTTGTTCCCAAAGACAAGGCCCAGGACCCAATGTTACCGTTCCAGGGACAGTGAGAGGTGCAGCTTGGTAGCCGAGGGGGCCAGCTGGGCATTTAAAGTCAAAACCTGCATGGGGAAAGCAGGTGGAGGTTACCCATGAATTCAGCAGGAGGAGCTTGAGGGCAGGTCCCCTTGGGCCAACAAGGGACCCACCCGTTCCCTCCACAAATCCTTGCTACGGCCCTCTTGTGTGTTAGGGTCTGTGCTGGGCTCTGAGGAGGTAGCTTGAAGGTTCTGGTGTTCAAAAACCGGAGGACTGAGAGTGACTGACGTTGTATGAGAGGAAGCTCGGGGCCTCCAGGAGCCTGGAGAGACCCTCAATCCAGCCTACAGCGAGGAAAGGTGTCCCCAGCGAGGTGACGCCTGAACTGAATCTTGAAAGATGAAGCCAAGTGTGGGGGGAGGGGACGGCACTGCAGGTGGTGGACCCTGCCCGACAGAGGTGGGGAGCTGGCACCTGGCGGCCCCGAGTAACTGCGGCTTCGGGAGAAGGAAAGGCAGAGGATGAGGCAGGAGGGCACTGAGTGCCAGGCGAAGGTGCTTGGTCCTGGGGGGGCAGGGCAGGGAGTGAGCAGGGGAGGGACCCGCCTCTGCCCCGAGGTGCCTTGGGGAAAACTAGCAGAGGTGGAGGGCCGGGAGGAAGCCCGAGGGTCACCCGAGGGTCACCCGAGAGACCTCTGAGCACACAGAGGCTGAGGACATGGGGAGTCTCTCCTGAGATCCGAGGAAAGCAGAGCGGACGGGACTCGGGCCAGGACAGATGTGTGACGGGAGCAGGCAGGAGTCTAAGCGGGCGCTGGGGCTTGGTCCAGACGATGACAATGGCAGGGGGCACTTCCTGTGCTGCGCCACGCAGGGCGTCCCACTCTGAAATCAGGGGGAAGGCCCCCCAGCATCCCGGAGAGGGCAGCCCTGCTCAGAACCCCGGTGCCAGGCCCCCTCGGGCACTCACCGCATTCAGCTCGAAGAGGGCTTCAGGGGTCCCTTTAGGGCGGTAGGACAGCACACGGATGTTAGCTGGGATAGACACTGTGGCCTTCTTGTTCTGGAGAGTGACCGAGGCTGCCTCTTTCACCCGTATCAAGAGCAGGAGCTGCTGGCCCGGGGGCAACTTTCCGAGGGCCTGGAGAGAGGCAGGGGCCGGGCAGGGGGCACGAGGGCAGCTTCAATGCCCCGATAATAGAATCAGTCAACAAACACTCACTGAGCACCTAATGGGCCCTGGGCACCATGCTGGGTGCTAAGGTTATAGCCTGAACCAGACTGTCTTGCTCCCGGCCCTCTGAGGCTAACATTCAAGTGGGGAGACATCAACCCACGGGAGAGCTGAATCAGACTCCCACCTCGCAGTCAAAATCCCCTGCAAGAGCCACAGGCTCTACATGACCCGTCCTCTGCCCTCCTCTCCATCTTACCTCCAGCCACTGGCCCCTCGTTCTCCTCTCCAGACTCACTGGCCACTCTGCTGTCCCTCCAACCTGCTAGGTATACTCCTACCTCAGGGCCTTTGCACTTGCTGTTTCCTCTGCTGGAAATGTCTCCCCCAGGTACTTGCGTGCTTCCCTCCCTCAGCTCCTTCAGCCTACTGGTCAAATGTCACCTCGGTGAGGCCTTTGCAGAGCACCCTGTTTAAAAGCACTATCCCCACCTTCCTAATCTGCCTTCACTGCCCCATTCGCTTCCACCTTCTGATGCTATGTTTATCCTACTTATTCATTTGTCTGTCACCCCCACCAGGACGGCAGCTCCTGAAGCAGAGGCCTTTTGTCTGCTTTTTGTCTTTTGCTCCGTCTGTGTGCCCAGTACCTAGCACGGGGCCTGGGACTTAGTAGGTTCTCAGTGAATGGTAGTTGACTGACTGTATGAATCACACACTCAAGAGAGTCCAAGTTTCATAATCATGACGTCATAGAATGATAGAAGTGCTGGGAACCACGGAATCACAGAATCGAGCTTAGAATCACTTGAATACTGGGATCTGGGGACCAATCCAAGCCCAGACTCCCAGAGTTGCAGGGTCATAAGGACAGGGAGTCACCAGATCCCATCCTTATGTGTCCACAGGTTCTGAAGCCACGGAACCAGATTGAGAGCGGGGGCCATGGGGCTCTGACGCTGTGAGAACAAAGGCTACAACCTCCCGAGACAGGCCCAGCCTCCCGGAGCTGGAGGGACGTGGCCCGGCTTGCGGCAGGCATGGGTCCCCATTCCTGCCACTTCTGCCTCCCCAAGTCTTCTCCATCTTACAACTCCTGCTCTCAGGAGGTTCTTCTGAATGTCTAGCCCCATCTCTTCCTTTGCCTAAGACTCCTGTGCCCTTTAGCCAAGGACTCCCAAGAAGCAGAGGCTTCTAGGACATCCACCAAGGCTGATCTGAATCACCACCACCAAGAGTTCAATTTGTCCTCTGTGTCTCCAAACTCAGCTGCCCCCTTCTGGGCCTCACCCCCACCTCTATCAGAATCTGCTATTACATAAGGACCTTGCAGGAGTCATTTCAACTTCAGTATGAGTTCAGATGCCCACGGCTAGCAAGTGGCTGGTCCAGCCCTAGTGGAACAGTCAGGAAAGCTGAAGCCAGGCCCTGAAGCCACACACTGATTGATGTGCACTAGTCAAACCCCCCTGCCGAGTCCTCTCCTTTTCCTTCCCTCCTCCAGGCCAGCACCCAGAGTCTTCTCCCTGGGGGCAGAGAAGACCGAGACCAGGATGAAGCTGGGCAGGTGGAAAGAGAGGAAGAATCTCCTGTCCTCTGTCATGGAGAGGACAAATACCCAGCTGACTTCTGGGCAGTTAAACTCTGATCCTTTCCTCTCCAAGCAAAAACCTGCTGTCAGGAAAGTTTCAGTGTAAGGGATTCAAACTTGAGTGGGGATTTGGACTCAACATTCGATTGCAGCTGTCTGGAGAGCCGTATCGGGAAAGATTCTGGAATTCACTCAGGCTCATCGGGAAAGAGCTACAAGGATCAAAGCCCATGAGAGGGTCACTCACCTCGGGGACCAAAGCTGCCAGGTCTGTCGTTGTCAATGGCACGTTGCTGGGAACCTGGGCCCAAGACCAAATGGGGTGTAGGGTGAATACAGAGACAACACAGGAATTCTTGAGCACACACAAAGCTGTTTTGCCCACACCCCACCCCACCCCTGCCAGTTACGCACACACAACCCTACACACACTCATGTTCCTCCTATTGGCCAACGATGAGTGTTTACTACTCGCCAGGCACACGCTAAGGGTTTTGTGTGCCTTTGCTCATTTCCGCATCTGTGACATTAGCTCAGAGAGGTAGGTGCTATGATTACTCCCATTTTACAGACGGGAAGCCTGATGCTCCTGCCCAAGGTCATCAGCTGGTGAGTCGTACTGCAGGATTTGACCTGGGCAGGCTAACTCCAGAATTTTTAAACTCCTCTGCCAGAGCTCACAATCTGAAGGTCCAGGGATCTGGTCCCAGACATTTCTGCCCTTTATCCAAATAGTATTTTCAAAAATGATGAGTTTGCTTCCAGTGTTAACAAATCAAGAAATTTCATATAAATTTGCCAGGCTCTGGCTAAAAATTTGGAAAACCTGGTCACACTGGGCCTGTACCCCATCCCCTTGGGGAAGCGGAGTGGCAGGCAGGCACAGGCTCCCTCGTTCACTACAGTCCCATCAGGCAGGCTTTCACTGATAATGGCCCAGCGCCCCCAGCCCTGATGGTTGAGGTCCCTGAACTACACGTGCCTACTTCTCAGAACATGCCTGTTCACACAGGATAAATATACGCACACGTTCTCTCCTGACCAGAGGATTCCCAGACACTTGCCCAACACACAGCTATCACCCACAGGGGAGGACAGCACCAGGACATAGCCACTATGGTCCCTTTCTCCTGCCACCCACGCACACCCACAAGCTGCTCGGACACACACATTTTCACACTCGGTCTCTCCCTGGCCTTCCCAGTCTCCTCCCCCCAGCTGGAAGACACCTGGCACCCGGCTCAGGGCCCTATTCCCACCTCCCACAGGCCTTGTGACAGTGCTCTCTGGACCCCCACCTTCAGGAAGTGAGTGATCAACCCTTGCTCCCTTCAGCCTGAGCTGCCGGCAAGGGCCCCAGGTGGCTCAGACTCACTGCCTGCGGAAAGGGTGAGACCAAGAAAAATGTCTCTGGGTGGGGCTCCTGGGGATTAGGCCTTCCAGACATCCTTGAGGGTGTGAAAAGGGCCAGAATGGAAGCAGAGGGGTCCTAGAAGCTTTAGAACAAATGTCCGAGTGACCTTTGGTATAGTCCAGCCCTAGTTTTCTTTTTTCCAACTCAACTCTGCTCTTGAGAAAGCAGTGGAAATGTGAGCCGCTCACACTTTAGTATAAAATCGGGCTCTGACTCCAGAAGAACTCATAAGGTACAGGGATGGAAAACTAGCTACATTTCATATGCCAGTTCTGACCAATCGAAGGTCACTTCCTGGAGTGCCACGTTGAGAAGGATTCAGAGGTCCCATTCAGATTTAGCCAAGCGGAGGGCCATTATCGATTAGCGATGCCTGCCACAAGGACACGAGTGGGCACATGCATGCCATAAATTGTCCAGCCCTCTCCAACTATAGAGAAGAGGGCTAGTCAAGGTTGGCCAGTGATGATGGGACTAGCTCATCGCTAGCACTGCCAAGCCATAGTGGGACAGGGAGCCTCACTTACCAGCTCGGGGGTGATGTCTATGTCGAGGGCACCGTTGGCCTGCAGAAGCCCAAACACAGTGTTGAAGAGGTACAGAGGCACAACCACCTGAGATGTGTGGTCATCCTTGGGGGGCACCTTGATGGGTTTCGGGGGCTTGGGGAAGTCGATGATGTCACCGGCTACGCTTTTCACGATGGGCTGTATGGGAGGAGACAGAATGGCTTATCCACCTCGCTCTGAGCCAGCATCCCCTACCCAGCGTCTGCCAGCGCCCCAGCACACCCCGGCTGTGGGCAGGGCCTTGGCGGGGACTCACGTTGATATCCAACTCTATGTACTGGTTAGAGATAAGAGGCAGAGTGGCCAGAGTAAATTCCACGGACCCAAGAGCCCCAATGGGCACCAGGCCTGTATGGGGAAGGGAGGAGGGAGAAAGATGCCGTGAGCCCAGCCCCCAATAACAATAGGCCCAACTACTATTTATTGAGTGCCTGGCCTTCCACTAAGCATTCACTTGAACACTATGGTCGTCCCCATTTTATAGATAAAGAAACTGAGGCTCAGGCAGAGAAGTCACCAGCTCAAGGCCACATGTAGAGACAGAGGTGCCCCTAATTCTCTCTCCTTATCCTGGTTCTGCCGTTTGGTATTTTTCAAAGGCATCCCTGTCTCCATAAGGCTCAGGGAGACTGGGGACCGCTGCGGCTGTGGGACTTTGGGTTCCTGACTTAAATTAAGCTCTGGGTCTCAGTCATCTGGTCTGTCCAGATAATAATATCTGCCTCGTGCTCCGGACGGTGCCAAACACACCATCAGTGTGGACAAGTGGCCTGCAGCCCCCGGCAGGGAGAGGCCTGGGTGGCTCAGGGCCTCTAAGCCCTGTTGAACTGGCCTCGGCCCAGAACCCCACCATTAGACCTCTTCCATGTGGCGGCCCCATCAGTCTGAGGAGGGAGCGAAAGGTCCCAGAATTCTGCCCCTTTCTGTTTCCCTTGGTACCCCCACCCACTTGGGGTGATAGGAGGGAGGGGTAGGAGAAGAGGCAAGGGGGAGGGGGCTGGGCCCCAGCTTACTCAGTGCAGTCCCCAGGAGCTCATTCACCACGCCCAGCACACCGTCCACCATGGGGCACAGCTGTGTCCGGAAGAGACACGTGTTACAGGAAAATAGAAGTGGCCCCAGCCCAGTGCAGGGGACAGGCTACATTTTCTCTAGAAGATTTGCTCTGTGGTCCTGGGGACCAAGGCAAGTCAGAATGTGAGACAGATTGGGGGACACACGGGCGGGAGGCAAGGGGGGGACTGGAGCCTGAAGTGTCCGAGGGGGCAGGGGGTGGTACAGAGGGCCAGTTCCATGGGCCCCCTCAGAAAACCTCGAAGGATGCCGGAGGAGCGGGGGAGGCACTATTCAGAGGCCAGCTGGGGTGTGGGGACAGAGCCCTCCACTGTGGAGCAAAGGCAGCTGCCCCCTCTGAGGTCTCGGGCCCCTCCCGCTATCCGGGGGGGCACTGGGCAACCTAGGATTCAGACACTGAGGGGGAGGGCAGCCCCAGAGAGTCAGTCCTGTGCCCTGGGGCATCTGCCGCACACACAACACCACCGTGTGTTCGCTGGGCTCTGAGGACGGAGAGACCGTGGTGTGGCTTCCAGAATCCCAGGTCTGGAAGTCATAGAATCTGAGTCTACTGGAGCAGGAACCCCAGAGTGACCCAGTCCAGCCCCTTCATTCTCCAGCTGGGACAGGAGAAGAAAGGTGACCGGCCCAAGGTCCCAGAGAGACAAGAAGGTCACAGAGAGACAAGAGAGGGCTGCCTTTTCATTACACTCAGGGCCCCCAACTCCAGGGCTTCTGGGGTCAGGCGTGTCACAGAAACAGGAGGAGGAGACCAGAGGGCCCGGGCCAGGCAGGAGGAACTCCTTCCTGGGTGCCAGCGTGTGTCACCTGCAGGAAGGAGGCTCTGTGCAGCTAGGGTGGCTGGCTGCACCAGAGAAGCCAGAAATTGGATTGCTACGAGAAACCTCCAATCTCTAAATGCTAGTAACTAAATCTTATTTTTAAAACCTCTTAGAGCTACACAAATCCTGCTTTGCAGTCAGTTGTCCAGGTTAGGGGCGGTGATTATTTATTTATTTATTTTTAATGTTTATTTATTTTTGAGAGACAGAAGGTGAGTGGGTTGGGGCAGAGAGAGAGAGAGGGAGGCACAGAATCCGAAGCAGGCGCCAGGCTCCGAGCTGTCAGCACAGAGCCCGATGGGGGGGCTCAAACTCATGGACGGCGAGATCATGACCTGAGCCAAAGTCGGACGCTCAACCCACTGAGCCACCCAGGTGTCCCTAGGGACGGTGATTGAAACGTACCCACTCCCGCTTGTTGAAATCCGCCTGAAATGCGCCTGGGTCAGGGTCCTTGCCGCCGGGACCTTCCCTCCTCCTCCTGCACTTCATTCCCGACTGGCTTTGTCAAGCCCAGGCCAGTTTTGCCAACCACAGGCTCCCACAGCTATTCCTCACAAGGACTCGCAAGAGAGGTCCTGCCAGAACTGTGGGTCTGGAGGTCTGGCCGCCCTTTGCTGGCTGTATGACCCCAGCAAGACCATCCCCTCACTGGCCTCAGTCAAAGGGGGCTGTGGACAGACCAGCTTTTCTCAGGTGTGGCTCACGTCCCCTGGAGGAAACCAGGACGGCTGGGGCAGGCCATGAGCAGGCATCCTAGAGCAGCTTAATTATAACACGTTTAACTTCTGATGTATCAATATATGTGTATGCAGTTTCCTGAACACGTTTGCCAAGCCCAGGGCTCTGCTGTAATTTAATTCAAAGTTAGTTTAAAGAAAACCATAGGGGCGCCTGGGTGGCTCAGTCGGTTAACTGTCCAACTCTTGATTTCGGCCCAGGTCACGATCTCAGGGTTTGTGGGATCAAGCCCTGTGCCGGGCTCTACGCTGGCGGTGTGGAGCCTGCTTGGGATTCTCTCTCTCCCTCTCTCTCTGCCCCCTCTTGCTCTCTCTTTCTCTCCCTCAAAATTAATAAATAAACTTTAAAAAATAAAGAAATCAAAGACAGAGCAGGGAGGAAGAAAGGGGCTTGGATCTGGGAGCAGGGGACTCAGGTCATCTGGAGCTATAAAGTCAGGATCCGGAAGTCTGGGGATGGATTGTGTCCTGCCACCTGCAGACTAGCCGGAGGCACCTGGGGGACTCGTGGGCAGGCCAGGATGGGATTACCCAGTGGGTGTGGAAGGGAGGAACAGCCTAATCCTGCCTGGCGCCCAGATTTACTCAAAGCCGAGGAAGGAGAGGCACAGTCATGGGGAGGGGCATGCCTGGCCCGTGACTCACACACTCACCAATCCCGGGAGCACCTTGAAGAGGGTCTGCTCCACGACCCCGAAGAGCGGTGCGGGCAGCAGCCTGGGTAGAGAGAGAAGTGTGAGGGTGTGGCCACCACACAGGGACAGCACCAACTGGGATGACAAGGCAGAGTGGGCACTGGGGGCTCTGGATGTCTCCTGTCTCCCCTCCTGGGGCTGAGGGGGTTGACTCAGGCTTTGGAGACCTGGGTTTAAATCTTGGCTCTGTCTTGCCATGGAAAGCAGGGGGATGACTTCAGTTTCCCCATCTGTACAGGTCGCCAACACCATCCAGGCTCTACTTCCTCCAAGGCCGCCTCCAGCCCAGAGGAGCAGGAGGGAGCCACTGGAATTTAAGGAGCCCAAAGACCCCACCTAGAAACTCTGGAAAGCCCTTCTGGAAACATAGGCATTCCTGGTTCCCCCTATTTATGGGAGCTAACACAGAGCTGTCTGATTACCCCTCGCGGCTACAGCCACCCAGCAAAGATGGGCTGGCAGTGTGGGAGTCAGCCTGGAATCTAGAAACTAATGGGGCGGCGCAAAGTGTGAGGCAGGGGAGGGGTAGGTGCCCCAGGGGTGTGGGGTGGGTGCAGAGCCCTGGGGAAAAGCCTTGGATGAGTCCAGAGACCAGCCCGTGTCCATCCTTGCTGCAATCTGTGTGAGACCTTTGACAAGTCTCTTGCCCTCTTTGGGCCTCAGTTGTCTCATAGGAGTGATGGTTCAACACCGGTGTAGGGAGGGCCACTGTGTCCCGAACAGTTGGGGAAAGAGAGGGAGGTAAAAGTGCCAGAGCCTTCTGGATCATCAAATTTAGGTCTTCATTATACAGACGGGCCCAGAGGAGGAGGCTCCTCTGGGGTCACACAAGTCACAGGCAGAGCTGGGTCTCTGATGTACTGAGTTGGGGAACTGAGATGGCCGGGGTCTGCTCTATCTGGGAGAGGGGACGACAGGATCTCGGGCCAGGGTGGCTGGGGTGGAGAAGGGGGACGCCCAGGAGTGGGTGATGCTAGCGAGGGGCTGGGCAGTACCCCCTGTCCGTGCTGGGCCTCGGTCTGCGGGTCCGCGAAGCCGGCTGAACTTGGCCGGACCGACAGGAAGCTGGGTGGTATCAGGACCCGCCCAGCCGGAGACCCAGGAGATGCCCCAGTGTGCGCCCCGGAGAGGAGCCCTTCGAGGAGCCCCGCCCACACACCCCCGCACGTGCAGGCGTGGAAGCCGCCCTCTGTGGGCTCGAGCCCGCGGACTCACCCCGAGAGCAGGCTGATGTGGCCCAGGAGCGTGCTGCAGCGCTTGAGGATGAGCGTGGGCGTGCCCCGAGAGCTCACGCCCAGAGCCACCCGCGACGACACGTTCACCTCCGCGGCCAGCTGCAGGAGGCCCCCCAGGGGCCTGCGAGACCCGCTGCTGGGGGCGTGGCCAGGCTGCCCGGCCCACCCGACAGCGCCCGCCCAGGCCACGCACCCCCCCCCCCCCCCGCCCTGGGGGGCTGTGAGGGCCCTGAGGAGCGAGTAGGGACCGGCGAGCTGGCTGGTCCCCACGCCTTCCTGCCACTCCCTGCCCCATTTTCATGTTCCTGCATCCTCTTCTCCCACCTCCTCGAGTGAGCCCTGAGCCACGGGGCAGGGGTCTCCAGGAAAGTGAGATGGAAGTTGCTGGAGAACAGTGTGATGGAGGTCTCCGGGAGGGGAAATGGGGGGGAGAGGGGGGAGATCCAATATGGTGGGTGTCCCTTCGGGAGGAAGTAGGCTGGGAGGAAATGGGGGGGTCAGTGAGATGGGGGTGACAGGACAACAGAGTGGGGGTCCCCAGTGGAGCAGTGGGCTGGGCTGGGGAGCAGTGGGGTAGAGGTTCCCCGGGACGCACTCACCCAGAGCCATGCAGGCCCACCTTGGTGTGCAGGCTCAGCTGCACCCCAAACCCAGGCAGCAGCTTCAGCGACACCTTGGGCAGTGTGAGCTCCTCAATCTTCAGCCTGGGACGGCGACAGGAGTCAGGGGGAGGGCCACTCACTCCCAGCCACCCTCCAGTGTCAGTCCCTTAGTGCCTGGGCCATCTCAGACCAGGTGGTGCCTAGACCCTCTGGACGGGAAGGTGTCCCAGATCCCATCTGTAACTCATAAATCCAACTGTGTGCCCAATGACTTCACCTCTCTGGGCCTCAGTTTCTTCATCTGGAAGGTGGGACGATACAAGCACCCACCTCAAATGTTGCAAAGACAAGTAACACGATGTGGGTACTGATGCTGGTACAGCATGTGTTCAATAAATGTAATATCATCCTCATTAGAGGCTCAGTGTATTAAAGTGATGTCCCACCCCATCTTCATGGCCTCAGTCCTGGTTCAGTCTCTGACCTGGACCATTGTCTCCCTACTCCTATCTCCAGGCTCATGCACGTGCAACTCAGGTAGCTTCTTGAACACAGCTCCTTGTGTGTTCAAGACAGCTGATTGTTTTCTCTGTCTTCTGAGCCTCTGCCCAGGCTGTTCCTTCTGTCTAGAACACTTTTCCTTTGACTTTCCTTCCACTCTGCATCTGCCTTCGGCTAACTAACTCCTCCTGGCTATCCAGATTGACCTTCCCCTGATTCACCACCAACGAGGGAATGGTTCCTACCCACCTGGGGCAGGCTGTAGGGCTGGTGATTAACCACCTGCACCCCCACCCACCACTCCCTACCTGGGTGAACTTGGGCAGGCCCCCTCACTGCCGGGGGCCTCAATCTCACCTGTTAAATGCCATTGATAACAGTCCTACTTCTGGATTACATGGGATAATTAATTTACGGTGTTCAGCACAGTGCTGGTTACATAGAAAACCCGGCTAAGCGGTGATTAAGTTATAAATATTAGCTATTATGTGATTTCATTCATTCATTCAAAAATAGTTTTTGAATATCTATTACATATTAATGATATTAATGATATTAGGGATATGGCAATGAACAGGCCAGACTAAAGCCCTACCCCTCCTGGGGTTTATAACCTAGCAGGGGAGGCAAGAAACAAACCAGTAAAGATAGGGGGTGCAGGGGAGTGATACATCTTCTGGAGAACTTGAAGGCAGGGGAGGGAGCAAACGCCCAAAGGAGGTGAGAGGGAGCCGTGCAGACACTAGATTAGCCCAGAGAGACTAGGCAACTTGCCCTAGGTCACACAGTGAATAACTGAAGTCAACCCGGAACTGGAACCCTCAACCGCAGGGACATGCTGTCGTTCCTGTGTTTCCTGATACACAGTAGACTCATTATTTTCTGACTCAGGCCCTGGGACTCCCTATGCAGGGCTCCCCACATCACCCCCACTGCCTGCCAAGAAGTCGAAGACAACTTCTCCTCTCTTCCCTGAAGCAAAACAAAACAAAAAAAAAAAAAAAAGAAGAAAGAAAGAAAGAAAGAAGACCAACCTTCCTGTAGGGCACATAGCATGTGGGCAGTTGAGAGGCCACAGTGAAGACTCACCCAGAAAGCTCTTCCACAACGCCAAAAATCCCTCCATAGCTCAGCAGGCCGCCTCCTCCGAGCAGTCCCCCAGAGCCCAGGAGGCCCTGGTTCACAGATGTGACTGTGCCCAGCACGTTCTGCAGAATGGGCCCTCCAACCAGCGAGTTCTGGATGGCTGCAGGGAGGATTGAAGGGGAAAGTTCATTTTACAGAAGGGGAAGTAGGGTCCAGAGGAGGGCAGAGACTTGCTCAAGCTCATACAGCAAGTTGGGTTCGGGGCCAATAGTACGACTAGCGCTCCTTGACTCTGGGCCACCTCATAGCACCAAAAGAAAGGGCAGAAGCAAAGGAGGGAGCACATAGCCACCAGGGCTTGACCAAAATGGAGGAGGTGACCCCTGCTCTTCCTGGGCCCCCCTGGCCTGGCTCTGCAGAGAAAGGCAGGACAGAAGAGGCCTCCTTGGGAGGGCTGGGGCAGGCCAGGCTGATTCCCTGAAGAGTTTCCTGTTCACGACTGCCCTACTCTACCCCCGAGACAGTCACCCTGGGCCATTGGGCCCCAGAGCATGCAATGCCTCATTGAGTCCCCCCACCCTGGAAACGTGGGGCAGAGACGCTGGGCCCGCCAGCCTCCTCCATCCCACCCGGCCCCATCCCTGAGGCAGACACAGCCCTCACAGGCCTCACCCAGTCCTCCTCTCCGGAGGAGGTCAACTGATCACCCAAGGGGGCCTGCAAGCAAATTTTAACCCCTGAGCTCTCCGAGCAGATGAAAATCACAGCCTGTTTCCAGCACTTCCTTAAAGCAGCCACTCTAGCATCACCATGCGGATGTCTACACTGCAGCTGGGCCCCTCACAGACTGCCCGTCTTGGGCTCACCTTTGCCAAGTTCATCTTTGTCAATCCGAGCCAGCGTGCCCACCGTCTCAAGTAGCCCCTGGCACGGAGTCGCCAGACCCCAGAGGAGGAGCAAGGACCACATGCCCAACATCATCGATGGCACACCTGTCAGGGGCAGAAGCAGGAACTCTGAGGCACTGCTCGCGCCCAAGACCTCACCTGACCCCCGTGCCGCATCACCAGCCTGGGGCCCTCCCGCCTGCCCAGCGCGGCTCCATCCAGCCTCACTCCCAGGAAAGCAGCAGCTCACGTCAGCCCTTTGCGTCCCTGGTGAACGTGGACCTGCCAGGCCTCGGAGGGAGAGTGACAGAGGGGCCTTCCTTTCCAGGACAGCAGGATTGGGAGCTTTGTTTCCTGGACCTGCTTTCCCATTGGCTCATGAGACCGTTTCAGAAGGTGTGGCTGACTGGGGACCCCCCCATTAACAGGCCCCATTTCTCTCCTCCTCCCTGGCCTCTATCCTTCCATGTTGGAAGGAATGAGATGGGAGGTGAGAGCAGGGCTAACTTACTAGTTTCATAGCATGGCACTTGTCTTTATGGAGTGACTGCTAATGCGGTCACATATCCATCTAACCCCTCATGTAATCTCTGCTTAAACCCCACTTCCCACTGCCCTTGGGATACAACCCAGGCTTCCTGCCATTCCCCACTAGGTCCCTGACTGCCTTTTTGACCTTCTCGGTCTTAAACACCTAAGCCCCTTTCCACCTCAGGGCCTTTGCACATGCTGTTCTTGCTGTTAGGAAGGCTCTTCCCCTGGTTCTTCGCATGACTGACTCCTCATCCCAGGTTCTGAATAAATGTTGCCAGCTTGGACTTTACCTTGTCTAAAGAAGCCTGTTTGCCACTAAGCATCCCTTGGTGTATTTATTTTAAGGTGCTATTATGCTATCATACATTATGTGTTCGTGTCCTTGGTTGCCATCTCTTTAAGCTCCCCGAGGCCAGAGACTGTATCTAGGGCTTCCGTGCATGATGTGTGCTGGATGGGTGTTTGCTGAGGGGGCAAGAGGGGATGGAAACCCAGCTGCACTTCACTAGCCCACCGTTTGCCCTGGCACAGGCTGTGTCTGCCCAGAGAGGGCACTTTTCCTCATCTGCGCAAAGATGCATATGGGTGTCATGTGCACCAGGGGCAATCTCAGCTGTGTCTGTCTTCTGTCTCCAAGACTCATCCCAGAGTGGCTCCCTGTAACCTTGGGGTCCCTTGCGGAGGGAAACAGTCCCACAATGGGAAACCAGTTGGTTTCCATGGCTTAGAGAAAAATGCACACCCTTAGAGCCCTGTCCATAGGACATCCCTGCCTTTGCCCCCATCTGAGCCCCAGTTTTCCCGTCTGCAAATGGGCTTTTTCTCCCGTCACCCTCCAGGCAGCCCCCAGTGCCCTCCTATGGTGAATTCGTTCTGTGCCCATTATTCAGATGGGATAGCCGGGTGGTCGCAGGGTCAATGGTTGGGGATCTGGATGAGGCTAGGGCTGCTGCAGGCTGCCTTACCCACACCTGCAGCTCCACGAGGGGTGGGTGGAGGCTCCCAGCCTCTTGCCGGCTCCTCTACCCTCTTGGGCCGCGGGGCGGCCCTTATATGCCCACATCAGCTCTGGGGACACAAAGGGGCACAGCCGCCAGAAATCCGTCAATGTGTCATGTCAGAAGCAAATTGCGGTTTTTCCTGAGGGCCTGGGCTAAGCCTTCCTTCTGGGGGGAGAGAAGGGGGAGCAGGTGGGGGCTGGGGTTAGTGCCCAGGGGCGGGAGTGAAGGTCTGGGGCTGTGGAGGCAGCCACCTCCTCCCAGAGCTGGGGACAGGGTGGGGCGTTCCGCCCGCCTATGGAGTCTCCCTCCAAGGTTCTCCAAGGGCCCCCTGATGGCACAGAATCTACCCTGCCTCCCACCTACTCCAACTAAGGCCAGGGGAGAGAAGAAAGGAAGACCCTTGCCACCCCTACCCCAGGCCTGGCATGGAGATGGCCATGGGACCTGGAGAGAGGAGCTCTGCACCAACTTGGGGGAGGGGCACCAACTCCCCCCCCCACCCCCCACCTCCCAAGGTCCCGTGTCCCCCGGGCTCCAGAACAGGCACTTTTCCCCATTCCTGAGGCTGGTGCCAATGATGGTGGAGAGAAATTCATTCATTCATCCACTCATCCATCATCCATCATCCATCATTCATTCATCCATCCAACCATCCATCCATCCATTCACTCATCCATTCATTCATACATTCTTCAGCAGGCATTTGTGGAGTAACTACTACTTGTTAGGTGCTGGGGATACAGCAATAAACAGGAGAAACAAATCCCCACCCCTGAAGGAGATGACCGATAGAAATACAAGGCAATTTTAAATGTTCTAGTAGCCACATTTTAAAAAATAAGTATTTATTCATTTCTGAGAGAGTGAGTATGAGCCGGGGGTGGGGGAGGTGCAGAGAGAGAGGGAGACTGAGGATTCAAAGAGGGCTCTGCGCTGACAGCAGCGAGCCTGATGTGGGGCTCGAGCTCACGAACCTCGAGATCATGACCTGAGCTGAAGTTGGACACTCAACCGACTGAGCCACCTGGGCACCCTCACATTTTTTAAAAAAGTAAAAACATACAAGTCCACTAATTTTATTGTTTTTTAATTTTTTTTAACGTTTATTTATTTTTGAGACAGAGACAGAGCATGAACGGGGGAGGGTCAGAGAGAGAGGGAGACACAGAATCTGAAACAGGCTCCAGACTCTGAGCTGTCAGCACAGAGCCCGACGCGGGGCTCGAACTCATGGACCGCGAGATCGTGACCTGAGCCGAAGTCAGCTGCTTAACCGACTGAGCCACCCAGGCGCTCCAAAGTCCACTAATTTTAATAGTATAGTTTATTTAACCCAATATATCCAAAATATTATCATTTAACATTTAATCAGTATAAAATTATTGATGGGATGATTTATAATCTTTTTCTCATAGTATATCTATAAAATCTACCAACAGCACACCGAATTTAGACTCACCACATTTCAAGTGCTCGATTATCTTTTAGGGATATTGCCACCCTATCGGACAGTGCAGCCCTGGAGGAAACAGATAAACCCAGGATACAGTAAGTCAGAGGCTAATGACAAAAATACAGCAGGGGTGGGATGCAATTTTCAATATGGTGGTCAGAGGAGGGCTCGTACCGGAGCAGGCATGACTTTTGACCTGCAGGACGAGAGGGAGTGGGCCCAGGATGTCTGGGGAAGAGCCCAGCAGGCACAGAGAAGGGCAAGAACAAAGGGCTGCGATACTGTGTTCCAGGAACACCAGGGAGGCCTGTGCGGTCAAAGGGCAGTGCGGAGCATATGGCCGAGGACACGATGGGGCCCTACAGGCTACTGTATGGACATAGGGTCTTAGGCTTTTGTGTGCCATTCTTCTCCGGGAACTGGCTTAGGCATCCCCTCCTCCGGGAAGCCTTCCTGACCCCCAAGCTGGCTGTGATCTCACAGCCCCCTGGGATTCCCTCTGTCAGAGTCTGTGACCCGTAGGGCTGTCGCCTTGTTTCTGGGTGTTTGTAGGTCTGTCTCCTGCATGGAGCCCTGAGCCGCTGCCTGGTGAGATGGGGAGGTGGGATAGTATTTGCCTCATTCACCCCATAATCTCAGAACCCCTGCCTGTACAATGTTCATCCTGATGACTTCAGATGCCGAGCCAGGTTACTCAATCACATCAGTCTTTAAAAATCAACTTTAGGGGTGCCTGGGTGGTTCAGTCAGTTAAGCGTCTGACTCTTGGTTTCAGCTCAGGTCATGATCTCACCGTTTGTGAGTTCGAGCCGCACGTCGGCTCTGTGCTGACAGCTCAGAGCCTGGAGCCTGCTTCAGATTCTATGTCTCCCTCTCTCTCTGCCCCTCCCCTACTTGCGCTCTTTCTCTGTCTCTCAAAAATAAATAAACATTAAAGAACAACAACAACAACAACCTGAATCAAAGACCTGCTTCCTTCTCTTGCTGTGACCTTGAGCCAATCACACACCTTCTCTGGACTTCGTTTCTTTAAAGGAGGATGATGCATCCTGCTACTGAGTGTGGTGTGCGGAGGAAGGAGGAGACACACTCGGGCAGACAGGGTTCACGTCCCATTCACACACACGTGTGCCCTTGGGCCACTCACTTCACCCCTCTGAGCTTCCACTTCCTCATCTAGGGCTGGGAGAGTCTTGGAAGGTGAGTCATGCACATGGGTAGAGAACCTCCATTGTTACCTTCCCAGGGGGTGGGGTCACAGCACCGGGCTCCCCTTGCCAGCCCGGCCCCCATGTCTGCCCAGGGTAACTGACCACTCAAATAATGTTGAAATCAGAGTGGAGGTGAGAGCATCTGACCCCTCTCTCATTTCCCAGATGGGAACACTGAGGTCCAGAGAGGAGCTGGCACATACAACGTGCCCTTGGTCGTACCAAGGTGAGAGCCCAGGCCTCCTGACTCCCACAGATCTGTGCCTTGGTTTCTCCACCTGAGCGTGGGCCTGGGGAAGGTGGCAGCGAGGCTCCGGTGGCCACGAGCGTACCGTATGCACATCCAAGGGCGGGACTGGGGGAGTGGAAGGGGCGTCTCTGGCATATCCAGGGAAGAGTATCAGCCACCCCTGGATCACACAGGCCTCTGTATCTGGCAGGCCTGCCTCAATGCTGCCATTGTCCCAGCGCTGGGGAAACGGTGGGTGATGGGATTAGGCCTGCGGCAGGAGACAAGGAGACACAGCCCTGGCGTCTGGGCCTGGGCCAGGGAGGACCCCCTCTCCTCCCTCCCCTCCCCTGTCCCTCCTCCCTCCTCTGTGGCAGGCATGGGTTGGGGCCAGGATGGGACCTGTCCAGGCCCCACAGGCTCCGGGAGTGCTGGCCTCCTGACCAGACTCTGGCCACACCATACCACCCACAGACACCTATGTGTGCCCAGACATGGACCCCTCACCGTCACAGACCCACCCAGACCCCCCACATACAAAGACTCATCCCCGAGAGGGGGGATAAAGACATTCTAACGGACGCATGCACCAACACCGAGAGATACAGACACGTGGCCACCACGCCAGTAATTTCCAGGACTGGAGTACCAACCAATCTCCCCTCATGTACATTTTTTTTTCAAAGTTATGGATTTTTTTTTTTTTACCTTCTAACAAAAGACACTGATTTCGAGGGTCCACATAGAAGACACTTGTTTTAAAATGCATTGTTCACTTTATTATGTATAAACTACATTTTCTTTTATTTTTTCTTCCTTTCTTTTATTTTTTAATCTCTTTTTAAAAAATGGTTATTTATTTATTTTTAAGAGGGAGCACGAGTGGGGGAGAGGCACAGAGAGAGAGAGAGAGAGAGAGAGAGGGAATCCCAAGCAGCTCCATGCTGTCAGCACAGAGCCCGACGTGGGGCTCGATATCACAAACTGGGAGATCACAACCTGAGCGGAAATCGAGTCGGACACTTAATCGACTGAGCCACCCAGGTGCTCCTTTATTTCTTTATTTTTAGTTGAAATATGCTTGGCCTATTGCCTTGTGTAAATTGAAGTGTCCCACATTTGCTATTAAAGGGAGTCGATTTGGAGACTAGGATCAGTGCCAGTCTCGGGAGAGGTGATGGGGCAGATATGACAAATATTTGGAGCCAATCCCCCCACGAGTGTTGTCTGTGAGACGCGGAAATGCCCCCGGCACAGACCGCGTCCACAGGAACACACAGACCCACAGACATGGGTGGACAGGACACCGGAGGCCTTTTCACACGCAAACCTCTACAAACGGACCTTCCCGTCTGCACACGCGGCTCAAACTGCCCCCACCCGTGGGCTCTTCACACACTGACGGGGGCTTGAAAACACACAAGCTGGCGCTTGGTTTTGCGCAGTTAGCACCCCTTCCCCGACCCTGACCAGACACACCTGTTCACATCTCTTTTGGCCTCAAAAACGCATCTGTGCTGAGCGCTTATTGAGCACTTACTGTGTGCGCAAGAACTTTTCATCACTTGATTCATTTAATCCTCATGACAATGCTGCAGAAGTTAGTACCGTCATCATTCCCATTTTCCAGGTGAGAAAATAGAGAGGGAAGTGACTTGCCCAGGGCACACAGCAGCAAGGAGGCAGAGCCAGGATTTGAACCCAGGCAGACGGGCTCGAGAGCCCAAATTCCAATTCGAGCCCTGGCCTTTGACTTGCCAGGTGGCACTGGGTTAGTAGTTCTACTTCTCTGAGCCTCAGTCTCCTCATCTGTGAAATAGGTACAGTCCTCACCTCCCTTAATTGTTCTGAGGATCGGAGGGGGTGACACAGGAGAGCTGGGAACACACTGGGCTTCTACAGGCTCCCTGTTGTCAGAGCCACCCTCAAGATGAGATTTGGGGCAAGTAGATGAGACGGGCTGCGAAGAGTTTTGCTATTTGCTAAACTGTGTGACCTGGTAAAGGGAGCTGGCCCTGTGCCTCAACTCCCTCGCCTGTAAAGTGGGAATGGCAATGGTTGCCCTTCTCTCATAGGGTTATTGTGTGGATGAAATGAGATGGTACAAGTAGAGCCGGAGCATGGCATTCAGCGGGTTTTCATGAGGGAGCCCGTGCCTGCCCCCCAGGGCCGTGACCAGCATCCCTCAGACTCCAAGCTGGTCTGATACCCCAAGACCCACGGACGGGGAAGAAAAGGCAGACGTCAATTTATTACAAACAAAGAGATCAAACCATCAGATGTTTGTGAGGGTCTTTCTCCTGTTTATTGACAAGGCCCGGCCCGGCCTGTCCCGCTTACTCCTCTTCAAAGGAGGTGTCCACTGGTGGGAAGGGGCCAGGCCCACCGGCTCCAATCGGGGGCTCCTCCGGAGGGCACAGGCGGTCGGTGGCATGCGGGCAGACCCTGCCCCCGTCAGTCCAGCTTCAAGTCGAGCACCAGCACCAGCGCACTCTGGCAGGAGGCAAAGGGCCAGGTGGGGATGAGTGGCCGTGGCAGGGGGTAGGGCCGGTCGGGCTCATGGCCCCGAAATGGAAGCCAGGAGCAGAGGCGAAACTAGACCCGCCTGTGGCCCTTCGTGTCTCCGGGTGTCAGTTTTCTCAACGGTCAGGTGGGGACAGCATCCCTCCCTCTCGGAGTGGAGAGATCAAGTGAGAAAAATGTACATTCAATGCTCCAAGCACAACACTTGGCAGGTAACGTAAAGCTAGTATTTATTAAGCACTTACTGTATGCCTTTAGGTGAACTATCTCAATAGCTCTCTGAGGTGGGTACACCCCTGTTATCAACGGAAACACGGAGGCATAGAGAAAAGTGAAGTGATTTGCCCAAGGTGATGGAGAAGGAAGGCAGCAGAATCCAGGTTCCCTCCTGGGGAGCCCCTGGCCAAAGGGGGCCCAAGTCCTGAGGGGCAGGGTCTTGCTCAAGGGAGTGGCGGGATCATACTGATGGCCACTGCCCTCCTCAAGCCTCCTCCCCCCTGATGCATTTGGCCATTCATTGCTCCTGATTCATTGGCCAAACGTGTTGACTGACACGGCTTTTCTCAGCTCCTTTCCTCACCTCTACTATGTCCAGCTCCGCCAGGTTGTAATCTATGTCCAGCAAGTCTGGAAGTGGGAACCCGACTTGGAGCACATCTGAGAAACACAGTAAGAGTCATTTCAGCGACTGCTCTGTAGCTGACTACTCCTTAAAGCCTCTGTCTCTCTCTGTCTCAAAAATAAATAAACATTAAAAAAAAAAATAGACTACATCAGCCTCAAAGACTCAGCAGTGACTATTCACTCCCTTTTAGCCTCCCTTATCTGGGGTCAGTGAAAGGGCCTTGAGAGCACCCAGGTGGCATCCCTTCCTGCTTACAGTGCTTCTTTAAAAAAAATTTTTTTTTCTTCAACGTTTTTATTTATTTGTGGGACAGAGAGAGACAGAGCATGAACGGGGGAGGGGCAGAGAGAGAGGGAGACACAGAATCGGAAACAGGCTCCAGGCTCTGAGCCATCAGCCCAGAGCCTGATGCGGGGCTCGAACCCACGGACCGCAAGATCGTGACCTGGCTGAAGTCAGATGCTTAACCGACTGCGCCACCCAGGCGCCCCATCTGCTTATAGTGCTTCTTAACAACCAGCAAAATCAAAGCCCACAGGAGCCCTCACCATTGACGGCTGGGACATACGCCTCTTGGAGATAATCAGTGATGAAGCCAGTCAACTCCTTCTCCTGGGGGTGAGAGAGGAGAGGGAATACTCACATCCATTGTTCACTTCACTTCACTTCACTTCACTTCAATTCATCCAGTGTGAGTAACTGGATGGAAAAGTAGGATGTTGAAGTAGGAAAATCTGATGCTCAGATTCTCGCAGCCCTCACTTCGACTGGGTGTGGGGACCACAGCAATGAATATTAGAGACATGAAATAATTTGTCCACCTAGCGTCAAAACTGGGCTGGACCCTGCTTAACTGTAGGCTGATGCCCTATACCTCCACTTGGTTCCTGTTGAGTGACATATGGGCCTGGGGTCATAGTGCAGGAGGAATTCAAGACACCGTGGGTGACCTGTGGACTTCATTTTGCTCCTACAGAAAACTCAGTAGTTTCAATCAGTCATTCACTCACCACCACTCTGTACCTCAGTTTCCCCATCTGTGAAAGTGGAATGTAATAGCACCTAAGCACAGGGATTCGGCAAGTTTGGGTACAGCCCAGAGCAGAGTGAGGACACAACAAGTGCTGTTGTTATTATTGTTGACCAGCTGCTCAGGTTCCATCTTGGGCCCTGAGGCTACAAAGACTAATAAAAATGACAGCCAGGCCAACCAAGCCAGCCTCAGGCTGCTGCTATGCATGACAGTGTTATTAAAACCAATCCAGGGAGATGTCCAGAATCTATCCAGAAAAGGAGATGGACTCAGAGAGGCTAAGTGACTTTCCCAGGGTCACACAGCACGTCAGCTGCCCCAAGCCCCACAGTGGTCGCTCTATTCACTCTGCCTCCATTTCAGGGCCCGTCCCCGCAGTGCCGAGGGAGAATAGGCACAGTCTTGCCCCCAAACCAGGTCAGGAAGAAGAACTTGAGATACTTACACTGAAGGCACCAATCGAGGAGGACTCCCGTGATAGGCTCAGTAATCTGCATGGGGTGTTGCGGGGGATAAGGAGCAGACAGCACAGTCAGAGCCACTGCCCCTGGCCATGGATAAAGGGGACCACAAATACCCACAACCCCTGTCTGAGGCAGAAGTCCCTGTACAGCCTTCAGACCAGGTGCTCATAAGCCTCTGCTTGGATACTACCTATGACGGGGCACTCATCACCTTTCATTATAGCCCATATTATTTGCCACAGCTCAAATCACTTCCTCATCTCATCGGTCCTGACTCTTCCCTCTGGGACCCCCAGTCACATCTATTGCTCCTGCCCAAGGCCAGGTATGCAGAGGTTTGCTGCCCAACCAGTCAGCTCCAGATCCTTGCGGGGCACAAGATTAGGACCCTTCACGTGACCTCCTTCCCTGCACAGCCTCCAATAAGCACTAATACATGATGGCACCAGAACAGGCCACGTGATGGTCGTCTGGGGGCTTTATCTTCCCAAATTCTATTCTTTATTCCAGTAGCAGACGCTCCATTTTCCACTCTCATTCCAAGGCCTACAGAGTTGCAGTGTGAGCACATGACCCAGACCTGGCCCATCAGAGCATTTCATCTCTGGTGTCAGCGATTGGTTTAGGATTGGCCATGTGGTCCATGCTAAGCCAATGAGAAGCAGTCTTGGTAATTTAGTTAGAACTATCGGACAACAGGCCTCTTTTGTTGTTGGCCTCTTTGCCACCACCCGGCGGGGAGAGGCTGCCTGAGAATTTAGCCAACAAAGTGGACAGCAAAGGCCAAGGGAGGAGGGAGATCCTGAGGACTTTGGGCACCTAAGATCTAGCCGTGCCTGAAATTAAGATCTACCCCTAGAGTCTCCAATCACGTGAGCCCAAAGATTCCCTTTTGGGCTTAAGCCAGTTAAGTTGAAATTGCCTCTGAAAGAATCCTGGCCGAATACAAGTCAGATCAAAGATTAAGACAAATATAACAATTAATGAGTAACTGGATGGAAAACTAGGATGTTGAAGTAGGATAGTGAGTATAATATACGTAGCCACTGCTCCCATATAAATGTTAGCTGTTGCTAGCATGACAGGCTTCCAGGAGGAGGTGGCATTTGAAGTGGCACAGGGAAAAACCTATTAAGGGAAAAGGGGACATGGACCCACGATCAGACGTGCTGTGCAAGAGCCTAGTGGGAGCACTGGTGGGAGAATTTGAGAAAGGACTTGAGGACCAGGCTAAGATTTGAGAAAAGATCATGCAGGTAACAAGCTAGTGAGGATTTTAGGACAGGGGTAGTGACCAGAGCAGCCTGGCAGTGTGGGCCATGCTGGATGGACCAGTGGGAGACTATGGAGCAGAAAACCAAGCACTGGTGGTAATGCCCACGCGGGAGTACAGGGACGCCGGCACAGGCAGCAGACTCCTACCTGTCCAGAGAGGTGACCATCAGCAGCCGGTCCTCACGAACTGAGTACTGGATTTTCAGGTTGAAGTGCTGGTGGGTGGCGGGTGGGGACAAAAGCAGGGAGAAGGCAGTGGTAAAACCAGGGCCCCACCTTCCCAGTACCATTGCCTTAACAAAGTAGAGGTCTTCCTCTCTGCCCATCTTATCTGCAGGAACTGAATCCAGTAGTCTCCCCTTGCCCCCAGCCCAGGCTCCTTATCTTCTCTGTAGCTGCCCCAGGACAAGACTCTCAGAATACCTAGCACATTTGTAGGTCCTTGTGCATACCGCACTATTGTTTCAGCCTTTGAACATCCTGTGATCTCTACCTGGAGTGCCCTCCATCACCAGCCTCCCCAGCATCAACCCTTTCCCTGGCCAGCTCCTGCTCAACCTTCAAAACACAGCTCAGGCATCACCTCCTCTGGGAAGTCCTCTGTGATTTCCTCAACTAGATTTGGGATCTTCCGAGGATCCCATAATCCCCTGGGTGAGCCCTTCTCTGCCTTTGTAGATGCTAATGAAGGTGGGGGGGGAAGGGGGGGAGAACAAAAGGAGAGAGGAAGGAGAGAGAAAGGAAGGACTGAACTCTTGACCTCAGTTTGTTGATCTTTCTAGCCATTCAAAGGTTTAGTGGCAGAGCCAAGGATCAGACGCCAGGTGACAGTTCCCAGGAGGTTAGGATCACATAAATGACAGTAATTAAGGATTCTTCAATCCATTACTTGGCTATTAACTAAGATCCTACACTCCAGTCTTGAACAGCCACAAGGCTGGGCCTAAATGGGGAACAGATTCTACTCACAGTTTCCAGGAGAAAGAGGGATACAGGAGCTTTCCCTCGCCTCCGAGCAGCAAACATCTCCAGGGTGCCATGGAGGTGCAGCAGGCTCTTTCCTGTCTTCATGGTGACTTTGGGGGGCTTGTTTATCCTGATCTGGGTCACCAAGGGCTTCGGCTTGGGATAGGCCTTAGCTACCTACAGAAAGCAGGAAATTCTCCTCAGGGAATGCCACCTCAGACAAGGTGGCTTCAGTTGAAACCAGGAGTCCCTCCTGAAATAAGGCGATTTGTACCTTGGACACAGGAAACATGGCATGCAAGGGCTGGAATGTGTCTATCAGGAAATAAACAAAACAGACAATCTGGCTATTTCTTATTGGACATAGAAAGTAAATCTCACAAAACCTGAGCTGCTTCTATGCTGGACCCAAAGAGCACTTTATGGAGACGTTGGGATGATTCCACATCAGTCAAGGGAAATGTGGCCTTGAAAAGCTGCCTCCCAAGGGTGCCTGGGCAGTTCAGTCAGTTAAGTGTCTGACTTCAGCTCAGGTCATGATCTCACAGTTCACGAGTTCAAGCCCTGCATTGGGTTCTGTGCTGACAGCTCAGAGCCTGGAGTCTGCTTCAGCTTCTGTATCTCCCTCTCTCTTTGCCTCCCCCTCCACCCCCGACTTGCACTCTGTCTCTCTTAAAAATAAACATTAAACAAAAAAAAATTTTTTTTAAGAAAAAAAAAGAAAAGATGCCTCTCAAATCCCTTGTCCCTTCAACTGGAAAACAAGGCCAAGTAGGCATGGTGGTCATGGCAGGTCAGGGCACTCACTTTAGGGATGAAGCCAGCCAGTGTCTTAGTGGTTTGTGGGGGCAGCTTACCAATCTACAAAACAAAATCAAGGTTAGGACTACTAAAGCCCTCCCCTACCCTTCCTAACAGACTCTATAAAGTATGCCCTCTGAGGTTCCCTTCATCATAACCTTATTACTCTGTGATTAAGTAGGTAAGGAGACCCTGGCTAGCCCAGACTGTGGCTTATACATCCCAATGCCCATGGCTCTTAGCATAACGTCAGATGCTGAGAAAATGTTGGATGAAAAAGTGGCAGACAGATGGATGGATGTGATGTATGAGAAGGGGTGGGTGGACAGCTTTGTGGATGGATAGATGAATGGGAAATGGATAAACAAATGAGTGCTGAATGGATGCATGGATGGACGGATGGATGAACACTTATGTAGGAGAATGAATAATAGATGCACAGGTGGGGGGTGGATGGAAGGATGGAAGGAATGACGTATGGGAGGAGAGTGGATATGAAGGTGTGGAATGGTCTGATAAACAGGTGGGAGAATGGATGATGAATGGATTGATTGGTGGGAGGATGGATGAGAAAGTACATGGATGGATGGTGGTTACATGGATGGGGGGATGAATGCCTTGATCAGTGATGACGGATGAATGGATAGATGAGTAGGAGGATGAATAATGGAGAGTTGGGTGGATAGATGGGTGTTTGGGTGACTAAGGTCAGATACGTGGACTCACTTATTCAGTAGTACCAGACCCTGTTCTAGGTATGGATTGCATAAAGGGTGCATGGATACTAGCTGGAAGGCTAGAGTCTACAGCATGAATATATGATAGCGAGATGAATGAATGAGTGGCTGATGACCGGATAAAAAGAAGGTGGATGGATGGCCAGTATATGAGAGTTGCAGGTTGATGGATATATATACCTGGCTGTGTCAACAGTTGGAAGGATAGATGAGTAGATGGCGGTTACATGAACAGAGAGATGGTAGGTTTGGGGGCAAACTGATGATAGAAACCCAGATCAGTCCTGGCATCTCCCAGTCTTGGTGTTGCCCAGGGCCCCAGGATAATTCTCAGAATAGACACACCGGGCAAGGACTGTCATTACAGGGCAGCTCACCTTCATATCCTGGACATTCACATTAAAGGACTTCTGCAGAAGGGCAAGCTCTGTGGTGAGGAAGGTGGCCGAGAGCAGCAGCTGTGAAGAGCCTTCAGCATAGCCCTCAGGGAACTCGAGGGCCTCCCCGGCATCAGCAAGCTGGATGGTGTTGCCCTCTTGCTGCTGCACCACAGGCTGTGGGACAGCGGGGAGAGACATGCTTAGCCTTGGCCATGAAGAACTACGGCTGCGGGCAAGGCTCTGCCCTCAAAACTAAATCAGCCTCCAAGTTGGCAAGTCCCTAGATGGGAGAGCCAAGAGCAGGCTACCCTCCCAGTGTACAGATGGGCAAACTGGGACCTGTGAAGATAAGGGAACCAGTCACTAATCGATGGTGGTTGCTGATGGGATTGCTTAAGTAACTTCATTTAGTCTGACTGACCAGTTGGAGCACTCATTGATACAGACCTGCTTTCTGTGTATTCTCAGAAGAGGTAAATAGCAAACAACGTGGGGCCTGGAAGAACCACACCGGAGGGAGACTTCACAGGGAGATGACATTGCGGGATTTTTCTTCCCATTCCTGGAGGAGGCATCTCACCTAGTCACCTGGAGATCTGGAGACCTGAGTGAGGACCCAACTCTGCCACCAGCTCACAGTGAGACCCTAACCAAGTCCTGCCTCCTCCCTGGGCCCCAGTGTTCCCATCTGTACAACTGGGTGGGCCACTCATTGGGAGAAGCAGACAGCCTCGGAGAAGGTGCATGTGTGGGGTCAGCAGTCCTGGAAGTCAGCTCAGGACGAAGGGTTCATGTTGACAGCAGAAAGAGGGAGAAGGTTTCAGTTTCGGGGAACACTTTCATGGCGGGCCTGGTCTGCCAGGGCCCGAGGAGCCCTCACACCCTCCACAACCCAGTCCAGCCGCCTCCCCTGGCAGAGGCAGGCTGGTGAGAGCCCTGTCCCCTGGTGGCCCCCTGGCACTTACACTGAAGTCTACTTGGAGATAGTTGGCTGTGGTGGTTGGCATGGATGTCAGGACATATTTGACGATGCCCATCTGGCCCACCGGCATGGGAGCTGTGCAAAAGGAGGTTCTACTCAGAGAGGCACCAACTGCGGGCAAGCCATAGAGGCTGGCACCGGTCAGCTGCCACCTGAGCTGGCCTGGGTGCCAGGAACCCTTGCCCTCTGTGTGACCCAAGGCAAGTTACTTGAGCCTCCCGGGGTCTTAGTAATTCCATCTGTAGGAGGGAGGCCATGGTGGCTGGCCTGGAAATCCTCCTCCCACACACCTCTCTGCAGGCACAGAGCTTGAGAGTTCCCGAGGGGTGTTGTGGCTCAGTTCCCACAATAGACTGGCGTGATTAGGATTATTGGCTCTGTTTTACAGACGAGAAAACTGAGGCTCAGAGGAATGAAATGATTTGCTCCAGGCCACACTACTGAGCACACGAGCCAGTTTTCTTCAGGCCCAGCCATTGGGCTCTCCTGTCACCTGACTAGGGAACCCTATGAATCCTGAGAAAACAGAGGTAGTAAATCCCCTCGACAAAGGAAAGAGTTAGAGGTCACCACTATAGGATTACTATTCAGGGTGTAGGCTTTGTGGATGAGCCTACGATAGCTGCTGTTCTTGGAGTCTAGGGGGTGAGGGGTAGAACACTGGATGGAAGGCGGAGACAAAAAGCCCAGAGTCCCTCAGGGCCTCAGGCCTCCCATCTGGACAGTAGGCAGATGGAGGGACACCATGACCTTAGACCTCCTGAGTCCTAAGCCTGGGCTTAGAGCAGATGCTTGAATGGAGAACGGGGGCCTCAAAGTCCAGCCATCCTGATGTCCCCATGTGTGAGCGAGGCATGGCTAGGGCTACCTACCATTCAGGTTGGCCCACTTCCTGTTCACATACACCAGGACCGCATCGATGGCTGGACACATCTGGAAGCAGAGAAGGTACTGGGCTGAGGGGGCCCCTGCATGGAAGCCTCACTTCTCACAGCTGAATGGTACTCCATGGGGAGACCCAAGAGCCCTGGAGGGACAAGGGCTGAAGGGGAAACCGAGTCTACACATCACATGGAAAATCAATGGCAGAACCTGGACTAGAATCCAGAGCTCCTGACCACAGCCTGAAAATCAGTAGACTCATTCCCCAATGAGAGGAATGAGTAATGGAGGCGGGGCGGGGGGGCAGGCTGTGGTATGTAGTCTGCCATTTTCTCCTTCTGTGCTCATGGCAGACATCACTAGAGACACCAACAGCCTCAGAATCCTCCTCAGCTACCGTCAGTCAGTCAGGGTCACAGCCAAGGGAAAACGCACTCGCCATGGTCTGAGCATACCTATGGATGTGGGTTGACACTTGCCCTGGTACTCACCAGGCTAGGAAGCACTTTGTGTAGGGTGCTGTCCAGGAACTTGTTGACAACCTTAGGCAGCATGCTGGACGCAGAGGATGGGGACAGGGCACAGATGGCAGGAAATTAGGCACAGGACATTCAGGGACACAACTGGGGAAGTGCAGTGGCTCGGGAAGTGGGAAGCTGGGCAGGGGTGGTAGCGTGGACCCCAACTTCCTCCCCAGCCACAGAGCCCCTCACTTGCTAGGCAGGTTGGTCTTCACGCTGACCAGGATGACCTCACAGCCCTCACTCTTGAATGTGGGGAGACCCGTTTTCTCATCCTGCAGAAGCCGGTTGGTGGCTGTGATGTTCAGAACCACGATGATCTCCATGTTCCCACCTATGAAGCTGGAGGAGAGGGCAAGCAGGCATCATGGGCATCTTTGCCACTGTGGCCACTCTCCCTGTCTCCTCTTTGCCCTCAGTCTCAGCAGCTCTGGGAGGAGGAAAGGGTGAGGCACCACCCCCACAGGATAGAAAAGAAGATGGATTTGCCCAAGGTCACAAAATGGGTCTTTCCTGTTCCCTTTTGCTTTGGTAACCTCCTACACATCCTTCAAAACCCTACTCAGCTATCATTATCTCACCCAAAGCCTTTTCTGGTTCCCCTCATGCTGCCAGTGCTTCCTCTGTCCTAGGCTAGTCACTGAGTTTGTGATCGTCTGTGCTCAAGTCTGGTTCCCATCAAATGCAGGAACCCAACATGCACTATCTCAGACCACAGTGCCCAGGTGGCTCCCAGTAGGTATGCAATACATGTACATGTAAGAGTAAGACGAGGCCATCTCCCTTCCCTCCCGCCCTCCTCTGCTGTACTCACCTCTTGCCAGTGATGGTCATGCCGGTGGATACACACTGGAAGATGCCCACCCCAGGTAGGAAGCTCAGTGTGATGACAGGCAGCTGCACATCCTTCACCTTCAGACTGGGAGGCGACAGACATCCACAGCAATGAAACCAGGCAGGTGAGAGCCAGGCTCTTAACCCACTCCTCCACCCCCTGGCTGGGGAAGTCTTGCGTTAATCCCCCCATCCCATGTCATAAGGAGAAGCCTGCCTGGCCATTGAGAAACGCAAGGGCTGGACACGAACCAGTTTGTACACAGAAGTACTTGTGTACGACTTGGCCGGGTGATCTGGGGCTGCACCCTTCCCCTTGGTGGGCCTCAGTTTCCCCACTGGCAAAATGGGGAGGTTTGCCTGGATCAGGGCTTTTCAACAGTGGCACCGTTGACATGTGGGCAGAATAATTCTTTGCTGTGGGGGGCTGACCTGTGCCTTGAAGGATGGTTAGCTGCATCCCTGGCTTCCACCCCTGGAGGCACCATATGCACCTCTGCCTACCCTCTCCAGCAAGTCGCGATAACCAAAAATGTTTCCAGACATTGCCGAATGTCCCTTGGAGGCAAAACGCCCCTGGCTGAAAACCACCAGTCGAGATCCAGGATAACAAAGACATGGCCCGCCTAATCCTCCCCTCCCTTCCTGAGCTCTTGGCAGACATTGCTAATTGATCACAGTCTGTGCCACAGAGCCCACCCTCCCCAGCACCTCATTCCAGGCAGGCCCTACCAATCGATCCCACCGAGCGCTTGCAATGGAACCAATTTGCCTCATCATTAGATGGTGGTTGACACCTTTCTGGCTCTGTCATTTGAGAAATTTTCCTTCAATTTCACGTGCATTCAGTGAGTCCCGGCTGCATGCAGGGAGCTGGGATTTGACTTCTCAACCTTACTTCCTCCTCCCAATGCTCACAAGAGGCAGGAATTGTCTCCAGTGGATGACTGAGGCCCAGGTAGGAGCAGTGACCTACCCAGGGTCACATAGCAAGCCACCGGCAAAGCAGGGCAGAGGCCCCAGGCCCTGCCCCAGCTCTCCCTCCTGCCTTCTCAGGTCCCGGGCACAGCATTCCCCACCACCCTCTCCCTGCCACCCCCAAAGCCCTTCCCCTTGCTCACTTGGTGATGCCCTTGATGGGTTTCATTCCCGGCCGCTTCTTGCCCGCCTCAGCTGCCATCTGCTCCAGGATATGGCTCTCATCCATGGCACTCTGTACCTCTGGAAAAGGGGGGTATCCAGAGAGACACTTAGCTGGTCTCCCCGCTACTTTCCTGCCCTGGGCCAACCTCTCAGGCATCCCAGGCACAGGCCACTCACAAGTGACACCACTCTGTGCCCAGAGTCACTGTGCCCCACCCGGGGCTGGGTGATCCAGAGGCCCAGAGAGGAATCATGCCTGACCCCTGTCCTCCTCCAGCCTCACAGGGGAGACAGTTGCCAGCAGCGACAGTAACAAGTGACAAGAGCCATAATACACTGGGGCAGCTGGAGGAACCACAGGAGGCGTTTGGGCCAGAAAAGAAGAGCTGGGGAAGGCTTCCAGGAGGCGGTGCCATCTCAGTTGGTCCTGATAGGAGCAGGAAAGATAGGAATTTTCACCAGGAAGCAAAGAGGTAAAGGAGGCCACTGCCGGCAGTGGGCATACAAAATGCAAAGGTAGAGAAGCAGGGAAGAAGGTGGCAGGGTGAGGCAAGGGTGAGAAACCCAACATGGCTGGAGGGTGGGGAGGGGCATGACAGAGACTAGAACAGTTTGCGGGGGGGGGGGGGGGGGGCGGCGGACCAAGAGGGGGCCCTAAACCCCAAGCCAGAGTGGTGACCTTATCCTGTGGCCCAGCCACTCTCAAAGCCGGGGGACTAGGGAACTCGTCTGACAGCTTGTTAAAGATGCAGATTCTGCTGGTTCCCCAGGCCAGGAGGCCCCAACCCTGAATGCCACGATGCCAGAAACAAACGCCTGCACAACGGTCATAGGCCGATTCCCAGAGAGGGGACGAACACGGAGCCGGGAGAGCTGTCACCACCTCTTTGCACCTCCGTGCGACTTCATTTCCCTCAAAGTCATGGAGCTGGGAGGTGGGAAGTAAGTTTCACTAAAGCCCCTCCAGGAGGTTTTAATCTCACATTTCATTACATCTGCCCAAGTAAGGACCGGTCACCCTATTTTACATTTCTTTACATTTTATATTTACAGATGAGCAAACAGTAACGCGGAGCAGTAACACTTTGCCTGAGGTCACACAGCAAATCGGTAGCTGAGCTGGGATTTGGCTCACGTCTGTCTTCCCCACAGCCCTCTTAGGCCACCAGCCCTGCAGTCGGGGCCAGGAGAGGCTCCGGGGAAGCAGGATTTCCTGTTCTGCCTCCAACTTGCGCAGGGACCTGGGCCAAGTCACCCCATTTTCTCTGGGCCTCAGTTTCCTCCTCTGTAAGATGGCAGAGTAATATCATTGCTGCTCACTTTGTTTTGAGGCTCATAGGGTGTTCACGGCCATGCAAACATGAGTGATCGCTACCTGCCCCTCAGCCCCGGCCCCTGGCCCGCCAGCTTACCGCGGTTCATGATGTCCAGGCCCAGCCGCAGCAGCGCCCCGGGGTCAGCTCGTGTGTGGGTCAGCAGGCCACAGAGTGCCAGAAACAGGATCCGCAGCATGGCTCCACCTGTGCCGTGGGGCCTGAATTGGTTCCTAGACCCTGGTCCCCTAGACCCTGGTTCCTCCGGGGACCTCCTGTGCTCCAGAAGACAACAGGCCCCCTGGATGGTCTTGGGGGTCCAGGGGCCTCTGAACTCCAGTTCAGCAAACCTTATTACTGACTTCCAGAGGGATCAAAGAGTGTCCTGATTGAACACGGGGCCTCTGCGTCACCCCAGGAAGGTCACTTCCCCCTCTAAGCCTCAGTTTCCCCATCGGTCGGCGTGATGCGTGTTCTGACCAGCCCGCGTAAAGGGGGTGGTGGGAGGTTCAACTGCAGTTTTGCATAAGTCCAAGTGCAGCTCAGTGCCAGGCAATGCTGGGGCCGCAGAGGGGACTGGGAATTCCCAAGGCAGCATGGGAACGGGGGCCCTCTGCTCCCCCGACCCTGACACTACAGCCAATGGCACCCCCACTCCCTCCAGCTCAGTCTCACCTCCAGAAATCTCAACTTACAGCCCCTTAAGACCCCTTGAGATGAGACATTACCACACCAAAAGAGAAACTGAGGCACACACCCACAGTCCCACAGGCAGTGAGTAGACCTCCTACTCCAGGCCCTTCAAGGTGCCCAGAAAAGCCTCACCCCCAACCCTGGGCCCCCAGAAACCCCTCCCTCTCACCTACTGAGACCTGAAATGCTCCCAAGCAGAGGCCAAGTGTTTATTTCAGGTTTGAGCTGTGGCTGAAAAGAATCCAGAAGGGACCGCAGGGCCTGGTCCGTGTCACCCAGAGACGGAGAGCTCTAGTTGGACTCCTGCTAACAGCAGGCTCGGCCACTGAGGGCTGTGCGGATCCAGAGAGAGGGGCGCCTACTGGGGCCGCCTCCCCAGTCCGAGCCCATACCTGTGCTCATTCATTTGCCTCACATTTATTGAGTGCCTACTATGTGCCAGGCAGGCCAGGCTACAAGGTACACGTGGCAGAGAGAGAGTCCTGCTCCTCCTGAATCTTAAAGAGAAGTGATAGAATGGGATAAAATGCATGAGTTGTGTATGTGCGTGCGCACGGGGCACGGGGTGGGGTGCTCAGGGAAGGACTCTGAGGAGATATTCAGGCAGAGATCTGAAGGATGAGAAGCAGGAAGCTTTTAAAAAGCAAGGGAGGGGCACCTGGGCGGCTCCGTCGGTTGGGCATCCAACTCTTGACCTCCACTCAGGTCCTGATCTCAGAGTTCGTGAGTTCGAGCCCCACTGCACTGACAGTGTGGAGCCTGCTTGGGATTCTCTCTCTTCCTCTCTCCCTGCCCCTCCCCCACTCTCTCGTGCATGCTCTCTCTCTCTCTCTCTCAAAATAAATAAACAGTAAAACAACAACAACAACAACAACGACCGCCCCAGGGAGACCATTCAGGCCTATGATCACAATATTTGCTAAATGAAAGTGTGATCTACTTCTCTCTCATCCCGTTCAATTTGTAAAGCTCTATCTGGGCTTGAATATAATCACTCTTGGTGTTTCCTTGACCTCTATGGACACACACACTCGTGTGCCACGGGCATGTGCCGGGTACATGCATGCCCAGTGCCAAGTGTCTTTGAAAATCATCCCCAAGGGAACTGTCAAGTTTGGTGTCAGGGTGTCAGAGCTGGTAGGGGCTTGGTGAAGGTCTCCTCCAGCCCCAGCCCCGGCTCCCAGCTGGGGAGACTGAGCCCCAAAAAAGCACCACCTCAGTCTCCACATTCCCAGGCCAGACCTATTGCCAGGCAGTAAGGCTACTCGGGCAGGATTTTTTTGCCCTTGGGGTAAAAACGTCGCGCAGGTATTTCTAGGACAAACGGCCAATGCCAGGCTTTTGTTTCTGACTTTGCTTGACTTTTGCCTGAGCTGTTCCATCCACAGCCCGCCTGTCCATCAAGTCTTAGTTTCAGTCTTTGCCTCCTCCGCCGGGAAGCCTCCCCTCCATCCCCAACCACCCTCAGTTTCAAAGATCACAGCTTGAACTTGATTGTATTCTTAATCCATCCCACCCAAGATGAGCGTTCCCTGCTGCCCCCACCCCATCCTTTGCTCACATATTTTCCTCCACCTGAAGTCCCTTCCTCCCTCTCTTTGCCTGACAAATGCCTAACTGCCTGCTCCCTGCCGCTGTCGTCCCAGCTCAGCTGTGAGCTCCTGCAAAGAAGGACCTCCATGGTCTTCCCTCAGCTTCAGATGGAGCCCAGGGAGGCCCCTCAGGTCTTCTGTCTCCTTGATCTTGCCTAAGTCCTGCAGCGTCTGAAGATTTCAATGTCCAGTGGCTTCCTGTTAGGTGGGGAGCACTGGGTAGCCGTCAGGACATAGATCCGAGCCCTTGCTGTGTGATCTCAGGCAAGTCCCTTCCCGTCTCTGGGCCCCAGTGTTCTCAACTGTAAAAGACATTCTCTGGGGAGAGCTCCACAGGTGGGGCTTGTCCTTACCTTGCTGAGCCCAAGGATATCCTGCAGATGACCGACCTCTGCCTCCTGACCCAGGAGCGAGAAAGTCCTTATATTCAGGAGCCTGATTAGCTGTTTGGATAATTAAGGGCTTAATAAGGCCCAGATAATTATCTAGAGGTCCAAAGAACAGAGCCCTGATGTTCACGTGATGCTTCGGTCCGTTCCAATGTAAATAGCACAGAGGAGGAGAGTGGCTGGGGAGCCTGGGTGGCTGCATGAGGGTGGGCACTGGGGAGGGGATGCGGTTGCCTTAGCAGGCCGCAGTGCTCACGCTGCCCCCTCCCCTGGACTCAGCACCTCCCACCAGGCTGGACACATAGTGGGCACTCATCTGTTTCTTTCACATTGATTGAGAACCTACTGTGTGCCAGGCCTACTAGGGGTGCTGCAGTGAACGGGGTGTTGGGGCTCCTCCTGGAGCCTACAGTGGGAGACGGGCATGTGACAAATCAATAATCATAGAGCCAGGTCATTCCTGGGGAGGTAAGGGTGGTGGAAGCCGCTGAACCAGGGGGATGGGATAGGAAGGGAAGAAAGGGCTTGACATTAGAGCCAAAGATTCCTGGAGCAGAGGGTGTTGGAGCTGATGGCTGAAGGGTGAGCAAAGCCAGCTCTTCAAGGCAGTGGACAGGTGTCTCAGGCAGGTGCCAGCGATGCAAAGGCCTGGCCAGCATTGCCTGGAGCATCTGAGACTCATACAGGGCACTGGGAGCTAATGGCCCAGTGGGATATCATCAGAGGGACCCTCCTAGAGGAAATGCCAGGAGCTGGCAAATACCAGGTGAGCTGCTCTCGAGCTCCAAACCTAGAGGACAATGAAGGCAGAGTGATCCCAGGGCCACACGCAGGCTGGCCACAGAGCTGGGGCCGGAACCCAGGCCTTGGGTGTCCAGCCTCTGGTGTGCTTATCATGAGGCCCTCAGGGGGCCTGGCTGGGGGCACCTCGAGAGTGAGAGAGAGTCGCAGGGGGCTGCTGGAGGCCTGAGGTTTTCCTCATCTACCCACAGGGAGCCCATAGGTCTGAACGTTGGAGGACGCTGCTGTGCCCAATGTGCACATGGGGCCACTGAGGCCAGAGGGGGCAAGGGCCTGCCTGAGGTCAGCAGGACTGAAGCCAGGTTGGGACAGGAGGAGAGAAGGGCCTGGGCCGGCCCAGCCAGGCTTCACCCTGATCCGAGCCCTGAGCTGGAGGAGTCAGTCTACAGATAGCATCATTTTATCCCTGCTGATCCACCCCCAACAGACAGAGGGACAGACAAGCCTCACCTGCCCTCCCCCTGCAGTGCAAATCCGCCCTGGTATACCTCAGGTCACCTGGCTTTCCTTGCCTCCCCCTAGGGCCATCCCAGGTACTGTGGGGAGAGCGGGAAGGCTGGAGAAGCCCCCTGCCTAGTGTCAGCGATCTGGGCCCCCGCCCCAGCCACTGTCCCCACAGTGTGGCCTTGGCTGCTGTTTTATCCTCTCTATAATTGTGAGAAGAATAACAATACGCTTTCCGAGAGGGAAAAGGACCTTCGTGTCATCCCCTGTCCCCCCAAGTTCAAAGTAAACTGGTCCTAACTGACTTCCAATGGCCAGGTAGGAGGCAATCTCCCTAACAATGAAATTATTGTAAGGAAGCAGAGAGTTTTTCCTGGGGCCCTGGGTCGCCATGTGGCTTCAGGGTTCCCTCGGGGAATACTGGTCCAGCAAGCTTGTGGCTGGACCTCTCAAAGCTGCTCTGACCCAGCTTTCATTCAGCCAATAATAAAAGCAACAAGAGGGCCGTTTACTGTGCCCGTGACCTGCGCCAGGCATCCTGCTAAGTGTTTGATCTGCACTAGAGCATTTAAACCTTAGGACCACCCTATGAGATGAGCACTTTGGCAATTTTCTCCATTTTACAGATGGAGAAACTGAGGCTCAAGGTCATACAGCAAGTGATGGCACAACCAGGAGTTAAATCTGGATCCAAGGGACTCCAGATCCCAGGCCAAGACCTTCCAAGGCACACCCAAGAAGGCTCCCGCCTGCCCGTCTGACCTCCCTTCCACACACCCCAGGATCGCCCTGCCTGGTCCCCTATAACACCCGCCCACCACTGCTCCAAATTCAGCCTGCTTCCTCCAGGGAATCCTCCCAGCCTCCCTCCTTCCCCTACCTCTTTGACACAGAAGACTGGGCTGGTTCTGAAGTTCGGTGCCATCTTTCCCCTTCCAGGAGATGCTTTGGGGACACAACAAAGGTGGCTCCCCCATTTACCTATGGGGCTTGGTCTCCATGCGGCTTCTTGGGGCTGGGGGCTGGGGCAAGCCCGGACCAAGCATATGCAACGGTCAGCAGCTCACTAACCACACATTTATATGCACCTGCCATGCTAGGCTCTGTGAGGGAAGCCACAGGCCCCAACGACAGTGGTCTGAAATTGAAGGACGTCAGAGTCACCAGGGTGGAGGGGTTTGGGTGTGGCCAGGGGAGACTGCATTTGAGCTGGTGGACAGGGGTAAACTGGTTCAGATTCAGGTGTCCCAGGGGGAGAAAGAGCAACGGCTCAGAGAGAAAGTGTGTGCAAGGTGTATGGGGGGCGGGGGGACGCGACCCGTGAAGGAGCCAGACCAGACCTGAGAGGGCGCAGGCTCGCCTTCTCTGCCCCACGTGTCAGCAGTGACTGTCCCACGGCTCTGCATGCACCCTCCCACACTCAGATTTGTTTCAGCGTTTCCCCTTTAGAGTGAGTGTGCCCTCAGCTGCCGGCATGGGAGGGCGTGCAAGAGGAAGGGGCTTCCTGCACTTACTTAGTCGTGTGGCTGCGAGACCGTCCAACTGGCCCAGAATGTGACCCCCTCTGCCACCCTGCAGCCTCAGCCTGGGACAGGCTGTCTGCAGCCCTTTCCAAACAAACCAGAGCGCTTACCTCACCCCCCCACCCCACCCCTCTGGTGCATCCGATCTGAAAGCCTCTTGCCCCTGTCAGGGCCCGGACTCCCTCTGTAAGCACCCACACGTGTCTGCATGCAGCCGCCACCTCCCCAGTGCTCATCCCCTCCTCTCGAAGAAGCATCTATTGTAGAACCAGGCAAGGCACATCATGGGTACAAACAAAGGCCTATCTGGGTGAGGAAGCTGATTGGATAAATGGGTAGATATGTGGATGGACAGATGGATGGAAGGAAGGAGGGAAGGACGGAAGAAAGGAAGGTTGGATCACTGGACTGGCCACTTAATAGATGGACCCTATATACCGAGCTTACAATCCTTTTCTAAGCTATTAACTTTCTCTCCTGGTTGGGTCTGTATTCTTAAAATTTTTGCCTTTGTCATATTCCAAATCACCTAGCCCTGGACTGAGCCCATTTTAAGTCCAAATAAAAGTAGGATTAATGAATGAATTCACTAAGCAAGCAAATGAAATAAGAGCCGTGCTGTCCTGAGCACAATCGCGAGGTTGGATGTTAGGGTCGGGCCTTCCCTTTTCTTAGCGCTGCCCGTGCCCCTCCCTACCACCCAGACCCTGGGGTCGCTCCAGGCCCCTCCGCCTGTCACACCGAGTCGGGATGAACCTGTAACCCTTAGAGGGTGACCTGTTAGTGTCACACTGTACCAAAGGTCTTGGTGGGAATCCAGGCCCTTTCCCGCAGAGAAATAAACAGAATGTGAATCCCGTATATCTAGGCAGGAAGGAACACTCTGTCTGGCTAAGAGCTTAGCTTATCACGGGAAGAAAATCACATGGCTTTGGCTTGCCAGGGTTCTCGTCCCTTGGTCTTCCTTAGGCCATCTTGTCGTGCGTGAGCCGCTGAGTCTGAAGAGCTTTCAAAGGGAAAGGACTTAGACACACTTGAGGCCACAGGCCCAGGAGGAGGCAAGTCCCCTCCTGCCAACGGACCCTTACCTGTGTCCCGGTAAGCCAAAGACAGAGCCGCCGCCCAAGAAGACAGTGCACTCCCTGTCACCTGAGGCTTGTGACCCAAGGACACCCCAGATGGGGTGCTGGTGATGGAAGAGGGCACTGGACATCTTATTCCTGGAGTCCTAGAAGGGCCCTCTCCTAGAAGTCTGCCACCATCCCACTCTGCGACTTGCCATGTTCCTCTCCTTGCTGGGCCTCAGTCCCTGCATCTGGCAAATGAAACCCCACGGCCTGCCTGCCTGACTCATGAGGCTCTTCTGAGGTGCTAGGAGCAAGATGGGACTTGACACTGTAGAGGGGAAATGCCACCAGCTGAGGACACAGTGCCTGAAGTCCCACTATGACATTGGTAACTGCCAGCCATCTGTGCTGCTCTCCAGGGTCCCCTTTCAAAATATGAGCTTCCCAGGGCAAGGAGGTGAGGGAGTCAACAGATGCAGTCAGCAGAGATGTGGTCACACCCTCTTCTTCTGCCAGGTGGCTCTGGTGGCTCCGGGGACAAACAGGACCCAAGAATTGGACGTAGGCAACTAGCCTCAGGTTTGCACAGAGTTCACTGGGTCTGGCTGGAGGTTGCAGCGAGAAAATGTTTAATGCGAGAGGGGACAGGTCTGTACAGCCTGGAGAAATGGTCTGTGCTCACAGGGACGGAGGAGGGAGGGGGGAGGAGGGGAGGGAAGGAGGGCGGGGGAGGGGGAAAGAGGGAGAGGGGAAGGGGTAGGGTTGCTCAGGCACCCAGTGGAGATTAAACAGCCTGGCTGGATCATCTGGCTTGCCGGTGATGGCTAAATGTGGCTTTGCCTCAGTTTCCCAAGTGGCTTGAGGCAAGAGAGACCTTGAAGCAGGCAGCCGGCCCACTCTCAGCTCCCCTGGTGGTCCCACCTCAGCGCTGGTATAAGAGTCCGCTGGATATCACGACGTAGCCCTGGAGGGCAAGGAAGACCATGGGCCAGGTCAGAGGCCACACGAGGGCCAGTAGGACCTCCAGCCGCCCCATCAGCCTGGCTTTGGGCTCATGCTCTGCCACTCTTGCTCAGGTATCCTGAGGGCCGTCTTTCGCCTCTCTGGGACTCAGCTTCCTGCTGTCGCTTGGGAGTGGCCACTCTATAGGCCTACAACGAAGATGCAGCCAGGGCACATGGGCAGAGCCCCCAGCGTGGGGCTGGGGCTCAGTGCGTGCTTGTGGACGCCGTTGGGACCAGCGCTGTGTTAGGACAGGGGGTCCAAACCACTGAGCGTCTTCTCCACGTCCGGGTCTCCCCCGGAGAGCCAGACGCCTTCCCTATATCCTCCCTCCCTGCACTGCAGAACTGTGCCCAGGGCCTGCCGGTCATCCAGTCATTCCTTCCACAAATCTTCATTGAGCCTCTGCCGCAAGCCGAGCCCTGTTCCACGTGCTGGAGACAAGCCAGACCCAGGCCCTGCCCACCTGTAGCTCATACATGGTCCGGTGCAGAAGCCATTATTAAATTAAAGCCAATTAAAATTACATAAAATTTACACTTCAGCTTCTTAGTTGTACTGGCCACATTTCAAGTGTCCAACAGCCACTTGTGCCCAGGGGCTGAGAGCGGCTACCGTGTTGGACAGTGCAGATTTCCATCCTCACAGAACGTGTTTTTGGACAGTGCTGGTCTAGAGACCTTTGACTTTGGACCCAGTTGGATACATTGGTGAGCACCCCGGCGGGTGGGTCAGCCACTGACCCTACCTATCTGGGAGAGTCTCCGGGAAATTTTCACTAATAGCCCAAGTTCCAACATGTGGTAGTTGTTCCTTTTTTTGGGGGGGGAGTGGATCACCCAAGTGCCTTCGGACCATAGCTCTAAAGCAACATGGGCATCATCCCTGGGAAAACATCAGTGGTCCCACTCGGAAGATGTGAATAACACACACAGATGTTGGGCTTGAGGGACCTTGGCTAAGCTTTCTGTCCTGTGTACGTCTTGATGAGTGAATAGAAAGAATATTATCATTTATATCTCAGGTGACACGGCAAGAAGTTGTAAGGTCTCACCCTGGGCAGTGAAGATGGAATTTCACCCTGGGCCCACAGTTTCCCAACAGGGAAGGTGATTTTAGAAGGGTCTGGAAGCCCCTGTCCCCCATCCAGCCTATGGAGGTTTGTGTATAAAACCAGAAGAAGCCTGCGTGTGTCATCTTCCACAGACACCAAAGAGGCTGTGCCCCCAGCCCAGGGCATAGACTGTGGGATAACTGAGTCCCCTAATGTGGCCTGGCATATTTGTTGAGGACCCTTGTACCAATGTCTCTAAACATCCGAAATTTTCCGTCTCGTTACAGCCAAGGATTCATGGCATGGTCTTGACAGGAACAGAGGACATCCCAGGCCTGGCTGACCCAGAGACCCCACTGTTCGTACTAGCGGGAAAGAAGGGTGGGAGGCACCCCTGCCTCGCTGAGCCCAGCCTTCCCCCGAGGGTGGAGGAAGCCCATGTGGTCACATCCAAAGGCTCTCACCTCGTAGACAAAGACCTCAGGGTCGACGTAGTGGAGGTTGACCACGTTGGGGAGGGCAATCCCCATGCCCAGGAGAGCTGCAGGAGGGGAAGGAGAAACAGGTCAGCCAGGAGGCCGCAAGGGAGCACCACCAGGAGACGGCCCCGTGCTGAAGTCCTCACGTGCCTCGTGACTGAGTCCCACAGACAGCCAGGGAGCGGGAGCCATTATTATTAGACCCATTTTACAGAAGGGACACCTGAGGCTTAGGGAGGGGGGAAAAAACTTAAAAACGCCCACCCTCATAACCTCTGAGCCCTGGCGGTGGGTAGGGGGCGAGAAGGGAACCCGGAGCAGAGGAGGGTCAGCAGGGGACCGTAGGGGCCTACTGGCGTGGAGGGCGGGGCTCACCGTTGAGGTGATCCAGCAGGGGCTTCTTGAACACGGCGTCCATGAGTGGGTGCACTTGATCTGTCTACAGCCACGTAGTCAGGGAGGCCGTCGGCCCGCTCCAGTGAGGGGCCGAGAGAGATGGACAGATGGGCCACACATGAACACGACGACAGACACAGACAGGCACACAAATGGCAGAGGCACGGGTGTGGGCAGGAGGGCAGGTCATCCCAGTCCTGCCTCCAAGCAGAGCCCAGCTACTCCTGGGGTCAGGACAGCTTTCTGAGCATCTGGCCCCCAGAAACCGCTCTCGGGAGAGGAGACAGACCAGCACCTGGCTGACCCTGTGTGCCCAACAGGTGGCTGGCAGACTGCCCGATGCCAGGGGACCGGCTGCCTTATTGGTGCTGACCAATGGACAGATGCACTGATGGTGGATAGACTGATGGACCGTAGTGACTGACAGGCCGGCCAGCAAAGGACGGCGTGGTGGCTAATGACCCGGCCACGGCACATGACTGAAGGAGCCGCCAACCCTGTCCAACGCTGGCTTGTCTGATTACTGACAGACTCAGTGATTCTTGGCCTGACCGGTCATCGACCACCAGGCAGTGACAGGCAGGCTAACTGACGGGCCCCACTGAAGAACCGAGGCTGACGGACCGACTGACCAGCCGACAGACAGCCTGGGCAAGACAGACTGGCCGCTGTCCCCAGGCACCCCAGGAGGAAGCTCGATCACGGTGGTTCGTACAGGTGCACTCATGTGCAAGCACACGGCTCAAGGCCTGCCCAGCCCAGTAAGGGGGTCTCTGGAGACCCCAGCCCCACACTCACATCAATAAAGCCCACATTGGAAGAGGCCACGGCGAGCTGGATATCCCTGGAAGAGAAGCAGGAGGGTTAGTGCTGGGGCCTAGTCCCCCCGCCCCGCCCCCACCATGTACCACGTGCTGCATTCCAGGCTCCCCTGCCCGACACTGATGGGTGACACTGTGACAAGGGGCTGCAGGCCCATTGCACAGAGGAACACACTGAGGCTGCTGGATCCAAGAGGCCTTCCTTACCCCAGCACAGATGTGGTCCCCCGAAGCTTCAACTTGGACACAGAGAGCTGGAGGCTCAGGTTCACAACCTGGCACGAGGGGAGAGCAAGGTCAAAGAGCACAGAGCCACGTGGGAGTCCTCAGTTGGCCACCAGCTCCCACCCCTTCCCTGACTGATTCAGGTGTTTGTGGAGCCCCCGGAGGTGCCGGGCCCTGCACACAGCCCTGGGACAAACACAGTGTGAACGAGACAGACCAGGTCTCTGCCCTTGGGAACTCTCACAGGCCAGGGGAGGTGAACAATAACCAAAGTAACCAGACAAGGGCCTTGCAGAGAGTGGCAGGTGCTGTGAAGGCAGAGTGGTAGCATGGAGAGGGCTGGTGGGGCCTAGCTTTCTCAGGGTGGTTCAAAAAGCCTGCCCTGAAAAGGGCTGAAACTTTAAAAGAAATTTTTTTTAATGTTTTTATTTATTTTTGAGACAGAGAGAGACAGAGCATGAGCAGGGGAGGGGCAGAGAGAGAGGGAGACACAGAATCTGAAGCAGGCTCCAGGCTCTGAGCTGTCAGCACAGAGTCCGATGCGGGGCTTGAACTCACAGACCTTGAGATCACAACCTGAGCTGAAGTCGTACGTTTAACTGACTGAGCCACCCAAACGCCCCCAAAAAAGGGCTGCAACTTTTAAGCCGAGACCTGAAAGAGGAGCAGCCAGCCATGCCAAGAGCTAGGGGAAGAGTGTCCTGGGCACAGGGGACAGCACATGCAAAGGTCCTGTGGCAGGAATGTCATGGCATAGTGAAAGAACAGCAAGGAGCCCAGTGTGAACAGAGCAGAGCAAGTGAGGAAAGTGGTGCCGAAGTGGGGTCTCGGGTGTCACCACCCTCCCAGCCAGCCCCACCAGCCCACCTCACTCACCATATCAAAGGAGAAGAGGGACCGGAAAGCTGAGTTGGAAGCCACTGCCCGGACCTCCACAAAGGGCTGCAGCTGAAGCGTGGCATTGTGGGTATGAAGTGTGACCACGGGCGTGGCACCCAGCTGCACCTTGAGCGCCACAGGCATGGGCTTGGGGAACCAGCGGGCCACCTGGGGACGAGGGGAGGGAGAGAGGGAGGAGGGCACCTAGGGGCAAAGGCTGGGTGGACTCTCCACTCCTCACCCCTCCGTCTCTGTTCAGATGTGACTGGGTCTCAGGCCGGCGTCCTCAGGGACGCCCCGCCTGAAGGGGTGGTAGTCTTGTGATCTGTGCCAGGAGGGACAGGAATTCAGGGGCCGAGGGAGCTTGAGAAGGCTCCTGGACCAGGCTAGGGGTCGGGGCCTCCCCTAGGAGGTAACCCCGAGCTTGGTCTTGAAGATGAACGAGAGAAAAGGAAGCAGAAAAGGCCTTCTGGGCAGAGGGCAGTGCCCGGATGAGGGCATAGGAGGGAAAGAACATAGGAGCTGGGGGTGCTCCTCAGATAGAGCAGGTGCAGCTACACGGACAGGCACTGAAGCCCGCATGGGACACATACGAGCCAGCAGAGACCCCACAGCCAGAGACTCCCCCACTCCAGTCCCAGCTGGGCCTCAGCCCCCGAAATGACCGAAAATGTCACCAACCTCGGGGATGAGCTGGCCCAGCACAGATGTGTTGAGTAGGTTGTCACCCGACTCCTGAAATCAGCCCCCACATCACGACAGGTTTGAGGGCAGCCACTCCCCAAGCGAGACCAGCTTTTGCCTCCCCGTAACCCCCATTTAACCTTTCCAACAGCCAACCCGTGGCCCCAGATCTCGAGCTGCCCCACCCACGATTTGACCTTCGCGGGTCCTCCTCAGGCTGGGCCACCGGGCGTGCCTGTCCCACGTGCCCTGGGCAGCAGGTCCAACCCTCACCAGCTGCCCTGTGATGTCCAGGTTGAGGGCACCAGCCTTCTGCAGCAGCAGGAGGACAGAGTCAAACAGGTCCTGGGAGAGACCCACGGTTGCCATGGTTCCATCGGCACCCACGTGCAGCGGCAGCACAAAGGGGGTGGCGTCCACGGGCAGGACAATGGGCTTGCCCAGTAGGAAGAGAACGGCCTATGGGGTTGGGGGGTGGTGAGAGGGAGAAAAGCAATGGGGCCTCAGCGGGGTGGTGGCTCCATCACAGAACCTGGGGCTCTGAGATGCCACCCACCCATATGCCACATGCTGTCCAGCCTCACACCTTTGCCCGCATGCCTTGCTCCCGCCTGGAAGGCCATTCCAGCTCCTCCTCCCTCCTGTAGTCCAAAGATGCCAGAAGCAACAAGCCCAAGGACTCCGTGCTGACAAGGTGACACTTACGTTGATATCCAAGGAAATGTAGTCCTTAGTGATGTTGGGCACACTGATCATGTTGTAGCGAATCTGGGACTCTGGACCCACAGGGTTGAGGCCTAAATGAAAGCGGGATGAAGAAGAAAAAATGGCATCCTTAGCCTTACCTACCAATGCCTCATCTATCCAGAAAACTCAATTATCTGACTACCCAGGCCAAGAAGCCGAGGAGGTAAGAAAAAAAAAGGTCTCTGAGTAAGTGAACTTATGTCACAAAATGCACGCACCCAAGATTCAGCCGCTTACAGCCTGTGGACTCTTACTTTACACACAATTCTAACAGTTTTGGTTTCTCACTTTCCGAATCAATGGAAGACTAGAGACCCCCAAGTTAGAAGGAAAGGGAAGGGTCACTCTAGGCACAAATACCCCCTGAAGAAAGCAAGAAGGGACGGCAGAAAAAGAACGGAGCTCACATGTGTCAAGGTCTGGACATTTGACTTACACTGTCCCATTCAATCTTTACCACGAGCCTGTAAGGTTAGGAGCCCGTTTTACACACACACACACACACACACACACACACAAACACACACACACACACACACACACACACACAGTTTGGTGAGCTCAGTTGTGCCCGGGACTGTATACCTACCTGTCTGTCTCTCTCCACCTGATCACACAGCCTCCTACAGAAAGTCCAAAGGCACATGCCCCTGGGACCATGCACTGCGGGAGCAGAGCAGTGCTGCTCCCCAAGAGACCCTCAGGGAAACTTTTGTTCCAATTACAGTCCAATTGTTATAAGGCAAGTTCCCCCAAAGCTCAGAATATTGTGACTGGGAAGGTTGCAAAGGGTGAGTCACTCGTGGGAGCCACATCTCTGGACACGGCTAGGCTAGCCAGCGTGGCAGGTGAAGGCTCAACCCTGCGGTCAAGAAAACCCAGCTTTTAGCAATAGGTCCTCCAAGGCTCTGAATGACCAAAGTGTGTGTGTGTGTGTGTGTGTGTGTGTGTGTCCATCAGATTTTGGTCTGATTTTCTAATGTCTCCTCCGGATTTAATTTTGTTTCCTCAGTATTCTGGAAATTTCTTGTGCTTGTAAAAGCAATATAGTATGACTCCATTTCTACAGCTCCGTGGCCGTCAGAAGATTGGGGTGGGAGGAGGGGGGCAGCCCAGAGGAATCTGCGGGGCTGGCGAGGTGTTCTGTAGCTCAAGTTTGGAGGTGGTTACACAATTGTATGCTTTTGTCAGAACTCAGAGGACTGGACACTTAAAAGAGAAAATTACTGTATGTTTTCAAAATGAATAAAAACATTAAAAATGTTTAAATACTGCACTGTGGACATACAGAAGGGTTGTTTTTTTTTTTTTTTGAAAGATGGAAAAAATATAGCCCAGAATCTCAAATTTATTTTTGTCGGTATTTTCTCCTGCAGAGACTAACTCCCTGCCATCTGTCCTCCCCTCAGTAAAGCTGCACCGAAGCCGTGTGTGGCTTTGGGTCCTTCTGTAGTTTCTTTACGGGGTGGCGTTATAGCTTAGTCAAGAGCACGGCTCTCAAGGCAGGCTGCCTCAGTTTCTCCATCTGTAAAACGGAGCTAATAATACTACAGTAAATATTAGCTTTTATTATACTGTATTTTGCCAGGCATGCTGCTGGGTGATTAAATGCCCTTTTAGGGGCGCCTGGGTGGCGCAGTCGGTTAAGCGTCCGACTTCAGCCAGGTCACGATCTCGCGGTCCGTGAGTTCGAGCCCCGCGTCGGGCTCTGGGCTGATGGCTCAGAGCCTGGAGCCTGTTTCTGATTCTGTGTCTCCCTCTCTCTCTGCCCCTCCCCCGTTCATGCTCTGTCTCTCTCTGTCCCAAAAAAATAAATAAACGTTAAAAAAAAAAAAATGCCCTTTTAAGCTATGCCTTTTAATGGCTCCTGTCACTCCACGCCGTAGGTGTACGTGACTCGTATAAAGAGTCCCCTAGGGCTGGACGTTTAGATTTCCTTTACCAGATTTTTTTTAATTCCTCAAACAAAAGGGCAAGAGCTGGTCTTTGCTATGAGCCCAGCCACAAGCATCTTGATGGCGCTAACTCCACGAGGGAGAAGGGAGGGACGAATGTTTGTTGAGCCTACTGCCCGCCAGGCACTTACCCTGTGCTGTCCCATAGCAGCACATGGGAGAAATAAGGATTTTGAGCCCCGTTTGTTTGGATTGAACTCGTCAGGCTCAGAGAGGTGGAGTGACTTCCTGAGACCACACAGCATTTGAGCAACAAAGCCAGGATTTAACTTCATGTCCTTTGGTTCCAGGTCCAGTTTCCTTGATGTCTCGGTGCCTCCTGTTAAGGTTAGTATGGCGGGGGGGGGGGGGGCGGCAGCAATGAAGGGAGGAGGCCAAATCAAGGACTGTTCCCTGCGGGGACGGTGAGTCGGGCCATGACGTGTGGGCAGAGCAGTGGGTGGACACGTGCAGAGGAGAAAGCCAGCGTGAGCCAGCTCATGGGTGGTTCTAGCATCGTGCTGAGGATTTTAGACTTAGAGCCTCCAATTTCCCGTCTAGAAACTGGGGGGACGGAGGCCGCCTCACGGGACTGTTGTTGAACGTTTGCCCAAGAAAGCCAAAGCTACCCTGATACGAAAGTCTTCACTGAAGAACCCACCACAGATAAACATGGACCCTGTCGGCCGTCCCTCCTGACCTGACACCAGCATGCCGCCCTGCCTCCTGTCCCTGCACACCTGTCCCACACCGCGTGACAGCTAAGAGGTAAAGCCCTGACTCCCATTGCAAGGCGTATCTGCCGACAGTCAACGCCTCTGCATTTTACAGAGGCAGCGATGGTGACATGGGGAAGCACTAGAATCCCGGGCAAAGTGCTCAGATAGAGGAAGGTGTGCTTCCAACAGGAGCATCTTTAAGACAGGTTTGCGGGAAAACGGAGGGCGCCCTGGATTATGCTCAGGCTCGGGAGAACATAAAACCCCCAGATCAACAAAGGATGCACTCTTTGACCCGACCGGGGCAGGGCAGGTGATGGCCAGAGTGGGTTTTTTTCTTTTTTAATGTTTATTTACTTTTAAGAGAAAGAGAGAGAGAGAGAGAGAGTGGGGGGGAGGGGCAGAGAGAGAGGGAGACACAGAACCCAAAGCAGGCTCCACGCTCCGAGCTGTCAGCAGAGCCTGATGCAGGGATCGAACCCAGAGCTGTGAGATCATGACCTGAGCCAAAGTCGGACGCTTAACCGACTGAGCCGCACAGGCGCCCCACCAGGGCCAGCATGTCATTAATGCGGATAAACAACCACTGGAACAAAACGAGGCCTGCCTGCTTTCACAGCTTTTAGCTTTGTGTCGTAAGAGCAAGTCCTGACCCAGACTTGTTCAGGTCACTACTGCAGCCACGCTTCCACGTGGACCATGCACTGTGGCTCCGAGCCCTGGGAGCCCGGCCGTGGTAGCGGAGGCAGGCGTGGGGGGCAGTGGGGATGTGACCAGTGTTGGCAGATGAACACCCCAGCTCTTGTCCCTCAGGCAGGATGCAGGCACGTTGGCCTCGGCCGCTCTGCTCAAGAATACACCTTCCTTCCCCTTCCGCAGGCACCCCTCCCCAACCAGTACCCCTAGGACCCACCCCATTCAGGCCACATAGGCTAGCAGCTTGTCTCAGGGTCTGCTTGGGGGTGGGGGGTTATCCCCACAGGCCTTGCTCCTAGTATACTCCCAGTACTCCTGCTCCTGCATATGAAGACCCCTAGAAAAATCAGAGGCCGACAAGCCAGACAGAAGATGGAGAGGAGAGGGAGGCTCGCCTCTGGATGGGTGGATGGCGGCTGAGAAGGCAAGTGGGGGCAGGGGCACTTGGGAGCAGACGAGCTTGAGTTCACGTGCTGAGTCAGAGAAGCCTGCCGGAGAAGGTGTCCGGTGGGAAATAGAATACATTAAGCCCCAAACTGCCAGTGGGGAGAGTCTGGCAAAGAACGTGGGAGATGTGGGAACAAAACCAGGGGACAACGGGGTCTCTGGTCTCCAGGCAGGGGAGGAGGCAACTGCAGGCTGAATGTACTCCCCCGCCCCCCCCCCCCACACGCATGTGCACACCTGCACGCACACGGCAAACATTCGAAGACATGATTCTAGAATTTGGAGATTCCCCAAGTCCATCAATAATTGTTCAGTCATCCTACGGTTGATCTCCCAGAGGTCAGCCCTGACTGGGGGGCCCTTTGAAGGATCTTAGGGACCCCAGAAGGGGCTCAGAGGCCCCAGTACCCTCCCCCTGGGCCCCAGTTCTTACCAATTAAAGTGCCCAGGTGGACGTTGAGGCCCTGCACCAGGTTGGAGACACTTAGGCACAGCTGTGGCAAGACAGAGGCGGAGGCTGGTTAGGATGGCACTGGGGCTGGAGGGGTGAGGCGGGGAGGGTCTAGGGTCCCAGTCTGGAAGCCTCCTCTGGCCCACCAAGGTCTGGAATCCCTTCCTTCCTCGGCCACTGTGGGCCCGCCTCTGTTGGGTGTGGGATGGCACCGAGTGGGCTGATTTGGGGTTGTAGGGACCAAATCAGGAGATGGGGTGGCGTGGGAAGGGGCAGAGGTGGAGAAGCGGCCCGCCCTTGGCAGTGCGACCCTAGCTCCAGAGGCACTGTCTCCGACCAATGACAAGGGTGGAAATAGCGACGGGAATCACAGCACTCACTCTGCCAAAACTGTTCTAAGCTCTTCACAGATGTTAATGTGCTCAACTCCACCCTACCTGGCTGGAGAGGGAGGTTTACTCTCTGTGCTGCACATGTGGAAATGGGGTCCGAGGGAGGTTCGGTGACTTGTCCGAGTGTCACAGCCGGGAAGGAGGGGACCAGGATTCAAGCCCAGGCCACACCTGGCTCCAGTGCCCATGCTCTTGTCCGCCTTCCTTTTGTCTTTTTCATAAGCCCCACGGCCCCTGATAGCACTGCCTCCCCGCCACCCTCCGGCATGGAACTGGGACTGGCCCAGGAGCAGGGGCCTCCCTTCCCCACAGCCCCCAAATCCACCCTTATTTCGTCCTGTCTGTCACTGCCCCAGACCATCCCCTCAGCCTCTTTCCTGCCTTCATGGGAAAATTGGAGAAGTCCCATGGGCCTTCTATTTTAGAAAAAGCACTGACTGTCCCAATGCCCCCATGCCTACAATCCCCCATTCATGCACCACGCCTTCATGGGGAAGCAACGGCCTGGCCCCGGGGACATCTGGCAGGAGGTCTATTTACCTTGTTCCGCAGGACAGCTCTGACGTGCTTCTGCACCAGGGCCAGCGGCCCCGGGGCCACGCTGAGGGAGAGTCACAGAAAACGCTCCTGAGCTCCGGGGCTCCCATTCCGGCCTGTTTCTCCCGGCCCACAGTCTCAAAGACAAGGGTCTCCCCTGAGCCAGGGGGGCCAGTGAATCCCATTCCTCACTCCCATGTGCCAGACGCAGTGTTGGCACCATTGTCCCCGCAGATGAGGAAACTGGGCCTCAAAAAAGAGGTCATTGGTTTGGAGGTTCGGAAGTGGCCAAAACGTGATTATGAGGTCAGGCTCGGGGGAGACAGAGAAGACGCCGTGAAAGCTGGACTCAGCCCCGTCCTTGGCCCACTGGCTTCATGGCCACTCTGAGCCCAGGGAGCTGGGGGTGCTTCCTGCTCAGGCTCCAGTTCTCGGTGACACAGCCAGGAGAGTCCCTTCCTCATTCTGCGCCTCAGTTTCCCCTCTGGACAATGGGAGATGGGTCTAAGTTGTTTCTCAGCGGGGATCCATAGGACTATAGTTCTTTGGGGTTTTTTACTTTAAGTTTTTATTTAAATTCCAGTATAGTTAACATACAGTGTCATATTAGTTTCAGGTGTATAAGTTAGTGACTCAACACTTCCGTACATCACCCCGCACTCCTCAAGGCAGGTGCACTCCTTCCTCCCCATCACCTGTTTCCCCCCCACGCCCCCTCCCCTCTGGTAACCATCAGTGTGTTCTAGTTAAGAGTCTGTTTCTTATTTTGACTCTCTCTCTCTCTTTTTCCCTTTGCTGGTTTGTTTTGTTTGTTAAATTTCACATATGAGTAAAATCATATGGTATTTGCCTTTCTCTGACTGATTCATTTTGTGTTGCATCCATGTCATTGCAAATGGTAAGATTTCTTTCTTTTTTATGGCTGAGTAATATTCCAGTGTGTGTGTGTGTGTGTGTGTGTGTGTGTGTGTGTGTGTGTATGTGTGTGTGTGTGTGTGTGTGTGCTGTATCTTCTTTATCCATTCATAAATGTTGATCCAAGCCTCAGCCCAAGCTCACTGAACTGCACCTCAAGGGAGGTGAGAGAAGGACAGCTGTGTTTCTAATGTCTTTAACTTCTGGGCTTTCCTCTCCATGAGCAGCCCCTGCCCGTGAGGACGGCGAGGGGTCATGGGTTACACGTGAAGATCATGGGACCCAAGATGGGCGGACTTGTGCCCAGCCCCCTCTGGGGGGAGAAAGGCCTGTCCCAAATGCCCACCCAGCTCACATGTGAGAAGGTAGACATCATGCAGGAGGTGAGTCAGGCTACGGGGGTTTGAACGCACTCCGCCGTTTGCCAGCTGTGTTACTCGGACAAGTTACTTAACTGTTCTGGGTCTCCATTTGTTCTCTCATAAAACAAGGGAATACTTACATCTTCCTGGTAGGACTGCTGTGATGTCGTAAAGGGCTTAGAACCTGCACAGCACACAGCAGGTGCTCTGGAGGTGGGAGCCCCTGTCAGCTTTAGATGCAGCCCTGACTCACAGTGAAGTTGACGGGTCCCAGCCCCCTGGACCTCAGAATCCCCATCTCTGCAGGGAGAGACCTCTGAGGTCCCTAAGAGCCACGTCAGGCCAGCATCCTCCCTGAGCAGTATGGTAATGGCTGTGCATCGTCATGTGCTGTGGGTCGGGGGGAGCGCAGTAGAGGGGACATGACCTCGCCGTGTGGCCTTGGGCAAGTCCCTTCCCCTCCCTGAGCCTCAGTGTCCTCAGCCATAAAACAGGTGTGATACTGGGGGTCTCTTAAGCCCCTTGGGGCAATTGGGTGAAAGCTTGAGCAGGAAACTCGAGAAATGGTACCACAGGCTGGGCAGCTGGGACTCTGCAGCCCAGCCCTCACCAGGCACTCACCTGGAACTGCCATCGGACACATTGGCGTTGCTGAAGAGCAGGAAGCAGGCAGAGATGCTGACCACGGGGGTCCCGATGGAGCCCTGGGCCACATGGGCATCGGCCAGCACTACCACGGGCAGCATCAGCTCCAGGGGCTCTGGGACTCTGTGGGACACCATTCCTGAGCCCCAGCGGCACCACCCAGCGGAGCCTACCCTACAACCCCCCCCCACCCACGGCCCGAGCCTGCCCTCCACTTGACGCAGGCAGGTGAGAGATGGCCCCGCCTGGGGCAGGCTCAGAGCCCTCCACACTCCACTCAAGGTCACAGCCATTGCAGCAGATGGCTGCAGATGGCTTGAACTCTGGTTCCCCATACCTTCTCACTGCGAGACCCTGGGCCAGTCACTCCCCATACTGAGCCCCAGTTTCCTCTTCTGTGAAATGGACATAAGCTTGATGGTGCCTATCTCTCCGGGCTGTGCTGAGCTTTCTAAGAGGTGGCCATGTGAAAACACCCTGCGTGGAGCCTGGCCCACAGCAAGCACTCATACGGTGTTCGTGTCAGCGCAGAGGGGTTGAAATAAGAGATCCCTCTGGATGCCCACGCTGATGGTTTGGAAATCAAACACACATAAAGTGCCTGGGACACGGGGATAATTCTGATAGCTACATCTACCGAGCACCTGTAGGAGGTGTGATTTGAATTACGGCAACAGATCCGTTCACTGTGTCCCTCACAGCCATCCTGCAGAGTTTCATCCCACTTCACAGAGGAGGAAACTGAGGGCTGCAGGAGTGAAATGGCTTCCCCGGGGACACAGCTGTTGAGCAGGGTCCAGGTTCTCAGAAATTCTCTCATCATCTCGCTCCCCAATTGGAGGGTGGGGAAGGAGCACTGGACAGGAAGTGGAAGGCTTGGGTGCAGGTCCTGGGACTTGCTAACTCCCCTCCCCTCACTCTGCCCCTTGGAGCTTCCCTGAAAATCCTGCTGCCCACCCCTGCCCCCAGGGAGATTCGCTCACCGAAAGACCTTGAAAGTAAAATTGGCTGCTACCAACAATCGCACCCCGAAGTCGGCAACGAATTTCAGGTGGAAGTGAGGCACACGGATGTTCAAAGTCTGGATCCTGTAGGGTGGGAGTGGAGGTGATGGGGTGGCCTCATTAAACCTTGGAATCACCTCTGGGGTGGGTGTTCTGAGCCACGCTGCTGATGTTATAAAGAAGGACTTTCTGACTGTGGGAACCATGGCATGAGGAAGAGGTAGTGAGTTCTCCACCTTAGGGGGCATGCAAGTCACTATTGGACAACCAGCTGGTGGGGAAAGGATGCAGAGAGGATTCCCAGCCTTGGGCAAGAAGTGAGTGGGATGATTGTTCGGGTCTTGGAGAGATTTTGGTTTCTGACAGAAGTGGGGAAGTCTTGGAAGGTGGGCTCCACAGAAGGCAGAAACTCCCCTCCATGGCATTCTTTGGCTTGTCAAACAGCTTTGGCTTGTAGCCCTCCAGGGATGGGAAACTCATTCCCTTCAAAGCTGCCTATTCTGATCGCTAAGCACTTTTTTTTTTTTTTGAGAGAGAGAGAGAGAGAGAGAGAGAGCAAGGGGTCAGGGCCAGAGAGAGGGAGAGAGAGAATCCCAAGCAGCCTCCACACCCAGTGCAGAGCCTGGGACTTGATCCAGGGACTTGATCTCACAACCGTGAGGTCATGATCTGAGCCGAAATCAAGAGTCAGACGCTTAACCGACTGAGCCACCCACGTGCCCTCTCTAAGCACTTTCTAACTATCTTTTCCTTTTTTTCCCTAAATGAGTCATGTTTTCCCTTGCACAGCTGGAGGTGGGAATTCAGACAATACAAAATGACATAAATTTTAAAAATCACATCAAAACTCCACCTTCGAACAATCTCACTGTTAGCACTTAGCTGACATCTTTCTGTGACTCTCTTTGGGACACAGGCTGACCTAGAACCTGCTTCTTTTCACTTGACACCCGCCTTGGCTGTCTTCCCACTTCTACAAACAAGGACACGTGTGGCCAACTATAAAACATTAAGGAATCCCTGACTCTTGGGTATTTATGTCGTTCTCAGTTCTCCACTGTAAGCCAAGAGCAGTGCCCCAGGTCTACCCTAAGAGTGTCAAACTGGGGGCCTCCACACCGGCTGTTTTAAGTGCTTTTTGGTAAGTTGCCATCATTCAAAATCGATAGATTTTTTTATCAAATTTTTTTAATGTTTATTCTTGAGAGAGAGAAAGAGACAGAGCATGAGCAGGGGAGGGGCAGAGAAAAAGAGGGAGACACAGAATCTGAAGCAGGCTCCAGGCTCTGAGCTGTCAGCACAGAGCCCGATGCGGGGCTCAAACTCACAGACCGCGAGATCATGACCTGAGCTGAAGTCAGATGCTTAACCCACTGAGCCACCCAGGCACCTACAAAATTGATAGATTTTAAATATATATATGACTTCTCTTGGGTATCCAGAGATCTGGCAATAGTCAATCTGTTCCCACATGGATGGGGACAGTTGGCCCAGCCCCTGGGGGTGTCTGAGCTTGAGATGGCCCCCATCCACCTCTGCCTTTGAGTCTCTATTCATTACAGGGCGTGTGGGGGTACTTAGGCTCAGACTTGTGTCTCAACTCAGTGTCTCGCTTTTGGAGGAAGTAGCCCAGGGTCTTGCCAGCCCTGGGGACCCAGGAGCTACAGTCTTGGCTCCTGGGGGCAGAAATCTGCTAATTTAGAGGCCCCAGGACCACCCCCACCCCCATGTCTCCACCTTGGTCCCAGCTCCTCAATCATCTTGTGACCACTCACCTGAAGGGTGGGCCTACCTGATGGGGGAAGCCCCCCTCGAGCTGGTAGGGAGCACTCCCCAATATGTGGGGCACTCATCTAGTGGACTAAAGCATTTTTCCCAGGAGGTGGGAGCACTCACCTTGTGGGCTGATGCACCTCTCCATTCCAGTCCAGGAAATACGGGACTGTGACGTTCAGGGCCTGCTGGAGCGGGGCTTTCCCAATTTCAGACACTGCAGGGCCAGAGCAGGTGAGGAGAGACTGTCCTCGGGAGCTGCTGAGCAAGACCGCACCACCCACCACCGCCTGCCCCACATCTTGGGCAGAGGGGACTTGGAGACTGGAAGGGTGTTACACTTGCTCACAGGCAGGGAGGGGGTGGGGGATGCAGTTGGGTCCCCACGAGTGTTACTCACACCAGGCCCTGCAAGGCATGCGTTTCCCCTTCTTGCTTCTGCCTTTTGAAATCTTTTTTTTTTTTTAATGTTTATTTAGTTTTGAGAGACAGAGACAGAGAGGGGGGGAGGGGCAGAGAGGGAGAGGGAGACACAGAATCCGAAGCAGGCTCCAGGCTCTGAGCTGTCAGCACAGAGCCCGACGCGGGGCTCGAACTCACGGACCGCGAGATCGTGACCTGAGCTGAAGTCGGACGCCCAACTGACTGAGCCACCCGGGTGCCCCCTGCCTTTCTAAATCTTGTCTGCCCCACTCCTCATAAACAAGAACATCCTTTGCCCTTCTGCAAGACTCTGATCGAATCCCATCTCTTCTGGAGCCTTCCCCCAAGTCCCCAAGCAGAAGGAGCATTTCCCAGTAGAGTGGGACAGAGAATGGGGGTGCTGTCCTTGGGGGGCCAGAGGCTGAGGATTCTGGAGTCCCTCAGATTCTGGGTACAAATCCCAGCTCTGCTACACACTACCACTGTGGCTGCTCTGTGCCTCAGTTTCCCCGTCTGTAAATTTGCAATGATTATAAAGGTACCTGTCACACAGCGTCCTTGTAAAGCCTCAATGCACAGTAAATGTTAGCTTTCACTGCTATTTATTTGTATAATAATAATGACTGTCACTTCTCTAGCACCTCTTTTGTGCCCAGCACTGTTCTGAGGGCTTTGCCTCTCCTCACAGTTCTATGACGTAGGTACTACATTGTGCCCGGTTTCCTGAGAGTGAGGACATCTGGCAAGGGGATGCTGGATCAGCTGAGGCGTCTGGCCTCCAAGCCCTTGAGCTTCCTCATGCACCTGTGCGGCCAGGCGAGGGAGGTGCTCACTAAACCATCCAACATGAGTGGGATGAAAACGAGAGGTAATGGTGCTGGAAGGGAGCACCAGATGAAGAGTGCAGAGGCCTGGACTTCACTCGGACTCACTGTGGGAACCAGGAAACCACTGCGCCCCTCTGGGCCTTGGTTTCCTTAGACCTGGAGCGGAAGGCCAGCGGCCTCTATGTTCTCGATACTCCTCTCCAGCCTGACCTTCTGTGGCTGAGCCAAGACTCACACCCAGGCCCCTAGACTCCACCTACAGTGCTCGCCTGACACAGGTTTGCAAGACGGGATTGGAGAGACACTGTTAAGAAGCCACCCAGCGCCACCTTAGAAAGAGGTGTGTGCGGTCTGAGCCTCCTGCTGGATTTCCACCAAGAGCACACGCAGGTGCACCTGGGATGGCTCTTGGGGACAAAGGAGGCTCACACAGGACAGGCAGAGCGATGACGGCCAGCGGAAGGCAGCAGGCCTCATGTCCCTGCCTGTAGTTTCCACGCACGTCTCCATGGCCCAGTGACAGACTAACACGGGTCACTGACCCCTTTCACTGCCTGCCTATCTGCCCGGATACAAGGTCCCGGAAGGCTGTGTGTGTGCCAGGGGCGCTGCTGCCTCCGTACTTCGTGGCCTGGGCCACTGAAAGTCCCTTCTATTGTCTGACCTGAGTGCCTCATGCTGTAATCTGAATTTGGTCTGGACTTGGGAGAAACGGCTTCTGATTTCTCACCCCTGACCCAGCTCTGGTGGGATCCCGGGGGCAACTGGGAGGTAGCTTTTGTCCCTCCCTGGGCCTACGTCTTCTCATTGTGCCCTCCTCGGGGGATGAAGCAGGTCTTAGAAGGACGGGCAGAGTCGTAGGATAGAGACCTTGCCCGAGAGGGGCCCAGAGCAGTGCTGGTCTTCTTCCTGTGAACCCCACAGAGCTCCAGCTCCAGTTCTGTGCCAGACGTGCCTTCCCCCGGCACACGTGTGTGCACCTACAGCCCACCCTGCATGCACGCATGTACATGTGCAGGCCTGGCAGCCACACCTGTATGCTCACACCCAGGCACGTGCGTGGCGCTTGCACGCGTACAAGTCAGTACACGTGCTGACACTCAAGCGCACACATGGGCACATGCATCCCCACTAACTCTCAGGCTTGCACGCAGACACGCACGAGCAAAAGCAAGACACCCACACCAACCCTTGCCCACCTCGCGGGGCCACACGAGTACAGCCGTGCGTGCGCACATGCGTGGCAGACAGGACATATACCCCCGCTCGGGCATTTACTTAATAAGCGTTTGCCGAGCCGCACTTCGTCAGCCATTATCTGGGGGCCAGGGACACAGCAGCCCAGGAGATAAAACCCCGGTCCCCGTGCGGCTTTTGAGTTCACAGATCCGCAGGCACGCTTGGGACCGTGCCCATGCTCGTGCCCTGTCACACGGGGTAGCCCGGCAGCACGCCTCTTACCGTAGCTCAGCACGGCCCTGTTGAGTCTGACCACGGTGCCCGGCATGGAGGCGCTGACCACAGGCAGCACCAGGGACAGTAACAGGCCCACCCTGCGTGCCGGAGCCATGGCTGTCCTGGCCACTGCCTCCCCGAGATCTGTGGGCTGGGGCGGGGACGAGCATCAGAAAGCTTGCCCAGAATGCGTCCCCACCCCGCTGGCCGTTTGAACCCCACCCCAGCCCGGAGGTCGCAAGCCCTGGGTGGTGATCGCAGCCCTACCCGAGACCCTCACACGTCCGTTTTGCATCTCTGCATTGGGAGGTATCACCTTCCCAGCCTGCTTCCTCAGGAGCCACAGGGAGATCTGGTCTGGAAGCGGGCCCCAAGGCCCAGAGAAGACATGGCTTTGCCTAAGGCCACACAGCAAACTAGGGCCGGCGGTAGGACCCACGCCATGCCAGAGGAGGTGGAGGAGATTCTTGGTTAGGGACACTGAGAGCAGCCTCCCGCCCCAAGGAGAGAGCCCGGGCCTACCACCCCCAAGCCCAGGGCTGTTCTTCCTGATGCCAGGAGTCCAGCCCAGTGTGACAGCCCATCCTAGTGTCCAGCTGTTCGAACCCAGCCAGGGTGGCTCCTGTCCTCACCTTATCCTGTACCAGCTGAGGACTGTCCTAAATGCAGGCCTCTAGCATGGCCCCCAAACCCCTCCAGACCCAGCCCAGCCAAGCGGATGGATCTGTGTCCGACTGAGGAATGAGGGGCCGCTGCTGAGATGGGCTAATGGAGGCCCAGCGAGGTGGCACTTGCCCAAAGTCCCACCACAAGACCGGGGATGGACCCTTCTGTGGAAGGTGCTTGGAAGTCGTATTCCCGTTAAACAGATGGGGAAGTCGAGGCTCCTCCCTGGAGGGGTGCCAACCCCATTCCCATTCCTACCTCAGGTGGTTTTCTGGGACGGGTGGATTCTCAGCCCCTAGCAGGTGTGGAAGCTGTTTTATGAGGCTCCCAGGTGTGTGTGGCTCACTGCAAAGGGACCCAGGGAGGGGCAGGTTTGCTTGTGGTTGCGAGTGTTTTCCCTGCAAACACGTCCTGTGCCAAAGTGTTTCATCCTATACGTGGTGGGGCGGCCACGTAACCGGGCTGCTGCCAAGCGCCGCAGGACCCTGGGGATGGGCCACCCTGGGGCCTCCTAGGCCAGGAGATCTCTGGAAAGAGGACCACTCTTCGCAGGGCCCCCTCAGCACTCCAGCCGGACCTGGCCAGGCCCAAAGTCAGGGACACGACTCACCGACCTCTCAGGCCTGGTGGCTCTAAGCTCTCTCAGAAACGTGGCCCTTTCGGGAGGAGCAGGAGGCTACCTGATCCCTGACCCCAGTCACTGACTGAGCCCTGCTCCTGGCCACACCCTGAACCCTAACTCAAAGGGCAACGGATGAGAGGGAGTCCCTGCTACCTAACACCTCAGGCTCTCTCCGAACGCATATTTCACGCGCCATGGGTGTGGCCCGTCATCTCTTTCCACATTACAAACTCCAGGCCCCACCTGGGCCATCTGGGGCCCGAGGAGCTGTGTGTATACGTGAAGAAGTTTGTATATATGTGTGTATGAGGGCTGTGTGTGTAGTATGTGGTTGTGTGCGTGTAGTCACACAGACACATGTGCATTAGGTAATAATCACTAGCATCAGAGGAAAGTGTGTGTGTTGCAAGCGTGTGTGTGTGTGTGTGTGTGTGTGTGTGTGTGTATGGGTGAGTAGTTGACTGTTTCCTGGCATTGGGAGGGTGTATACGTGTTTGTGCGTGTACACACACATACGCACGGGAGGTGACAGCACAACCGCAGGGCGCCCCTATGTTCCTCTGCGTGGCTTAGCTGGAGTGTAGGCACAAGGGGACTTGGAGCCTTCCCCCACTCCAGAGCCCTTCATGGCTCCCGCTGACTCCACACCAGCCCAAACACCAGGCCCAAGCCCACCCTGTGCTGGATCCCCACGAGTGCCCCCAGAACTGACAGGGACCACGGACATCAGCAAGCCCTCCCCTGAAAGGACGGGAGCTCCCCTGCCCTATTCTTATGTCAGCCACAAGCTCCCTAACATCCGACTCCTGGCCGCCCGGCCCTCGCGGTAGCCGGGGCAAACAGCTGACGGTGGAGAGGGGCACAAATATTGACCAAAGCCACTCTCAGTGTTTGCTCTCAGCACAAACACTTCCTCTTCCTCGACACATCCAGCACGGGGGACACTGACTGACAACCAGTGGATACAAAGGAGGGAGATTCTCACCAGCCCCTCCTCCCTACAGCAGTGGCAAGCATGGGCAGGCGCCTGCTACGTGCACGGTGTAGCATCCTGGGTGATCTAGCCCCTTGACCCCCCTCCCCAGGGATGGGAGCTGGTTCTGCTCACCTCTGCAGCCGGTGCCTGGAACATACCGGGTGCTCAGTAAATATTCGTGGAACGAATGCATGTATGTGCACTTGGAAGACCCTTGGAACAATTATAGTGGCAGTATTTCAGGGCTTCCCCTTCACCGAAAATTCTTAAGAGTACTGTATTAGTTTCCTATTGCTGCTGTAACAAATGACGACAAACGTCGTGACTTTATTTTTTTTTTTTCAACGTTTATTTATTTTTGGGACAGAGACAGACAGAGCATGAACGGGGGAGGGGCAGAGAGAGAGGGAGACACAGAATCGGAAACAGGCTCCAGGCTCTGAGCCATCAGCCCAGAGCCCGACGCGGGGCTCGAACTCATGGACCGTGAGATCGTGACCTGGCTAAAGTCGGACACTTAACCAACTGCGCCACCCAGGCGCCCCAAACGTCGTGACTTTAAACACAGATTTCTTGTCTTATATCGCTGGAAGTCAGAAGTCCAAAATGGATCTCGCTGGGCTGAAGTCAAGGTATTGGCAGAGCTTTGTTCCTTTCCAGAAACTCTAGGGGAGGATTTGTTTCTCTGCCTTTTCCAGCTTCCAGAGGCTGTTTTCACTGCATGCCTTAAGGCCTCTTCCTCCACCTTCAAACCATCGAGTCTCCCATCTGCCTCCCTCTGCCAGGTACAGGACCCTGATTACACTGGGCCCACCTGGGTGATCTAGGATATTCTCCTACCTCATGGTCAGCTGACTAGCAACCTCAATCCCATCTGCAAGCGTCACATCTTTGTTCTGTAACCTAACACACAAACACATTCTGTTTTTGTATGCCGGACTCCCTGAGGGACCCTTCTTCTGCAGGCTGCTGGAACTTAGCCTACAATTTGCTCAACTACCATCAAGGGGCAAAAGTGAGTTCCTTTAAGCTTCACAATCCAAACTGGCTCTCCATTGGCAGGGCTGACGGAAAAAAATATCTATAGCCAGACATTTCCACTCTGCTATGCGTTTATTTTTCTGCAGGAGAAGTAGAACTTGATTAAAGCAACCACATATACATTATTTTGTGTTATGCAAAACCTCCACTAGCGAGAAGACAAGCATTATAAACCTTCATGGACAGCCTAAGCAGGTGGCAAGTCCGGGAAGCTGGAGGCAGGAAGGGGTCTGGGGGCAAGAACAAAGCATGGCCTGGATATGGGAGCCTGGGTTCTCACCCCTGCCCAGGCCCTGAGATCCTAGCATGGCCCTTCCCGTCCTGGGACCTCAATTTCCTCATCTTATAAGTAGAAAGGGAGTCAGAATGGGCTCATCCAAGGGGAAGTTCTAGGGCCAAGCTGGAGACTGGGCAGAGCCCCTCCCCCCCGCTCTGTGAGGTCACAGTGCCCACGACTCCACTTGACCCGGCTAGATCCCACATGACACCTTCCAGGGAACGCTAGGAGGTGGCAGCAGTGGTAATCTCTTCCCCCTTGCCGACTCCCAGAGAGCCCCAGCACCATTTCCCTAGATTTCCTAGAGAGGGAAATTGATGCCACGGTCCTTGAGGAACCCCAGGGACCCGTGTGACCCGCCTGAGAATGCCAGACCCAGGAGGTGAGGACGGCAGCCCCCCTCTCTGCCCAGTTCTTTGCGGTTTACAAACTGCCTTTGCCCTCTCCTTGGAGGTGAGCGGGCGGTCACCAGCCGCACTTGACAGAGGCAGCTACTGAGGTCAGAGAGGTCTGACTGTGGCTTTCCTAAAGTCTCCCAGCCAAGGGAGTGATGGGGCAGTCACCCTTTCCACATGTGTTTATTGAGCACCTACTAAGCACTGAGCAGGGTGCTGGGGACACGGGGCTGCGCCAGGCGGAAGTGCTTCCTGCCCCCACGGAGGTCACAGTCCAGTGAGGGAGATGGTAAACGGGCAAACAAGCACCTCTGCCATCTGTCTGCCCACTTCTGCGCCCCCAAAAGGGGTGTATATCCCAAGAGGGTATACAAACCAGGGGCGCCTGCGTGGTTCAGTTGGTTAAACCTTCGACTTCAGCCCATGTCATGATCTCACAGTTTGTGAATTCGAGCCCCACGTCGGGCTCTGTGCTGACAGTTCAGAGCCTGGAGCCTGCTTCCGATTCTGTGTCTCCCTCGCTCTCTGCCCCTCCCTTGCTCACACTCTGTCTCACTCAAAAATAAAATAAAAACATTTTAAAAAATATTTTAAAAAGAGGATATACAAAACAATCTGCTGGGGTGAGGGGACAAATCATCCGAACTTCAGCATATATTTTTAGCCCACCCTCTTTTAATTTGTAGTCCTCAAGAACGTATAAATATTTGAAAAAGTAAATAATATGTTAGCACACTTGGAGCTATGCACATATATATGTGTATATGGTATTATATATATAAAATTGCTTCATAAATGTAAATACATCAGGGGAGTATGATAATAAATGTTTGGAGACCTTTGCCTTAAGAAATAAAGACAATTTGTTATCTCACATGCCAAGAGGTCCCAAGACATGTGTGGTTCCAGAGCACATTAGTTCTGCGGTTCTGCAATGTCCCCTAAGATACAGGTCCCTGCCACCTTTTTGCTCTTCCTGTTGGCCTCCTCGCCGTCACAGGCCACCAGGGTTCCAGAAGCACGGAGAAGCATGGCTGTATAGGGTGCAAGGAGAGTGGACGTTGCTTCCTGTGGGTCTCATTTTAGCAATGAGAAAGCCTTTCCCCCAAGGCCTCTATACCCAGCCCAGCCCCACACCTCACCCCGTAGGAACTGCCCCCCCCACCACCACCAGAGCCAGTCACAGCAAAGGCACTGGGAGTGTGACAGCAGGGCTTGGAGCGATCGGGATTGTCTAAAATCACATGGGGTAGGAGTGGACGAGGGACCAAAATCAGCCTCCTGCCAGTGACGGGAGCGGTTGGCTTTGCGGGGATAACCACCTGTGACTGCCACAGCAAACCGAGTCCTCTCCTCAAAACAGACTTGCGTTTGGGGTTGGTCAGACCTGGTATGTCCCTGATTCGCAGGCTGGTGGTCTTGGGCGAACTTGTCCGCCACTCAGTCTCTCAATCTGGAACGCGGGGACACCACGTTTCTTGAAAAAATTATAAAATGCGATTGTGAATCTTGTTATCCCCAGGGTCGCCCAAAGAGGCCGGAACACCTGCAGGATGGCCCAGGACGCCTTGCCAAACGCGAGTGAGCAGGGAGGGACGAGAGGGGCCCTGGGGTCTTCGTGAACAACTAGGGCCCGACGCTCAGAGATGTCAGATGGGCAGCCCGGAGTCACACAGCAAGGGGCGGGCTAGGGAGCAGGCGTGGCTGCACCACGCTCTGGGTGCTCCCCGTGTCTGTGGGCGCTGACGTGACAGGCCCCGTGCTCTCTGCAGGTGATGCCATGGTGTTGCCCATCCGCATCAACGCCCCGGCCCTGAGCCTGGCCCAGTGCGTGCTGGCCTGTATCTGTACGTATACACCGAAGAGATGCGCTGGCCGTCAACGTGGGCCTGGGTGGGGGTAAGGCCTGCACTGGGCTGCAGGGGAGGGAGGGAACCCTGGAGGACTTCCCAGCGAAGGTGGCAGGGGCGTCATTCCAGCCAGAGTCTCTTTGGTGGTCGGGGAGAGGGGATAGGAGGCAGACTTGCTGTTTGGAGGGGCTGACTGTCGGCCCTCCGCTACTCTCCCACCAGCCTGGCCCCTGAGGCCACTGATGAAGCCACGGAATGGTGTGACGCGGCGTGCCCTCCCTTCGGGCACGGGGTCTGACCACCCCCTAAAGATCAGCCTTCTATGCCAGTGTTCACCCACCCACCCCTCCATTTCCTCATCACTCAGTCATTTCTCCAGCCATCTGCCCTCATATCCATCTGCTGTAATATCCACGCACCCCATGGGTTCACTGCGTCAGCCATCGGCCACACGTACCTTTATTTGTTACTACTCACACCCATCCAGTCACCCACCCATCCGTCCTTCCATCCATCCTTCCGTCCGCCCCTCCTCTCAACCGTCTTCCTATTCATCCACCTTCCAAACCATTCTCTTACCATTCCCCTGTCTGTTCGCGTGTCTCCCACCTACTCATCCATCCTGAACCCCAACTTTTTACCTAGCTCCATGGTGGGCAACACTGGGTACCTGGGGATAAACCAGACAAGGACTCTGCCCTTGAGAAGCCCCCAGTGTCTGGGAATGGGCATCGGCACATCCCAGGCTTCGTGTGCCCCAGAGCAGGGCTATCCTGGGCTCGATTACAAAATTGAGAGGGTCTCCCAGCAGTAGGACCTCGCCTCCTGCAAGGGTTGGCTCTCCTGCCTCCTTTGCAGCCTGGATCACCTGCCTGGCCTGCTTCCTGAGGACTCAGGCTCACCAGATTCTGTTCAACAACTGCAGGTGAGCGGGGGCAGGTGAGGGGAGGGTGATGGGGGCTGGGAACACGCAGCCCGTTCCTATGGCAGTCCCCTCACTGGTCTGGATGATCCCTTGATCACCGGACCAGACCAGCCATCCCAAACCTGGCTTTTAGCATATTCTCTCACCTCAGAACCCACTGTGGCTCCCCAGGGCTCCAGCACCTCAGCCCGCAACCTTCTGGAATCCTGCCCCACCCTTTCTTTCCATGCCGCTCTCATTCTGCATCCTGTTGTGGACCCATTGGGCCAGCAAGACTAGGGTTCTCACCCCCTGGGCCCACCGTTCCTGCTCCCACCTCAGCACCAGGCACAGGCTGTTTTTCTTCCTGGCATGCCTGTCCCTTCCTTTCCCTTCACTCTTCTGTCCCACGCAAACTCCTCCCAAGTGCCGCAAAGCTTTCGCCCTCATTCATCCATTTAGAGCCTGCATCCTAAACATCTTAAGGCCTACTCTGGGCCCAGCCTTGACCCTCACCACTCCTGAGCTCCCAGTAGGGGAAGACACCAAACCCGGTGTTAAGGGTGAGGGTGGGCAGTGTTGACTCTGAAGGTCATAGGAGGAGGGGACGTTTGTTTGAGCTGAACCCTGAAGGGTGCGCTCACCGGGACAGAAGGGAGGGAACAGACAGTACGTAGCTGGAGACGGGTGTGAAAAGGACGTGGTGGACCACGGTCAGTGTATCTCTGATGGCCCCAAATGCTGGGGTGAGAGCTTTCTTTCCTCCGTGAGGCTGTGCAGTCACAGAACGTGGTCAGCATCTTGGAGGGGGTATCACTGCCCAGGGAGGGCCCTGCGCTTCAGGGTTGGAAGAGGGCAAGGGCCAGGCCAGGACTTGCTAGCCTATGCAAAACTCCACTTCACCTTGACCTCTGCTTCTCTCTTTTCCAGATGCAGGCTGCTCTTCCAGAAGCTCATGGAAAAGACAGGTGTTCTCATCCTCTGTGCTTTTGGTAAGTCTCCAGGGCCCTGCCCCTCCCAGGTGGAGGTATCCCTGCGCTCTTGCCCAACCTGGGGAGGAAAAGAGTGAAGGCTGTTAACGAGTATTGCTGTGAGGATTAAATTAACTGATGACCAAGAACATGTTTTGAACACTAAGAAAAGCGCTGAAAACTCAAGTTCTCCCCCCAACCGTGGTATGATCGTTATTACTTGTTTCTGAGCTTCAGCGGATTCCTTCCAACCACTGCTGCCACCTCCCAGGTCGCAGCTTTGCTTTCTCGAGCCAAGGAGTCTCCTCCCTCCTCTCGAGTACACTGGCCCAAGGAGGCAGGGCAGTGGGGTGGGGGTGGGGTCGAGAGAATGTCTTAGGAAATTTGAAATTCCTAGGAAACTTAACAAATTAGTTTTTTTTTTTTTTAAATAACAGCTTTATTGAGACATAGTTCACATACCAGAAAGATCACCATTCTAAAGTGTACAATTCAGTGGTTTTTAGTATATTCACAAAGTTTTGTAGCCATCGCCGTTATCAAATTCCAGTATTTTCACTGCCCCCAAAAGAACCGGGGCCCCCCCCCCCCCGACAGTTGGGTCCCATTCCCCCTCACCCCAGTCTTAGGCGACCAATCACTAATCTATTTTCTGTGACTATGGATTTGCCTATTCTGGACATTTAATATAAATAGAATCATACACTATGTGGTCTTTGTGGCTTCTTTCACTTGTCATAATGTTTTCAAAGTTCATCCATGGCGTAGCATACATCAGCATTTCCTCCTTTTTTATGGCTGAAAATAGTCCATTGTTTGGATATGCCACATTTTGCTTATCTGTCCATCGGTTGATGGATATTACGGTTGTTTCTGCTTTTTGACTACCATTAGTAATGTTCCTGTGAATGATCCTGTAAAATGTTTGTGTGGACATGTGTTTTCAATTATCTTGGGTATCTATTTAGAAGTGGAATTTCTGGGTTTTGTGGCAACTGTATGCTTAACTATCTAAGCAATTGGCCAAACTTTTTCCCAAAGTAGCTGTACCACCTTAACATCCCCACTGGCATGTATGAGGGTTCCAATTTCTCTGCCTCCTCACCAACACTGGTTATTACCTGTCTTTAATTTTATGGGGCGCCTGGGTGGCTCAGTCGGTTGAGCGGCCGACTTCGGCTCAGGTCATGATCTCACGGTCTGTGAGTTCAAGCCCCGCGTCGGGCTCTGTGCTGACAGCTCGGAGCCTGGAGCCTGTCTCGGATTCTGTGTCTCCCTCTCTCTGACCCTCCCCCGTTCATGCTCTGTCTCTGTCTCAAAAATAAATACACGTTAAAAAAAATAAAAAAAAAATTTTTAGCCATGAAGTGTGGTACCTCATTGTAGTTTTTATTTCATTTGTCTAATGGCTAATGATGTTAAGCACCTTTTCATATACTTATTGGCCAATTATAGGTCTTCTTTGGAGAAATGTCTATTCAGTCTTGGCCCATTTTTAAATTGGGTTGTCTGTTTATTATTGAGTTTTAAGGGTTCCTTGTATGGTCTGGATAGAAGTCCCTTATCGGATATACAATTTGCAAATATTTTCTCCCATTCTGTGGGTTGTCTTTTCACTTTCTCTTGATGGTGTCCTTTGCAGCACAAATTTTTTAAATTTTGATGAAGTCCACTTTATCCATGTTTTCTTTTTCCATAGGTAATTTAATGTCAGGTGCAAGAAACTAGTGCTTAACCCAAAGCTATAAAAATTTACTCCCACTTTTTCTTCCAAGATTTGTATAGTTTTAGCCTTTACATTTAGGTCCATGATCCATTTTTGAGTTAATTTTTGCATATGTTGTGAGGTAAGAGTCCAACTTTGTTATTTTGAATGTAGATATCCAGTTGTTCCATTTATTGAGAAAACTATTATTTCTCTTACTGAATTGTCTGCTACCCTTATTGAAAATCAATTGAGGGGCGCCTGGGTGGCGCAGTCGGTTAAGCGTCCGACTTCGGCCAGGTCACGATCTCGCGGTCTGTGAGTTCGAGCCCCGCGTCAGGCTCTGGGCTGATGGCTCAGAGCCTGGAGCCTGTTTCCGATTCTGTGTCTCCCTCTCTCTCTGCTCCTCCCCCGTTCATGCTCTGTCTCTCTCTGTCCCAAAAATAAATAAACGTTGAAAAAAAAAATTAAAAAAAAAAAAAAAGAAAATCAATTGACCATAAATGTGAGAGTTTAGTTCTGGACTCTTAATTTTACTCCTTTGATCTATGTGTCTATCTATTTGCCATCTATCTATTTGTCTATCTATTTGCCATCTCTCTATTTGTCTATCTATCTACCCTGGATTAATTGCTATAACTCTGTAATAAGTTTTGAAATCCAGCATTATGAGTTCTCCAACTTTGTTCTTTTTAAATTGTTTTGGCTATTATAGTCCCTTACATTTTCATATGAATTTTAGCATCCATTTTTCCACTTCTTAAAAAAAAAAAAAGGCCATAGGTATTTTGAGGGAGTTTGCATTGATTCATAGATGAATTTGGGGAGTAGTGTCACCTGAACAATATTAAGTTTTCCAATCCATGAACATGGGCTGTCTTTCTATTATTGATATATCTCTATGTTGTCTTTAATTTCTTCTAATGATGTTTTGTATCTTTTAGAGTGCAAAGTTTATACTTCTGTTGAGTTTATTCCAAGTATTTTATTTGTTGAGATGCTATTGTAAATTGAGTTGTTTTCTTAATATCATTTTCAGATTATTTATTGCTTGTGTTGAAAAATATAATTGATTTTCATATACTGATCTTGTATCTGGCAACCTTGCTGAACTCATTTATTGCTTTGACACTGAGCATGACATCCAGTCTTAGATACTTTAAGATTCTGTATGCAAGGTTGTGTCATCTGCCTTTTATTTCTTTTTCTTGACTAATTGACCTGGCTAGAACCTACATGACAATGTTAAATAGAAATGGCAAGAGTAGACATAATTGTTTTGTTCCTGATTTTAGGAAGAATGCATCCAATATTTTACCATTAAGTGTTTTTTAGCTGGGGGATTTTCATAAATGGGCTTTATCAGATTGTGGGAGTTCCATTCTATTCCTGATTTGTTGATTGTTTTATCATTAACAATGAATAGGTTTTAAAGAGCTTTAATAATGGCTTGAATGGTAGGATTTAAGGCAACACAGAGACTATAAAATACGGGGAACATTATCCCATTTTCTTCTCTTCATCAATTATCCCCAGTAGAATTGGAGCAGGGGAGAGAGAGGGGACATGGATTATTTGGTTTATGTGAAACACTCTACATATACGATATCATTTGATCATGAAGTGGATATTACTGTTGGTCCCATTTTAGGGGGAAGAAATTCCCAGAGGAGGAAATTGAGGTATAGAGAGATTAAGTAAATTCTTCCAAAGTTGTACAATGTTAGCAAGTGCCAAAGCTGGGATTTGAGTCTAGATGCCTTAACTCCAGAGCCTAAGCTTTTAACCTTTCATCTTAAATGTCTCACTCTCATTCTCCTGGCCCCACAGGATTCTGGATATTTTCTATGCACGTACCGTCTAAAATGGAAGTCTGGAAGGTAAGTGTGTGCTCTCTTCAGGCCTCAGCACTGACTGGCCGCACCCCAACTAGTCAATGCTGCCTACATCAGCTTCTCTCACTCTCATCACATCTGGAACCTGATCAGTTCCTGACTCGTGCCAGCCCCAAATCTCTGTCTTTGCGATGCCACCCACCTGGAACCCATCTCTCTCACCAAAATGTGACTTTAAAGACCAGATTCAATAGTCCATCCTACAGAATGGCTCTCCTGCCTCTTCCTCCCAGAGGTGACCTATCTTTCCTTTATCAAATCTCCCTCCTAGAGAACGATGGTGAGAATGGAACACAATTCTCTCTACTCAAGGCGGTTTGTTCTGTTCAAATGAAATAAGATCATCTGCTTTGTGGTTCCTGGGGAGAAAGGAGGAGGAAATCATGGCTAGCGCTCCCTGTCAGAGGACAACAAAGAGTCTCAGAATGCTTAAGGAGAAAAGAGATCTGATGAGCTTGTCCTTCCCTCTACTCTTTTCTCCTTATAAACTCCTTCATATACTTCAAGATCCAGCTAAAATGTCACTTCCCCCAGAAATACCAGGTGGAGGGGATGACATTCCCCTTTCCTCCCACAATTTTCTCTAATCATGAATGCAACCAATGGCATTTTCCCAACTTTTTTGGGTGCTCTTGAAGGCAGAGCCACATCTAATTCACTCCAGTGATGTCCACCTCAGGACTGGGCAGAAAGTTGCCACTATCAGTATTGGTTAATTGGATGATCAGATGGAAATGTGGAATGCATGAGACGATAGAAGTGATGGATGTAGGGATGTGGGAAAATGGCTGGGGGGATAGATGGATGGATGAATGGAAGACTCAATGGATGAGAAAATGAACAGATGGACAGATAGGAGGGCAGATTAGCTATATGAATGGATAAATGGATGGATGGATGGGTGGATGGATGGATGGATGGATGGACAGATGTTTAATGGGAGTTTGGATAGATGGGAGGATGAAGTGATTGATGAAAGGGTATTGACAATATATAAGGTAAGTTATATGAATGGGAGGGTGGATAGGAGGGATGAGGCAGGTTGGATAAATGGAGGAGTATATGTGTGAGAAAGGGTAGTTGGATGGGCTGGTGGATAGGTGGAAGGGTGGATGAATGTGGATTTGGATGGATCGACTTAAAATGGAGGATACACTGGATTTTGGATAGATGGTAGGTGAGTGGATAGATGGAAGAGTAAATGGGAAGGCAGATGAATGGATGGATTTATGGTTGTGGGAGATTGAATGGAGGAAGTTCTATTGGGCCCAGATGAGGCCATCTGAAAAAGATCCCTTGTTTCTGCAACACCCTACCAGGATGACAGCATAGATAGTCCACTGCAGAGCTTGAGGTAAGAAGAATCTGCTAAATAATCTTACTATCACCTAAAAACCAGAACTATATCCAGGACCTGTAAGGTATTGGCTAAGAATGTGGGCTCCACAGTCAGATAAACCTAGGTTTAAATCCCAGCTCCCATACTTCCTACTTGGATAAACTTTTGCAAGTCACTTCACCTCTCTGGGCCTTCAACTCCTCATTTATGAGATGAGATATAACACCCACCTTGCTCTGGGTAATTATGAACGTTAAAGATGTCAACTGTCCTGAATAAATCACACTCAGCAAGTGGAAGCTGAGAAGAAATTTTAACCAACAGTATACCACCTGGTGGCATCATCCTTAACTGCAAACAAAATAGGAATATTTGGAAGGAATGAGTTAAATTTAAAGATATTCCAAGTAGGAGGAAGAGACAAGAACCTGCTGGGTAGGGCCAGGGATGGGCCCAGAAGAGTGAGGAAATGTGAAGCTAGTTCTTTGTAGGTTGACTGACACAGATAGAAGCTGAGGGTGACAATAGCAGCATTGCAAATCAGTCACTCCATGTTCTCACTCCTTTCTTGTAAGAATGTACCAGGAGAAGGTGCGGCATCACTCTGGGGAAATCCAGGACCTCCGAGGTAACATGACCCAACTCATTGCCAAGCTCCAGTTGATGGAAGCCATGTCAGATGAGGTGAGATACTGGCCATTCTGCTCCCAAACATCTGACTTCTTTGTTTGATGCCCTTCTTCCTATTTCCCAGCTTTTGGTGGAGCACATCCCCCAATAATTTCCTGGGAAAGAGTTAAATAAGAGGCATATTAATTTGCTTAGAACTTGCACATTTGGAAATATCTTTATTCTACCCTTGCATTTGATCGATAGTTTGGCTGGGTATAGAATTCTAGATAGGAACTATTCCCCTGAACATTTTGAAAGAATTCCACTGTTGTGTTCTAGTTATACTGCTGCTGTTGAGAAGTCTGTTAGTGCTCTTATTATTGGTCCATTGAGTTTTTTTTTTTTTTTTTTTTTTTTTTTTATCTCTGGGAGTTTGTATGGTGTTCTTTTTATCCACAGTGTTGCATATTTAACCTGCTTGGGATTGGATTGCTGAGCTTATTGGATCTGCAGATTTATTTCTTCAATAGTTGCTAAAAATGCTTAGCTATTGTTTCTTAAAATATTGTTTCTTCCCCATTATCTATCTCCTCTCCTAGAACTCCAGTTACATCTATGCTAGCCTGTTAGAGTGTGTTCCACATAATTCTTATGCTACTACCTGATGTGTTTGATTTTCATTCTTTTTCTCTATGTGCTTGAGTTTTGATATTTTCGATTCACATTTAAGTTTGCTACTAATCCTGTATTCTGTTCTGTCCAATCTACTGTTAAATTTTTCCATTAAGTTCTTAATTTCATATATTGCATTGTTTTAGAATACATATTTGATTCTTTTCATAAATTTTAATTCTATGGTGAAATTCTCCAACATCTTACCTATGTCGTCCATTTTTTCTTTCTTTTATTTAATATATTGTTGTAGTAATTTTTATATCCTTATCTGCTTAGTCCAATATCTGGATCATCTATGATCTTTTTCTATTGTTGTTTTTCTTTGGAGTATCAATCATATGGTATTGTCTTTTCATGTCCAGTAATTTTTTAGTGTTTTTCTGGACATTGTATACAAAAGAACTCTGTGCTCCAGATAGGTATAACTTCAACTAGAGAGAGTTCCCCATTTTCTTTATAAGGAAGATGAGTACACTTATCACTTCTATGTAGATGTTCATTGAGCTGTTTCAAACCTGGGTGGCAATTTGTGTAAGATTTAGTCAGATGTTTTCAGCCTAACCCTTTAGTGCCCTTCCCATGCAGCTTCAAACTTTTGGTAGATATCTTGATGGGAAAGACTGACCATATGTCGGAGGATTCTCAAGTCTCCAATTAAAAAAAAAATTAAAAAAGTTTTTGTTTTAAATTTATTTATTTAATGTGAGAGAGAAAGGGAGTGAGCACGAACAGAAGAGGGGCAGAGAGAGTAGGAAAGAGAGAATCCCAAGCAGGCTCCACACTGTCAGCAACAGAGCCTGATGCTGGGCTTGAACTCACGCACTCTGAGATCACAACCTGAGCCGAAATCAAGAGTTGGACACTTAATGGACTGAGCCACCCAGGCACCCCTCTCAAGTCTCCAATTTTGTCTCCCAGCCCTGCATGAATGCAAAATCTGCAGCCCTAGTGGTAACCTTCTCTGCCAGGGGCAAGCTTGGATTCTCAGCCTCTAATTGTGCCCATAATTGGTTTAGTGCCTCCAGGTGCGGCTACAGTCTCTCAGTATTGATTCACCACTCCTTCTAGGGCAGCGGTTCTCAAAGTGTGGCTCCCATATCAGGAACATCAGCATTACCTGGGAAAATGTTAGAAATTCAAATTAATGGGCCCCCTCAGACCTACTGAGGATGGGAGCCAATCATGTATGTTTCAACAAGCCCTCCAATGTTTCTGATATATACTAAGAAGATGTTTGTAAGGCTTTAATCTCTTGCTTATTTTGTTTTGGGGTCCCTTCACGGAAAGGGGCTTGGTTTCTAAGCATTATGAGACTGGGAAGTTTTAATATGTCTTTCAGAAGCTTTCAAGTTAGCTCTTTGGCCTCTTAATAGTTCTGGGTTTCAGTTAACATCTTATGGGGAAAACTGTTCAGGTTTGAGGTTCATCAAGTCTCCAATTTTGTCCTTTTAGTCCTGTGTGTCTATTAAAGTCTTTGCTGCTTTCTCTTTCACCAATAGCAGCCATTGTCCAGCCTATGCCCATGTCTTCAGCCCATGCCCAGATCATGAAATGCCCCCAGGCATTAAAAAATTGTTCATGAATTTCGGAATGGTTCTCTCCTCTCTAGAATTTTAATACATCTGGTCCTCATTGCTCCCATAGCTCAGTGGTGGCTTTACAATATGATTTCATAAACTATCTGGTTTTACTAGTTGTTTTTAGTGGGAACATTGATCCTCTGTAACTTACCATATCTTCCCTGGAAGCCCTACATCTCACCTTACATCTTAAATGTCATGATAATTTGCCTATGGGCTAGCTACCCTTGGGGCCCTTTCAATCTGGAAACTCATGCCCTTTAGTCCTAAAAAGTGTTCTTTAATTGTGTGATTAAATGGATGTATCCCCTCCCAGCCATATTTGGTTTATTCTCATTTTTGAAACTCCTATTATTTGGATGTTAAATTCTTGAACTAATCCTCTTTCTCTCATTTCTTCCTGTTTTCTTCTATTTGTTATGATATGAGAAAATAGTCTCAGCTTTATCTTCCAAAACTTCTATTGAGTTTTTCATTTCTGCTAACATAGTCTGAATTCCTAAGAACTTCATTTTTGCTCTCTGGGTGTTCTTTTTCATAGATCCATATTCTTGTATTATGGATACAACACTTTTTCTTACCGTTTGGAGCTTAGGCAGGTCATCAACCTTTCTGAGTTTCCATATCAACAAATCCCTGCCGTGTAGCACCGTGGCTGGTTTAGTTACTACTGCCACATAGCAAACCACTCCAAAACTTAGTGGTGCAAAACAATTGTTTTATTATGCGCAGAGATTCCGTGGGTCAGGGATCCAAACGGAGTGCAGTGGGGATGGCTTGTCACTGTTCCACAATGTCTGAGGCCTCACCTGGGAAGACTTGAAGGCTGGGGGTGACTTGGCATCTGGGTCTGGACCCATCTGGAAGCATCTTCACTCACATGTCTAGAAGTTGACATTGGCTATCAGCTGGGAACTCAGGGCTGTTGACTAATGCAACCATAGGTGGGCGCTCAGTGTTGTGTGGGCTTCCTCACAGCTTGGCAGCTCCAAGAATGAGCCTCCCCATGAAATAGAGCTGTATCCCCCTTTAGGCTTAGCCCAGAAGTCACACGGCATCACCTCTGCCATAGCCTCAGGCCCCCGCAGACTTATGGGAGGGAACCTTAGCCCCAACTCTCAATGGGAAGAGTGTCAAAGTCATATTGAAAGAAGGGTGTGGAGTGGGAGACCTGGTTGTGGCCACAGTTTTGAAGAGTCTAATTAAAATAATAGCCAGCATTGGGGCACCTCGGTGGCTCAGTTGGTTAAGCGCCGACTTTGGCTCAGGTCATGATCCCACAGTTCGTGGATTCGAGCCCCGCCTCAGGCTGTGCTGACAGCTCAGAGCATGGAGCCTGCTTTGGATTCTGTGTTTCCCTCTCTGCGTCTGCCCCTCCGCCACTCGTGCTCTGTTTCTCTCTGTCTCTCAAAAATAAATACACATTAAAAAAAAATAGTGGCCAGCATTTACTGAGTACCAAGCATGCTAAGTGCTTTGCAGCCTTTATCTGGCAGGAGAGTGTAGTAGCTCAGAGCCCAAACACTGGAACCAAACTGCTCTTACCAGCTGTGTGACCTTGGACATCTTACCCTTTTGTGCCCCAGTATTCTCATCTTTAAAATGGAAGTGATAACAGCACATACCTCCTGGGGCTGCTGTGAGGGGATAAGAGTGAACTTCCGTGACACTGAGGACAGTCCTGGCACACGGTAGCAGCCTTACAAGCGTTAGCTCTAGTCCTCACAGCGGCAGGAGGAGGACGTAATTATCATCCCCATGTTACAGACAAGAAGGTCAAGACTCAGAGGGGCGGTAACTAGCCCAAAGCCCCACAGCGGTAAAAGTCTGTCTGACTCCAGACGCCCTGCCCTTAACTTCCCTGAGACTCTGGTCCCACGTGTGACCCCGTCGTAGACCCGGTGGGTGGGGTAGCGATGGCACCGTGTCACCCGGGCCTCCTCACAGTGTAGTGACCGGTGGTCTTGTGCCAGGACCAGCCACGGCCTCCACAGGCAGGGGTAAGCAGTTAGGGACACGAGGACACCTGCAGCCACCTGTCACCGGGTGCGAACCCGCACGTGGACAGGATCTATAAGAATACACCGGCACACGGTTTGTGTTTTCTGCCTTCTCAGCAAAAAATGGCCCAGAAAATAATGAAGATGATACAAGGAGATTATATTGAAAAGCCAGACTTTGCCCTAAAGTCTATAGGTAAGCGACTCCCCCTCACCGCCCCCGCCCAACAGCCTGCCTCAAGGGTCCTCAGAAACTCTTCAGTGGGTGGATTTCAGTTCTGGTCTGGTATCCTCTGCTCCTGGCAAGTTCATGCTCAGAGCTAGCCTCTGCCCCCCAGACGACTTTTTTTTTTGCTACAATTTTCTATTTTCTCTAAAGGGGGCTGAGGTGGGGAGGGGAGGCCCTCCACTCCCCCCCCCACCCCGCCCCGCATCTACTCCCCCCCACCCCGTCCCTCCACTCCCCCCCCCCCCCAAACCCAGAGGCCGGCAGAGCCGGGGAGACTGACCGTCTAAAAAAACCAACGCAGGCCCAGTTGTAGTTGGGAATCAGTGTTGCGGGAAACCGAAGCAGGTGACTGGCATGGAGGGGACCTGGGCAGAGACCTGTGCGGAAGGATGTTTGAGTTGAGACCTGGCGAGGAGGGAAAAGTCTTCCAGACCCAGGGGAACCCATGTGAACGGTCCTCCTGTGACAGCGCAGCAGGAGTGGGGGGGCGGGGGGACATGCGGAAGGAGGAGAGGTGGGGCCGGCCAGGCAGCACCAGCTGACCCAGGCCCAGGGGCACGTGGGGTCAGAGGGCACTGGCTTACACTCTCGGGGCCTCACTCGACCTCTCAGAGCCAGAGTGCCCTCCTCTGTGAAGCAGGTACAGCAAGAGCCACGGAAATAATAATGAGGCTGGCTGGAAGGACTTTGTTGTATTGACTCACTTCAACCTCACAACAGCCCCGTGAGGTAGGGGGGTGTTACCACGATTATGGCTTCTATTATTCCTCCCATCACCCAGGGAACGTCTGAAGTTTACAGAGGGCCAGTGACTCACCTAAAGTGTTCGCCCGGCACGTGCTCAGTGCCCAATCTGACACCGTCACTCCCACACAGGTGCCTCCATCGACTTTGAGCAAACGTCTGCCACATACAACTACGACAAGGCTCGCTCCTGCTGGAACTGGATCCGGCTATGGAACTACGCGCAGCCCCCAGACGTGATCCTCGAGGCAGGGGGAATGGGGGGACTGGAGGGGGAGTGTCAGGGTCCTGGGGGCAGGACCTGGAAGCAGACACTGGGGTCCGCACAAAGTGGGTGGGGGCCCGGTGTGGGGCTAGGGATAGGAACAGGAGACAGAGATGCGATAGGGGCAAGAGGCAAGAATAGACAGCAGGAACCACCGGGGGACTGGGCAGGAGCAGGGGCGGGCGCCGGGCAGGGACAGTCTGCTTTGGCACTGGAAGGGGGCCCTTCAAGACTTGAGGGTCAAGGAACCCTCGCAGCCCCAAGCAGGCCCCTGCCTGCCCTGCACTGGGCTGACGGGAAGGTTCATTCTTACTGTCAGCAATCAGGGGAGCTTCCTGGAGTTGGTGGCGCTGGAGTCAAGCTTTGTAGATGGAGGGATCCGGCTCACCCAGGAGGCAAAGGAGGTCTAGGGTAGCCAGGGTGGGATGAGGAATTCACCTTAACCCACCCACCCAGCATAGCCCCCATCGCACCTGCCCCTTCCAGCCCAACGTGACACCCGGCAACTGCTGGGCCTTCTCGGGTGACCGAGGCCAGGTGACCATCCGAATGGCCCAGAAGGTCTACCTGTCCAACCTGACGCTGCAGCACATCCCCAAGACCATCTCACTGTCGGGCAACCTGGACACTGCTCCCAAGGACTTTGTCATTTACGTGAGCACGTCCCCACAGGGAGCAATGCTTAACTAAGGAGACAGCCTCGTCTGGTGGGATTCCAGGCACTCTGTCGGCACAACCCAAGCAGGCTAGAGGGGCTGGATGAGGCTTAGTTAAGGCTGAGAATGGCCAGGTTCGGCGTTGATCACAGCCTTTAAGGATAGGAGATAAACAGCCACTTTATTTCAACCCAAGCTTTTCAGAGCCAGTTTAGTCTTCAGAGACACTGATAAGGAAACTGAGGTCCAGAAAAGGGTCAGGGAAACACCCAAAACCTACAACTCAGTGGCATAATTAGAAGAGGACCCTCAGCCTTTTGATTCCCAATCCAGTGCTCTTTCCTATCTATTCCTCTGTGCTGTGATGCAGTGGTGCCCAAAGAGGTAGGGAGTTCCCCATCCTGGGAGGTATGCAAGTCTCAGCTGGAGAGGGGCAACACCCTCTGAAGGCCCTGCCCGTACCTGACCCTTTTGCCTTGGTTCTGGTTCCATAGGGCATGGAAGGCTCTCCCAAGGAGGAGGTGTTCCTGGGAGCATTTCAGTTTCAGCCGGAAAACATCATCCAGATGTTTCCGCTCCAGGTACCTGAGAAAGGCTGCCTACGTTGAGCATACATGTGCACCATGTGCAGGGCTTTCCCCAGGAGCCCCATTTCATCCACCGACAGCCTCGCAGTGCACACTTGTCACTAACTCATGTGACAAACGAGGAAACCGAGGCTCAGAGTATGGAGCCACTGCCCAGAGCCAAAAGTGGGACCCGGAGGAGACCTGTCCAGCTTCTAGCAGTGCATTATCTCCCTGATTTGCCCAGGAGCACTCCCGTGGCAGTTCCTCCCGTGGCAGTTCCTCCTGTGGCAGTTCCTCCCGTGGACAGGAGCTCTTGAACAGGGGGACCACTTTAGCATCTCTGTACTGGGAGGCCCCATCATCAGCACCTGATCTAACCACAGCAGGGCAAACTGAGGCCTGAAGGGGAGGGAGTCGGGGACAGGAGCAGGACACAGCGGGGTGGCTGCTAGGATGGCCCTGAGACTCAGTGGAATGTCAACACTTGGGAATCAGTGATACTGCTCCAAATCCTGGTACCACAAATCTGCATGATCTTGGGCCATTCCCTTCGTCTCTGCGCCTCAGTCTCCCCTGGTATAATTCCCTGGAAGGTTAAGAGCATCCAGAGAGATCTCAGAGGCCAAGCCCCAGCTTCTGCACCGGGCTCTGTCCCCTCTCAAGGAGGAGGCATGCTCACCGAGCATCTCCTACAGGCCAGCTAGCTCCAGGGTCTGGTCTCATGGGAAGATATTACCGCCCCCCCCAGCCCATCTTACAGAGCGGGGAAACTGAAGCCCCAAGAGGGGCAGTGACTTGCCCCAGAGTCCCACAGCCATCTGTCCAGGGCCCCGAGGCTGGGACACTTTCCCCATCACAGTATATCTGTCTTTCTCACCTCAGTACCTTCCATCCCAACCCCTGAGTACCAACTTCCTGTGAGGCTTCGGGACAGTTCATTCCGCTCTCTGAGCCTCAGTTTCTCCACCTGTGAAATAGGAGGGTTCCCTTCCACTCCCAAACACCTCTCTGGACAGGCAGAGTGGAGGCCAATGGCCCCATGTCTGTGACTCTTCCAGAACCAGCCTGTCCGAGCTTTTGGTGCCGTCAAGGTGAAGATCTCAAGCAACTGGGGGAACCCACGCTTCACCTGCCTGTACCGAGTGCGCGTGCACGGCTCCGTGACCCCACCTCGACAGCTCTAGAGAGCAGCCTGCTCAGAGCTCCTACCCAGAGAGAGATTAAAGTTTATTCTTTGCAGCCCAGCCCAAGTCGGAATGTCTTTTTTGGCTCCAAAGAGTGAGGGTGGGCTAGCATGTGATGTCTGAGGCCACACTTAGCGATTCTCAGTCTCATCCTGGGTGTCCAGGCACCCTCGCAACAGCCCCATGAAGCCCCATTTCACAGATGGGGACAGTGAAGGCACTGAGCAAAAACTTGCCAGAGGTCACAACTCACAAAGGGCAGCACCAGGATTCAAACCCAGCCAGTCTCATCCTTGTACATACGTCATCTCCTGGCTTCGAGTCATGCTCTGCCCCTGACCAGGGGTGACTTTGGGCAAGACCCAGCCCTCTCGGGGCCTCACTCTCCAGGTGTACAACAGGAACAAGATTATGGCTGTTGTATTAGATGAGGTGGGAGATGAGAGGTCCCACCCTTGCCCAGCACAGAGTGTTTCAACATTACACAGACCATTTACTGGGTGGCATCAGACAGGACACATACCCTCTCTGGACCTCAGTTTTTCCAGGTATACACATATCTATTCCATGTTGTGCCTCCAAAGATAGTGTGTAAACAAAGTAAAAAGACAACCCACGGAATGGTAGAAAATATTTCAAATTATATAAGGGATTCACATCCGGAACATATAGACTCCTAAAACTCAACCACCACCACAACAAAAAAATCAATTCAAAAATGGGCAAAGGGGGCGCCTGGGTGGCTCAGTTGGTTAAGCGTCCGACCCTTCATCTTGGCTCAGGTGATGATCTCTCATTTCATGAGTTCGAGCCCCACATCAGGCTCCGCGCCGACAGCAAGGAGCCTGCTGGGGATTCTCTCCCTCCCTCTCTCTCTCTCTGCCCCTCCCCCACTCGTGTTCTCTCTCCCCCCACCCTCTCTCAAAATATATAAATGAACTTATAAAAAATGGGCAAAGGACTTGAATAGACATTTCTCCCAAGAAATATGCAATGGCCAATAAGCACATGCAACGTCACTAATCATTAGTGAAATGCACATCAAAACTCCAGTGAGATCCCACCTCACACCCATTAGGATGGCTACTACAAAACAAAACAAAATCAATGCTTATTGTTGATGAGGATGTGGAGAAATCAGAACCCTTGTGCACTGTTGATGAGAATGTAGAAGGATACAGTCACTGTGGAAAACAGAATTATCGGGGGCGCCTGGGTGGCTCAGTCAGTTAAGCGTCCAACCCTTTATCTTGGCTCAGGTCATGATCTCTTGGTTTGTGAGTTCAAGCCCCACCCTGAGTCGGGCTCTGTGCTGACAGTGCGGAGCCTGCTTGAGATTCTCTCTCTCCCCATCTCTCTCTCTCTTTCTCTCTCTCTGCTCCTCCCTTGCACGCTCTTACTCTTTCTCAAAATAAATAAATTAAACTTAAAAAAAAATAGAATTACCATACGATCCAGCAATCTTGCTTCTAGGTTTATACCCAAAGGAATTGAAAGCAGAGTCTCAAAGAGGTATTTGAACACCCGCGTTCATCACAGCATTGTTCGCAACAGCTAAAACATGGAAGCAACCCCAGCGCCCAACAGCAGGTGAACAGATAAAATTTGACATATACATACATACAACGGAATATTATTCAGCTTTCAAGAGGAAGGACATCCTGGAACATGCTACAACATGGATGAACCTTGAGGACATTATGCCAGATGAAATAAGGCAGTCACAAAAAGACAGACATGGTGTGATTCCACTTACATGACATCCTTAGCCAAATTCACAGAGACAGGAAGTAGAACGGCTGCCAGGGGCTGGGGGTAGGGGAGAATGGAGAGTTAATTGTCTAGTGGTAGAGAGTTCCCATTGTACAAAATGGAAAGAGCTGTGGAGATGGCTGGCGGAGACGGATGCACTTTAGTATGAATACAGTTAATACCACTGAACTGTAAATTTTAAAAGTTAAGATGGTAAATTTTATATTGCGTGTATTTTACCACAATAAAATTTAAAAAAAAAATCTATGAAATACCTTAAATCCTTTAACGGAAAAAATTTGAGATACTTCAGAAACATAAGAAAATCCTATAAATTCTGATAGCACATTCTGTCATTACTGTATACTATTAGAAACGCAGATGTAAATTTTTTTAAGTTGCTGTTCCCTGAAGCCGTCACTCATATTTTGCATGCAATATCTTTGCCTTAGCTGAGTCCCACCTGTTTAGTATTTACTCAAGAGCTTACAGAAATGCTAAACAGAGGGGCGCCCGGGTGACTCAGTTAAACATCCGACTTCAGCTCGTGGTTCGTGAGTTCGAGCCCTGAGTCGCGCTCTGTACTGATGGCTCAGAGCCTGGATCCTGCTTCGGATTTGTGACTCCCTCTCTCGGCCCCTCCCTGCTCACACTCTGTCTCTCTCTCAAAAATAAAGCATTAAAAAAAATTTTTTTTTAATGCTAAAAACAGTATCTACCGTGACTCTGTCCACAGAGCTCTCACACGGAGCATGGCATACAGTAGGTGCTGGGTAAATGATCACCAAGGTAATTGTCAACCTCCATCCCCATGCAGGTGATAGGAGGCCCAGTCCTCTGGGGGGAGAGGGGGTGACGCTGCCCCTAAGCAGGGCCCCAGAAGGGGACAGGCTAACCAAACCGGAAAGGGCACAGGGACTGGAGTCTGCAAGGGAGGGAATTCATACGAGAAGGGGCAGACAGGTGTAAAGGCTGGCAGGGGTCCAGCTGGGCATTAGAAGGATGGATGAATCGGAAATGTGCTTGTCTCCTGGGAGGGCATGCTGGACTTGCACATGCCCTGTGCCAGAATCTGTCCCTCTGGACGTCCGCCAGGCTCCTCACTAGCACCTGGCCCCAGGACCTGCCATCCAATGGTCTCCATGGTGGGATGGGCTTCAGGGGTCACCTCATAATCCTGCCACTCTCTGGTTGCTACCAGCAATCAGCGGACCAGGGAGAGACAAGTATCCAACCTGGCATTATTTCTGTAGATTTTATGAGAACCCTTCTTGTTATTAAAAAGCTATACCGTACCAAGATTTGATGAAAAGCAGAGCCATAGACACCCCGCTTCCTCCTCCAAATGCCCCTCCCAGCCTCACTCTGATGTTCTACATATTTTCTTCCAGTATTTGTCTTTTAACTTTGTTTAGAGTGTATTTTGTTCAGCAGGGATTTTTGAAAATTTTATGTAGTTAAATCATCTTTTCCTTTATAGATTCTTAGTTGTATGCATTGTCAGGAAGGACCTGCCCAGTTCCAAGATTCTGACAATATACTCCTCCTCTTTCTTCTACTAATCTTATTATAGATATTACATATGTAAGAATAGATATGTGATAGATGATGGATATGCTCTGTGGTGCACACACACAAGGTTCAGATGTATAAAAGCTCTTCCGTGCATCTGGAATTAATTTTCGTGCGTGGTGTGAGGTAGGGGTCTAGTTTAATTTTTGCTAAATTACTACCCAAAGGCCACAGTATGGTATCATTATTGAATAGACTATCTTTCTTCCGTAGCTTGGAAACAGAGTCAATGCACAACTTCTGTTGTGCACAGAGTCAATGCACAACCCCCCGCCTCACCCGCACCAACACCATACCTTTTGAGTTACTCTAGCTCGGGAACACGCGTTGGTGTGTGTGCTTTCATGAGCACCCCGCTCTTTATTTCTGTTTCTCAGACTCTTTCTCTTCCAGACAAACTTTCCAATCAGCTTGTCAGCCAAGTGGCGTTCTTTTTGGGAGAGTAAAGCTCTTGCCCATGTCAGGTCCTCGCTTCCTGGAACATGGAATCTTCTCTCTGTGTCTTCAGATTTTCCTTCAGCGGCTTTAGCAACGTGTCATTGCTTTCTTCGTATGAATTCTGCGCTTTTTTGGTCAGATTTAATCCTGGATGTTTTACCAGCAGTAGGGAGATTGCCAATGGGATCTTTACACTCGGGGACGTTTTCTATGGTTAGGGCAGCTGTGGAGGAAACCCCTGCTGTTTGACATTCACGTGGCACTCCTCTCCTCCATGGTCCCCACCCTCTGGAGGATTCCGGTAGATTCTCCCCAGTGTTCTGGAGGGACGTTCATGTCACCCCCACAAACATTCCATGATGCCCAAGTGTGCTCATACCCACCACCTCATCTCGTCCCCACAGCACTCCTGCAGATGAGGAACCGGGCCTAGGAGAGGCAGAGCCACTGCCTCAGGTCACACAATGAGTTATGGCGGGGCTGTGACACCAGCCCAGCCCTCAGGCCCCAGAGCCCTTACTCTCCCTTGAACCCTTCCCACAGTCATTTCAAATTCCAGCACCTTCGGGTGTACCGACCGTGGAACCATGAGTAGAGGGCAGGATTCCTGCGTTTTGTCCCAGCTGGGCCCCGAGAGCTGTCTGGTCGCCTCATCCCACCCAGGTCTCCCATGCAATGACACAGATGGCACGGAAAGGCAGTGCCTAAGGCGCTTGATCCACGGGGAGCCTTGCTCTTCGTGAGGGCACCCACGGCTTCAGCCCGGCCCCCCTGCCTGGATGATCAGGCTTCCCTTTATTCACCTGTGTCTCCCCTTCCCCTGCTGCCCAGCCCATCCTCCAAGGTCAACGGGCTCTGGGTTGGTACAGTCCACAGTGCACTTAAATGCACAGATAAGGGGACAGGCCCTGAGAGGGACCCAGTCTCATCCAAGACCCACAGCAGAAACCCATTAAGCCCAGCAGGGGGCAGGGGCTGTCCCTTCCCTGGAGGGGCTCCTTGCTGTGGCAGCATCCTGCAGGAGAACAAAGGCCACCCCTAGGCTTCATCCCCGCCCCCCCTCAGTCCAGGTCCACAATGCACAAGGCTGGCTGCCTGCCCGCCACTTGGCCCACCCACGGGACTGGAGCAGAGGAGTGGGCCGCCGGCCAGGGTGAGAGTCAGCTCTCTGCAGCGACCAAGGCAGAACCGGAGGTAAAGGGTGCCAAACCACGCCACTAAGGCCCCCAGAATGGCGCCTCCACCTCCGATAAGCCTAGCTCAAGCCGCAGGATTTGAGCTAATCCCACTAATACCCGGACGCCAGGCTAGGTAGGGCAGATGGGAGGGGCCTCGGCTTCTCCAAGACTCAGAAACCCCTGGACCACTGATGACACAAAGCCCTGCCCTCACCCCTGCCCTGTGCTCTCTTACTGTGTGACCCGGATGAAGTCACCTTGTTAGCCTCGGTTTCCCCATATGGACCCAGGAGAGGCTAGTCCTCACCTCATCCCAGCCAGAGATGGCCTGAGGCCCCCAAAATGCTGATCCTCCTTGACCGCGGTGGTGGGTATAAACCCCTCACATACAAAGTGAAGGAAGTAGCACATTACCCTCAAGTCAAATCCAGCTCCAAGCCCCCATACAGTTTTCAGGTCACTGTCACCCTGTCAGGACTCTGGGGATGACTTAGCCCAAAAAGGAGGAGTCAATACTGCTAGTCACCATGCATCATGGTCACAGGCAAGGGTCCGAGAAGGAAACGCTCCATCTACCCCTCTTCTCACTCACGGGGCCCAAGGGTTTATGGGAAGCTCTGGGAGGCCTGGAAGTCTGGCCTAGACTCTGGGGCCCCCAGCACCCCTACATCCTCCTGGTCTATGGACACACAGAAGCTGCCCCTTTACCACCTCCTGGCCTGTTGCGTTCTCGGGGGCAGTTCCAGGGGCTGGGCTCCAGGAGGGTTCAGGCCAGCCTCCTGCCCAGGGTCAGTGAGCTTCTGCCCCCCAACATGCAGCCCTGAATCCGCTGAGCCCCTCGGCTTTTGCAGTGGGTCTGAGGTGGGAGAGGAGAGGAGGGGGAGGCCTGGTCCATCCCCAGGGCTCAGAATAGCAAAGCTCCCCAGTGACCTCTCCTTTCTTTCCTTGCCAGCCTGTTCACCATCAATGCCACCAGCCAGCCATGTGTCTGAGGGAGGGTCTGGACGTCCAGAAGGCCCCTCTCGGGTGGGACAGAAGTTCCCAGATGGTCCTTTCCAAACAGCACAGATAAGCCAGGTGGCATCCCAGGAGGCTCTGAGACCCTGGGCTTTGCAAGGGTGGGTGGAGATACAAAGGACAAATGACAAGCACCCTTCATGGAGGGCTGGCCTTCCTGGGCCTGGAGCTGGGCGCCTGCTGTGTATCTTCACGTCCACGTGAGGGAGGTGCCGTTGGAGGAATGGACCGGAAAGTGGCCCGCGTGTGGTCACACAGCTTGTGAGCCACGGAGCCGGAATTCAAGGCTGGCTGTCTAGCTCTGGAGTCGCTGCTGGAGGCGCTGGGAGGGATCAGGGTCCGTGGCTGTGGGTCCACAGGGAGGGGGAGGCAGGAGGCGCCGGGCCCCCCCCCCCCGCAAGCTGGCACGGCTGGTTCTCTCCCGCTGCCCCTGTGAGGAACTGAGGGAACACCCCCACCCCACATGGCCCTCCTGGGCAGAGCTGGGCCGGAGCAGGAGGTAGAAGTGGATGCCACCCAAGGAAGGACTTTCTAACAATCCAATCGTGCAGGGACTGAGCCCCCTGTCCCAGGAGGTGTGCACGCCTGTGTGGGGTGGGGTTACTCCGGAGCCCAGAACTTTGTGGATTCTCAGACCTGGTTTTAGAGGTGGCTCCTTCTTCCTCCTCCCTGAGGGGTCCTCAGCCCCGGATGGTGTGTCGAGGGCCACCCATTTGGACGTTGGCATTTCTTATTGGAATCACCAGAAGGGGCTGCTTCACTTTCCAGATGAAGCTGGAAGAGATTTAGCCATAGGATTTAGGTCCATGGTCACCTAGCCAGCTAGGGGCAGAGCCAGGTGTAGGGGTCAGCCCGGCCTGGGTGCAAATCCCACTCTGGCTTCTGTGCTGGGTGGCCTTGGCAAGTCACTTCCCCTCTCTGAGCCTCTACTCTCTTCTATAAAGTGGGAGAAAGACCACCCACCTCTCCAGGAGCTCGGGGGACCTTACAGTGCACAGGGCGTCAGGACAAACACCAGGGATTTGAGTGAGACGCCTCCCTTCCCCACACTTCACTCCTGCAAACGGGTACAACAGGCCTTCTCCTCCTGAATACCTCCCCACTCCCCTCCCCTCCCCACAGGGCTCCACCTCCCTGGCTCCGCTCCAATCTGACCAAACCCCTCTTACTTGGAGTGACCTCCAGACTCCTCTTTATCCGAAAGGCCCTGCCTGCCTGGCTGACCTCCTCTCCCCACCTGCTTCCCCCCACCCCCCACCCCTCACCCCTGCTCGCTCTGCATCAGCCGCCTTGCTGCTGCTTGAAACTGGCCTCACTCCCGCAGCACTGTGAGGTCTCAGCTGTGCCCCGCCCGAAACTCTCTTCCCCTGAACGTCACCCAGCGGGCTCCTGGGTCCTGCAGGTTGCTGCTCAGCTGCTCAGAGAGGCCTTCCCTGATCATGTGTCGTAGTTCACGCTCTGTCACCTCCCACCTCCTCATTGTCTTGCCCACCCCCGGCTTTATTGGCTTCTACATCATTTGATCATTTTTACTCTTCTCCCTCGTTTGCTGCGTGTGAGGTCCGAGTTGGTCTTATCCCTGCTGTGTCCCCGGAGCTAGCACAAAGCCTTTATACGTGGGTGCTCCAGAAACAAAGCCTGCTGGGTGAACCTCACACAGGAGGGGTGCTGACACCACTGAGCTGTGGTGGGGACAGCATAGGCTCAGACTCTGGGAATCCGGGAATAAACAAGGGCATTCACTTGCAACAGAGCACTGGGGTAGCACGAGGCCCATTAAGATGGGCGGGTTTGGCACAGCCTGGCCTCCCCCAAGTCTCAAGGGGACACTCCCTGAGGGTCCTCACCAAGTCTAGGGCCAGGATCTTGCCAGTAGCATTGCTTGGAGAACATGGGGCTCACTGCAAACAGGCAGGAGGGAGACAGGTCTGGAAGGTGGAAGGCCTGGGGTCTAGCCACATCTCCCTCTGGACCTCAGTCACTGCACCTGCAAAGGACATGCTGATTTCTGCCCTCTGGCCTCCTCCGGGTGATGAGAGGTAGGAAAGGTCTCTAGAGAGGCAGAGTGCTGTCACTTGTCACCCAGGAGGACTGAGGCACCGCAGGCCAGGGCCCTAAGACAGCCCCGAGCTCCTGCATGCAAGTGGGCCAGGAGTCAAGGGGTGCCCGTGCCCAGGGGGCCCACTTGAGTAATCTTCATGGTGATGCCACCATCTCAGTACCCAGGACATGAGCCAGAAGGGTCCCCGGCACCAGGCAGAAGTGCTGGCGGGACCGGCTGCCCTGCGGTGCCTTGCACTGCCTGCCCGGCACTGCCTTGACAGTCATAAGAGATGCCGCCCCTGCGACAAGCCACGCCTGTCACCTGCTTTATCTCCCCGCCACAGGAAGTCGGTGCTTCTGCTTTCCTCCACTTGACAGATGAGGCCACCGAAGGGCAGTAACCTGCCCGTGTCACACAGCAACTCAGGATTTGGACCCAGATCAGTCAGGCACCAAAGCCTGTGTTCTCAAGCCACCAAAGGACACAAAGCTCGCCTCCCCCCAAACCCTGTGAGTGGCATCAGGACGGGACCCTGCATTCCTAAGGTGTCTATACCCTGCAGTGGGTAGGGAGGGATCCCCTGTCTCAGCGGGTTTGGAAGAACATGTGGCTTCTCCCAAGTCCCAGCTTCCTGGGGCTCAGGCAACGAAAGGGCAGGCAGGAGGTAGGTCTGGAAGCTGATGTGTCCACGGTGACCGTGAGTTTGCACCCAGAAGCCACACACTTGACTTTGAGGACTGGGTCCTGCAAAGGAGGGTGGGGCAAGGCAAAGAGAGGCTGCCGAGTGATGCCCCGCCCCCCAGGGCCCTCCCAGCCTCAGTTTCCTGTGGGACGTCCTGTGATCTGCCTAGAATTACAGCTCCCTGAACCTGCTCTGTGCCGCTCTCAGTCACTCACACCTCAGTGGGGAAGGGTCCAGCAAAGCCTTTCCTAAGGGCCACTGAGGCAGGGATGGTGAGGGAAGGCGCAGGAAGACAGGGTGCCCCTGTGCAGCCCTCACCACCTGGAGTCTAAGCAGCAGGACCGGGGAGCCATTGGCCACTCACTGGCTTCCCAAGGGCCGTATCTTCATAATCCCCCATCTCTCCTCCCACACTCTCTGCTCTAGCACCAGGGGCCCCAGGGGAGGGCACGGGTGGCACTGAGGGCCATCCACTGCCGACCTCAGGCTCTATGGGAACCCAGAATCTCTGTTGCCAGGCCACGTCCCCTTCTCCTTCCCTCCAGGGAGTTCAGCCACCAAACATTTATCCTCAGTGTATAAATATGGAAACTGAGCTTCTGGGAGGTTTAGTCACTGGCCTCGGGTCATTCCAGGAAGGAGTAGAGAAGCTAAGATTTGAGCACGAGTTGGTCCGGCTCTGCAGCCCGCATTCTGCAGAGCATCAGCTCAATCCCGAGACACCACCGGCTCCAGGGTCCTTAGGGCACATCCCACTCCCTCACTCCCGGCACCTCTAATGCCTTAGGGAGCCGGACAAAACTACTTAACTCCTCAGAGCCTCGGTTTCCTCATCTAAAAATTAGCATAAAAATACCCACGAAGGCGGAGTCCATGTAATATGCTCAGTCAAGGATAACAGGTGGGTTTTCCTCCCCTACTGATGTCCCTTCCTGGACCCTCCCCCCACAAACACACACGCACACTTGAGACTACCTCTCCCACCACTGCCTTCCCGTCTAGACAAACCTTTCATCCCCCACAAACCTTTCACCTCTTCCCAGCCTCTCAGGCAGAGCCCCAGGAGCCACTTACCAAGGCAGGGAACATCAGAAGATAACTTTCTTAAGTGAGTCACAGTCAGGGTGCTGTTGGGGACAAGCCAGTGTCACTGTCTTCAGGGCCCAGGACCTCCTGGTGCAAACCTACGTCCTGCCCTTTCCCAGACAGGAAGATAGGGTGCCCAAGTGCAAGGACTCCTAGCCCTGGCTAGTGAGATCAGCTAACTCAGTGGCCCCCACTGCAGCCATTCCTTTGGGCAAGTCTGTGAGCTATCTCTCTTCTTGCTAACTCAATAGTT
>NW_024412427.1:12582634-12631227 GCF_014898765.1 Herpailurus yagouaroundi
TTTTTTTTTTTTAATTTTTTTTTCAACGTTTTTATTTATTTTTGGGACAGAGAGAGACAGAGCATGAACGGGGGAGGGGCAGAGAGAGAGGGAGACACAGAATCCGAAACAGGCTCCAGGCTCTGAGCCATCAGCCCAGAGCCTGACGCGGGGCTGGAACTCACGGACCGCGAGATCGTGACCTGGCTGAAGTCGGACGCTTAACCGACTGCGCCACCCAGGCGCCCCATAAATTTGTTTTTAAAGGGAACTGTAGCTGCCTAGTATGAATGGAAAATCAGAATTATTCTCCAGAGATACAAAGCCAACTGAAGAGTGAATAAACTTTCCCCAAAACGTAATTAAACTGTAGCTGGATGCTAAAGGCCCTGACCTGCTTGCTCTCCTTCTCCCCTTCTCCCCCTCTCCTTCCCTTCCTGCCTCCCTCCACCTCTTTAAAAAGACAAGTAGTGAACATCAGAGCTATTTTTGAAGTATTATCAGCACCACACATAGACTTCCTTTTCAGCTTCATGAGAAGGATTAAAGAAAAATTGAAAGCTGACGCCTCTAGCTCTTCTAATCAAGGGGGGAAAAGAGAAGATACAAATTACCAATATAAAAATTTAAATGGGACATCACTACCTATCTTACAAACATTAAAAGGAAAATGAGGGAATATCATGAACAATTTTATGCCAATAAATTCAACAACTTAGATGAAATGGACAAATTCCTTTAACAACATAAATAACCAAAATGAACTCAAGAAGAAATAGAAAATATGAATGGTCATTTATCAAAGAAATTAAATTTCAAGTCCAAATGTTTCCACTGGTGAAATCTATCAAACATTTAAGGAAGAAATATCAGTTCTGACAACATCCACTCATGATGAAAACCCCTCAACAAAGTAAGTTTAAGGGAACATACCTCAACACGCAGTGGTAGAAAATTAAGATCAGAAATGAGACAAGGATGTCCACTCTCACCACTTTTATTCAACATAGTACTGGAAGTTCTAGCCACAGCAACTGGACAAGAAGAAGACATAAAAGGCATCCAAATTGGTAAGGAAGAAAAAGAAGTAAAACTCACACTACTTGCAGATGACATGATACTATATATAGAAAATCCTAAAGACTCCACCAAAAAACTATTAGAACTTATAAATGAATTCATTAAAGTTGCAGTATACAAAATCAATGTACAGAAATCTGTTGTATTCCTACACACTAATAACGAAACAGCAGAAAGTGAAATTAAGAAAACAATCCCATTTATGATTGCCCCCAAAACAATAAAATATCTCGGAATAAACTTAACCAAACAGGTGAAAACTATAAAACACCAATGAAAGAAATTCAAGACGACACAAAGAAATGGAAAGATACTTCATGCTCATGGGTTGGAAAACCAAATACTGGTAAAATGTCTACACTACTCAAAGCAAGCTACAGATTTAATGCAATCCCTATCAAAATACCAACAGCATCTTTCACAGAACTAGAACAAATAATCCTAAAAATTTTAGGGAACCACAAAAGACCCTGAAAAGTCAAAACAATATTGAAAAACAACAACAACAACAACAACAACAACAACAACAACAACAACAACAACAAAACTAGAGGTGTGACAATTCCCAGACTTCAAGTTATATTACAAAGCTATAGTAATAAAAACAATATGGTATTGGCATAAAAATAGACACATAGATCAATGCAACAGAATAGAAAACCCAGAAATAAAGCCGCAATTACATGGTCAATTAATCTTTGAGGCAAGAATATGCAATGGGAAAAAGAGTCTCTTTAACAAATGGTGTTGGAAAAACTGCACAGCTACATGCAAAAGAGTGAAACTGGACCACTTTCTTTCACCATACACAAAAATAAACTCAAAATGGTTTGAAGACCTAAATGTAAGACCTGAAACCATAAAAATTCTAGAAGAGAGCACAGGCAGTAATTTCTCTGACATCGGCCATAGCAACATCTTTCTAGATATGCCTCCTGAGGCAAGGGAAACAAAAGCAAAAATAACCTATTGGGACTGCATCAAAATAAAAAACTTCTGCAATGGCAAAGGAAACAGTCAGCAAAACTAAAAGACAAATGGGAGAAGATATTTGCCAACGACATATCCGATAAAGGGCTAGTGTTCAAAATATATCAAGAACTTATACAACCCAACACCCAAAAAAACCAAATAAGCCAATTTTAAAATGGGCAGAACACTTGAACATACATTTCTCCAAAGAAGATGTACAGATGGCCAACAGACACATGAAAAGATGCTCAACATCACTCATCATCAGGGGAAGACGTCAAAACTACAATGAGGTATCACCTCACACTTGTCAAAATGGCTAAAATAAATAACACAAGAAACAAGCGTTGGCGAGGAGAAAAAGCAACCCTTGTGCACTGTTGGCAGGAATGCAACCTTGTGCAGCCACTGTGGAAAACAGTATGGAGGTTCCTCAAAAAGTTAAAAATAGAACTATTCTATGACCAGTAACTGTACTGCTGGGTATTTACCTCAAAATAAAATTTAAAAACACACTAATTCAGAGGGATACATGCACCCCTGTGTTTGTTGAAGCATTACAACAGCCAAATTATGGAAGCAACCAAAGTGTCCATCGATAGATAAATGGATACAGAAGATATGATATGGGGCACCTGGGCGGCTCAGTCAGTTAAGCATCGGGCTCTTGGTTTCAGCTCAGGTCATGATCTCGCAGTTTGTGGGTTTGAGCCCCACATCGGGATCCACACTGACTGTGCAGAGCCTGATTGGGATTCTCTCTCTCCCTCTCTCTTCCTCTCCCCCACTCTCTCTTTTTCTCTCAAAATAAATAAATTTTAGGGGCGCCTGGGTGGCTCAGTCAGTTGGGCATCTAACTTCATCCCAGGTCATGATCTCACAGTTTCTGAGTTTGAGCCCTGCGTCAGGCTCTGTTTGGACAGCTCAGAGCCTGAAGCCTGCTTCGGATTCTATATTTCACTCTCTCTGCCCTACCCACCTTGCGCTCTAACTCTCTCTCAAAAATAAACAAATATTTTTTAAAAATTGAAAAAATAATTTTGTTAAAAACTTAAAAAAAAAAGATGTATCAAGGCCGCTGGCCAGCTCAGTCAGAAGAACATGTGACTTCTTTTTTAGGTTTATTTATTTACTTTGAGAGAGACAGAGGAAAGGACAGAGAGCGAGGGGGAGAGAGAGAATCCCAATCAGGCTCTGCACTGGCAGAGCAGAGTCTTACGCAGGGCTCAAACTCACAAAACAATGAGATCATGACCTGAGCCAAAACCAAGAGTCAGTCAGTTGCTCAACCAACTGAGCCACCCAGGTACCCCGAGCATGTGACTCTTGATCTCAGGGTCATGAGTTGAAGCCCCATTTTGGGTGTAGAGATTATTAAAAATAAATAAATAAACTTTAAAAAATATATTTTATTTATTTATTTTTAATTTACATCCAAGTTAGTTAGCATATAGTGAAACAATAATTTCAAGAGTAAATTCCTTAATGCCCCTTACCCATTTAGCCCATCCCGCCTCCCACAACCCCTCCTGTAACCCTCCGTTTGTTCTCCATATTTATGAGTCTCTTCTGTTTTGTCCCCCTCCTTGTTTTTATATTCTTTTTGTTTCCCTTCCCTTATGTTCATCTGTTTTTCTCTTAAAGTCCTCATATGAGTGAAGTCATATGATTTTTGTCTTTCTCTGACTGACTCATTTCACTTAGCATAATACCCTCCAGTTCCATCCATGTAGTTGCTAATGGCAAGATTTCATTCTTGATTGCTGAGTAATACTCCATTGTGTATGTGTGTGCATATATATATATATATATATATATATACCATATCTTCTTTATCCATTCATCTATTGATGGACATTTGGGCTCTTTCCATCCTTTGGCTATTGTTGATAGTGCTGCTATAAACATGGGGGTGCACGTGTCCCTTCGAAACAGCACACCTGTATCCCGTGGATAAATGCCTAGTAGTGCAATTGCTGGGTCGTAGGGTAGTTCTATTTTTAGTTTTTTGAGGAATCTCCATACCGTTTTCCAGAGTGGTTGCCCCAGTTTGCATTCCCACCAGCAGTGTAATAGGGTTCCTCTTTCTCTGCATCCTCGTCAACAAAAGATAAATTATTTTTAAAAAGAGAAGATATGGTATCTGTATACAATGGAATATTATTCAGCCAGAGAAAAGAGTGAAATCTTGGCATTTTCAACAACATGGATGGAGCTAGAGAGTACAATGCTAAGTGAAATAAGTTGGTCAGAGAAATACAAATACCATTTGATCTCACTCATATGTGAAATTTAAGAAACAAAACAAATGTGGGAATGCAAGCTGGTGCAGCCACTCTGGAAACCATGGAGTCTCATGTTTTCATACATACATACATATACATATATATATTCATATTCATATTCATATACGTATATTCATATATACATACATATATATACATATATATACCACATGTATATATATACATGTGGTATATATATGTGTGTGTGTATATATATATATGTATGTATATATGAATATATGTATATGTATATGTATATGTACACACACACACAATGGAGTATTACTCAGCCATCAAAAAGAATGAAATCTTACCATTTGCAACGACGTGGATGGAACTGGAGGGTATTATGCTAAGTGAAATGAGTTAGTCAGAGAAAGACAAAAATCAGATGACTTCACTCATATGAGGACTTTAAGAGACAAAACAGACGAACATAAGGGAAGGGAAGCAAAAAGAATATAAAAACAGGGAGGGGGACAAAGCACAAGAGACTCATAAATGTGGAGAATGAACAGAGGGTTGCTGGAGGGGGTGTGGGAGGGGGGATGGGCAAGTGGGTAAGGGGCACTGGGGAATCGACTCCTAAAATCATTGGCACTAGATGCTAACTAATTTGGATGGAAATTTAAAAAAAAAAAGAAAAAAAAAAAGAAAAAAAACAAATGAGCAATAGAAAAAAGAGAGACAACCCAAGAAACAGACTCTCAACTATAGGGAACCAACTGGTGGTCACCAGAGGGGAGGTGGGTGGAGGATGGGGGAAACGGGGTGAAGGGGATTAAAACTGTACTTAACCATGATGAGCACTGGGTAATGGATACAATTGTTGAATTACCATATTGTACACCTGAAACTAATATAACACTGTATGGTAACTATACTGGAATCAAAATAAAAAACTTAATAAAAAAAGAAATACCAATCTATGCAAATCTTTTAAATGAGAAAACTAAAATCAAAATATTTGTTCTAAGTGTACATCGACTGTTATTTAACCCCACATCCACCTAAAATCATCTCACGTACCATATATGGTTCAAGGTCCTCACTTTGAGAAACACAAATCTAATTCAAGCCCCACATGGTAAACTGAGGCTAAGAGAGGTCCAGGGCTCGCCTGAGGACGCCCAGGATGTCTGGCAAAAATGGACATGAAGCCAGACCTCCTTGAGCCTTTTCTTCCTGTGATTCTATCGTTGGGATAAAGATTCAAGAAGCTGCAAACTGAACATGCGAGGGCCTAACAGTCAAACTCTGTCTGGGCTTCAATACCAGGAGCTACACCAGAGGCAAGGACCCAGGCCTCTGCGTACCCGTCTCCTGTAAAAGCAGAGTAGCTGTGCCCCACGTTGCATGTGTGAGCATTCCAGTCTGGGGGTAGAAATCAGTGCAGGAAGCCAGAGTGCCATTGGACAAGTCAAACTCCTCTCTGGGCCTCAGTTTCCTAATCCATAAAATGGAGCAATCATTTTGCCTGGCAAGGGCTGTTCTGAGGCTCAGACAAGACCGCAGCCATTAGGCCATGTAAAGAGGTACAGTGTTCTCAACAAACATCGGAGGGGCGTTGGCAGGTACCATTTCAGGGTGGTGTCACCCATGTGAATTTCCATGTCAGTTTCCTGCCCTCAAGGGTCCAGCTCCGGGCAGGTGCCACGTCTCTGTTTATTCTATCTTGATGGAATTCTTTCCAAAAGGGACGTGGCTCCTCCCGGCACATAGAGGAGCTGTTAACCCCTTCCCCACTGAACCATGGAACCATCTTCGGCCTACACACCTGATTCTTTCAGCGTGTCGGTGCCCTGCAGTCGACTTGCCCCTCTCCCCAAGCCTCCAGCCTATACCTGTAATAACAGTGGTAGTAATAATAATACAATAAAACAATTACGGGGCAGTAAGTACCTTCAGAGAATCAAGATAATGTGCTGATCAAAAACACAGCCTATTTAAAAAGAACAGAAAAGGAAAACAAAACAAAACAAAACAAAACAAAACACAAAGCAGGCTCTGCGGCCAGGCTTTTTCCCAGGTTCGAACCCCAACCTCACCACTAACCAGGCACATTTCTCTGTGCCTCTCCATGCCTCAGTTTCCTTATGTAGCAGATTTGGATAATACCAGTATCCACTTATTTAAATTGTGAGGATTAAAAGTAAAGACTTTAGGGCGCCTGGGTGGCTCAATCAGTTAAGTGTCCGACTTCAGCTCAGGTCATGATCTTGCAGTTCATGGGTTCGAGCCACGCGTCAGGCTCTGTGCTGACAGCTCAGAGCCTGGAGCCTGCTTCAGATTCTGTGTCTCCCTTTCTCTCTGCCCCTCCCCTGCTCACATTCTCTCTCTCTCTCTCTCTCTCTCTCTCTCTCTCTCTCTCTCTCTCTCAAAAATAACATTAAAAAAATATTTTAGGGGCACCTGGGTGGCTCAGTTGGTTGAGCATCCGACTTCGGCTCAGGTCATGATCTCGCGGTTTGTGAGTTTGAGCCCCGTGTTGGGCTCTGTGCTGACAGCTCAGAGCCTGGAGCCTGCTTCGGATTCTATGTACCCCCTCTCTCTCCGCCCCACCCCTGCCTGTGCTCTCTGCTTTCAAAAAGGAATAAACATAGAAAAAAAATTTTTTAAGCTATCATTTCTCTAAAAAAAATTATTTTAAGTAAAGACTTTAGAACATGTGAAGTCTTTTGAACAGTGCCTGGCACATAGTATGTGCTTGATAAATGTGTCATTATTACCACAGATGCAGCATAGAGGGCTGGTTAGGAGTATGGCTACTTCCTAGCTATGTAACCTTAGTCAGTTACCCAACTTCTATGAGTCCTATTGTCATAATGGTTAAATGTGATCATGCCTGGTACAAAATAACTACTCAATAAAAAGTTGTTACTCTTCCATGCCAGGCACTGCGATAATCTCATCAAATTCCCACTACAGAGGCACATTCTATCCTACTTCAGCAGGGACTGAATTCTAATTGCCCATAGTGGTAATGTACTTTATTTTCTGGCTTCCTGTCTCTCTAAAGAGAGACACCCATGAACTGACTTCAGAGTAAAACTAACCTCTTGCAGGGGGATTGGGCAGCTGGGATAACTGAGTTGAATCTCAAGTGCCAGCTGGGATCGATTGGAAGGGGCTGCCTAGGAAAGGAGTTTGAAGTCATATGCGGGCTCTGCAAGAAAGTGCATGATCCAGTGGTGTTGTCTTCCAAGGGCAAGAGTGGGGCTGGGAGGAGGTTGTCTTCCAAGGGCAAGAGGGGGGTAGGGAGGGGCTACAACACATGCCACCTATTCATGCCCACCCATCACCCTGAAACAAATAAAATCGAGAGGTCCCAGGGGACTTAATTCTGTGTGTGAAGAAGTAACGACTGAGAGAAGGTTGGGAGAAGATGACGTTTCTGTCCAGTTTTGCTGGCTTCTGTGATGGAGTGGGCAAGGAGAACATTGAGGCTGGATGGGCCAGATGGGTTGGACACTCCCTTTCCTGACCTTTGACCTTGCCTGCCACAGGAGGTGGAGGTCTCCTGTCGTAAGGAATCTTTCCACCACTTTTCTGTCTCCAGTGTCCAAGGGATGCCCCACCCAAAGGCAGCACCCCCAAATCCTGAGCATCTTGGCCCAGAAGTGGCAGAAACACCTAAAATCCCTGGTTGGAAACCTAGCTGTGACGTTTCCTGGTTAGGTGGCCCTGGGCAACTCATCCTGTGTGAGCCTCCATTTTCTCATCTGTATAATGGGGATAGATGATCTATGACATAGCAACCTTGCGAGAAACTGTGTGTAAAACATCTGGCAAATTGGAAAGTTACTTCACCCCCCTCCTCCCCGCCCCGTCGCATCCCGTCAACAGCCTCCAAGGAGAACTACAGGTTCCCCACCTCCCTCACTCCCCGCCACTAGCCCGACTCCTCTCCCGGGGAAAGAATGAATCCCCTCCTCCGCGCCTCTGAACCGGCCAGGGGCTGTAACCGCATCTCGCTCCACCAGGGGGCGCTCCCTCCCCAGCAGGCGTGCCCTCACCGCCTTGTTCCTATCGAAGTCATACCAGCTTTCCAAGGGGGGAAAAAAATCATTGAATTATGAGACACATCCCAACTTCTGAAACCTTAAAAACCTTGTTTTTAATACAATTTTAAAATTATGTCTGAGAATTGAGGAAATACGATAATTTTTAAAAGCTCTTGAAGTCGAAAGGGGGGAAAAAAGGGTTTTGAAGGAAAAGCAGCCCAGAGGAGCCCAGAGCTCCTCTCCTGCACAACTCCGAGGCTCCCACAGTCAGCTCCTGGCCATGAGAGTCTGCCACCCTCTCGTCCAGGCCACCCATGGTGCCTGCCTGCCCCCACCCCGGTCTCCCAGAACCACTCCTGCCCCCACAGTCCATCACCACTAGGCAGCCAGAGGGGGCTTTTCAAAACACCAGTGAGACTGTGTTGCACCTTTTATTAAAATGCCCTCAGGATTCCCAAGAGAAAAAAGCCCCGTGTCACTGGCCCCTTAGGGTCTCTCCCCACAGCCCCTCCCTCCTTCCATTCACTCCACTGAGCCACACTGGCCTCCAAAAATGCCAATTCGTTCCCACCTGGGGCTTCTTCCCTGGCTGTTCTCTCTGCTGGACGGCCCCCTCTCTACCGCCCCCACTGGCACTGGTCTGGAAACAGGTCACCAAGCCCAGACGGCACCGCTCAACAGGAAAGGGCCTGGTGACCCTGGGCAAGGATGCACCCTCCCTGGGCCCCCGGCTGCCTCTCATGTGCTGGACACATGATGGATGTGGTGCGTGTCCAGGATGTGGGCGACACGCCGTTCCACATCTGCACTTCGTTCCCCGGCCCAGGACACAGCGGACGCCATGTCCGTGGTGAACTTGGCACCCTGAACACCCGGCCTCGGTCGGGCCTTCGGAACAACGAGACCCCCAGCCCGGCTCCCAGACTCTCCTCGTTGCCCCACTCCCAGGCCTTCGCCCCGGCAGTTTCCCTTGACTGGCACCACCACCAGCCGGTCCAAGACCTGCCTCCCCTTCCCGACCTCAGTCAGGATCCACTCAGCATCGAATCCAGAAAGAAGCCCAGATACCAGAACCGGGCAGGACCTCAAGGCCCCGGTCCTCTGCTCCTTCCCAGCAGCCCCTTGGGGCTCACAGACAGAGTCTGTCACTGGGGAGGGACGCTCCACAGTCCATCCAGGGCTAGCAAATAGGGCACACCCGGGCCCAGAGGAGAGAAAACCAGGGTGAGAGCAATCTCAGGGGACCTCCTGGTAGGTAGACTTTGAGATAGACTTTGAGCTAATAGTAGACAAACAGTTATCCAAGGCCTGCTATGCACCAAGTACGGGGCCAGGTGTGGGAACAAGATAGACATGGCCCTGTCCTGGGGGCAGGGGTACTGTGGTGAGAATAAAGCAGGGCGGGAGGAGGGGGGTAAAAAGTGCAGGGGTACCAGGCCCTGAAGCGATATTTGAGGAGGGCATAAAGGAGAGGCCATTTGATGGGCCAGAAGCCCTTCTCAGGCAGAGCAGACAGCAAACACAAAGGTCCTGGCTGGCTCTGGGCTAAAGGCCCCCTCCCCCAGGAAGCCACTTCAGATTGCTTCTCCTGGTCCCCACTGCATCTGCACACTGTCCCACGAGCTCCGCCTGCCTCCCCCTGGATGCCCAATCCTTGCGCTCAGTAAGAGAATCTATTGGCTACACTAATGAGAAGATGCATCCACGCTACAGAGGCATGGTCTGTGTCCCCAGTAGGCCGAGGCTGAGCGTTCCTCATTCTGGTGTCCCCGGTGTTCAGGGCAGTACCTGGCACACCACAGGTGCTCAATAAGTGTTGAACAAGTGTGAAACAGGGAAGCGATGCCGGAAAACAAGGTCAAGGATGGCTTTTCTGAGGGCAAGGCTGTCTCCAAGCCCCTCGGTGCTCTCTCGTGCCCCATCTGCTGGTGGAAGGACGCCCACCCTCAGTCTGCCATTGAGATCATGACCCCTCAGGCCAGCTGGGCCCGGGAAAACGTTTCTGTTCCACTGGAGACAAATGTCTGTTCCTTTGTCGGACTGTTAACGGTACATCGTGAGGGGGCGCACAGGAGGCACGTGCCTTCCTGCCTCTTTCAAGAGCAGTGTGGAGGTAGCCCTAGATCCTGAAGAAAGCGACCCAGAGCAGGGCTGAATGCAGCCATCACTGGCAAGGGTCGCAAGGAATTACAGCAACACAGCGATGTCATTTGCTCATCCTGTGAGAAAGGCTGCATTCAAAGCCAGGATGCCAAGGTTACGGGCCGTGTGGGTGTGAGCATATGAGGAGGGAGTGAGTGGGAATCGAGGCTGTGAGGGCACACGTGTGCGTAAAGACAGAAAAACATCTAGAGGAAAATGCGCCAAACTGATCTCTGGGAAATAGAATCCAGATGGTTTTTATTGGCTCTTATGCTTTTCGGTATTTTCTTGATTTTTCTATACTCAGCCTCTGCTACTTTTAGAATCAGAGGAGAGCTAAATATAAGTAGTTTTTTAAGGCCAGTGATGCAGAAGGCAGAGAACAGGCAGAGAGGAGACTGGTGTGGCTGTGTAGACACCTGGGCCTAGGGAGGTGAAGAGGGGCGCTCAGGGAAGCACAGATGACCAGGAGACAGGACACTGGGCCACCAACCCAGCTTCCTCACTCACCAACTCCAGTGTGACACCGGCCTCCAGTTCTCCATCTGGGCTCTAAGCTCCATCTGACCCCGATGCTCTAGAATTATCTGTCCCATATCCCACCTGGGGTTTGGGCCAGGAGAGGCAGGGTGGGAACAGCAGGAGAGACAAAGCATCACTCACATCACCGTAGGTAGAACTCAGCCCCGCCATGCCTTCTGGGCCTGGGGTTCTGTATCGTGGGTGCCTGCCGGTTGGAGGGGTGGCCAGCAAGCCCCCACGGCCAGAGACAAATCCCCACGGGCAGCAGCAGCTAGGGCAGGAGTGGAGACTCAGACTATTATTTTCATAAGTGCCTACAATGAAACACGTGGGCAAAGGCAGTAAAATGTTGTTGTAAGGGGGCTGGGTCCTACTGAGAGGAGGATTCACCGAGTCCCAGAGTCTCGCGGAAGTCTTCCCCTGAGGTTGACCTGTCCTGACCCCTAGTGTCCAGCCAGATGGCCCCTAAGTCAGGATCTGAGGTCCGAGAGAACCTCCCTCCAGGTGAGGGCTGTGCACAGGCCTTTAAGAAAATTCCCCGAGGCCTGAATTGCCACATCCCATCCTTACCCCTCACTACCTTCCTCCCCCCATGTCCTTCCCTCCACCTCTGGGCAGAGGCCTTGACCCTGCCACGGCTTTTACCACCGCCCTGAGTTCTCCACCCAAGATGCCGCCCAGAGCAGCACACAGCAGAAGGGTCAAGGGGCTTTGGTTCAGAAAAACCTGGGTCCAAAGGGACAGTCACAGAGCCAGGCCAGGATGCCCCTCCACCATCCTTGAGGGGCAGGACAGTTTGTAAACACAGAGTTCCCTGGGGTGGAGTGCCTGGTGGTGGGGGAGAATAGGCACAAGGCAGGGCAGGAGACAAACCACCTCCGGAAGGCTGCAGGGCCTCACTCCAGCCATGAGGCTGAACCAACTTTCAGATGCAAACCACTCACCCTAGTGGCATAACCCACTGACCACAACACCAGGGAGCCTCCGAGGCCCTGTCCCTATGCTTCACCTGCTGGACAGCTGGGCCAGGTATCTCGGGGGAGGGGATTCTCCCTGCATCCAGCCAGGGCCTCATCAGGGGAACGCGGCCAATCTCCAAGACAGCCTGGCGCTTAAGGGGGTAAAGGGACACACAGCCTGACCTCCCGGCCTGGAGGCCTCTGATATCTGCAAATATTTATTTTCTTCTCCAGGACTCTAGTGAAGAAGGAGGTCAATAGAAGGAGGTCTGTATCCTCTGGGCCTGGCAGGGGTGAGCCAGGGACAGACAGGACCCCCATGGGCCTGGTCACTGTGCTGGATGACTGGAGACACGGGGGGCCACCTCAGAACCCAATGCGGGAACTATTCATGGAGGACAGAAGGGTGGTATTCGGGGGTCTTGAGAGCTGCTTGACGGACGAGGCAACAGGCATGGGGGTGGCCGACCTCTGCACGATGTACCTGGATGCCTGGGACAAGACCGAGGGGGAGGACTGGAGGTACGGGGAGGTGGACAGGCCAGACTCCAGGAACCTGGAGCCTGAGGCTGTCCAGGAGAGGGAGTCGCTGGGAGAGAGGGAGGCAGTGGGCGAGCTGGTCGTGGTGTTGGGCACGGTCTCCCTGTCAGCATCCGGGTCCTTCTGGTGGTTGTGGGTCACCGGGTAGGTGCGCTGGCCCTGCTGCCCCAGGACGTTGTGCAACACGAGGTCAGACGTGTGGGTGGGCGACAGGTTGCTGAAGTGCAGGCTTTGGTAGATCTGAGGTGAAATCTGTGGGGAACAGAGCAGGGGAGTTTGAGGGGTTCACCCAGGACCAAGAGCAGGCTCACGGGGAGGATGGGCCAAGTCTCCAGAGTACCGTGGTTGTCACTGAGGTCCACAGCCTTCCGGAACTGCAAGCCCACTGTGCTCCAGGCCCGGCAGCCAGCCCTTCTCCTGGGGTTGGCAACAACGCTTTGAGGTCAGCACTGGACCGTCCCCATCTTAGAATGAGGCCTCAAGCTGGGCCTGATTGAGGCTCAGATGGGAGGAGCCCCCCAGACAAGCTCCCACCTCTCCTGTCAGCACTCACCAAGCTGCGCTTTGAGGCCCATCTCCAGAAGGCAGGGATATGGCCTCCCTTCGCACTGACCTCTCCCAGCCCGGGACAGAGGGGTTCTCTCACTTCACTTGGTGCCCATCACAGAGGGAGGAAGTTCTCATAAATGCCCCTATGGCAGATGCCTCTGAAAGAGGCTGGAGTCTGCCCAAGCAAGAGGCTTGCTTAGATGGGGCTCAAAGCTGTCTTGCAAAGTCCCCAGCTCTTTCTTTCTTTCCCCAAGCAGAGCCCCCCCATTCCTTCCCTGTGTCTCTCACATGGCACTGGGAGACCCCGTGTCTGCTCTAGAGTAGCCCACAGTACGGAGACTAACAACCAACCAAACGCACAGCCACAGACTTTGGGAAATTCTTTGAAGGCTATCAAAGTCCCAGGTCCACAGAGAACCTCCTCCCATAGGCCCGATGAGGTGTGTCCTCAAAGACAACCTGTGTCCATGGCCTTGGCCAGGGCCTTTGCAAACAAATCAACCCAACCAGCTTCATCCCAGAATTCTGTTAAAGGGCTGGTGCTTCCCTCGCCCCCACGAGAGGGCCCTGTGGGCTCAAGGGAGGCTGCTAATGGAGCTGGGATCCCCAGCCTCCAGCATCTCAGGGAGCAAGCCCCACCCTGCCTCACCTGGTACTTCATCCAGCCATACTGCACGTTGGTGGACCGGAGTCCAGGACTCCGTGACCGGTCCTTAGGCTTGTACGCGGCTCCCACAACTTTGCTCTCCTGCAGGAGTCACGGGCAAGAGTGAGGCCTCAGGGCTGACAGCTGAGGGCCCCTCTATGCCCCCGTGTCCCCGTGTCCCCCACCCAGCCTCACCTGCTTGCCCTTGGACTCCCACTTGCACCAGCTGCTCTCAACGTCTTCCTGGGAGCGCTCTCCAGCCCACGGGGACGTCTGGGTTATCTTCTGCAGGTTGGCCCAAGCTTCAGCCTCCGTGTCTGGCTTCCCATTCAGGAGAGCCACGAGTGCCGCCTCCTCCTGCCGCTGGTACACCAGGGCCTCGGCCAGAGCCCGCTCCTCCCTGATGGAAGGCGCTTTCCTTCATAAGATGCCCTCACACCACAAGCAGCCTTCCCGGGGAGCACAACGGGTTTCTCCCACCTGGGCCCGATCCTCTTCTACCTTCTTATCCCTCTCCTGAGGTCATACTGCCCAGGACCAACACTAAACAGGTGTCCAATTAACATCAGCAAAGACTAGATTAAACATACCCCCAACAAGTCCTGAGACCTTTCCTAGCACCCTGAGCTCTTCCCATGGAGGTCTAATACCCCATCTTGACCTTACCTGGTCCCCCCAAATGTGGAATATTTAAACATCCTCTCCCTTCCAGGGAAACCCTACCTCTACCTTGTTTGATAACCCCACATAGGACCGTAAAGAGGTATGCCTTGACAAGAGACTAGGAGCCACAAGGACTGTACGGGTGCCTGGAAAACTCCTACTGACATATCAAAACCCAATTCCAGAATCTCTTCTCTTATGAAGCTTCTCTTTTACTTGATCCACCCAATGAGGTGATTGTCCTCTGAGCCATTCCTATTCTTAATAGTCTCACCACTTATCAGATAAAACAACAACCATGAGTTTGCATGCCAATCTCCCCAAGTGGACTCTGAGTTCTCTGAGGCAGGACTTGTATCTGGACCTCTAGAACCTAGCACAGAGTCTGGGAGTCAGCAGGACCTTGATAAATATTTTTTGGGGATGACCCCAAATTATCTGAGACTTGGTCAGGAATAAGAGTGGAACATGGGTGGAGAAGGAACCTGTAGAGGAAAGAAGCAGCAAGCAGCCTGACTTTCCTGTGGATCAGGGAAATAACACAAGTGTGTGTTCAGGACCAGAGCTCTGGGCACTGTCCTACCAGGGACCTCTAGCCACATAGAAATGGCCCCAGCAGGGAAGCCAGCCCTGGCAAATCTGAACCGGGCTCTGGGGCAGAGGCCCATCTAACGGCTTGCCTTTCTATACTTTCTGCTGATTTGTACCACTCAAACTTTCAGTGGACCTGGGCTCTTAGGCCATAGCTGCCACCTGTAGAGTCAAGTTGCCTGCAAGTCCCAAACCTTTGGCCTTTACCAAATATGCCCAGTGCTACCCAACCCAGATGAGGCTGCCTGGGACCTGGGGAGGCTCCCAGCCTCCCCCTCCTTGGGCCAGCAAATACCAGCTGGGCTGTGATAACTCACTGCAGCTCTGAATGGAAGGCCTTCTGGGCAGCAACTACAGTGTCATCCTCCTCCTTTGAGTTTCTTCTCAGTTCAGGATCACCAACCATCTGAATATCCCGCAGCCTTTTCCAGACACTCAGGCCGAACGTCCCTGTGATTTAACCAGAACCAACTCAGTCACAAGAAGTGGCCTACCTCCCTTTCTCTGAACCTGCTACCCCTCCCCCTCCACCCTCAAGACTCAGCTAGCAACCCCTTACCCTTGGCCCACACTTCATGATGCTTACCACATGCCAGGCATTATGCCGGCTACTTAACAAATACCTGAAGGAACTACCCTTAGTCCTACAATACACTTGGAGCTCAGGCCAAAACATCCTGCCCCACATGTAGGCTGAGATGGAAAGACCTCTATGGCAATGACTGAGTGATGTTCAGTTGGGCTTAAGCAGCTCACGTGTAAAGTAGCAATGACATAAAGTGATCAGGCACCCACCAGACAGGAGATTGGTGTGGCACTAGAGAGGAGAAAGGCTGGAGGAGAAAGCAGGTAGTAAGAACAGAGAAACATGAGTCCTGCTTTGGGGCAGGGCGTGGTGAGTAGTAGGCCATTGTCCTGCTGCAGAATTTCTAAAAATTAAAAAATATAGTTAAAAAGTCATATTTTAAAAACTCTTGGGGAGCTGTAGAAGCAAAAAAAGAGTAGATGAACTAGGGGTGCCAGGGTGGCTCAGTCAGATGAACATCCGACCTTGATTTCAGCTCAGGTCATGATCTCACAGTCTTGAGATTGAGCCCCGTGTCAGGCTCCGCACTGGGTGCAGAGCCTGCTTGGGATCCCATCTCTCCCTCTTCCTCTGCTCCTCCCCCACTCGTGCACATTCTCTCTCTCTCTCTCTCTCTCTCTCTCTCTCTCAAAAAAAAAAAAAATAGATTAACTAAAATTACAGAAAGGGGGATGGTGCCTGAGTGGCTCAGTTGGTTAAGGGTTTGACTTCAGCTCTGGTCATGATCTCACATTTCATGAGTTCAAGCCCTGCATTGGGCTCTCTGATGTCAGCACAGAATCCACTTCAGATCCTCTGTCCCCCCTCTCTCTCTGCCCCTTCCCTGCTTGCTCTCTCTCTCTCAAAATAAATAAACATTTAAAAATGTTTAATAAGAAATAAAAAAATAAAATTATAGAAAGGGAAGAGTCCTTCCAAGAAGAACTGAAATTGAGATCTGATTCCTTCTCTGGGAGTCTGGGCACAGGCTGAGTGAGAATCAGGTTCTGCTTAGGCAGAAGGAAGCTCCTGGAAGCAAAAGAAACCATCAGAGCTTCTGCCAGCCATTCTGGCTGGCAGAATGGGATCAAGTCTAGTGAAATCCCAAATGCATAGACGTGTTTTCCATAGGACATTTGCTGAGCACTAGGGGAGCTGAGGACCTGGAATTTGGGTTAGACAGATAGAATGAGGTTGTTGGGAGACAAAGTCCCACTGGAGGAAAAAAAACCTTTGAAAACACAACAGACTTCACCCTTGAGACGATTTCACAATGGAAGATGGAAGAAAACCAAGTCTTCCTAAAGCTGCAACCCAGACCCAATCCAGCTCAGTTCCTGACAGCAATGAGATGAGCAGCCTTGTACAGAGCAACGAGCACATGTGCTGGAGGAAAATCCATCAACTTCCGTCTCTGTGGTTCTTTTATACAAAGTCTAGAAAAGTCTTGGCTTTGGTTTGAGGAGGGGTTGTTTCATTTTGGGGGGTTTTGGAGAGGTAGGTTTTTTATGCATTTAACATATAAAAAGACAGAAAAGTATAACCAATAATAAAGAGAAGAAATAGGCATTAGAAATAGACCCACAGATAATTCTGACACAGGAGTTAGCAGATAAAACTTTATTGCAAATAGTTATATAAAATGAAGGAAAATATGAACAAAATGAAGGGAAAGAAGGAGAATTTCAACAATGAATTGTATTCTACAGGAAAGAACCAAATCGGTATTCGAGAACTAAAAAAAATATGAAATTAAGAATTAACTGAATGGATTTAATACCAGGTTGCATACAGAAGGAGACAGGACTAACGAATTGGAAGGCAGGTCATCAGAAAATATCCAAACTAGAAGGCAGAGATAAAAAACAAACAAAAACAAAAAAGAAACAAACAAAAAAACAGAAAGAACAGAACAGAGCATAAGAGCCATATGGGACAGAGTCAAATGTTCTAACATACATGTAAATTGGAACTCCATAATGGGAGGAGAGAGAGAATGGACAAAAGCAGTATTGAAGAGATAATATTTGACAACTTTTCAAAACTGGTGAAAAATACCAACCCCCAGATTTAAAAAGATCAGTGAACTCCAAGTGGGATGAATACAAATAAAAGCTAGGAACATCATAGTCAAACTGTTGAAAACCAAAAGCAGTCAGAGAGAAAAGAAAAATTACTGTCAAAGTAACTTATAGTTGACTTAAAAAAATTTTTTTTTACATTTATTTATTTTTGAGAGACAGGGTGAGACAGAGCACACGCGGAGGAGGGGCAGAGAGAGGAGACACAGAATCTGAAGCAGGCTCCAAGCTCTGAGCAAGAGTTCAGCACAGAGCCCGGCGCAGGGCTTGAACCCATGGACTGCAAGATCATGACCTGAGCCAAAGTTGAACACTTAACCGACTGAGCCACCCAGGCACCCCTACAGTTGACTTTTTGAGAGAAAATATGGAAGCCAAAGACGATAGAAAAGTCTCTTTTTCAATATTGAAAGAAAATTAACTTCCAGCTGAGATTTCTATGCCCAGTAAAAGAGTCTTAACATTTTAAGACAAAATAAATATGTTTTCAGATACAGAAAGCTTAAGGATCAGTACAGATGGACTCTATAAGAAATAATAAAGGAACTTCTTCAAACTTAAGGAAAATGATAGCAGACAGAACCCCAGTATTTCAAGAAGGAATAAAGAGCATCAGAAATGGTAAATATGGGTAAATATAAAAAGAAATAGGCTGCTTACAGTAACATTAATAACAGTGCCTTGTGGGAAGACATAACATATTTGAAATAAAATATATGCTAGAGATAGCATAAACAGTGGGGAGAAGAAAGTAAGATTCTTTTTTTTTTTTTTCAACGTTTATTTATTTTTGGGACAGAGAGAGACAGAGCATGAATGGGGGAGGGGCAGAGAGAGAGGGAGACACAGAATCAGAAATAGGCTCCAGGCTCTGAGCCATCAGCCCAGAGCCCGACGCAGGGCTCAAACTCCCGGACCACGAGATCGTGACCTGGCTGAAGTCGGATGCTTAACCGACTGTGCCACCCAGGCGCCCCAAGAAAGTAAGATTCTTGCACAAGAAGTGGTATCAGGTCAAGAGTGTATATTATAACCTCTAAAGAATCTCTAAAGAACACTGAAGAATAATATAAAAGCATACAACTAAAAAGTTAATAAAGGAATAAAACAAGATAATTGATTTTTTAAGCTTATTTATTTATCTTTGAGAGAGGAAAGCACAAGCAGGGGAGGGAAAGAGAGAGATACACATGGAATCCCAAGCAGGCTCCAGGCTCTGAGCTGTCAGCACAGAGCCCAACACAGGGCTCAAACTCATGACCCACAAGATCATGACCTGAGCTGAAGTCAGATGCTCAACCGACTGAGCCACTCAGGTGCCCCGATAATTGTTTTTAAATACTTGATTAATGCAAAAGAAGAAAGAAAAGGAAGAATAAAGGAACAAAGAATAGAAAAACAGTATCAAGATGATAGACTGAAACCATATAAGTAATTCCATTAATATTTGAATGGACTAAATATACAATTAGAAGGCAAATATTGTCAGGATGAAAAAAATAAAACTAAATACAATGCTGTTTAAAAGAGGCACATATAAATATAAGGACAGAGATAGGTTGAAAAGTCATGTTGGCAAATGTAATGAACTTCCAGTGGTCAGATGAATAAATTCTGGGGATCTAATGTATAACATGGCAACTATAGTTAACAATACTATATTGTATACTTTAAATTTGCTGAGAGTAGATATTAAGAATTCTTACCTTGCACAAATACTATGTGAGGTGATAGATGTATTAATTATCCTGATTGTGGTGATTATTTCACAATGTATGCATATACCAAATCATGTTATACACATAAAACACCAGCTTACTCAGTCTTTTTTTTCTATATTTCTATTACTATGTCTTCATAGTCACTAATCCCTTCTTCTGTAGTGTCTAATTTGCTATTAATCCCATCCAGTGTATTGTTATCTCAGACACTGTTATTTTTAATTTCTAATTTCAATTTGGGTCTTTATGTGTGTGTGTGTGTGTATATATATATATATATATATATATATATATATATATTCGAGTTCTCTCCTTAACATTTTGATGTTTTCTTCTACCTTTTGTAACACATGAAGTATATTCATAATATTATAGATTTACTTATATTATATATTATATTATATCTATATTTCATATAATACAGATGTAATTTATAATATTACAAATATATACAATACATACTAGTATATTATGTATAAATTATAATACCTCAGGGCTTACTATTCTTTGCTGCCTGCTGTCTAATGTCTGGAAACTGTCACATACATTTTGTTCATGTTTTTAGTTGCTTAAAGCGAGAATGTAAATCCAGTCCTTGTTAGTCTATCATGTCTGGAGCCAACAGAAACGATAGGCAATAGAAACAGACCCAGAAGTGAACCAGATATTAGAGTTATCAAAGACTTTAAAATAGCATTGGCAATATGTTCAAGGATATAAACTATAAAATGAGGAATTCCATCCAAGGACAGGAATAAAATAAAAATAATCAAAGAGTTTTTTACCCATATAAGAGCTAAAAATGCGAGGAAAGGAATAAACCTTTGATAAGAGACAAGAGACCAAGGCTGCTTTCAGCCCTGACAGAGTAATGAGAGGAGGATAAGCCCAGATGAGTGCTTAGTGAACTTTGAACAGCCTCACATGGCATGACATACTATAATCCAGGATGTTCAAGCCACAGGGCAAGTCTGTAGCTACCCACCAACTCTTTCCCTCAGGCCTTCACAGGGTATATAGTGGCAGTCCAGTGAAGGCTGGGGGCAGGGCAGAAGAGCTGAGACATAGACCATGCAAGTATCAAGTGTAAGAAAGCATACGGTGCTTTTTCTGTGATGGCTATAAGGATATATGTATACTTTCTGAAAATTCATCAAGCTGAACCCTTTTGGTTTGTGTGCTTTACCTTATATAGGTTATAACTCAACAATTAAGTTTATTTTTCTATTATTTGAGAGAGAGGGAGAGAGTGCACATGAGTGTGCAGGAGAGGTAGAGAGAGAGAATCTCAAGCAGACTGTGCTGTCAGCACAGAGCCCGACATGGGCTCGAACTCACAAAGTGTGAGATCAGGACCTGAGCCAAAATCAAGAGCCAGACACTTAACTAACTGAGCCACCCAGGCACCCCAAGTTTATTTTTAAAAAGAGAGGGGCGCCTGGGTGGCGCAGTCGGTTAAGCGTCCGACTTCAGCCAGGTCACGATCTCGCGGTCCGTGAGTTCGAGCCCCGCATCGGGCTCTGGGCTGATGGCTCAGAGCCTGGAGCCTGTTTCCGATTCTGTGTCTCCCTCTCTCTCTGCTCCTCCCCCGTTCATGCTCTGTCTCTCTCTGTCCCAAAAATAATAAACGTTGAAAAAAAAAATTTTTTTTTAAATAAATAATAAAAATAAAAAAAAATAAAAAGAGAAAGGAATGTGCCTTCTCAGATACGTGATTTGCAAAAATATACACAGGCAAATAATGTTGGGTGGATGGGTGGGGGGTTAGATGGACAGCTGATGGATGAATGGACACACTGCTGAACGGACAATTGGAAAGGCACATATCCTGTGATACTATTTGAGCAAAGGCAGCTGCTATGGCTTGAAACTCCACCCCATAGGATATAAGGTTTATGCCAGTTTATGCTCTAACAGGGACAGAACCACAATGGGCCATGTGGCACGGCTGAACTTCAGTAGGACCCATACCAACGGTGTCACCGGAGAGTTTCCGAGCCTTGACATTACAGTCCTGGCCGGCACTGATAACCAGCTGGAAGGTATCTACATACAGGATGTCTGCCACACTGTCCAAATGGTCCTTCCAGGTATTCAGAAGCTTGGGAGGAACCAAGGAAATGGTCTGGCCAGCCACAACCTACAGGGGACAACAAAGGAGAACTACTTATCCCAAGACACAGGTTCACCAGAGGGCACATGACACTGGAGGCAGCAGAGCCCTCTGGAAGGATCCTGGGACACGGTCCCATGGCCCACGTCCCAGGGTCCTAGTTCTAGACATGTTCCCACATTAGCTTTCTGGTGACTTCAGGTAAATCCTGGTAGTTTTCTGGCCCTCACTGGTCCCTTTGGTAAAATCATAAAAAAGCATTCGCATATTGCTATATTGTTTACCAGATGTGTCTATACAGATTATTCCATTTGAATGTCATAACAACCTTACAGGATGTGTATGAGTCTCACCATTTCGTAGAGGAGAGAACTGAACCCAGAGCCACATAGTGGTGAGGCTAGGACAAGAAAAACGGACAAAGGATGTGAACAGACAATTCCCAAAACTATACATGGCCAATAAAATAAGGAAAGATGTCAACATCACTAATAAGCAAAGATAGCTTCATTAAAATCAAAGGAAACCATTTGTATCTAAAAATCAGCCAAAGGTTTGTTTCACTTCGAACATTTATTTATTGAATGCCTTCTCTAAGCGAGGCACTCTGATAGACCCAGGGAACGCTCACTCGGATGAATACCGCTAATAATAAATACTTTATGTTGGCAAGGATAAAGCAGAATAGGCTAATAATGTGCAAAACTCCATAAACTTTCTGGAGTGTAGTTTGGCGGTACACATTAAAAGCCTTGGAAAGATTTATGCTTTCTCCCCATATTATTTCCAGGAGATAAATTACCAGATGCACGAACAACTACAAATAAACAAAAAAAGATTTGTGAAAAGGAAAAATTGTTCTACCATTTTTCTACCTTTTAAACACAGTTTTATTGAGATATAATTCACAATTCACCCATTTGAAGTGCTCGCTTCAGTCATTTTTAGTATATTCACAGAGTTTGCAACCACCATCACGTTCAATTTTAGACCATTCCATCACTCCACAGTTGGTATAAATGGAATCATGCAATATGTGGTCTTTTATGACTGGCTCCTTTCACTTAGCATAATGTTTTCAAGATACATCATGTTGTAGCGTGGATCAGCACATCATTCCTTTATGTATCTGTTCAACAGTTGTGGACATTTGGGTTGTTTTCACTTCTAGGCTATTGTAAATAATGTTGCTATAAACACTCGTATAGGGGCGCCTGGGTGGCGCAGTCGGTTAAGCGTCCGACTTCAGCCAGGTCACGATCTCGAGGTCCGTGAGTTTGAGCCCCGCGTCAGGCTCTGTGCTGACAGCTCAGAGACTGGAGCCTGTTTCAGATTCTGTGTCTCCCTCTCTCTCTGGCCCTCCCCCGTTCATGCTGTCTCTCTCTGTCTCAAAAATAAAATAAAAGTTAAAAAAATTAAAAAAAAAAAGAAATATTGCCTAACCCTTGCGCCTGGGTGGCTCAGTCAGTTAAGCCTCTGACTTAGCCTCAGGTCATGATCTCATGGCTCTCCCAGCCCCACATTGGGCTCTGTGCTGACAGCTCAGAAGCTGCAGCCCACTTCGAATTCTGTGTCTCCTTCTCTCTCTGCTTCTCCTCTGCTCTCTCTCTCTCCCTCTCTCTCTCAAATAAACATTAAAAAAATTAAAAAATATATTGCCTAACCCAAAGTCATGCAGATATCTCCCTATGCTTTCTTCTAAGAGTCTTTTAATTTTAACTCTTCCATTTAGGTCCATGACCACTGAAAGTTAATTTATGAAGTAAAATATGTTTTCCTTTATGTTGTGTGTTCATTCTTTGCTGTGGATATCCGGTTTTCCCAGCACCATTTGTTTAAAAAGATTATTCTTTCTGGGGCCCCTGGGTGGCTCAGTCGGTTAAGCATCCAACTCTTGATTGTAGCTCAGGTCATGATCTCACTGTTTGTGAATTTGAGCCCCACATCAGGCCCTGCACTGACAGCATGGAGCCTGTCTGTGATTTTGTCTCCTGTCTCCCTCTCTCTTTGCTCCTCCCCTGCTTTCTCTCTCTCTCTCTCTCTCTCTCTCTCTCTCTCTCTCTCTCAAAAATAGATTTAAAAACATTTAAACAATTATTCTTTCCTCCATTTGATTGTTTTGGTACCTCTGTCAAAAATAAATTGATCAGAAATTTGACAGTTTATTTTTCCACTCTTAATTCTATTTTATTGACCTATATGTCTATACTAATGCTAGCACCACACTATTTTCACTGTAGCTTTGCAGTAAGTTTTGAAATTGGGAAATGTGTTTTCCAACTCTGGCTTTTTTCAAGATTTTTGGACTATTCTAGGACATTTGCATTTCTGTATGAATTTTAGGATCAGCTTGTCAATTCTGCAGAATAAGGAGTGGGGATTGATAGATTACACTGAATTAATTTGGAAAATATTGTTATATTAACAAGATTAAATCTTCCAATCCATGAACATGGGATATCTTTCCATTTATTTAGGTTGTCTTCGATTTCTTTCAACAGTGTTTTGTAGTTTTATTTATTTATTTATTTATTTTAAATTTTTTTTTCAACGTTTATTTATTTTTGGGACAGAGAGAGACAGAGCATGAACGGGGGGAGGGGCAGAGAGAGAGGGAGACACAGAATCAGAAACAGGCTCCAGGCTCTGAGCCATCAGCCCAGAGCCCGACGCGGGGCTCGAACTCCCGGACCGCGAGATCATGACCTGGCTGAAGTCGGATGCTCAACCGACTGCGCCACCCAGGCGCCCCGTGTTTTGTAGTTTTAATAGTACAAGTTTTGTACTACTTTTGTAAATTCATTCCTAAATATTTTATTCTTTTTGATGCTATTATAAGCTGGATGCCTTTTATTTCATTTTCTTGCCTACTTGCCCTTCCAGTAAAACATTAGTAGTTGAGGAAGTTCCCTTCTACTCCTTGTTAATTGAGCGCTTTTATCAGGAAAGGGTGTTGGATTTTGTCAAATGCTGTTTCTGTATTTATTGAGATGATTATGTGTCTTTTGTTCTTTATTCACTTAATATGGTGTATTACATTAATTGATTTTGGATATTAAACCAACCTTGCATTCCTGGGATAAGCCTCACTTGGTCATGATGTGTAATCCTTTTCATATGTTGCTGGATTCAATTTGCTAGTGTTTTATTGGTGGCATTTGCATCTGTATTCATAAGAGATATTGGCCTATAGTTTTATTTTCTTGTGATGTCCTTGTCTGGTTAGGTTATCAAGGTAACAGGGGCCTCACAGAAAACTCTTTGGCAAGAATTCCTTGAAGAATTGACATTAATTCTTCTTTAATTATTTGGTAGAGTTCACCAGTAAAGTCATCTGTACCTGGGCTTTTCTTTGTGGGAAGTTTTATTACTAGTTCGATCTCTTGTGATATTCAAGTTTTCTATTTCTTTAAATTTTCTATTTCATTTTGAGCCCATTCTGGTAGTTCATATCTAAGAATTTATCCATTTTCTATCATTTTTTGATAATGAAAAATTAAAAACTGTTCTAATGTCTGACAATAAGTTAAATAAATGATTATACCTCTATACAGTGAAATATTACTTCATCATTAGAAAGTCTGATTTTCAAGAATGTTTGATAATATAGAAAATTCTAGTTACATACAGTATAATCCCAATTTGTTTAAACTATATCATTATAACACTAAGTGCAGATGGTCAGGAGCACAGAGTCTGGAGTCAGACTTGAGTTTATGCCTAGGTCCAACACTGGCAGTTGTGTGAACTTAGGTCCCTCCAGCTCTACAGTTTTATCTTTCTCATCTGAAAAGTAACATCTCTCTCCCAGAGCAATTATGGAGAATCAGTGAGAGAACACATAAAAGCACTTATCACAATTCTTGAAACACATTAAGCAGTAAATAAATGACACGCATTGTTGTTAATATAACGATTATATTAACATTACAGATTCCTCATATAGTGAACCCATGGGTGACTTACTCCCAACAGATTTGAATGCAGTGACATTTTCTTCTTACTAAAACCAGACTAGACATAATATCTTTGTGCAGAGATTCAAAAAGCACCTAAGACTGCAAGATGGCTATCAGAACTGCAAATGCATACAACCCTTTAATCTAGAAGTCCCACTTCCAGGAATTTATCCTTCAGGCATATTTTTCACACATATGAAACAACATTCACTCTTCACTTTTGTTAAGAACAAAAGATTGAAAACAACCTCAATTTCCCTTCAAAGGGAATTATATCAATAACATGCATATGTACTCATATGCAAAGATCTCCAAGATATATTATGGAATAAGAAAAACAAGGTGAGCACCAGTGTGTATGACATGCTACCTTCATGTAAAAACAAGGAGAGATCTTTACACATTTCTGTTTGCATAAATAAACACTGGAAGAATAACCAAAAATCAGCAGAAGTGGAACAAGAAGTTTTTCTTGGTTTTGGGCAGTGGGGAATAGGTGTAGGACTAAAAGTCCTTACTACAGGCCTTTTGCCACCCTGAGTTTTTAAAATCTTCGCTAGTGTATAACATACATATAGAAAAGTGTACATATCATAAATGTAACAAATAAACTTTCACAAACTGAACACAGCTGTATGACCAGACCCAGATTATGAAACAGAACATTGTCCATCCACCAGAAGTCCCCCTCATGGCTCCTTCTGACCAATCCATGCCCACACAAAGATAATCACTTCTAATAGGGTATGTTTGTTTTGTCTGTTTTCGTACTTTATATAGATCGAACTATAAAACTTACAATATATACTCTTTCATGTATGACTTCTTTAACCTACTTTTTTCAAATAATTACCCATTTTGTAATGAATAGTTGCAAACCATCCATTTCTAATGCTGGGTATTATTCTATATGGTGTGTATAGCACAATTTATATTTCAGTCTACACTGATGGGCATTTGGGTTGTTTCAAATGCGGAGTTATTGCAAATGGTAATTATATCAATGTTCTTATTCATTATCTTTTAGAGCACAGGCTTCTCTTGGATATAAACCTAGCAGTGGAATTGCTGGATCATAGTGTAGACACATATTCAGTTCTAGTGGAAACTACCAAACAGTTCCCCAAAGTGATTACACCAATCTACATTCCTGCCAGCAATGGAAATTCCAGTTGATCTACATCCTTGCCAACATTTGGTATTGCCTGTCTTTTACGTTTTAGTCATCCTGGTAGGTATGTCGTGGTATCACACTGTGGTTTTAATTTGCATTTTCTTGATAACTAGGGAAAAGGTTCTCAGCTTCATTAGTCATTAGGGAAATATCAAGTGATTTTTGACTATGTAAATATATTACCTACTCAAGAAAATACATAAACATTTTCATTATCTTAAAACGAATTCATGAGTCCAGGGCCTTCATCGCAAAGATTAAAGCCCGTAGAAATGGGGTGTGTGTGTGTGTGTGTGTGTGTGTGTGTGTGTGTGTATATGTGCATGTGTATGCAGGTGTGTATACTTGTGTTTGACTGGTTAATGGTGACTTCTGGCTAACAAAAATGTCTCCACATCAACCAGACAACATTGAACAAGAAACACGAAAGACTCAGAATCTCAGGAAGAGAGCCATGGCCCCAGATCATTAGTGGGGTTCAGATTCCCCCAGAGTCTTCCTACCTCCTTCTCCTTCAAGGGGATGTAGTGTGGAAGGTTGATCTGGACCTGTTCAGGAATTAAGAACTGGAACTTGCTTGTTCCATTGGGTTGAAGTGGACACTTGTCACTGAATGTGCAATAATCTTTGATGTCCCAGATCTAGGCACAAAATGTGGGTTAGTGGCCCAGCATCCCTTGACACCAACACCAGCTCACACTGTGGGCCCCTCCCAAACTACTTGTCTTCACTCTGAGGTGTGAGTGGGGCAGTTCTCACTCACACCTCTGAGATACCCAGACACTCGGGTCAGAAGGGGTCCAAGGGAACTTGTAAGCCAGACCTATTAGCCGGCAGGCAGAGAGGGTGTGACTGGCCCAAGGACAAGACATTCTTGCCCCGTGGCTCACCATAAATTATGAAGTTGGCTGCTGAGACCCCTGTTCATAGAGAGATGCATAGCTGGGGGGTGAGGGAGTTGTAGGAAGAGAACGATGGAATAGGGGACCCACCGGGAGAGGCTTCTTGGAGGGCCTTTTGGAACCACGTCCTTACTCATTTCCTGGGCACACCAGAGCAGAAGAGGACTTTTACTGCCCACTGTTTTACAAATGAAACCAGTACCCAGAGGGAGAAGAGACTAGGCTAGCGCCACATTTAGCAAAGAGGTGGCCGGAGCTTGGCTGACGCCGCCCCCTCAATCTCAAGCCAGTTCCTCCTCACCTTGATGTATCCTTTACAATCCCCTGTGACGAGGATCAAGTCTTTTTCATCAGTGGCCATGGCGCCCACAACCACATCCCCCTTGTCTTCGAAGTCCACAGGGAACTTCCCGAGCAGACCTCCGCCTCCATGGATGGACCAGGCATAGATGTGGCCATCCACGCAGCTGCTCAGCAGGGTGGCTATGAGTGGCAGGCGAGGCCTGGTCTGCAGGAAGATGATCTGTGCGAGAGAGGTGGGCCAGCTCAGCAGTGCTGTGAGCCGGGACTCACCCTGGCCACTGTTACACGGTGCTGAGGGGCTCAGGCAAGTCACCCCGCCCCTGCTCCCCCAATTTCCTAGATGCCCAGTGAGGATGGTGATGATCCACCACTCTTCCTACGTAGCTGGTAACGAATATTGGCTGCACTATGAGCTCCTTGAGGGGAGGAATTGGTGTCTTTTTTGTTCACTCTTTTATCTTTAGCAACTACAGTCGTGTCTGACACATGCTACATGGTCAATGAAGATTCGTTGAATAAAGACATACAAATCTGATGCACCCCAAGACTCAAAGAAGAGTTTCTAAGACCTGTAACTCCACTCAAAGTGATTTGAAGAACACACTCGTTCTCCTTCATATACGTCTATGGTAAGATGCCATATTTTCCAGCCAACTGCCAAGAAAGCATCTGAACCAAATTCTCACTCAAGTCTTGTTGTGATCATGCCTTTTGTTAATTCCCCCCTCTGCTCACTTTCACCTTACATGTCACTCTGTGGCCCAGGCAGGGGTGATGGGGGCGGACAGCTATCATGCATGGCTGGCATGAGAAGAGAGCGGCTCTCCTGGCCCCCATCCTACGTGAGGCAGAGAGCACAGGCGGCAGAGTGAATCCGACCAGACGGGGGAAATTGGAGGCTATATCAGAATTCCTGCTATATCAGAAATTACAGTGTGGTGGCTTATGTGTCCCCAAAACATGTCACCGACAGCAAAAATTCTGAAATATCCTGACTGTCACACACGTCCAAAACAAAATGCTTAACCTACTTCCTGTTGGCCCAAATGCCAGGGTCACAGAACCAGGAGTCCCTAAACCAAAGACAAAGGACAAGCATTTCCCCCATTTTATGCAAGTGTACTTGCACGCAGTACAAAACATGGACGGCACAAATGAGAAGAAACTTAAATCACTCACAAAATGCCAATATCCAGAAATAATCACCATGAAGATTTTAATGCAATGTCTCTTTTTTTAATGTTTTTATTTGATTTTTTTGAGAGAGAGAGAGAGAGAGAGAGAGAGCATGAGTGGGGAAGAGGCAGAGAGAGAGGGAAACACAGAATCCGAAGCAGCCTCCAGCCTCTGAGCTGTCAGCACAGAGCCTGACGTGGGGCTTGAACTCACGGACGGTGCGATCATGACCTGAGCCTAAGTTGGACCCTTCACTGACTGAGCCACCCAGGCGCCCCTAATGCATCGTCTGTAAAGACTTTCATTATATTTTTTAATTATTAAATATACATGCAAGAATAGACGAAAATACCAATGGAAGAAGAGAGATCCCAGAAATAGACTATAGAAGACTCTAATATTATATAAGAATGATAGAATTTCAAGCCAGTGGAGAAAAGATAAACTACGCAATAAATGGCATTTGAACAACTGGCTATCAATTTAGAAAAACATTTTTAGATTCATATATCACACCATACACAAAACTACTTAGATGGGACAAGAAGATGACTAAATAAATATATAATTATAAATGTCTAGAAGAAAATATAACAAATTTTTTCTGTGATCTTGGGATAAACAATGCCTTTCTCTCTTGTCACAAAGGAAAATAACAAAGATGGCTAGATAAAGACTAAAACCTCAGTGTGATATCACAAAGACAGATGAGGTGAAAATATCTGCAATACACAACAGCAAAGGATTCACTTTCCAAAGCACATCTAAGGAGCTCTAATAAATTAATGCAAAAAAGAATAGACAAGGGATATAAGTGGATGTTTAATTCATGGAAGAAATACAAATGTCTAGCAAACATATAGAAAGCTCAATATTACGAATAATCAAAAGAACTTTTTTTTTTTTTTTAATTTCCACCCGCCAGACTGGCAGGAATTAAGAAAAGGCTAATATCCATTCCTGGCTTAGTGTAAGAACAAAGGCAGACTCACACTGTTGGAGGGAAGTCTTCTTGGAGAGCAAATGGCTTCATCCATTGAAATGTAAACTGTGCTCACTTGGTGAGCCATCAATCATACTTATGGAAAATATAGCATAACTGCACAGATAAATCTATAAGGATTTCAATCACACCTTTGTTTATAATAGCAAAAAACTAGGAACAACTTAAATGTCTAATCAACTGGGCATTCATTAAATTATAGTGAATCCAAAGAAATATACCGCAGCCAGGGGCAGATTTACCAGTGAAGTTCATAAAGCTTAAGGCAAAGTTCGAGGTCAAGTTCAAGGCCCTTCCAAGGTCCTGGGAAGAATTAGCAACTTGTGGAGACTTATAATTGTCAGCTGTAAGTTTTAAAATTTATTGTCCTTTCTCATCCAGATGGCTAACAGACACATGAAAAAAATGTTCCACATCACTCATCATCAGGGAAATACAAATCAAAACCAGTGAGATACCACCTCACACCTGTCAGAATGGCTCACATTAACAACTCGGGCAACAACAGGTGTTGACGAATCACTAAATTTTTTTAAGGTATTTGTTTTTTTGTTAATGTTTATTTTTGAGAGAGAGAGAAACAGAGCACGAGTGGGGGAGGGGCAGAAACAGAGGGAGACACAGAATCTAAAGCAGGCTCCAGGCTCTGAGCTGTCAGCACAGAGCCCCATGTGCGCCTCGAACTCACAAGCCGTGAGATCATGACCTGAGCTGAAGCTGGACTCTTAATCAACTGAGCAACCCAGGTGCCCCATGAATTGCTAAATTCTATTCTTGAAATCATTATTACAATATATGTTAACTAACTTAGATTCAAAGAAAGAAAGAAAGAAAAATTTCTAAATAAAATGTAACCACATTGATCTCTATATCAAGAAATAATAATAATAATAATAATAATAATAATAATAACAACAATAGTTCTAGGAATAATTTTTTAAAAAGTATCTCCTCTGAAATACTTTACATACACAAATCTATAAATGACTAAATGATGTAAATATTTCAGAGTTTCATGAACTTGAGAGTAAATTTTAAAAATCTTATCACAGCTCCCTGCTGCTGTATTTCCAGACTGGAGGAGGGAGGACATAGGGTAAAGAAGGAAATAAAAGTATTCAAAGTGTGGCCTCTCAAAAAAAGAAAATTTGTCATTTCTTTTCTCATTTTAAGTAAATTTTCCCTTTTGTATCTCATTTTTTATTCATAATTTTGTGTTATTTTCCATAAATGTGCCAACCAAATTGTGTAAGTTTTAGGCTCAAAAAAGCATAGATTGGCCTTCTCTATGAAGCCATTAACAAGAATGAAGTAGATGGATTTATATGTATTGACAGCAAAGGTTGTCCTCTCTACATTGTTAGATTAAAAAAAAAAAAAAATCCAACAGCTGAACTACAGTCTCAAATGCTCCCAGTCTTGTTTAAGAAAAACAAAACCAGGGGGCGCTGTTTGGCTCAGTCGGTTAAGCGTTCAACTCTTGATTTCAGCTCAGGTCATGATCTCGCGGTTCGTGTGTTCGAGCCCCAGATCGGGCTTTACGCTGACAATGTGGAGTCTGCTTGGGATTATGTTTCCCCCTTTCTCTGCCCATCCCCCGCTTGCACTATACCTCTGTGTGTGTGTGTGTGTGTGTGTGTGTGTGTGTGTGTGTATCTATAGCAGGATAGATCTATCAATAGATCGAGATATAGGCATATAAAAATAAATCTTGGAGTGCTTGGGTGGCTCAGTTAAGTGTCCGACTTCGGCTCAGGTCACAATCTCACAGTTTGTTTGAGCTCTGTGTCAGGCTCTCTGCTGACAGCTTCTGACAGCTCAGAGCCTGGGGCCTATTTCAGATTCTGTGTTTCCCTCTCTCTCTGCCCCTTCCCTGCTTGTGCACACTCTCTCTAAATAAATAAATACAATAAATATATAAACAAACATTTTTTAAAAATCTCAAAGATGCACACTTAATTTTTTTATCATTGTCATTATCACTGTTAAAGTAAATTTTGTCATACTCTAGATCAAGTATTCTCTTAAAATGTGACTCCTCTTAGCTACACAGTATTCACCAAAATGATGTGCCACAAAGATCTCCCATTTCTGAACTGGGGAAAACTGAAGCTTCCTTCCCAATCCTTTCTGCACCAGCCCTGGGACAGCTTGAATGGGCAGGCTGAAGGCGCGTGATGGGGAGGGACCTTTGCAGGCTCAGAGAGGGCCGTGGGCCTGTGAGAGCACACAGTCGGGGCTGTGCGGCCAGTGATCAGGAGTGGGCACAGTGAAGAGGGGCACAGTAGGATACCCCACCCTGGACAGGATGGAGCGGGATCCGTGTGGTTGGAAGGCAGGTAACCAACACTATGCCTTTTGCACTCTGCACCTGGCCCCTGAAGCCTCAAAGATAGTCTCCTGCCCCCTTTGGAAAGAGCTTCCGGACTGAGGTTGGACATTCTAGTCTCACTCCACCCAGTGGTCTCAGAGAGCTCTCAAGTGCAGGGGGACTAAAGGTCTGCCCGGAGACCCCTTCAGAAGAAGCTGAAGCTACCCATGTCTTTCAGAGGGATTTGCCACTCCCCACCTATCTGGTCCTTTACCACTAAGGAAAGGGCCAAGGACTTGGGTTCATCCACAGATGGTAAGAGACACGGCTGTGCCTGGATCTATTTCCTGTCTCCTTCCACGTGCCCTTATCTGCCATACCCCACAGTCTTCGGACATGGCCAGACAGAAACAGTGGCAAAGGAGACCTGACAGGTAAGACTCCCCCAGGAGTCCTTGCCCCAGTCCACCCTCTCTCTCATCCACTAAGGAAAGGCTGGGACTGAGGGTGACCTAGGAGCTCCGGACCCTCTCCAGGACAGCATCCTGAGAAGTTCCACGGTCTACCACCCAGTAACCCAGAGGGAAAGGACTTTGCTGCTTAGGAAACAATGGGGGTGGAAGACAGAGTATTTGGAAGCCAGGAAGGAGAGTCAGCATCAGGAAACTATAGATGCTGGCGAGGACGTGGAGAAATGGGAAGCCTCTTGCACTGTTGGTGAGAATGCAAACTGGTGCAGCCGCTCTGGGAAACAGTGTGGAGATTCCTCAAAAACTTAAAAATAGAACTACCCTACGACCCAGGAATAGCACTGCTAGGAATTTACCCAAGGGATACAGGAGTGCTGATGCACAAGGACACGTGTACCCCAATGTTTATAGCAGTACTTTCAACCATAGCCAAATTATGGAAAGAGCCTAAATGTCCATCAACTGACGAATGGATAAAGAAGATGTGGTTTATATGTACAATGGAACACTACTTGACAATGAGAAAGAATGAAATCCTGCCATTTGCAGCAACATGGATGCAACTGGAAGGTATTATGCTAAATGAAGTAAGTCAGTCAGAGAAAGACAGATATCATATGTTTTCACTCATATGTGGATCTTGAGAAACTTAACAGAAGACCGGGGAGGGGAAGGGAAAAAATAGTTACAGACAGAGAGGGAGGGAGGCAAACCAGAAGAGCCTCTTATTTTTTTTTTTTTTAATTTTTTTTTCAACGTTTATTTATTTTTGGGGCAGAGAGAGACAGAGCATGAACGGGGGAGGGGCAGAGAGAGAGGGAGACACAGAATCGGAAACAGGCTCCAGGCTCTGAGCCATCAGCCCAGAGCCCGACGCGGGGCTCGAACTCCCGGACCGCGAGATCGTGACCTGGCTGAAGTCGGACGCTTAACCGACTGAGCCACCCAGGCGCCCCTTGAATTTTTCATTTTAAATGAAGGACATGTACCACTTCCTAATTAGAGAGAGAGAAGCGCTCTTTCTTGAACATTCCAAATAAGCTCTTCTGTGAGGGCCTTTGTGCCTGCTGCTCCCTCTGGCAGGGTCACCATCCTTCCAAATGACAGCAGGCTTCAAGCTCTGTGAAAATGTCCCCTCCTCTGTGAAGCCTTCCCTGATCCCCCTATGTAAATAGCTATGCCCTCTCTATCTCCCATGCCACCCCCTACCCTCGCCTTGGTTTTCTGGGTTCTCTGCTGCACTTGCTCACCCTGTGACCTACCATTTATTTTACTAGCTAGTTAATCGTCTGTCTCACCCCACTACAATGTCAGTTCCATGAGGGCACAGGTGTTTGTTTCTGTTGTTATTCACTGCTGCCTGCCCAGGGCCTGGCACATGGAAAACACTCAATGAATAACGGTCTGGGCCCTGATGGGACCAGGTCACAGTCAAAGGTTGGGCTTTGAGTCATCTACTTCGGTCAGACTCAGAGGCTGAAAGGGATGGGATCTTTTGAGCAACCCTGGTTCCAGGAATCCACCCTTTCAATGCACTCGCACAAGCGCATAGGGGCATCTGCACAAGGATTTTCCGTGCAGAGCTGCTCAAAGTTAAAAACTGGAACCAACCTCCATGTCTATCAAGAGAAGGCTGGCTTAAGAGTCTGTGATACATGCAAATTATGGGGCACTATGCAACTGTTACCAAAAAAAAAAAAAAAAAAAAGATAAGTTAACAAAAGAATAAGCTGGATCTAAATTACTGATACAGAAACATATCCATGGCATGTAGTTAAATTTTTAAAAAGCAAATGGCAGGACATAGCTATAATTTTACATCACTGGTCTAAAAATAAAAAGGATGTGAGCATGTAGACAAATTTAACACTGAAGAAGAAGGAAAAAAAAAGAGGAAGGCTAAACCAATCTACCAATTCGAGCGGTGACTAGGGCTGCTACTATTGGGTACTGTGCGGCTGCTGCCTCTTTTTTTTTTTTTTTTTTAACCAACTAGAATCGCTACTTTTAAAAGGTTTTTTAAAAAAAGCTTTTTGAAAAGTAATCTCTACACCCAACGTGGGGCTCGAACTCACAACCCCAAGATCACGAGTCGCATGCTCTAAGCCAGGCAGGTGCCCCTAAGGCACTTTTTTTAAAAGAGGGGAAAGCACATTTGCAACGTGGAGGAGAGACTGCTGCTCGCAGCTCTCCACTCCGCCACCGCAGGACCCAGCCCTGGCGGCACTGCCCCCCTATTCCCAAGTCCCTGGCGCCCTGGAGCTGGGGAAGGGGACGGTGCTGCCACACCTTAACACAACTATGATTTGGGTTTTCACTGGGCCCCTGGTAGGGTCTTAGGAAACCCGGAGAGCCTCCAAATTACCTTATGTTTGCACATCAAAGCTAGAAGGGGCCTGAGTGGTCACTTCATCTAGTGGTGACGGCACAGTGAGGGGCGTCCAGGGTCAGAAGGGGGAAAGGTGCAGGAAGAAGGAAGAAGAACAAAGATGACCCAAGCCCCACTCATATATTGTACGAAACACCCTCCCAGAGCACGGGAGGACATTTTAACAGTGGCTTCTGGCAATGCTGCTTCTCCTACATCCCAGGCCATCCCACCAACCGGGCGCGGGGGGGGGGGACCCTGCACCCTCCTCCACGCATATACTCAAGGAGCCTCCCCCAGACACAGTGGCCCTGAAGCCAGAGTCCTGAGTGGTACCTTCACCTCCAGGTCCCGGGGAGAACCAGGTTGGCCCCTTAGGCTCATAGGCCCTCCCCTTCCAACCCATCCTGATTGATCCCAGACCCACCCACCCCCCAACCCCAGCTCATACCCCAGACCCTGCCTGAGCATGGCCCACCTTCTCCACCGATGCATTGGATTGCAGCAGAACCTTCTTCTGGAACTCCCCTCCTCTCCTTTGAGCATCTCTGAGAACTGACTGTCTGCCATAGGGTATTCTAAACGGCTTAGGGCTTTCAGCACTGAGAGGTTTCTGGAAAGCAAAATGGGCCTCCCAGGTCATCATAGGGGCGGCGGGGGCGGCGGGGGGAGACCAGAGGCAGATGCTGAAAGAACGAGCACCCCAGCCCCCCGTCAGTAAACACACCGACCTGTGAAAGGGACAGCCAGGTGTCTAATGGATCCTGCAATAAAGACACGCCCATGCTGGGGAGTCTCCATTTTGAGTAACCAGGAGCTTCCTCTGTCGGGGCAGAGACTTCAGTCTGCCCTTGGGGAAACCCTCTCCTTGTCCTGGAAGAGATACCCTGGCCAAAGGGGAGGACTGGGGAGCGCATACTCATGGTTCTGGAAAGTGTGCATGCGGTGGCACAACCCTGACACTCCAGAGGTGGTCCGAGCGTCCCTGTAGGAACGCACAGTGCGTGCGTCTTACAGCAAAGCGGGCCACGTGGGATCTAGGTCTGCACTGCTTACGCCGGACAGGCATCGCGTGGAGCCTGTCTCTAAGGTGGAGCTTCTCTCTCAAGCCTCAGTTCCCAGGAACAGGAATCAGACTTCAATCGCTGAAGTATTCTGACCCCAGACCCACACGAGAGATACCGTATCCACCGCTGAGAGTCGGAGGCCAAACCACCCTGCTCCATCTCCTTACTCCCCCAAAATGAGAGCATCAGTCAAGCCTGGGAGGGTGAATCCTGGAGCAGAGAGGAGGGCTCAGTCTCCTCTGCCTCTGCTGAGTCTGCCTCTGCTGAGGCCTCAGGCCTCTGGAGCTTGGTCTCCAGGGAGATGAGGCTTGGGCGGGGAGGCTGGTGGGCCCCAGTGGCTCATCTCTGCAGGACACACACGCTGGAGGACCGAGAAAGTAGCCCAGGATCGAGCCTGTGACTCTAGGTTCCCTGGATTGTCTTGCCTCCAGGTCCTGCCCCCAAGCTTGTAGACGCTGGGGTCCGGTATTGGCCATGCTCTGGGAAGGGACCGTGCCCAGGCTGGAGGCAGCAGAGGGAGATGGATGAAGTGAACCTAACCAGGGAGGTGGCCCGCCTGGCTGCAGTGCTCAGAAGGAGCCGAGGTTACCTAAAGGGGCTCTGGAAAAAGTGCCTCCATGTAAGAAAACACACACACACAGCGAAGCCACCTGGTTCGGCTCCCGCTCCTACCTGCGGGGGCACGGGCCTCTCTGGCTCCCTGTCTCTGGGGCGTTTCATCACTGGGGGAGCTGACATCACATTCCGCTGTAGGTGGGCGTTGGCCGCAGTCTTGGCCCTGGGGTCCGGGGGCTGTGTGGGGGCTTTGTGTGCCCACTTCTTGGGCTCCGCATAGGTCCTGCTGGACCTGAAACCCTCTGCCGGGGAGTCGTTCACTTCTTGGATCTGTGCCAGGGAGACAACCGCCCTCGGAGTGCTGCAGTGTCCCAGAGGGAAATGCAGGGCTTCCTGGGCCTAATGCTAACATCGCAGGGCCCTCCAGGCACCCAGGGCCTGCTCCCTAGAAACCGAGTACCCTTAGGGGCATCAAACCAGAGCTTATAACCCTGTCCCTGGGCCAACCGCGAATGCCCTGAGTACCCACAGGCAGGAGACTGCTCCCGTGAGGGACTCAGTCTCCCCATCTGTAAAATGGACAGTGGACTCCAAATATTTTGGAGGGTTTTTTTAATCTTAAGGGAAGCTCCAACGTGTAAAATAGATAAAAAGCTGAACTGCTTTAGGAGCCACTGCAGTAGCCTCAGAGAATTTCTCCATGGCATGTTTGGAAAATTCTTGGATGAGGTGACCCCAAAGTCCCCTTGTAGCTTTGATCTGCAAAGATAAGGTAATCCTGAGATGGTGTGGGTTTCCTAAGTCCCTACCATGAGCCCGGTGAGCCCAGAGTGGTAATGCGTAATAGTGATGGGTAAGATGTGAGCCGCCTTCAAGAAGAGAGTCATCTACTAGACAGAACAGGACCAGCAGTCCACAGGCTCTGCAGTCAGACTACCTGGGTCCAGACCTATCCCTTCTTGGCTGTGCAACCTCAGCCAAGATGCTTAACCTCTCTGTGCCTCACTTTCCTTGTCTGTCAAATGAGGATAATTATAGAAACTAGCACCCACTTACCCAGCTCCCAACCTCCTCCAAAAGAAGTCATCCCATCCCTTCTCCTTCCTGGGGGTCCTTCCTACCCCCCCCCCCCGGGCCCTACAGCTGACTCTGGCCCACCGCTGAGAAAGAGTGGGGGGTGCCCCCTGTTGACCATACCTTCTTGGGCAGCAAAGGCAAGGGGCTCTTAGAGGCGTTGAAATTGAGGATGGGCTTGAACAGGTTGGCGTTCCAGAGGAGGACGTCCCCGTTGTAGGAGGAGGTCCCGAGGAACTGGTTCTGGTACTTGGCCATGCTCAGGACATCTTCCTTGTGGAAGTTCTGCCAGTGGTGGCACCGAAGCATCGGCTTGGTCTCGTGGAGCCTGCACACAGGGCCAGAGGCGGGAGGGCAGAGCGCTTGGCCTTAGTGCCACACCAGGTCGGGGGATCACCGAGGCCTTTAGATTCCGGGAGGCGACTCAGAAGAGGACACTCAGGTGGAAGCTCTGCCCCGCTGACCTCATTCACTAAGCAGCTACCATGTGTCTACTACAAAGGCCCTGTCCTAGGGGCTTGACATCAACCAATCTTACAGATTCATCCCATTCAGACAGCTGAGTAAGGATTAAAGCAGGGAAGCCATGGCCCTGGAAAGGCCCCCTGAAGAGGAAGAGGACTTGCACATTCTGTTCCCTCTGCCTGGAATGTTCCTCCCACCCCAAGTCCCTTGCTGCTTCATTGAGAAGATCCCACTCCACCCACAACAGCTTCAGATGAGCGTTTCCTGACTGCCCCTGAGACTAAATCCGATTTCCCTTCCCTTCCCATAGAAACCTATACTTTTGGGGTGCCTGGGTGGCTCAGTTGGTTAAGTGTCCGACTTCAGCTCAGCTCACGATCTCGCGGTTTGTGAGTCCAAGCCCCACATCAGGCTCTGTGCTGTCAGCAAGGAGCCCGCTTCAGAACCTCTGTTCCCCTCTCTCTGCCCCTCCCCTACTCACTCTGCCTTTCTCTCTCTCAAAAATAAATATTAAAAAAAACCAAACCGGTACTTCTTCCTGCCCACAGCACTCAACAGACTTTACCATTATAAATGAAGTTATTTGGTTAGCATCTGCCTCCCTCTAGGAAGATGGGGACACATTCTTGCTTATACCCACCCCCAGCATGTAGCACAAAGCCTAGGACATGTTATACTCAAGGAACGGTGGACAAACGGATGGATGAACAAATGAAGCAAGGGACATTACCCACCATGAATTTCTTGCTTGACTTCCAAAGCGAGTGAAGCTAGGAATAGGGGAACCCACCCGAAGCAGAGAGAACCGTCAGCCGCCCTTAGCTCCCCACACACACCCTTGCCACTCACGTGAAACAAGTGATTCTCTTACTCCATCCTGTCACGTAGAACACCTTGTTCATGTGGACAATCCCGCTAACCTGTTGACGATAAAAGAAAACAGAGCCTTAAGGTGCCTCAGAGAAAATGGCCCTGGGCCCCAAATGTCTTCTTAATCATACCGAGCAAGAAGTCAACCCTCTCCACGATGATAAGAGTTCTCTAGTGATACCACCATACGTTTTTCAGAGCGCTCTCACATCACATGATTTCACTTGATAGACTCGGAGGAGGTAGACAGGGTAGGGATCCATGGCCATTCAACAGGGGGATAACTGGGAAGGTCAAATAACTGATAGGATCTGCACCAGTACTCAGATCCCTGGCTACTTGGCCAAATGCTCCTTCTGAGTTGGTTCAAGGACTTTCGTAAGAGTTAGTAGTGGGCTCAAGTCCCAAAGTGAGACTGCTGGCTTTGCTCCATGCCACACCCACAGACTGTCTTTATAACCCCGTCCCTTTGACCCGGCATTTCCCAGACAGGAGTGAGCATGGGGCTCACCGGGCCCCACTGTTGGAAATGCCATCCAAAGCTCTCATACCTGGGGCGAGGAGTGCCAACAAATTAAAAGAACAAGGGTAGCCAGCCCTCGTAGAATCCTTATTAAGGACAGGCACTATTCCCTACCTTCACCTCACAGGCAAGAACACAAAGGCTCAGGAAGGCAAGAAGCCAGGCAGTCTATAGGCACAGCCTTAAAAAGAGGCATAAAAAGATAGTGCGCCCCCAGGGTCATGAGAGGTACGCTTTGCTTCTCACAAGGCACCCCCCGGGCACCACTGACACACCAGACCGACCTCCAGCTGGTCCGGGTTGGGGAAGGTCAGCAGGCATTCGCCAACGGCATAGTTCCACATCTTTATGGTGCCGTCGCACAAACCCGTAAGCAGGCGCCGCTCTGATTCATCCAGGCACATGGTGGTCAGCTCCACGTGCTGGTCCCCAGTCACACAGAACTCCATCATCCTCCTGCCCGTCGTGATCTCCCACACTGTCACCAAGCTGCTCAGGCAGCCGCTCACTACCTGTGGGGGAGCACACGGCTGGGGCTCCTGGAGAACAGAGTGTCCCCACTCTCAAGGGTGGCCTCCCCCTGTCATGGCTGGGGCCAGCCCAGCCCCCCACTTCCCCGCTATGCACTGAGAAGACAGGCATTCAAGGCGTTCCTGCTGCTGGATAAGCCCCTCTTGAAAACAGGCCTTCCTCTGCTCTGGAGCACAGGCCAGTGCAAACTGGCACAACTCTTTTAGAAGGAACCACATTGGTGAAATCCCCTTTAACTCAGAATCTATCCAGAGAAAATAATCTCTAAATCAGAAAAGATGTTTACTGAAGCATCATTAATGGAGGGGGAAGAAAACAACAGGAAATACACTAACTGCCCTCTAAGAAAGGAAATGCTGAGAACAAAGGATAGTCACTCCACTTCAATGCAACAGTAGCAGGTGAGCCTGTTTCAGACCAACCCTCCTGCTGAGAACAATCTAGAAAAACTGGGGATTTTTTTTTTTTTTTAACTGTTTGAAGGCATCGAAGGGCCCTAAGGTGTGCGGGATGGTGGTGCCAGGAACCAGCCTGAGAGAGAAGTGCAGAGAGGTGAACGATGGCTTCGTGCAGCCAAAGGCTATCTCTGCAGCAGATACAGCCTGTCCTGCTCAGAGCCCAGGCCAGAAAAGGGGTCCCAGTGGAAGTGGGAAGAGGGCCTGGGAGCCCTTTCTGTCCCCACCCCTCAAAAACCATATGCCCAGTTGTTCTGCTCCACCCAGAGATCTCTACTCGGGATGAGGGTGCTAGACTTCCCTGGACTTCCCTTCCCTGGACTGGGCTTTCTTGGATAATGACACCCAGGAACAGCACCCCCCTGGGGAACCTCGCAGAGCGGCCCACACCTAGTGTTCCACCTCATACTCTGCGTACAGAGGCGGTGCGTCCAGAGCTGACCTGCAGCAGTGGCCAGGGGCTCGCAGGCTGCGGGGGAATGAGGTGATCCACTGACCAAGTGGTAGAGCCCCTGCCCCCCTCAGGCCGCCGACCCCTCTTCGGGGTTGCTTCTCACCCCTAAGCAGCTGTCCCACACCACCATCAATGCTATGAATTCCACCCCACCCCACCACTGTGCTGACTGCTCTCCGGGCACGACGGGAGGTCTGGGTCCTGCCCTGCGTCACCCGGCACTCCTGCCAGCCCGAGAGACGGCTGGCCCCAGCCCGCTCACCTGCTTAAAAATCTTACTGTAGAGGATGGCGCACAGGGGTGTGCTGTAAGTCGAGGTCTTCTCCCCTGCTTTCCCAGGCCCCTTGGTCTCCAAGTAGCCTTTTAGGATCCCAATCTGCAGGTGAGGAGAGGGGCAGGCAACTGGGCACTGGGTTCTGCCCTCAGTGACTGGCCCCAGGGGAACACTTCCAATAAATTGCAACATTAAGACATCCTGACTGTGCACAGGCCCGAGCCCAGCAAGGCCTCCTGGTTCCTCAGCATGCCTGCCGATACCTCTCACCCCTACTCTGTGGGAGCCCCAACGTCCCTCATAACTTCTAGGAAGCAAAAAGCGTCAATCTGGTGTCTCCTCCTCCGGGGAGCCTTCCCTGACTATGCCCTACCTCAGGCTAGGCTAAGGACCCTTTCTCTATGCTCCAAGAAGCACCGGGCATAAATCTCCATCACCACGTGGAGCATTTTCTGCGGACATTCTCTGCTCTTCTACGGCCTAGGTTCCTTGAGGGATGGGCGGCGTCTGATTAACGTAGTCTCTGCCCATGGCCTCCCTCCCTGCGTAGCACTCACTGAGTAGGTCGTGCAGACGAGGCTGTCTTCGTTCTCGTGGAAGTAGGCGCTGGTGATGGGGCAGTTGCCCAGGGCAAAGAGCTTCCCACAAAAGGACTGAAGGCATATGTAGTCTTGCATGTCCCACACGCGGATATTCTGGGGGGTGGGAAGCAGGCAGAGGCCGAGAGTGGGCCCTGGGGGACACGGCCGGCCCCTGAGGCCTGGGATGTGAGCAGGCCAGGGCCAGCCGCGCGCAGTGTAAGCACTTTCCGTACGCGCCCGCTGCACAGATCCCGACCGCGTAACAGAGTTGCCATTCTTACGCTCAGATGAGAAAGTTGGGGCAACGCCCCCGCCCCGCCCCGAGGCTTCTTCCCCCCATGGCCTCCCCTCAACGGCTGAGGATGAAGACCAAGCGAGACGGCACGCGCCCCTGCAGACCCTCACAGGCTCCACTCCAGCCGACCTCAGCTAACGCCTGGCAGGACACACAGTGGCTACCAACGTAGTTGCTGAAAAAGCCCACCTGTCTCCAGGGCAGCCCGTTGAGTTCATCGCAAGTGGAGGAGCAGTCCCTAGAGAGGCCCCACGAAGTCCCTCCGGGACACACGTTGCTTGGAGACACCAGCAGTAAGTAGGGAAGGGCAGGGACTGGGACCGACCGGACTCCAGTCCATATCCTGGCTCTGCCCATCACTACTGTGAGGACTGGGGCCCGCCCGCCCCTGCCGCCTGCCCCTCCAGCCTCAGATCCTTCAGCATAGGCCATGACGCCCGGTTCTGGGGACTGCCGGGAAGATGCCAGACAACAGCCAGTGTGGGCCGCGTTAGGCAGGGTGGCCTGGCTGACCCAAGGGTCCAGCCAATTCTCAGTCTCCTGAGTCCCAGAAGACACAAACTTGTGCCCAGATGGAGGGCACCTGGAGCCGTTGGCCTTCATCCCCACACTGACCAGAACAGCCGGCAGCCCAGCAGATGGGGGGTACTCTGAACCAATCGATGCGGGGCAGCAAAGGGACAGGCCCTGAGCGAGGGAGCCCCAGGCACTGGAGAAGTTCCAGTCAGGCCCTGAGAGCCAGGGCAGCCGAGAAGGGGTCACTAGGAGAGCTGAGGTGTGAGTCTGGGTCCGGGGGCAGAGGGAGGGTGAGGGAATGGCTCCCACGTATCACACACCTACTATGCGCCAGACATGACACCGCGGCTTTACCACCAGCTCTTCTCCTCTAACTCCCAACAACCCATCCTGTGGATGAGGGGACGGAGGCTCAGGAAAGGGAAGGGCCTGGCCCAGGACCGCAGAGTAAGAAGCCAGGCTGGGCCACACGGGAAGCCAGCTCTGGCGGACCGCTCAGAGCGGGCGCAGGCCTCTGGCCGGGGTTCTCGAGACCCATGGCCCCTTCTTGGTGATTCCACCTGGGGCCTCTCCCTCTACGCCCTAGCCTAGGTGTGCAGCCACAGGCAGGGAGGTCACACCATTCCCCTGGGCCCCAGCTGACCGAGCTAGATCAGCATCCCTGGGCCAGCGTCCTTGCCGGGGAACAGGGACCAGTGGGTGTAAGAGCCATGCTCCATGAGGGCAGCACCTTGTCCTTGGAGATGCTGAAGAGGATGCTGCTGTTCTTGCTGTTCATGAGGATGTGCGTCACGGAGGTCTGATGCCCCTTCATCAGCCACATGGGCCTTTTTGAGAAGAAGGGGTTCCACAGGCGGATGAGGGGGTCGTAGCCGCCAGTCACTGAGGTCAAAAAATGGGTGCTAACCACTGGGGTCCTATGCTGAGAACTTCTCCTGGGACCATGCCTTGGACCCCAGGCAGGTGCAGCAGATGGGGGGGGGGAGGGGGTGGTCGTGACAGTCCGCCCCCCTGCTGCCCTATCGTGCTAAGCAGAGACTGAGTCACCACCCCACCCCAGGTGCCCACAGGTGGGGACCAGAGCAGCAGGAGAGGAACCGGGCCCTGCAAGCGCTCCTCCTCAGCTCTGATAGTCCCCACGCCCCCAGCAGCCTCACTCCAGTTCCACCAGGCCAGCGGCTTCGTGCGCCGTGAAGATAACTTACCCACCAAGTTCTTGTCTGGGCAGTAATCAAAGCAAAGAATCCCTTTTCTTAAGTTCAGCACTGAAAACCTACAACAGCAAAGGGGGAAGGCTGCAGGCTGGGAGCCAGGGCCCCGGGGAGTCTCTGAGGCTGGGGTGGAGAGGAGCTGGAGGCAGGGCCACAGGGAGGCCAGGGAGAAGTCATCACCTCTCCCATGAAGGGCAGGAGCAGCCTCAGAGACCCTGTCCAAGGCTCACCCTGCAGCCAAGTCGGGACTGAGCACTGTAGCCAGAGCGACTGCCGCGGGTCTCGTGGAGGAGGCGCCCACCCCTCACCTGTAGGGGAAGCAACCCCAGGGCACGAGCAACAACTCAGTGCTGGGACACATCTACCTCGGTCCAAGGACAAACCTAACGTGATCCTCGCTCCAACCGTACTGAGACGGGTGTTCCCCCAACCCGTGATAAAAATTTTTAAAAAGAAGGCGATTCCATGGGGCACCCGGGGAGGTCTCAGTTGGTTAAGCATCCGACTCTTGATTTCGGCTCAGGTCGTGATCTCACGGTTCACGAGTTCGAGCCCCGCGTCGGGCTCTGTGCTGACAGTGTGGAGCCGGGAGCCTGCTTCGGATTCTGTGTCTCATTCTCTCTCTGCCCCTCACCCACCCATAGTCTCTCTCTCTCTCTCTCAAAAATAAATAAACACTAAAAATAAATAAATAAATGAAGAAAAGAAAAGAAAAGAAAAGAAAAGAAAAGAAAGAAAAGAAAAGAAAAAGAAGGAGGAGGAGGAGGATATTCCAAGGGCCGAGGGAAGGGACAAAAGCTACCGAGAGCTGTGCCCCTTCCTGCTCTGTGCTGGTTCCTGTTTCGTGTATCACCTGAACCCCTCACATAATCCTAGAAAGCGTCGTCAGCCCTGTACCATGTCATGAGGACACAGAAAGCAGAAAGTAAGGAGTTTGCCTAAGGCCACAAGGCTGGCAAGGTGGGGGCATCAGGATTCAGACCCAGGGTGAGTGTGGCAGGAAAGGAAGAGGGCAGCAGGGCTGGATGGGGCTCAGGAGGGCCAGGGTGAGGCAGGCAAGAGTTCCAGGAAGACCAGGCCCCAGAGTACTTTGCATCTGCTATTCCCTCTTACCCATCCATCCCACTCTGCCAGCTCCTTCTACTCAAACTCTCCCTTCGAATGAACTCAACTCAGAGGCCCCCATCGAACGGTACACCAGCCCTGTAACACAGCACGCCCTCCTTGAACCTGCCCCTCAACTGGTTCCTTTGCCACTCCCCAGGGCTCTAACCTGGTTGCCTGGGGGTCATCCTGCAGCCTCCCTCTCCAGCATTCCCATCATCCAGCTGGGCCCTAAACCCTCATGGCCCACATCCCACCATCGCCCCGGCCTTTGCTTAGTTCAGGCCTCCTTCATTTCTGTGCAGCCTCCCAGTGCGTCTCTTGACCTCTAGTCCTGCTCCCCCTCCAAACCTGCTCTCCTTTCTACTGCCAGAAGGATTCCTCGAAAAATTGAAACTTCAAGAGGAACGTAACAAATAAACATATTTCATTTGTTGTCAAACCAGATACATCTCCCTGTGTGCATATACACACAGAGAAACCTTCTGGAAGAACGGTCACTAGAAATTATTTCAGGCTGACTCACTCACTGGTGCAACAAAGATTTGCTGGCTCCTGTGCCCTTCCAGGATTACTGTGGACATAGATGTGATGCCCCTGCCTTCGTGGAGCTTTCCTTCCAGAGAGAAACAGCAGGAGCAAATAAATGAACAGAGACAGGGAGATGGACATTCACAAATCATGGTAAGTCCTGCAGGGAAATAAACAGGTGGCTTTGATAGGTGAGCCGAAGGAGACCAGTCTGCAGATGGCTGCTGGGCAGAGAAGAGACTGGAAGCTCAGAGGGGATGCAGGGAAGAAGGCCATGGCAAGCAGCTCAGGTGGCTTTAATTAGGTGGCGGTGCAGAAGTGAGAGAAGAAGGAGGGGAAGCAGGGGAGACGCTGTGGGCCGGTCTACACGCTCGGCTACCTGCTCCCTCGGGCTCCACCAGGGCTCTTCCACTCAGATTCACTGCTGGCTGCAAGCACCTCAAGAACTCAGCTCAGGCTGGCTGCCAGGGAGCCAACCTCTCAGGCCCACACTGCCTCGGAAGCTGAGGCTTTTTCTGTTTTTTTTCGAATTAGAAAACACTTAATTTTTTTTTTAATATGAAATTTACTGTCAAATTGGTTTCCATATAACACCCAGTGCTCATCCCAACAGGTGCCCTCCTCAATGCCCACCCCCCACCCTCCCCACCCTCCCACCCCCCCATCAACCCTCAGTTTTTAAGAGTCTCTTATGGTTTGCCTCCCTCCCTCTCTTTTTTTTTCTTCCCCTCCCCCATGGCCTTCTGTTAAGTTTCTCAGGATCCACATAAGAGTGAAAATATATGGTACCTGTCTTTCTCTGTGTGACTTATTTCACTTAGCATAACCCTCTCCAGTTCCATCCATGTTGCTATAAAAGGCCATATTTCATTCTTTCTCATTGCCACGTAGCATTCCATTGTGTATATAAACCACAATTTCTTTACCCATTCATCAGTTGATGGACATTTAGGCTCTTCCCATAATTTGGCTATCGTTGAGAGTGCTGCTATAAACATTGGGGTACAAGTGCCCCTATGCATCAGCACTCCTGTATCCCTTGGGTAAATTCCTAGCAGTGCTATTGCTGGGTCATAGGGTAGATCTATTTTTAATGTTTTGAGGAACCTCCACACTGTTTTCCAGAGCGGCTGCACCAGTTTGCATTCTCACCAACAGTGCAAGAGGGTTCCCGTTTCTCCACATCCTTTCCAGCATCTATAGTCTCCTGATTTGTTCATTTTGGCCACGCTGACTGGTGTGAGGTGATATCTGAGTGTGGTTTTGATTTGTATTTCTCTGATGAGGAGCAACGTTGAGCATCTTTTCATGTGCCTGTTGGCCATCTGGATATCTTCTTTAGAGAAGTATCTATTCATGTCTTCTGCCCATTTCTTCACTGGATTATTTGTTTTTTGGGTGTGGAGTTTGGTGACTTCTTTATAGATTTTGGATACTAGCCCTTTGTCTGATATGTCATTTGCAAATATCTTTTCCCAGTCCATCGGTTGCCTTTTAGTTTTGTTGATTGTTTCCTTTGCTGTGCAGAAGCTTTTTATCTCCATGAGGTCCCAATAGTTCATTTTTGCTTTTAATTTCCTTGCCTTTGGGGATGCGTCAAGTAAGAAATTGCTGCAGCTGAGGTCAGAGAGATTTTTTCCTGCTTTCTCCTCTAGGGTTTTGATGGTTTCCTGTCTCACATTCAGGTCCTTTATCCATTTTGAGTTTATTTTTATGAATGGTATAAGAAAGTGGTCTAGTTTCATTCTTCTGCATGTTGCTGTCCAGTTCTCCCAGCACCATTTGTTTTTAAAGAGACTGGTTTTTTTCCATTGGACATTCTTTCCTGCTTTGTCAAAGATTAGTTGGTCATATGTTTGTGGGTCCAATTCTGGAGTCTCTATTCTATTCCATTGGTCTGTGTGTCTGTTTTTGTGCCAGTACCATGCTGTCTTGATGATTACAGATTTGTAGTAGAGGCTAAAGTCTGGGATTGTGATGCCTCCCGCTTTGGTCTTCTTCTTCAATATTACTTTGGCTATTTGGGGTCTTTTGTGGTTCCATACAAATTTTAGGATTGCTTGTTCTAGCTTCGAGAAGAAAGCTGGTGCAATTTTGATTGGGATTGCACTGAATGTGTAGATTGCTTTGGGCAGTATTGACTTAGAGGCAGAGTTTGGGGTGACAGTGCCAGACCCCACCTGCGGAGGCCACGCCCCAAGAGGTCCTTGCCTGGAACTCAAGACCAGCAAGCAGCCAATGGTGCCACCTGCTGGCTGACATGTGTACTGCATGCAGACAACCAGAAGCACAGGGGCAGGTTTGTGTATAAATACATTCTCCAACCTGCGCCCAAAATACATCTCGGATCTCTCTGTCTCCTCTCCATCGCCCGATTCCAGGCCATCACCATGAGGCTGAATTATTACAATGGCGTCACCACTGGAGTCCCCATCTCCACGCCTGCTCACTTCACTTGCAACAGAGCGGCCCAAAGGATGCCGGTATGCATCAGACCTCACCGTTCCTGTGCTCAAGACCTAGAAACTTGTTTATATCTCTTTCCAAATAATTGTAAAAAGACACGTTTGAGACAAATGGGGGAAGATTAACTTGGACTAGGTACCAGTGATATTAAAGCATTATACTATTTTCTCTACTTTGGTGTGTGTTTGGAATTTTTAGCAATGAAATGTTTAAAAAAACAAAAACAACACACAACAAAAAACAAGGGGTGGCTCAGTCAGTTAAGTGTCTGACTCTTGGTTTCCGTTCAGGTCATGATCTCACGGTTGGTGAGTTCCAGCCCCACATCGGGCTCCGTGCTGACAGTGTGGAGCCTGCTTGAGATTCTCTCTCTCCCCCTCTTTCTGCCCCTCCCCCATTCACTCTCTCTCTCAAAAATAAATAAACTTAAAAACAACAACAACAACAACAACACAAGGGTATACCAGGCAGAGAGAAGCAATTCAAAGGCGCCAGGGGCAGGGAACGGCTGAACCACAAGGGTTCCCCCCCCTTTTTTTTTTT
>NW_024412427.1:12631327-12664464 GCF_014898765.1 Herpailurus yagouaroundi
CGGACCGCGAGATCGTGACCTGGCTGAAGTCGGACGCTTAACCGACTGCGCCACCCAGGCGCCCCCACAAGGGTTCCCCTTGTAGCTGGAGTGGGAAGGTAGAAGGGGTGAGATTAGGGAGGCAGCAGGGACAGACCACGGATGCCTTCATGGCCAGGATGAGGTAATCCTGTGATATCCACCTGCCATGTAGACCCAATAAAATAAGAAGCTGAATGAAACACGTATCACAGACATGAGGTAATACTTCCATCAAAGCAAAGATGAGCCTCTGCTGGAAAACAGCTCCAAGTGGAACCCCACCACACTGCCCCACTCCAAGCACGGAAGCCAAGACTGAAACTTCCCCACCACATCAGCCTTCTCCGAGGCTCCCTCCCCCAAGCAGCCGTTAGCTCCAGGGCTCGGGTGGGGATGTGCACAGAGTACTCTGGTTAACAGGACACTGGACACACAGTGAGGCCTGGAACACATCCCCCGCTCAGATGTCTGCTCCAAGACAAATCACTTCCTCCCCCTGAGTCTCAAGTTTCCAATCTATAGAATGAGGAGTTCAGATTAAATTAGCCCTACCATCCCAGGATTGAATTTCCCTCTGGCAAACAACCAGGACAGAAAGGGACAGAGATGGGGCCTAAATGGCCCTCCATCTTCCTGCTGTGCCTCACCCAGCTGCTCCCCCCAACACAGGCCTTGAATCTCCTGCTACTCCCCCCAGGGAGACGGGGCTGCCCCTCATGGTTCCACCTGCCCAGGAGCAAAATGTCACAGACCTGAAGGGTCCAAGGAGTAGAGACGTGCAGCAGGAAGAAAACAGCAGAGGCAAGAGGGGGAAAAAAACCCTCAGGGGAAAAAAAAATCTACTGTGAAATGCACAGTGAGAGGTACACACGAAAATGACAGAGGTGAGACATTTGAAAGCAGAGTGAGACAGTGAGGACTGAGCAAGGATAGGATTGCAGCTTTATTTATAATGTTTTTACTGTTTTACAGGGACACGTAGGTACATAGACTTGTGTGACTAATCAGTATTGTGAAGGAAGGAAGGAAGGAAGGAAGGAAGGAAGGAAGGAAGGAAAGAAAAAGAAAGAAAGAAAGAAAGAAAGAAAGAAAGACAGAAAGAAAGAAAGAAAAGGAAGGGAGGGAATAGAGGAGGGAAGGAATAGAGGGAGGGAGGGAGAAGCGAAAAGGAAGGAAGGGAGGGACAGAGGAAAGGAAAAGGAAAAGGAAAAAAAAAAGAAAAGAAAGAAAAAAAAAAGCAAAGAAAAGAATTGACTCTGGGGTAGAGGAACTTAGAACACAGGAACTAGATTAGAACCATCTCCAAAGGGTAAGTGCTGCCAATCAATGACCATATATCACCAACAGCAGTCATTCCACTAAGCCTCGAGACTTAGACTAAGACTAAGGGAAAGGAATGGGGCCATCACCGCCTTCTACAGATGGGGGCACCGAGTGAGGAGCACGAGGTAAAGCAACTCACAGTCACTCCTTCATTGAGAAAATATTTTCCTGCCACCTGCTCACACTATGTGCCAGCTTCTGCGCTGAGTGTTGTGTATAAACTGGTGGATAAAAGAAACCTATTACGTTTTTGCTGCTGACAGTGAAACCAGACTCCATAAAAGTTCTTGTAGCAGGAAAAACAATTGTAACTGTGCACTAATTGTGGTGATCGTTTCCCGATATATACAAATACCAAATCATTCTGTGGTACACCCGAAACTAACATAATATCATATGTCAGTTACATCTTAATTTAAAAAATAATACACGGTAGAGCCCAAGTGCTAACCGCCATACCCCACTGTTGGCCCACAGGACACGCGCTGCTTCCTCAGACCCAGCAAGATCCGCGGGATGCCACCATCCTGGGGGCAGGCCCACTCTCAGCAGGGATGGCCACATGTGGCTGAGGCGAAGCTAGACCCTCGAGGCACCATCACACCACCCCCTCCCAGCCCCACCACCCCAGCCTGGAGAGAGATGCTCCTTACTTGGGGCTCTCTAGACCTTTGGACGGCAATAAGGTCAGCACCAGAGAGGACTTCTCAATGGCTGAGCAGGAGGCCACCATGTTCAGCTGGGGGATGAACTTGACCTGCTGGCACCAGTTGGGATGAAGAGCCTAGAAAGAGAGTGGCAGTGGTAAGGGCTGGAAGGGCCAGGAAGTCACCACGTCTAATACCCTCTAGTGATCACAGCTCTGACACAGCAACATGGCCCCAGGATACCAGCCTAGTCCTGTGGCATCACTTGGTCAGTGAGACAGGTGAAAAGCACCCAAATTTATAAGTTAGAGGACAGGCAAGGTCAGGCCCATGTGACATCACTGTCACCGCATCCCACGCAGGAGAGAGAACGGATTGGAGTCAGCCAAGCCCTCAGTCCCTCTTATCCACAGGGAGCCTTGGATGCTTCCCCATGGGAATGCTATCTGGTGCAAGTTAGGCAACGAAAGGCTGAGACCCACAATCCAGGGGCAGCCTTGATGGCACAGGCTCAGAATTCTCTAGCTTTGGCTCTGCGGGTCAGCCCTGTGCTTGGCCTCCGCATTGGGGACCTCCCTCTTCAGGACAACATGGAGGGGGTTGCGGGCACTGGGCTAGGTTTTGCATATGCTGCCTCACTGAGCATCTATCATGGCGAAGGTGCCAAATCCAGGGCACCAGACAGAATGTGGGACACTCAGCAACAGGGACAGAAAACCAAGCCCAAGATGAGATTCCCACAGAAGACAGAAAAGACAGTATTTGTGGGTGACTCTCCCTGATAGGGTCCCAGGGCCTGAGGGATCCAACCTGCCAGAAAAGAAGCATTTAGGAGCCTGGGACCACACAACTCAGTCTGCCCCTAGTGTCAGATTCATTCATTCATTCGTTTGTTTATCTGTTCAACAAATGTACTGGGAGCCCACTAAGGCCCAGCCCTTTTAGGCACTGGAGACAGGACAACAGGCCAAGTGCCTGTCCTTAGGAGCTGTCAATCCTGAGAGGGTAACAGGATGAGAAACGAATGGGTGGACAATACAAAGTTGGAAGGTGATAAGCTGTGATACCGTGATTTGTAATAAATATGTATTTGGGGGCATCTGGGTGGCTCAGTCGGTTAAGCATCCGACTACAGTCATGATCTCACTGTTCGTGAGTTTGAGCCCCGCATTGGGTGAGCTCAAGCCCTGCTCCGGCTCCACACTCTCTCTCCCTCTCCCTCTGCACCTCATGGGATTCTTTCTCCCTCTCTCTGCCCCTCAATTGCATGCTCTCTCTCAAAAATAAATAAATTTAAAAAAAAATTTTTTTTAACGTTTATTTATTTTTGAGACAGAGAGAGACAGAGCATGAACGGGGGAGGGTCAGAGAGAGGGAGACACAGAATCTGAAACAGGCTCCAGGCTCTGAGCTGTCAGCACAGAGCCCGACGCGGGGCTCGAACTCACGGGCCGCGAGATCATGACCTGAGCTGAAGTCGGCCGCTCAACCGACTGAGCCACCCAGGTGCCCCTAAATTTTTTAAAAAAAGAAGTATATATTTGGTCTTCATGCCCATTTCTGGCACAGAACTCCTAAATCCCTCAGAACTTCCTAAGTGGTAAGAAAGTGTTCCTACTCATAACAAACCCGTGTCAACCACACTTGAGTTTACATTAATGAGATGACTTTTGGAAAGCCCTTGGGGATGGGGACTGGTTGCCAGGGAAACCAAGCAGGAGCCGGGAGGGTTGGAACTTTCAGCCCCACCCCCCTGGCCCCTGGGGAGAGGAGAGGAGCTGGAGGATGAATTGGTCGTCAGTGGCAATGATGTGATCAATCATACCTATGTGATTAAACTCCAAAAAAACCCCAAAAGGACAGGGCTCAGAGAGCTTCTGGGCTGGTGAACATGTGGAGGTGTGGGGTGAGGCTTGTGCCCAGAGATGGCAGAGAAGCCCCAGGCCCCCGTTCCCCACACCTTGCCCTCCGCATCTCTTCAATCTCGCTATTCCTAAGTTGTATCCTTTTCTAATAAAGCGGTGCTGTAGTAAGTAAAATGTCTCTCCAAGTCCCGTGAGCCACTCTAGCCATTTAATCAAACCCAGAGAGTGAAGGGAAGCTCTGATTTATAACCAGCGGGTCAGAAACACAGGTGACAACCTGAGCTTGTAAGTGGCCTCTGAAGTGGAGGGCAGTCTCGTGGGACTGACCCTTAACCTGTAGGGTCTGACGCTATCTCCAGGTAGAGAACTGTAGGCCACTCAGCTGAGGTCTGAGAATTGCATGGTGGTTTGGGAAAAACACATTGCAGTTGGTGTCAGAATCGTATCAATGCTGCAGCAGGAAGGGCCAAGGGCAGAGGCAGGCAGCAGGGCTGTTCCAGGCTGGCCGGTTAGGGCCCTGGAGGGAGAAGAGAAAGGAGCAAACAGGGACCGAAGGGAGAACCCAGCAGCCTGAGGGATAGAGCGTGGCAAGGCCCTGAGGCGGGAAAAGGCTTGGCGTGTTCAGAGAACAGCAGGATTGCCTGTGTCTCTGCGGCTGAGTAAATGGGAAAAAGAAAGGTAGAAAGCGAGATGGGGGGCAGGCAGGGGCCAGGTCACCTTGTGTCCTGATGGTCATGGTAAGCACTTGAGATTCTGTTTGAACGTGATGAGAAGCGATGGGGGATTATTTTTTTAATGTTTTTTTTTTAAACTTTTTAAATGTTTTCTTATTTATTTTTGAGAGAGAGAGAGAAAGGGACAGAGCGCAAGCAGGGGAGGGGGCAGAGAGAGAGAGGGAGACACAGAATCTGAAGCAGGCTCCAGGCTCTGAGCGGTCAGCACAGAGCCTGACGCAGGGCTCGAACTCACATACCGAGAGATCGTGACCTGAGCCGAAGTCGGACGCTTAACCTAGGCGCCTACTGGGGGATTTTGAGCAAAGGAGTGACATGGCTGGTTCTAGCTCATAATTCCTCTGGCTGCTGAATGGAGTAAAGCACTGCATGGAGAAAGGAAGGTGGAAACAGCTAGAAGCCACTGCAGCCATCCAGGAGAGAGGCGGTATCCGCCGGGACCAGGCTTGAGCACTGGAGGTGGTGAGAGAGACGAGCCACCCCCGGGATATCTACGTTCTCTGATCAGAGAGCTGCAGGACCCGACAGCTGCCTTCATCCTCCCAGTGATCAAGCCTCAAGGCTTAAGACCGAACCCAGCGGGCGAATCCACTTTTGAGTGGCTCATGGGTACAGATAATCACCATGGTAACGGGCCGAGGAAAGCGATGACTTACTTTCAGCCAGTAACTTCTATACAAAGGGGACTTTTCATTTAGGAGCTTCCGTGCGGAAACGTTGGTCCAGTGATCTGGTAGGAGAGAAAACCGAGGTCCACATCACCAGCTCCCCACCTTGCCAGACCAGCAAAAACCCCAGTGGACACCTCGAGTTGGTTTGCCACTCCTGTATGTCTCAAAACTTTTCCATCCAAATGCTCATTCCAGCCTTACTGTGTCCTGGTGAGTTCAGTGGGATGAACTTGACACAGAACACAGACACAGGTAACAACACAGGTAACAACACAGGTAACACTGTTGCCCAGAGCCCTATGCCAGGGCTCACAGAGCTGGCTCCACATCTCGGGCCTTCTCCCTCTCCCCACATGCTGCAATCTAAATGAGGTGATTCTCTCTCTCTCTTTTTTTTTTTTTTTTTTTTAGTTTTTATATATTCATTTATGTTTTAAAGTTTATTTTGAGAGAGAGAGAGAATGCGCAAGTGAGGGAGGGGCAGAGAGAGACGGAAGGGGAGAATCCCAAGCAGGCTCCATGCTATCAGCATGGAGCCTGATGAGGGCCCAATCTCATGAACTGAACTGTGAGATCATGACCTGAGCCGAAATCAAGAGTCGGATGTTCAACCGACTGAGCCGCAGCAGGCGGCCCCCAAGGTGATTCTCATTTAGGGAGCTTCAAGTCTGCTGGAGTGGAGAACAAATTGAGACCCTAGGCTCTATTCATTCTGAAAAGGATCACTTGGAAGTCTACCATCATGCTTCGAACTACATGCCCCGCCTTGTCTTGCAAACACAAGTTCCAAGGGGGGCACCCAGCAAGTGTGCCTGGAGCAATCACACTGAGCACAGCCTGGCCCTCATGGTGGCGTTCAGGGTCTCCTGGCCCCCGCAACCTCCCACGTCCAGCCGGCGGCCTGGGAGCCTCCAAGGAAAGGCCCCGGGTGCAGGCAGATGGGGCTAGCGGTGATGGGACAAGCACGGGTCTCCCTGTAGAGCAGGCTTTAAGGAGGTGGGTCCCAAAGACTGGGACAATCTGGGCTCAAGTCTGAGAGAAACTCCCAGGTAAAAGGCAGAAAAGAGAAGGGGACCTGGCGGCTTATGCCAAGCATTTTATGCTGCAAAGTCACCAGCCCCATCTTGCAAGGGCAGGAGGAAGCTTGAAAAGGAAGTCCCAAGGGGTGGAGTGTTGCAGAAGTGGGGCAGGCACGGGAAGGCGGAAGCTTAGCCAGGGGCCTCACTTCTCGTGTCTGCCTCGACCACGAGGCTGGGAGAGCCCCGGGAGGTCAGGGGAGGGAGTCCCCCTGTCCTTACTGTGCACCTCACCCCATATGCCCTCCTCCCACCTTATAGAAAAGCCATGAATTGAGTATGCTCATCCCTGTTTTAAAGGGAACTGAGGTACAGAGAGGTCAAGCAACTGGTTCCAGCTCACACAGAGCTGGTCTGTCCAACTCCTCCCAAGTCAACACACGGGTGAGCCCACCTTCATGTTCCTCCCCAGCCTTCAGGCAGCGTGTGGCATGGAAGGACTCCTATCCTACACTCCGGCTTCATCCGTACCCACGCCGATCTCCCATCTAGCACAGCTCAACGACTACCACAACTTCCCATGCCATTTCCCAGGGTGCCACAGCGTGACCGCGGCTGGGCAGGGCAGGCACCAGGAGTAGAGGCTGATGAGGCAAGGATATAGGAGGGTGCCAGCCCACTGCTGTATCCAGGGTGGGATCTATCTTCCATCCGGCCAGTGGGGGGGAGTGGGTCACCAAGGCCGGGGAGCCCTTGCAGGGTGTCCGGCTCAGAAACTCTGACTGGAAGCCCTAGGGACTGCTCTGGTGTCCTGGATGGAAGGGGAGTCAGTGTCCCCATGGGCTGGGGCCCCTGGTGGCCCGGGGCCTCCTCTAGATGGGTATGAAGCAGCCTGGAGGCCTGACACCACACTCCAAGGGCTCGATCCTGGACAGGGTCCAGTTCAGGCGCGTCTCTGATAGTCCCAGGCCCCAGAGCCTTGGGCCCTAGTGCCCCTGGCAGAACAGCCCTGAACAGCGTCCTTCAGTGTTTAGTGAGTTTAGGGTATAGCCCAGCAAGGGGTTAAGGTGCAGACTCGGCCAGACTGCCTGCTTCGGGACACTTACCCTGTGGGGCCTACACAAGTGCTTCACCCCCTGAACCTCCATTCCTCCTCTCTTCATGGGCTGTAACAGCAGCAGCTCCCTGCTGGCCATGGGCAGGGGGAGGGCCGTAGGAGGCGACGTGCCCAAACCACTCGGCACGCAAATGCACAGTGTCACTGTGCTTATTTAGGTTCATGGCCATGCTGAGCCAGGCTTTCCCCCAGGCCCCACTGAGCCCACCCCCAGGGCAGCCCTCCTGCCCCACCCCCACCCCCCCACCAAAAGCGGCTCCCAGCTGAGAGCAGAACCCTCCTCACGACCTTGGAGAAGGTTACTGCTGGCATCCCAAGACCCGGAAGGGGTGAGTGACTTCCACAGGGTCACACAGCTGGCACAGGTTGGTCCTTGCTGGGATGAGGGGGGTCCGGAAGCCTCTCCCCTCCACCTTCACCTGTGCAACCTCCCACCTTCAGAGAGATTGCCCCACTTCTCAGCCCCCTCTGGCTGTTGCGGTCACCTCCTCACCCCACGTCCCACGGGCCACTCGGAGCTGAGCCTACGGGTGTACTCCTCAGCTGAGCTGAAGTAGCCCGAGGCTCCTGAGCTGGGAGGAAGGGTCATCTCCCCACCCGCACATTCCCTAGCATCTTAGCTACCCCATTTGGAGGTCCTGGGGAGGATTCGGGGGTTGAACAGCCCGTGGGTCACATTGCTGGAGGTGAAGACGATGACATTGCCTTTGGTGTCCCCATAGCAGAACACACCTCTGTGACAGTCAGACCTGAGGAAGGTGGAGACAGAAGAGGCGGGGCTGGGCACAGGGCTGCAAGCCTCCACCTTCCCGGCCCCCATCAGCCTCCCTGCACCTGGGAGCGAGGGGCAGTTTCCCACACGACTTGCCAGCTTTGCCCTCAATGGCTGACAAACATGGGCCCAGCCGCCCAGACCCAGATCACCGGTGAACTGGGGCCAAAAGAAATCAGTAATTTTTTTGAACGCTAAAACAAACAAATTCCTGGTCCTCCAGCTGCTTGTTACCAGCTCACCCTCCTGCGGATGGACCACGGCATTCCCAGAGCCCTCAGTCACGGCGGGACAAGCCCCTGCCGGGTTTCGATGGCTGACTTGGTCGGGCAGTGGGAGGAAGAGGGGCAGACGACTGAGTAACCCCCAAGGCAGGGCAGCTTGGCGAGGAGGACACAGGCACATAGGGTGGGAATCATTCCGGGGCTGTTTCCAGAGAGGCTTTCTGGGAGTCCCAACCGCACCGAGTGATGCGGCTCCTGCCAAGACTGCACCTGTCTCCCCCCGAGACTCACCAGTAGTCTATGGTCAGGACACAACTGTCCAGATCAGTGAAGGTGAAGGCCCGGGCACAGTTGTGGTTGCTGATATCAAAGAACTCTGGGGGAGAGACGGAGGGGGAGGGCATGCATGGAGCCCAGGCCCACATCCCAGGCCTCGGGGGCCTCTGGGGACAACACGCAGCCTCTGCTTACCAGCCTACAGCACCCCCAGAGGGCTCTAACCCACGCCCACAGTTGGCCCGGTGACGGGTCCCCAAGCGCAGACGCATGCCTTCCAACGGCTGACGGCAGGCCTGGGGCGCCGTCAGGGACTCACCTATCTTCTGGTCGGTAGATGCAATCGCTATCAGGTTCATGTTGTGGAGACAGACCATGTCGATGACCCACATCTGCTGGTGGTGGGGCTGCTGGATCTGGTTAAGCTGGCCAGGGGAAGAGCAGAAGCGACCGAGCTGGGGAGGCTTGCCTGGCAGAGCGCACCAAGGTGCAGGGTCCCATGAACCCTCTCCCACCACCCGAGGCCCTGGAGGGGGCAGCAGAGCTGGTTTGGAGCCCAGCACTCCTACCAACTGCTGATAGGGCTTTGGACAAGTTCCCTAGCCCGAGCCTCAGTTTCCACATCTGTGAAATGGGCTTAAAGAACACCCATCCTCACAACCCCTTTCTAGAGCCACTTGACAAGCTTCCTCAGAGTTTTAACTGTGCATGACTCGTGATCCTGGGATCTATTTCCAGGACACATCTGCAGATGTGTTCACACATACTCACAGAGAAGTGTGTGTGAGGGCAGGCCCCGCCACACCGCTGTGATAGCAACAGGCCACAGACCACTTGGAAAGGAGAGCGGATACAAATCCACACCACAGGACACCACCCAGACATTACAAAGAAGGGGACTGTGCACATGCCATACAGAAGAGTGTCCAGGATCCATTATCAAATGAAAAGGCAAGGTGGAAAGCAGCACTATCATGTGTTACCATGCGTATATTTAAAGAGGGGTGCGGAGGGTGTGTGTACAGGCTAACCGTGAAGAGTGCCCCAAAACTGGTCACAGCGGTTGCCTCCAGGAGAGAATTCGGGTGTGGGAGAGGGAGAATGACTTTCCACTGACTGCCCCTCTGCAGGTCTGGCTCTGTCCCCCACCCCAGTTTTTTTTATTAAAAAACATTTTTTTTTAATGTTTTTATTTATTTTTGCGACAGAGAGAGACAGAGCATGAGCAGGGGAGGGGCAGAGAGAGAGGGAGACACAGAATCAGAAGCAGGCTCCAGGCTCTGAGCTGTCAGCACAGAGCCTGATGTGGGGCTCGAACCCACAGACTGTGAGATCATGACCTGAGCCGAAGTCGGACGCTTAACCGACTGAGCCACCCAGGCGCCCCATCCCACACCAGTTTTATTGAGATATAACGAACATGTGACATGGTATTAGTTGTTGCTTGTTTGTTCTGTCTGCACTTTGTTTACCATCTGCAGATGTCCCCCGGCTCAAGTGGCTTATTGACAAGAAATCACCCAGCCGGGCTGTGAGGTGCCAGCCTCACGTAACACTCATGCAGACGGAATTCGAGCGAGCCCTCGAGGTACGGGACACCACACACAAAGTCATGTCCGCAGAAAGGGGCTTTGGTGTCCAGAGAAAAGAGGAGGCCGGCCTGACAGGCTCAGGGTCAGGGAGGATGAGAGATGAGTTAGGGGTGGTCAGCTAAGGCATTTGTAGTTTACTCCCTGTAAGAAGGCCACAAACTCTGGACTGGAGAAAGCAGACAGCAGTACAGACTGAAACAGAAGGGAGGGCGGAGGATTAAGGCAGCTCCTCTAGGTGGCTGTGCAGAAGGGATGGCGAAGGCAGGGGCAAGAAGTGGACTGTCCCATCACAACTCAGAGACACCAAGAACAGAGAGGTCCCTGCTGGCGGCTGGGCAGTGAGGACAGGGGGCCAGGCCCCCTGGGGCCTCTAACCCACACACAACAGATGGTACGCCCATCACCTCCACGTGCCTTGGAGAAACCCCGAGCCCTAGGGAGTTCCAGTGACTTGCCCAAGGTCGAACAGCTGGGAAGTAAAGCCCAGCCCCCCTCCCACCCCAAACTCCAGGGCTTTCCATCTGCATGACCATGGATGGCATGCAGTGGGTTTCACGGATGGTGCTTAGTGGATCACTCTTGCCAACATCTACTTTCCCGAGCAGCCCCTCAAAGAGGAATGCTGGGCCTTCCGGGGAGCCTCCCTCTGCCCTCCTCATCCCTCCCAGACTTGGCCTCTGAAGGATGCTGAGGTGACCGAGTAGCAGCCACAACCAGGAGCTCAGGCTATAATGTGCCCTCTTACACACAACAAAATAAACACACAGAGAAAAAGGATGGAAGGTGCCAGAAATCCCAGCCTCAGGAACTCGGGTGTGAGTCACCCCTGGTCCTGAGCTACCAAGTACTCAAGAGTCACTTGACCTCCACAGACCTCAGCTGCCTCCAGAACCCTCCAGCCCCAAGGGATGACCCCTGAGGCAACTGTGAAACACTCTGCTCTGCTGCCGGCAACGTTCTCAGTAAGCCTTTCTTCTCTGGAGAGCTGCGCCTTCCTCATTTGCTGGAGGATTCTGGACTGGCCTGGCAACACTACGTACACAGCCAGCTTTCCTGAGTGTTTTCTCACTCGCTGCACTCAACCAGGAGCTGACAGCACAGAGACAATGATGAGGTCATCTTGTATTTGTCGGCACTTGCTGTGTGCCTTGCCCTACTCTGAGGACCGTATGTGTATTAAGTCATTAAATCCTCCCAGCAGCCTGAGGGGGTTAACTGTGACCCCACTTGACAGATGAGGAAACTGAGGCACAGGGAGCTATCTACGAAGTGTCCACGGTCACAGAGCTGGAAGGTGGTACAGTCAGGTTCTAAGTTGGACTCCAGAGCCCACACAACCACTGCGATTTCCTGCCTGGTCCAGGTAAAGGATTTGCGTGACAGAGGGGACATGACAGGGAAAGGAAAGGTAGCAGACTGCTAACACGGAAACCTTGGTAGATAGCAACACCATTCACTGAGATGAGGCACAGAAGTAAGCCTGGTGGCCAGGGAGAGCTACAGTGACATTCTATTTGGACAGACTGGGTGTGAGGTGTCTGTCTGTTGGACATCCAAGTCGAATGGACATCCAGATGCAGTCCTGCTTACAGAAGTGAAATGCGAGGGTCGCAGTCCCACGTGAAGCAGAGCCTGGCCCCAGGAGCAGTGACTCCACGTGCAGGCTGCTTAGACTGTGAACCCCCAAATGAGCCCACTCAGGGCCCAGGTCACCTTCATTATTGGGGTACAAAGGCAAAGGCTCTCCGACCACCCTGTGTGTGCTCCACGTGTGGGTCCCCCTCACCTTAAAGGAGTTAATCAGCGAGAAGGTCTCAGACCAGATCTGCAAGATCCCGTCCTTGGTGACAGTCAGGAGATGCCCAATCTTCTTGAACTGCTGGATTAAAATCTGCACCTTCACAATCTCACATCCATGGCTCCTGTGGAAGGTGACAGGACAGAGAAGGACCCAAACAAAAACAGAATGAAAAGCACAGAGGGGGAAGGGCAAAGCAAGACACAGACACACACACACACATACACACACACCACCACCACCACCACCACCACCACCACCAAGAAACTCAAGCTGGCTCCTCCAGAGGTGGGGCTCTGCTGGGCGGGCTTCTACCATTATCAGCCATGACCGAAAGAAAATGACCCGAGTAGGCCGCTGGTATGAGATAGGGCTCCACAGGCAGTGGGCTCTCCTTTCAAACAACCAGCTGGCTTCCTCGTGATGGGATGGGGTCAGAGAAGGCAGAGAACAGAGGTCTTTTGCAAACCTTCCTTTACAAGAAAAAGAGTCTACGGGTGGTGAGTGGAGGGGGGATTGTGACTGAAACCTTCAAAATAACAGTTTTCGGCATCTCAGGGTAGAGAAGGGAATATAAGCCAAGCATGAGATAGAAGTGGATGAGGGGACAACGTAACCAATAGAGCCCCACATACCCAACTCCTCATCTCCAAGGCCACGTGCTGAGCACAGCAAACAGCTCCTGCGGCAGGCCGGGACTCACAGGAAGCCACCGTGAAGCCTTCCCAGCAAGCTACAGTCATGCCTTCCAGTGCCTTCTGTCCTGCCCCAAGTTGGCTAAGCTGGCTGTCTGGCTACTAAAGGGCACCGCCATCTTGACTTCTGGACACAGCTCAGCACACGCTCCTGGTGCTCCCATGCCTCCAGGCCCCAGCAGGGCAGGAAATGTCACCTCACCGGGACCCAGGGATAAGCATTTTCCTGGAGTTATGTCCTGGCTATGGGCGGAGCTTCAACTAGAACGTAGGCACCTCGATCCCTACTCCGGCCAGAGCCCTTTCCAAAGGTTGCTGTGGACACCGTGTGACCTGTGGCTGAAGGCGAACCCACACTGAAATTCTACCTCAAAACATTCTCAGCAGGAGAGAGAGCAATGGTGTGTCTGGATATGGCTCTTTTCTCTCCCACCCGCAGCCCCCAGCTCTGCCCAGTCTGCCCTCCATCACTCCCAGTGCCACCTCTGGCATCAGGCCCACGAGACTCTGAGGGGTAGATGCAACAGGTGAGAGCCATGAGAAGGGAGGGGAGCCCTCGGGAGGCGTTATCCCACGAGGCCAGCACCCAGGAGACGAGCGTTTGGTGAGCTTGGTCCAGGCTGGGGAGAGGGGAGCCAACTTTTAGGTGACTTTTTCATGAAAATAACTAAATAGGATTTGGCTATTTTCTCTGTCAAGCTGGAAATACTCTCTGGGAACAAATAAATAGGGGGAAATAGGGGCAGGCTTCTTGACGTTTTTGGTTCTGGCCCTTTAAGCACCTTGGGAATCTAAATGCCCCGAGGAAACAAAGATCCGTGAAGGTTTGGCTGTCTCTAGCAAAGTTTTAGGTCACAACATATGGTTATAAAATCCTTCATTATTCATATTTGCTGACTATTCCTCAATTAAATTTTGACCAAAATTTTTTTAATTGCCCGTTCGTGGTTTTCATTACCATCCTTCTGAATCTCCAGGTGCTCCAGGGCAGAGACTGCCTCTGGTTCATGGTCTTCCCCACGGCCTGCTCCAGGGGCAGTCCCGAGGACCACAGCCCCTCCTAAGCAGGCCACAAATGCACATCACCAAGCGTTGGACCACAGGACCCAGATCCCTGGCCCTGGCCACCGACACGAGGCAGGAGGTGTGCAAACCCAAGGTGGGTTACGGGAAGAGGCCTGGGCCATTGGCCAGAGCCACTGGAGGGTTCCTCGTTCTTGGGGAGTTCAGAGGGGAGGGGGCAGACAGGGCCATGGCACAGAAAGATGAGGTGAAGGTCCAGAGGGCACAGTGTACAGGAGCCAGGAGGAGGAGCAAGCAGGCAGGGTCGAGGAAGTCAAGGCATGGACAGAGCCACTGCTCCAGGAGTGACCAATGGCCCGTTCTGGAGGCCTGGTGTGGCCTCCAGGAGCAGTCTCCTATGATGGCTTTTACTCCCTGCCCTGTGAGCCATCTGTGCCCTGACCCACTGGGCTGCGGGGTGGGGGGAGGCAGGAGGAGTAGCGTATGCTACAGGGACAGGGAAGGCCGAACACAGCAACCCCATCACCGTCCTTCGACCTCTCTGAACCTTTGTTACCTTGTCTGTAAAGTGGGGACACATCACCTACCTTCACGCTCAGGCTCGCCTGCAGGGTTGAGGGGCTGAAATGAGCCCAGTGCCAGACCCTTGGTGGCCCCACAGAGAGTGGCTCAGGGATCTAGGGAGGGGCGCTCACAGCAGGGCCAGCCCCCACCCCGTTCACACACACCCCTTCGGTCAGGGGAGAGACTCCTTACAGGGGGATGATCCTCATGGGGAGGTGGAAGCGCAGGCGGTACTGGCTTGTCCTCATCATCTCCTTTCTCTGGAACTCACGCATCACGTAATCCACGTACTTCTGCTGCCTCGGGAAGAAACGAAGGCAGGACAGCGCTGGCCAAACGCTCGGCGTACTGGGCTTCGGGAACCCACACCCGGCTTCCGGTTCCTCCCCCATCTTTACCAGCCCCTTCCAAGGGGCTCTGGTTGATGCTTCCCGAGGGTGGCCAAGGAGAGTAGCCAAGCCAACTGAGCTGTTCTGGAATCTGGGACGTGTGAAGGGCCTATTAGTAGGTACATAGCAGCACCTCCCTCCTTAATGAGGTCCTGTAATGCTAAATGTATCTCCGCATCACCCCCATGTTCAGCATCCTGTTTGAATCTCTTTATTCATCCCCACTTTATGGATAATGAGACTGAGGCTCCTAACAGTAGAGATGAATTGTCTCAGCTCATATAAGAAGTTAACAGCAACGGAAGACCCCAAAGCCAGGTCACTAGGGCAATTCTAGAATCTATTAACCAGCCTCATGAAAGCCAAAGTAGGCCACCATACACCATACACTATACAAGAAAGAGGGAGTTATTAAGAAAGATAATGGTGTAGATAGCAGAGAATTCTGGAAACACATTTATTGTAGGATATTAAGAGAAATGAAAAAACCAACACAAAAATCAAAAATTTTGATCAAAAACCAACCAGAATGTACACATAAGCCAAGGGGGAGGGATGACAGAGCAGTTAAGCCACGACTCCTGAAGCAGGGGCCCCTTCCTCACCCAGGTGATGGAGCCATTACAGTCTGTGTCCACCTTCAAAAACAGCGCCTCCAGCATCTCATCCGACACACTGCTCAGAATCTTCTTCGTGGCCTTAATGAAAGCCTTCACGCCCAGGGCTTCAAAAGAGAAGAAAGAACATCATCCACTGCACAGCTAGTCACTGGCCCCGTCAGCAGCCGCGGCGGTATCCTGGGTGTCTGGGCGCTGAGGGAGGGGCACACGGAGAATCCTGTTTGCGGGCTTGTCTTCTGCATCCCACGTGTTCAGCATTCAGCCAGCCCACAGACAGTGGCCACACACCTTCCTTGCCAGAGCACTGTGATGGCCCCACAGCACCACTCTGTGAGAAAAGATCAGATCCCAGTTCTGAACAAGTAAGACGGGCCAGGCACTGAGACAAAGGAAACAGATGAAAACTCAAAAAAAAAAAAAAAAAGAAAGAAAGAAAGAAAGAAAGAAAGAAAGAAAGAAAGAAAAGAACAGAACTCATAATGGCAACAAAGAAACATAAGTTAATTCAAATACACAGAGGGAGAGGTGAAGTCTTTTAAAGGCAGATAAAACGCAAACTTTGGCTGGAGGGCAAGATGGGGAGAGGAGGGGAGCAGACGGGAGGGATAAAATGTTCTCCCCCTGCTGGATTTTGTGACTATAAGGGAATCTGGCTGCCTATGGGCCAATATCACTGCCTAGATTTTCTTTCTTTTTTTTTTTTTTTTTATAGTCACAGTCTATAAAAAGTGCTTCTAAAGTCCCCAACAAGTATCTGGAATCCTCGCCAGAGCATGAAGGCTGTGCATTTTCTGGCTCCTCTCAGACCTCACCTCCCACTGCTGTCTCCTTCATTCTCGACTCCAACCATAATGTCCCCAGGCCATTTCTCACACCACCTAGTGTACTCCCACCTCAAGGCCTTTATACCATCTGGTCCCCTCCACAGGGAAGCCTTCCTGGGTACTATCTAGGGAGGCCCCCACCCCCATCACCCGGCTTCACTGTCCCTCCCCCGCCATGACCTTCTTTGTTACCACCCTAGGCCACGGGCTCTGTGAGGGCAGGGGGAACCTGTGCCCTCTGTGACTGCTTGGCCAACAGCAGATGCTTGTTCCCCAGGTGTTGCTGTTGACCCTGGGATGTGCACTCGATGATACTGGGTGCTTCTCTGTGTTTATTCACACTGACCATTTAATGAGAGGGGCTCGTGAGGAAACCGTGGCACGCCGTGGTGAGCTCATGTGCCCAAGGTCACGGGGTGGTGCCCAGGGCTGGCCCCGGCAATCTGGTCCTTCTGTGTGCAGATTGGGCATCCGTCAGAGGGCAGTCCGTAACACAGAGCCTTCCACATGGGAGGGAGCCGGGGACCAGAGAGCCTTTGTGCAGTGTTGAGTGAACAAATGCCCCTTGAGAGCACCACAGGGGCCAGCCCCTCTCTCAGGTGTCTAAGAAGCCGTATATATTGGTCCCCACCAAGTTATTTTATTTTATTTTTTATTTTTATTTTTTCTTTAATGTTTATTTATTTTTGAGAGAGAGAGAGAGTGAACAGGGGAGGAGCAGAGAGAGAGGGAGACAGAATCAGAAGCAGGCTCCAGGCTCTGGGCTGTCAGCACAGAGCCCGATTTGGGGCTTGAACTCATAAGCCATGAGATCATGAGCTGAGCTGAAGTCTGACACTTAACCGACTGAGCCACCCAGGCGCACCCCCCCCCCCCAACACCAAGTCATTTTAATACACTTCTTATAAACAGTTTACCAGACAGTTTTTTGAGAATAACAATAGACGCAAAGATACTCTGGAAAGGAAACGTACACTGTGGGGTCCAGGCAGGGCCCCCTTTCCCCTCTAAAAAACAGCTCTCACCCACCTCAAGCCTCATGGTTAATTAATCGGTCAAAACTTGCATGTGAAAATACCATTTCCCTGGGGAGGAGGGTCACCACTAGAAATCAGGCAGGACACTTTGTGGGGGGCAGAAAATGTTCCATAGCTTGATCTGGGTGGTAGTTACGTGAATGCATGCACATGAAGGACTCCTTGAGCTGGATGGACCCTAAGACCCGTGCATTCTGTGGCAAGTAAACTACACCTCAGTGTAAAGATGCATGTATTTCACTTCTGAACTGCACTCTGTGAACTCTCTCACCACCCTTCCCTGCGCCTCCAACCTTAGCCAGCTCTTCCCCCTTGCCACCCCTTCCAGCTCAGAAGACGAGGGGGTGTTATGACAGCCAACTCTCCCCAACCTGGGTGGTCCTGGGACCTTTCCTCGGGGAGGGTCCACCCTCGCTCCCACCCTCCCAACTTACACCTGTGCCCCACTGGCACGTTCTCTCCAGCGCCCAGCACTGGACACCCCCTCTATCCACCACTTCCTGACTTGTACCCACTCACTCTCCTGAGCCACCAGTGACCTTGGAGCACACCTGATGGGGCCCTTCCTTGCCTTAGGGGCCTCCTGCCTTCAAGCAGTGACCCCACTGGTCACTCTCGTCTCCTCCAGGCTCCACTGTCTGCCCTGCCCTGTCATTTGGCATCTGCCTCCGCTCTTCTCATCACTGTCCCCTTGCTTTTCTGACACTCTCCAGTGACCTCACCTATTCACCCATCTCTGCATCTCAGGAGAGAATGTCTCTCCCATGTCTCTGACTCTCTTCCCAAGTGTCCCCCTGACCCGTTCAACTCAGCATGTTTAAAATGCAGTTTAAGGGCGCCTGGGTGGCTCAGTCAGTTAAGCATCCAACTTCGGCTCAGGTCATGATCTCATGGTTCATGAGTTCAGGCTCTGTGAGGACAACTCAGAGCCTGAAGCCTGCTTCGGATTCTGTGTCTCCCTCTCTCTCTGCCCCTCCCCACTCGTGCTCTAACTCTGTCTCTCAAAAATAAATGTTAAAAAAAGAATTTTAATAAATAAATAAAATAATAAAAAATCCAGTTTATTATCTTTATCCCAACACACTCTCGCCTTTCCTATGTTTGCCATCTTTGCTAATGACGTCACCTCTGGCTAGTTACCCGGGATGGAGACTCGAGAGGGGCACGCAGCGCCCTCCCTCCTGAATCCTCACAAGAATCCCATGGTAGGTACTGACATTCTCCCCATCTTGCAGGTGAGGACACAGAGGCACAGAGACATTCTGGGTTTACTCAAGAACACATAATGGCGCTGGGAGGATGTGAAACCAAAAGCCTTCCCTCACCTCCATCGTAATGTCCACTACCTTCTGTAGGGTGGTCATGGGAGGAGCCAATCCCCTGCCTCCCACGTCCCTCCGAGTCGCTGGCAGAGACTCTTGTCCTTCTCCAGCAGCTCCAGATGTGTCACCTCCCCGTCAGATCGCTGCTGGGGCTCAGGGCCCCTCCTGACCTGAGTGCACCCATGTCCTCTGTGGCTGCCTCCCTCCCAGCCTTGCCCCCAGGACACCCCTCACTGCCCCCCAGCACAGCAACACCCCTACACCTCTCCTCCACCGTTCCCTGCTGAGAACTGCCCTCCCCCCCATCTCCTGGGAAACTCCCACTTGACCTTTCTCTTTCTTTTTTTATAATGCCAGAGGCAGGATTATGAACTGTTTACCTCTATTTTTTTTATATATTCGTAAGCATTTTTAAAAATAAATGCTGGGGGGCACCTGGGTGGCGCAGTCGGTTGAGCGTCCGACTTCAGCCAGGTCACGATCTCGCGGTCCGCGAGTTCGAGCCCCGCGTCAGGCTCTGGGCTGATGGCTCAGAGCCTGGAGCCTGTTTCCGATTCTGTGTCTCCCTCTCTCTCTGCCCCTCCCCCGTTCATGCTCTGTCTCTCTCTGTCCCAAAAATAAATAAAAACGTTGAAAAAAAAATTTTTAAAAATAAAAAAAAATAAATAAAAATAAAAAAATAAAAATAAATGCTGTATTTAAAATATTTAAGAAAATGTCTTCTAGCCTCCCCTCTGCTGTGCAGGGGGGGAGTACGTATGTGCCCCACAGTGCTTGCATTCCTGGAACACAGTCACCAAGCACGAGCACTGCACAGTCATACCCCCTGGCTCTCCTGGGAAAGGGACTTCCTTCACTTACTTTGGTATCTGAAGTGCTACACTCAGTGTGGGGTGCCCACGGGAGCAGTTTCCATGTCAGGGCACCCAGGCCACTGCATTTGGGCCTGTCATCAGTGTCTGGCCCCTCCTGTGTAAAGTCATAAGGAAAGTCACAGGGTTTCGTGACAACTGAATCAAATCTGACAGGTGGCCGGGTAACCCAGGTAGCTCTGTACCAACACTAATTCTTTTTTTTTAAGTATTCTTTTAGGGGCGCCTGGGTGGCTCAGCCAGTTAAACGTCTGACTTCGGCTCAGGTCATGATCTCACAGTTCACGAGTTTGAGCCTCGTGTTCGGCTCACTGCTGTCAGTGCAGAGCCCACGTTGGTTCCTCTGTCTCCCTCTCCCTCTCCCTCTCCCTCTCCCTCTCCCTCTCTCTCTCTCTCTCTCTCTCTCTCTCTGCCCCTCCCCCACTCGTGTGTACCCACATGTGCTCTCTCTAAAATAAACTTTAAAAAAAAAACAACACATTTTTAAAATTTATTTTTTAAAGTAATCTCTACACCCAACATGGGACTTGAACTCACAACCCAAGATCAAGAGTTGCACCCTCTACTGACTGAGCCAGCCAGGACCCCTCAACACCAATTCTTACCGTGCCTGGCAGCGCTTGATGAAATGTCTGTTGGCGAAAGTGGAGGCACACTCAGCTTGTGTGCCACCCATGTCCCCCCAGGAGCACCTGTATGCAAGGTCAGTGCCACACCGGCTCACAGGCTCGGGGCTGCAGGACCGCCAGCTCAATGGCTCTCCCTCAGTCCCCACCCCCAGCAGCCCGCAGGCTCCCCCAGGCAGGCCCCAGAGGCGAGGGTCAAGGGCACATGGACACTCTGAAGACCTCCTGGGAGATGCATGGGACTCCCCCTTAAGAACCACGGACCTTCAGGGCGCCTGGCTGGCTCAGCCATGGAGTGTGCAACTCTTGGTCTCACGGTTGTGAGTTCAAGCCCCACATTGGGTATGGGGATTACTTAAAAACAAAATCTTAAAAATAAATACATAAATAAAAGAACCACCAACCCTTCTCAAAGACCTCCAATCAACAAATAATAAAAAAACTAAGGCCCCGAAAGGGAACCTGCAGAACAGAGACCAGAACCTCAGTATCTCCCCTTTTCCCTCTGACACAGTCACTTATGTTTAGGGTTCCTAAGAAAGGCTTTGGAGCCCTTGTTTATAATCCACCTTTTTAAAAGACTTTTGAAGGAGAAAAATGATCTTATTTTCTTTTACCCTATATCAACAAAAGGTGAATTTCCTTTCCTCCATTTAAAACGTGGCCATTTTTGTTTTGTTTTGTTTTTTTTATGCAGAAGTTCTTTTTACACTGATATGAAAAGATTTCAAGACACATTAGGTAAAAAGCAATTTTATAAATTTTTTATAAACTTTATAAAAGTTATTTTTTTAAAAAAAGCAGGAGTAGACAATTGGGGAGATCCTTTCTCAATACATACAGATATCGAATCAGCATGGTGTGCACTTCAAATATATTAAATTTATGTCAACTATAGCTCAATAAAGCTGAAATTTAAAAAAGCAAGGCGTAGAACAGCATGGACAATAGGCTGCCACTGCATAAAACAGCGGGGGAGTGACTACCTGAACTTCTGGGCCTCCATCGGTCACAGGAAACCGAGAGCAGTAACCAACTGAGGGAACAGAACTGGGCAGCTGAGGGCCGGGCCCAGGGTATCATGGGAAAAGCACCTTTTGACCTGTGAACTGCATGGATATATTGCCTGCTCAAGACAAACACAAACACAATAAAAATCGTGACCAAAGTTGGCATCCTCGGGGTCCTCCAGGCACAGTGGTGGCAACTCCCAGCTGCCAAACACGGACACCAAAGAGCTCCAATGAGGAACCATGTCATCTTCAGGGCAGACACTCACCATCCCGCCCTGCCCCTCACTTTTTGTTCATTTGTACACTGGGCGTTTGTTACCCTTTCCCGCCCACATCGCGGTATGGCTGTAAAACTCAAGTTGACGGGGCAAGGAGCTATGCCCCCAGAGTTGGTACTCAGAGTCTAGTGGATATGAACAAAGATGCCCTTAAGTATTCCTATTATTGACCTTGATGCGTATCATCCCAAGGAGAAAAATGAAGCTCCAAAGAGAGAAAAAGTTTGATGCACAAAGGATGTTCTTAACAATGTTATGTAAATTCAATGAAACCTAAATGTCCAACTACAGGGGAATGGCTTAGTCCCCAGTAGAACATGTGTATTCATTAGTAATGATGGTTTGGAAGACGACACAGCAGTATGTAAAAGCCCTTAAGGTGTTACACACTAAGAGAAAAACAGGGGTCTGAAGTTACATAGTGGTATAATTACAGACACGTGAAAGCACATGTAGCCATCTGTGGCAGAGATACTTAAGGTGACCCCAGGATGCCCACCTCCCGGTGTTCATGCCCTCCCGTGATCCTCTCGAGTAAGACAGTCCCGTGACTCACTGCCAACCAACAGAATATGGCAGAGGTGACAGATGTACGGGGCTATGTGTACACGACTGCACACTGACAAGACCGTAGCACGCATCTTGCTGGAGTTGTGAGCTCCCTGGCTACCCTGAGCCTTGAAATCTGCTGTGTCGGTGAGTCCCACACGGCCAGGAATAGAGGGCAGCTGTAGGAGCTGAAAGCAGTTGCCGGCCAATAGCCTGGAAGAAACAGAAGCCCTCGGTTCTGCAGCTGCAAAGAACTGAATCCTGCCAACAACGTGAGTGAACTGGGAAGCGGATCCTTTCCCCGTCAAGCCCCAGATGATACCACAGCCCCAGGCTAGTGAGCAGAGGAGCCAGCAAAGCCATGCCCAGACTCCTGACCCACCGAAACTGTGAGACAATAAACGCGTGGTTTACACCTCTCGGTTTGTGGGAATACTGTTACACAGCAATAAAAAATAAACCATACATGTGAAACTGTTTGGAAGAAAATACACCAAAATGCTGACAGTTGGTTACATTTGGGTGCTTGGATTGGGGGTATTTTTTTTTTTTTCTAGATACGAAATAGCCTCCAATGTGCTTATAATACTTACATAATGACAAGGTTTTAAAGGAGTCACTGAATGCAAAAACTGCTTGTCAAATCTGAACCCTCCACACACCCAGGTATGGGTCCCACCCTGTGCAAAAACCAGAGACTGAGTCCACAAGGCGGCTTTACCTCCGGTTGAGTCAACATCCTCCTCAAACACCTTCTCCATCTTGGCCATGGGTAGCTGGGTAAACAGTTGAGACTCACGTTGGCTAAGAGTGATGGATGACGCTGGGGAGCTACGAACCTCCTCGCTCTTCTGGAATCCACCTGGGGTGGGTGTCTGGAACAAACATGACTACAAGAACCAGGGACTGAGAAGGTTGATCTCCTGAGCTGAACATTTCTAAGCACATCATATTGAAAGAGAGACTCTGGGGAAGGACAGGGTATGAAGGGTTATAGTGAGGCCGTCAAATAAATCCTAACCACTTTAGACCTAAGAAGACCAAGAAAGATCTAGATTGCCTCTCCTGACTTTGGGGAGTTCACTACTGTTTCCGTTTTGCAGATGCCATGACTGAGGCTCGGCGGGGTTAGTGGACAGAGCCAGGTCCGTCACTTCACTCATACCAGGACTCCAATTTGTAACGCTTCTGTTCAGTGACTATATTGTTTCAATCTTCAGTGCTCAGAATTCAAGACCTCGAAGAATCCAGCCGCATCTGCCCCAGCCAATTTGATTTGGTCCTGAGCATCCCAGACACCTGCCTGGGTCAGGGTCAGATCAGATCGTCTGCACGCACACCAGGGCTCTAGCAGACACCCCTGATGGGGGGCCTTCAGCTTCCTCCTCCCACTTGCTTCCCCAAGTCCCCACATAGCTGATGCCACCCCTTCAGTCCTCAACAATGAATGCCTCTTCTCTGCAGGACTCATTTTGACAAGCTAGCACAATGCTTCAGGTCACAAAAGGCTTAGGTCATCAAAGGCCGTTTCCCCCAAAAGACTCCAAGAGTGGACAATTAACCGCTGAGTGTATGTTGTTCACTGAAATGCACTGTTTTGGGTCTTGGGCTTTCAAGAAGCCTGGTTTGGTTCAAAAAGCCAAAAGACAAGGTGTAAATTAGATGGCTCATTCTCCCTACACCAACCCTACCAAACGAGCAAACGTGCTCATCCTCCTGTGTAATTCCATTCATTCCCTCATGGTCTACACACATTTGTTGAGTGCCAGGCACCTGGATACACGAGCAAACAGAGTAAAAGACCTGTTTTCGTGGAGCCCAACCAATGAGCTCGTTAATACTCCTACAGCCACACAGGCCCTATATTAGATATCTCAGCACTATCTTTGGCTTGTCCCTTCTCCTATACGTTCGTACTGTCCCCCGTTCTTACTGTGATTCTTCTCCTACACCTAAGTCCTCCTCCCCCACATCCCTGGCTTATCCCAGACACTGGCCTTGTGCTGGGACAAGTACAATGATGTCCCCTAACTGGGACAAGAGTTTGGCCTTCCTTTCCAATCCACCTGCCAACACTGGCATCAGTCGTCTTTCTGGAAGGCAGAGCTGATTATGACTTTACTCCTGGCTCTGACACTTTCCAGGCAACCACCACCACCACCCTCTGCTGAGTGTGCCATTCAAAGCCCTTTGCATTGTAGCCCTGACCGGTCTTTCTAGTTTCGATGCACACACCATGGTCCAGGCACACCAATTGCTCCCCACCATCCCCAGACAACAAACAATCTACTTTTACTCACATGTTCCCTCTATGCAACGCAGACCATCTCCCCTGGATATGAACTCCTACTCATTGTTCAAAGCCTGGCTCAAATGACACCTCTTCCAAGGAGTTTTTCCACAGCTTTCAGGTGACATTCATCACTGCCACCTCCACGCTCCCAAACTGTTCCTCTCTGCCATGCATGCATGATGTTTGCATGTCTGTCTGACCATGCAGACAGCAAGGTGTGATGGGAAACACACGGCTGTAGCGTCCCAGAGCTCTGGGTTCAAATTCTGCCTGACTCTCCACTTCCCAGCTAATTTATCTCAGGCAGATCACATCACTTCTCTGAGCCACACACCTCTCATCAGCAAAACGGATCTGCAGTGCCCAACGTGCAGGGCTGTGGTGAGATCTAAACGGCCCCCAAACGTCTTGGAAGGCTCAGCAAACTGTAGTTACACAAGAAATGACAGCTCCTATTATTACTCCTGTCTCACAGTGAGCTCTTTGAAGGCAAGGGCCTATTTAATTTATCTTAATTTAATCTTAATTCGTACTAATTATCTCCCTATTCCCCAGCCCCAAGCATACAATAGATGCTAAATACTTATCTGGCTTGATAGTAATTTGTACGGCCTATTCCACCGTTGCCACAACTTGGCTGGACAAAAGGAAGGATAGTCCATATAGAGCCTGAATTGGTAGCCTCAGATCTGTTGCATTTGGCCAATACAACCCTTTTAAAAGGGAAAACAAGCCTGCAGCAGTGGCCAGGTAAGTTACCTACATGGCCTTGTGAATATCGGAGTTTGCTACCCTGGTGCCGAGATGGGTAACTGGTAGACCTCTGTGCTGATGAGCAATGTCTGGGCGGTTCTGGAACACCCCTCCCCTTTATCAACCTCTGATGGTCTTCTTACCTTTTGAGACTGAGAGTTCTCTCTTAAGTCCTCAGAAGACACTGGCTTTGACCTAGAATAAGGAATCATGGTCACTTTAACTTTGTAAGACGATGTGGGGGGCTGACCTAGCCAGGTCACAAGAGGGTGGAAAAGGAGTCAGGGCCAGGGTGGAAGGTGCTGCCCTGTACCCATAGACACCCCCAGCACACATTTGGTGAGCATCCCTTTCCCCACGGGAGCTTCTCCGGCAGGAAGCTGTTCCCAAGCTTATGCCTGCAAGCTTTCTTTCCCCTGATGGGAATGAGTCATCTTATTGAAGCTCTACGGTTTCCCAAGTGAGTGCCAGAGGGTTTCTAAAGCAGGCCACACTTTCCAGAGGGAGAAGGGGTTGGGAGGCCTGCAGTTAGACCATGTAGACTAACTACAATTCACATGTCAGGAAGATAAGCTCCAGGGATGGGCATCTGTCCAAAGGGTCAAACATGCTCTGGAGGTAGGGAGGGATTAGGATGGCCCCGCTTGCCACTGCATGTACCCCCCGTCCCCCATCTGCCCTCCAGTATGCCTGGAGACAGGACTTCTTTGGGAGAATGGACAGAACTCTCCTCACTGCAACATGGGCTCACACGAGCGTGTGGGTGCAGTCCAGTCCAGAGTTCCGCTCCGAAAATATGAAGGGCATATTTCCACAGGGTCAGTGGCTCCTCCATGTATGATGGGAGAGAGCACTTTGTTAGGATTATTAGAGTGTCAGTCTGCCTCGCCAGCTAGACTCGAAGAGCACTTTAGGATGGCAGGGGAATGAACGGCCAGGAAAGAGTCAAGCCGCAGACATGCTCAGGGGACACAGCTCAAGAGCCAGCCTGGCTTGACAAAGGGCTCTGGGGGCTGAGGGGAAGGGAGGCATAGTGGGAGGGAAGAGAGAAAAGAAAAATGGAAGCAGAATGCAGAACCTGCAGTATTTCACCAGGGAGTCTGAGCAGGATGAGGGGCAATTGTGGAAATTCATCAGCGTACGTGGAGGGAAGATTGAAGACTGGCCAACAGAGTCCCAACCTAAACTGTGTTGGCGACAACTCAGATTTAAAAACCAAAGGAGAGATAACAGCCAAAGGAAAGGAGATGTGGAAGCCAAGAACCAGGGTAACTGAGGGAAATGCCAGGAACATTTCCAGGAAAGGAAGCAAGTAGGGAAAGTGGCTTCATGCCAATGACGTTGGGCTGTCCAATTAGAAATGAAAAGCAAATACCTGGAGATATGAGGCCTGAAACTGAGAATCGGCTACACTTAAGGGATAGAAAGAGGAGGGGAAACACACAAAAGACAGGAGGAAGGGATGCCACAGACGGGACCAAGATGGTAAGAAAAAGACAAGGCCACTGAACAGGGCCATTTAAAGGTCACCAAGGAAAAAAGCTGCAGAAGTGTATTTAGAAGTCCACTTCTGTCAAGAATATTAGGTATGTATATGTTGGCACATGCACAGAAAGAGAGCCTGGAAAAATATACTCCAAATTTAATGGTGGTCATCTCTGGCAGGTGGGTTATGGACGATTTCTGTAGTCTAAATCATGCATTTCTCTATTTTTAATTCAAAAAATTTCACAGCAATCTTTAGGATTTATTGCAGTGGAGTGGGTCAAGTGGTGGATAGTGATTTACGTGACTCATCTGTGAAAGACCACTGGAGTGGAGTAGGAGTGGTTGCTGCAGCATTTCTGATAGTGACAAAAAAATAAGGTGAATGGCTATGGAAGAGGCATGGCTGAGTAAATCCATACACCTGCGCTCAGAACATCCCCAACGTACTCACAAGGATGAATCTGGCCTTCAGCAGACAACCAGCAGGGATTTCCATGAGGTACTAATAAGTAAGATGCAAAAAACAGAACACACAATGCCACTTTTTATAAAAGAATGACAAATAGGTATGTATTTACACATACAAGAACACGTGTTGATGTATATACACACATTTGTAAACAACTACCCTTAACAGTTATGGGACCGAGGACAAAAGAACAAATATAGGTCCACATAGCAAGTCTTTTTAAGTGCTTATAAATCAAGTTACTGTACTACCTTCATAACAACCTGGCAAACCTGGTTCAAATTTAGAATTCTTCCTCAAGAAACTAAAAATAGAACTACCCTACAACCCAGCAATTGTACTATTAGGTGTTTACCCAAAGGATACAAAAATATAGATTCAAAGAGATACATGCACCCTAATGTTTATAGCAGCATTATCAACAATAACCAAACTATGGAGAGAGCCCAAATGTCCATTCACTGATGAATAAAGATGTGTGTGTGTGTATATATATATTTATAGATATACATACATACATACAACAGAATATTACTCAGCCATCAAAAAGAATGAAATCTTACCATTTGCAATGACATGAATGGAGCTAGAATGTATCATGCTAAGTAAAATAAGTCAATCAGAGAAAGACAAATACCATATGGTAACATTCATATCTGGAATTAAAGAAACAAGACAGACCAACATATGGGAAGGGGGAGAGAAGAGAGGGAAACAAACCACAAGAGACTCTTAATGATAGAGAACAAACTATGGGTTGAGAGGGAGGTGGGTGGGAGATGGGCTAGATGGATGACGGGCATTAAGGAGAGCATTTGTTGTGATGATGAGCATGGGGTGTTGTATGTAAGTGATGAATCACTGAATTCTACTCCTGAAACCAAAATTGCACTGTATGTTAACTAAAATTTAAATTAAAAAAAAAAAAATTAGAATTCTTTAACTCCTCAGCTAAGTGCCAGAATTTGGCCATGTGGAGACAGTCAGCCTCCAAGACCTCTGTGCACCTGCCATGCCCAACCCATCCTGACAAGGGGCTTCTGCATGGTGGCATGTGGGACGGACACCTCACCACTACTGCTCCACAGTTACCTTAAACCTAGGGGGCTGCCTTCAAAAGTGATGCACTGGGGAACAGGCCCACAAAGAATCAGATTCAAAGCACTTTGGGCAGAGAATTCCAGTATTTAGAGCTAGGGGGCTGGGGGGGGCTCTAAGGGCCATGAATAGGTCCACTCGTAAAATGTGAACATTTGAAATCTGAACACTATCTATATTCTTAGATAATGATGAAGTTAATGTTGTTTCCTGCTTTTGACTACTGTACTATGGTTATAAAAGAGAATGTCCTTGTTCTTCGGAACTACACATTTGAGTATAGTATAAGGGGCACAGTGTAATTTATTCTCAAATGTTCAACAAACATATACAATGATAAAGCAAAATGTTCACAGTCTGGACAAAGGGGGAGTTCTTGATACCATTCTTCTAACTATTTAAATATTTTTAATTATTTCAAATTACTAAAAGTTTCATTAAGAGAAAAGTATGTGTCTGACCAAAACACACTGTTCTGTTTATGTCTGTGGACGGAAACAAGGGAAAAACACTGGTTGAAGGCAAGAGACCTCGAAGAGAAAAGGTCAAGGGTAAGACTAAGAAGCAGAGAGAAGTACTAGTCCTCTAATACTGGAGGAAGAAAAATCGAGATGGAGAATTTTCTATTTGGAATTAGAGAACAGCTATGATCAGGAAAAGCTATCCCCACAACTACGCCCTCACAGTTACCTGTTCCAGGGCAAGTGGCGGGGTGGGGCACGGCACACGCCTGGAAACGAAGAGAGGATGGAGTAGCCACCAGGGGAGGGAAGGGAAGAGAAACATTGGTTTGCTGAATTCGTTTTTAATTCATAGGGGCAGAGGCACCTGGGCAGCTCAGCCAGTTGGGTTGAGTGTCTGACTCTTAATTTCTGCTTAGGTCATGATCCCAGGGTTGTGGGATTAAGCCCTGCATCAGGCTCCACATCGAGCATGGAGCCTGTTTGGGATTCTCTCTCTCTCCCTCTGTCCCTTTCCCCTGCTCATGCTCTACAAAAAAAAAAAAAAAGTTTCAAAAAAAAAAAAAAAAAATCATAGGGGCAGATGACTTAAGGCCAAAAGCAGTTACAGCTGCCCTGGAAACAGCTAGGAGATGCCCTCTTGTTCAGCTTTCAGTTGCTGACAAACGCATCTTAGGGCCCAGGTGTCCAATCTTTGGGAGACAACTTCAGTCCCAAACCCTCACTCACCCTGACCCAATTTGTTCTCCCCAGGTAACCTTGCTGGCTATTTTTGACAGAGGTATATTGGTTTTCGACTTCCATTTCAACTGAGACATCTTGGCAGCTGTCCCCGAGTCCAAAGTACCTCCTCTATGAAGTCATCATGGAACTCCGAGGGCTTCCACCTGACTCCACCAGAGTCAGCTGGCCACGTTTAGAAAGAACCAGGAAGAGGAGACCATTCCATGTACAGAACACGAAATGGAACATCAGACTCCATCCCACAAACCATACCACACAGCCATCTGTCATCCAATGTGAGACATTCTTTTTATTGATAAAGTTGAACTTACAGCAATGACAGAAGCTACAGCACACACAGCCAGGACGAGCATGAGTACAAAATGACCCATAGGACATACACACAGGACAGTGCCCACCTGTCACAGAAACTGTGGAAAACGCCAGGGAGCCTGATGATCAAGCAGGATTCACCAAAACCAAAAGGCCAACTGACCCCCACAGTTGGGACACTGGAAGGCACAGCAGCTCTCTACGCTGTCCTCTGCATGAGCTCCAGTGCTTTGGAAAGAGGAAGGCCACAAGGGCATTGTGGATGGGGGTCCTTCAGTCAGCCTGAGGGAGGCCTGGACTAGATGCAGCAGTGTTCAATCTTGGTCCAGGGCACAACACAGCAGGGTGACTCGGCCAAAGGTAGATCTCGTGGGAAGATTCCACCCAGGGACATGGATGCCAGGTTTAAAGATACCCGGCTAAATCGCATTTCATTACCGAGATGTTACCAAAATGTTACTTTACCACCAAACAAGATCTTCTCCCGAGACCTACACCACAAAGATAACACCAACAGACAAAAAGTCTGCTCCCATTTCATCAATAATGGAAACACAATTTTGTCACAACGGAGAACATCAAAAGTAAAGTGGTTCAATGAAAGGTCATAAAAGGTGCACGAGGTCTTTAAAATCAGAGTTTTATTGAATTAGATATTAATAAACTAAAAGGATTTATTGAAGAAAAAAAAAAGAAAACATGGCTAATGCCCCCACATTTAACTGCTTCCCACTCATTTTGGGGGGAATTTTCATTTTCCAGTCCAATGTCCCATTTCTACTCACAGTAGCTCCTGCACTTACCAATGTTTCCATATGGGACTAAAATATGCTAAATTTTGTCATAATAAATATATTTCTCCTTCCCTGGGAAGAAACAGGAGAAAAATGGAGAAATATTAAGATGAATTTCTCTTTTTAGGTAAAGAAAGTTCAGAAAACTTCTACCTAAAAAGAGTAAAAATACGATCATCAGTAACTCAGGTTAAACAAAACAAAAGACCACACAAAACAAAGCAAAACCCAAAAAACCAAAAACAGAAATGGGAAGGAAGATGTTTAGAAGTAAAATCTTCTAGATCAATCTCTGCACAAAAACGAATTCTGGAAAAAGCTACCTGAGACTAGCTCGGGCATCCCCCGCCAATCCGAAGGAGACGGTGGTTCCCTACGGCAGAGATGCCAGGGTGCTGCCGAAAGGAGCAACTCCCGGGCCACCAGGGCTGCGGTGACGGACGCAAGAACCCGCTGCAGGGGTGGTACCTCTGCTCCACTGAGTATCGGTGTCAACACCGTCCTTCCAGCTCTACCACTGTAGAGCTTCAAGACATCAAAACCTGTGTCCTAATTATGTGTGTCAATTATTCCTCGACAGACTTTAAAACAAACAAAAACTTGTTTTCTTCTCTGCTTTATATAATTTGTCAACAATTTTCAGATACAACCTGATATCCAAGGAGAGAGGCTTTTCCTTTTCGAACGTGAATAAACGAGAGGGAAGTCAGTGACTGCTGGAACTGGAGGGGACCCTGAAGATTAGTATCAAGTTCAAGATCACACCTTAATTGAGGTCAACAACTCTACCCACTCGCATGACATTTAAAACCATGCTCTTCCTCTCCACACCAGTGCCAAACTCAGGTTCAAATGCCAGAGACTTCAAAGTACCATGATGCAAGAAAAAAGGCAGATTCTCAATGTGGTTCAGTAACTACTTACCCTCCTCCCCCAAAAAAGAAAAACACTCCTTAAAGACGGGGGGGGGGGGGGGCGGTGGAGAGAATATTAAGTCACAGAATTAGAACTTCTTAGGAAAATTGTTTTAATTATTTTTATTTCATTCGACATTATTTCTTCTCTCAGCCTTTAAAATTAATAGGGAGGGAGGTGCACACAGAAGCAAGCTGGGATAGCCTAGAGTTACCTGTAAAAAACACAGTTTATTCCATTCGACCATGCAGGATTTAAATTTCAAACTAAAAACAGCACTCATATATAATCATACTTTTTAACTCTCACATCATTTTGTAGAAAAACATAAAATACAAAAAAAAAAAAAAAAAAGGCGGATATTGGGTTAGAAACCTTTAGAATGCTAAAATCCAAACGACCGTGAGGTGTGACAGACCTTAAAACCACTAGAACTACTTCAAAATCTATCAACGGCCCCAATGCAAGAAATGCAAATACGAACACGATAAAACAACTGCCAAGACAGCGACAGAGGAAAGGAACCTGAAGGCAACTCATGCCCGACTAGGATGAGCCATGGCAGGTCCTGGGTGTGGGCTGTTTAGATTCTTGTACTACACAGGGCGATTCAGGGACAGGCACACAGCAGTCCCCTTTCATCCACGGTTCCCTCTCTGCAGCCCCCGCCACCCACAGTCAACTGCGCCCTCCTCCTGACATACCCCCAGAAGGTCAACAGTAGCCTAATGCTACGTCACAGCCTCTGCGTCGTCCCCCTGACTTCATTTCACCACGTGGGCAGTTCATCATCTCACATCGTCACCAGAAGGGTAAGTACGGTACACAAAGACACTCTGAGACCACATACCTTTAACTTTTATTACAGCATACTTTTCCAACTGTTCTATTACCAGTTGTTGCTAATCTCTTACTGTGCCTAGTTTGTAAATTATTCCATCACAAGTATACCTGTACAGGAAAAAAACATAGTATACATGGGGATCAGTACTAGCCACGGTTTCAGGCAGCCCCTGGGGTCTTGGAAATGCATCCTCTGAGGACAAGGAGGGACCTGCTGTATTACTGGCAAAGCTCTTCCTGCAGCTTGCAGTCAAACACGTGTTGTTGAACCACTTATTACTTCTGTCAAAGCTCCTTCTTTTAGAGTCAAAACTTGCATTAAAACACAGAAGTTGTACACTTTAGAATTTCATTGTCAGTGAGATTTTTTTCAAGATTTCACATGCTGAAGACATCCAGATGGTCAACAGGCACATGAAAAGATGCTCAACGTCGCTCCTCATCAGGGAAATACAAATCAATACCACACTCAGATACCACCTCACACCAGTCAGAGTGGCCAAAATGAGCAAATCAGGAGACTACAGATGCTGGAGAGGATGTGGAGAAACGGGAACCCTCTTGCACTGTTGGTGGGAATGCAAACTGGTGCAGCTGCTCTGGAAAACAGTGTGGAGGTTCCTCAAAAAATTAAAAATAGATCTACCCTATGTCCCAGCAATAGCACTGCTAGGAACTTACCCAAGGGATAAGGGAGTACTGATGCATAGGGGCACTTGTACCCCAATGTTTATAGCAGCACTCTCAACGATAGCCAAATTATGGGAAGAGCCTAAATGTCCATCAACTGATGAATGGATAAAGCAATTGTGGTTTATATACACAACGGAATACTACGTGGCAATGAGAAAGAATGAAATATGGCCTTTTGTAGCAACGTGAATGGAACTGGAAAGTATTATGCTAAGTGAAATAAGTCATACAGAGAAAGACAGATACCATATGTTTTCATTCTTATGTGGATCCTGAGAAACTTAATAGAAGGCCATGGGGAAGGAGAAGGAAAAAAAAAAAAGAGAAAGGGAGGGAGGGAGCCAAACCATAAGAGACTCTTGAAAACTGAGAACAATCTGAGGGTTGATGGGGGGTGGGAGGGGGG
>NW_024412427.1:12664564-12684000 GCF_014898765.1 Herpailurus yagouaroundi
GGTGGGTGGGTGATGGGTATTGAGGAGGGCACCTGTTGGGATGAGCACTGGGTGTTGTATGGAAACCAATTTGACAATAAATTTCATATTTAAAAAAAATAATTTCACATGCAAAATGTAGGCAGCTGATGCTGAGAAACACTGTGCTTTTCTCTGAACAAATCCTATCCTTCTCCTGATGAAAACTGGACTCCAGGGGCAATATCTGCCGGAACTTAGGCATTCTTCCATTCTTTTCTGCTCCAGTACCCTATCAGCTTTTTACAGACCTAAGTTAACTCTCTCCTGGCCCAGAAGAGATCTTGGGGAAACCATCCTTGCTCCACTCCTCACTGAGCCAGTGGAAAGCTCTGCTCTGCAGACCCAGGACGCAGGGCCCTGGAGAAGGGCTGTGGTCTCTCAGCTCCTGGTCCCTGGCCTCCTGGCCAAAGCACTGACTCCCTCATTCATTTTGGTAAAGGTCAGAGAAGGACTCTAGCCACACACTCTCTTTATATATTCAGTCTACCCACTTGTATGCTTGATCTTGGACTTAACTTTAATAGTCTACCCTGCAATTTGTGAATCATCCATTAAGGCTGAATCTTAGAAACTCACCTCTGCCCCCACTGGAAACTAGTAAGAACCATCCAGCTCTGTTAGAACTTAACGCAGATGGGCTGAATCACACCTACCAACTTCCCGAATCTCATTCTACAACCAGAACTGAAAGTTAAAGACATCAGTAAATGTAATAAATTCTTCTTCCTCCTCGTTCCTCATACCTGCATCCAGCCTATCCCCACCAACAATTCCTGCAGACTGGGAAAAACATTCAAAATAAACCAGGAAAAAGGAGGATTTTTTTTTTTTTTTTTAATTTTTAAAGACAGACATCAGACAGAACTGCAAACCAGTGACATCGCTTAATCTCTCTCGATACCATCTACAAAGTTCTAAGCTTTGGCAGCTAACCTGGTTTGCTTACAAACAGTCACAGGACAAAGATTTGCCTCTCCCTACCTGCAGAAACTGGTCGGTGCAGGCTATTTTCATTTTACATTTCAGAACCTCAAAGCCTCCAGTATAAATACAGGTTATTTAGATTTTAATTTTTATGGTCCTGACTTAAAGGTCTTGGATTAAGGGGCCTAAAAAAGCCAACTCTAAGGGTAGACCTGCTTATCTACATAACCAGTTTAACGACACTACCCTAACCACCTCAACTGAGCGCCTCTGTGTTCCAAGGACTAAGATAACATTTCTTTCCAATTCAGATTTGGCCAAAAGGGAAACAGACCTACAACAGTTGTAACTGCGTAACAATCCGGCTGAAGTCATCTGGGTTAATGGTTCTAACCACAGACAAGCTGCATGTGTTAAGTACAGAATCCCTCCATGGACTTTCTTTCAGACAAAAGACCCTGTACTCGGTTATATCCTCAAATGTTAAAACAGTAAGAAAAAATCAAGTATCAGGACTAAATATGAACTCATCTGATCTTAAAATTTTATAACTGCAATGTGTGAATTCGAAAGTATGACACAGTCCTAATTCTAAGTCAACACTGACCACAGGCTTGGGTTCAATGTGGTTCAACTTCCACTCTCTCTGCTGACACTGGTCAGATTTGGGTCACCCACACGCTACCTAGCAAGCTAATCTGATTAGGTTCATCAGGCTTAAAGCCTAGGTTTTGTTTGTGGACTGTGGTGAACTGGGGTCAACATCACAAAAGGAGCTCCCCATACCAAACCTTATAAAATCCTTACAGAAAAACTTCTCTAGAGTCACTCTGATTATAGCAAAAGAGAACTGCTTCCTTTCCCAAACCACATTACATTCTAGAGAGTACACCTTGAAGAAAATACAAGTTTTTTAAATCCATGAATCTGAATGATTGAATCACCGAATGTTTATTTAAAAGAAAATAGTGAAATGTGTGTTTAGACTTCACTGTCACTTGGGGAAAACAGGATCAAAATCACTGTCTGAAAACCTAAAGGAGCTGGACTCCTCAATACCACCACCAAGCTGAACAAGAAACAGTAAAAGAACTTGTTACTTATTTTACAAAGTATTCCAAGCCTATCTTAAGCAATGCCCTCCTGGATTTTCAGGATACAAAAACCCTCTCCACGCTTTTCTCATCTAAAAATTCTAGAGAATGTGAGCTGGAGCTGAAGAACCTATGTAGGGCTTTCTTAGGTTGGGGCTGCTTTTTCTGTCCGCTCATTCTGATCCCAACAAGAGGCCGGTGAGGGAGGCATTTCGGCCAACCTCATCATCCCCATTGGGCAGGTCAGAACAAGAGAGATCCATTAACTCAGAAGTCACAAAGCTAAGAGGGGCCTGCAAGGACTCAAACCTGATGTTCCCCCCTGTCAGAATTAGACTTGAACTTGCAGGCACATACGTAAGGCCAAAGTGCAAGTCTGAGGGCTGCATCAAACCCGGGTCACCTGAGGTACACAGTAAGATTTTCAATCTTCCAACTCAGAATTTCTGGAGATGGACTTTAGAAACACGTTATGTCAGCCAAGTTTCTCAGATGATTCTGAAGCCCATCCGTTTGAGGACCACCAGCCTGAGTGAATCCTAAATCCAAATCCAGCCAGAGGACCCGTCTGTTTACCTATCCTCAAACAACACAGAACTTGCCAAGCAAACCAAGCAGCTTATTCAAGTTAACTGCACCAGTGACCTAAGCTGAACCAGTCAGATCAAAGGACTTCACAGGCCTCAGCCGAAACAACGAGGTCAAAAGACTTAGGTCAGAGGTGCAGGCAGTAGCAGCTTCACTCCTTCCAGGGTAACTTCTCAGTGCACCTTACCCAACAGTATCTTCACAAACTCTAAGCATGCCTGGAGGCATCTTCTTGTAGATTACCAACACATGGGGTATCAAATTCCTTCTGAAGGCGCATACTCTTAACTTCTAGAGGAAGTAACATGGATTTAACCCTACGCAAAATCATCAAGTTGGGTTTACAGAGCATCCATGATTGTGGCAGGCACCCTAAAGACCACACAGAAAATTACCTCCTACCCATTTGTTTCATACTGAAAATGGCAGCAAGTCTCCTTCTGAACTCACTTCTTCTGGCACAGAATTTTTAAAAAGGAGGGAAAAATGATGACAATTTCAGGTTATTTCATAGATTCAGACTGTGTCCACTGCCTTTGAAACATACTTTCAGGGGGGAAAAAAGTTATCTCCCCATGGTATCCAGCAAGCACTATCCAGCAGTACGTTTCTCAGGTGGAATCCGCCTGAAAAGACTTCAAGGCAGATGGGCCAAGCCTTGGACTTCTCAAAAAACCTCTCACAGTAACATGAGAATGTCTAACAGCAGGAAGCCGAGAAATGTAATGTCAAGAACAGAGAAAAAAGGAACAGGCTTAGAAATAAGCACATTTGAAAAAAACAGTGAAAGATTTGAAAAGATCAGTCCAAATTTAAGAAAGAAGAATTGGCCCCTTACCATTTGAACCTAAAAGAATATACCCAGGGCAAGACAAACTTCAGAAGACATGACACTCTTGAAATACAGAATTTTATTTAGAAACTGTTTAAAGTAGAAAAAAACCCTGTCAAGAAAGACCAGGTGGAAAATGGGTTCCCAATAAAATGGAATTTTAGGGCAACAAAAGTCTAAAAGGCCACAAAAGAGAAATAGCACCACTGTTATTTGAACAATGGCTAGTTACTTGCATTTTTTGGCATTGTTAATCACTGAATCTGGGTTTTCCTCTGAATCCCACACAGAGCATGCACTACACAACAATTTTATCATAAAATATCTGCTTTCTACACACATTTTAGGACAAGCTACCACCAGAAACAAATCAATACAAATACATCAGGGGCTGAACAATCTCAGTAGTGGGTGACACACATTTTGCAGAATTCTGCCAAACAAAGGAACTGAATAGGCTAGGGGTAAAGCAAATGAGGAAGAGTTAAGGAATGAAATATTTTAAATATTAATAATTAATTCAGACACGGTACTGTATTTTCTGCAAAAGAAAATTAACATTTAGTAACACGCTAACGAATTTTATCTCCAAAGAGATTAGTGCACTGGCAAAGTATTCCGATAACAGTGGAGGGCTGTGGACAGCAGGTACCAAGAACACCCAGCCTTGCAGAGCCCAAGGTAGCGACGGCCTTCACTGGTCACTCCCTTTGCCAGAGGTCCAGAAAGAACTTGCAGCGTGACCACCTGCCTGCTGAACTTACACTCTAAGCAGCAAACTTTAAGGAGCCAAAGAGGAGTCCCCAGTGGGCAAGGGGAGCAGAGAAGAGAAACATGTTCAATGTAAACTTAAAAGACAGTAAAATGGGACACGACCCCCATTCAAATCCCAGAGATGTGGGCAAGTCCCCAAAAGTAGTTGTTAGATTTAAAAACTGGACACACCTCATTTCCCAAAAAACATAATACATAGAAATTTCAGGGATAACTGGAAAAATCGTCAGAGAAATGTTCACTGAAATTGAAGCTCTACAACTCAAACATGTCAGGGCTGAAACACACCCTCTGTTCGTCCAGGCAACAATGCCTCTTGCTTCTCAGGGCAGGGATACAACCGGTCAAGGACACCAAATGGCTTTACAGAGCAACTTTTTAAACTTTCCTTCTGGGCCAAGGTGTAGGCCTTTGCAGATTCAAACAGCCCTGCAAGGCCTGTGAACAGCAGATACCAAAGGTCCAGAGGTCTGGCCCTTCCGTCCCAGACACAATGTCAAACACGTAAATCTGTCACGTTCCATTTTATATTTTGAAATATGGAAGCATATTTTAAATACTCTTAAGGCATTTATTTATTAAAACGTTCTCTGCCAAGATTTCACATCAGCTTAAAATTCAAATCAGTCTTTACATTTCTCTACTGAGGTCTCCACCTCAGTGCATTACATAAAAACACCTTCTCCAGCAACCAGTGTTACCAGCGTCCACACGGGGAGCCCCATGGTCGGCCTCTCTGCTCCCTAGGTGAGCCAGCTAGGTGTTAATACTGCTCCGCTACAAGGTGAAAGCTCCTAACTCAAACTCATTGGAAAAAGAGTGAAACTTCTGCAAAGTGCACTTTAAGAAGAGGTACTTTTTGCTCATGAAAAGAAACCAGTGAGTCCTCTAAGAATAATAAAAGGGAATATTTTACAGTTAAGCACATGATTTGGAGTGAAGAATTCGGATGTTGCTCTGCTGGTCCAGGCTGTTAATACTCTTCTTGCTCCTCCTGTGGGCCCCCTTCATCAGGGATCACAAAGCCTTCCTAAAATGGGGAAACGAGAGGGGAAAGCTATTACTCAGCACCAAGTGAACCATCAGTTTCTACTGGGGGGTCACTTTCCTCATACTGAAAGCCTCTCAAAGTCTACGGCTCTTCCTGTCTCTACCACACACTTGACATTTAATAGCACAAGGCCAGTGACCGCTACTTTTCTTAGACAGTAGAAACAATCTCACAAAAGGCAAAAAAACTGAGCACAAATTTACTCTCAAAAGTTGATTTCTTGATTTTGGCGAAGATTTCACACATCAAGTTGTACTTCAATGTGTACGGTTCGTTATGTCAATTATACCTCAATAAGGTTGTTTTAAAAAAAAGAAAATTTACCCTCAAAAATCCCTGAAGTCATGATGGAGTTCAATGTAACGCCACCTCCCGTCAATAAGCTGTCCCACAGCCTGCTTTTCCTTTCCGCACTCTTTTGATCACACTCAGGAACCACTCATGCAATTGCAGGTGCTGTGGGTTCACCCAAGACACTCACAATACCCACAAGAGCGGTAAGACTGACTCCACCTCAGTGGCATGGGAAAGCAGATTCACGGCTCCCGCCTCACACCGGCTCCGGGCATTCTGGCACGTGACAATGGCTACACCACCATAAAAATCCGACTTCCCCTTCAACTACCATCTTTTTTTTTTTAAACTAAATCTCTACAGCTGAATTTACCTAAGATAGGACACCACTAAAATAATACTCAGACTAGCCCAAGGACCCCTATATCTTCGTCACCTCTGTTTTCATTAGCTGCCCAGAGCAAGCCCAGGATAAGGATTTATTGAACAAAGTATTTTTTTCATCATGTCTCGATCCCCCCCAAATTCACTCGATGTGTTTAGAGAACAGCGTTAATGACAATACTAATATTACCTTATGTTCGTATACTGCTATACCATAAAACACTCAGATATACACTGCAGCTTGATCCTACAGACCTTGCTAGGTATGCAGATTTACACAAAAGTAAAGCCAGTCAACAGTGAACATAGCAAGATAGCAAATCCTAAATCTAGGGAAAATCAGTCTTCCATGATCAGCTAATGTGTCATGATTAATATCAGCAGCTTCGGTTGTGTAATAATACACACGGATCCCAAGAAACTGGCCCATAAACTACTGGGAGGAAATGGGAACCAAGCACAAAGATACAATCTGACAGATGTGGGCAGGGAACATCGAAAAGGGGCCAGTACCTGGTTCCCAGGTCATGATAAAATGGAGCTAGCACCTCAGGCTGAGGGGTCCAAGCCGTAGGGGGTGGAGTGGGGATGGTGGCGTTATGAGCATTTTGTAGTACTCATCGCCTATCAGGGGCCATGAACTACAGAAGCAGGGCAAGCCAGCCACCTCCATGTCCTTTTCCTGACTCAAAGGCTCACAGACCTCAAGGCAGAGGCGGAGGTTGAGCAGAGGTGTTCTCTAGCTGACTCTGAGGGGTCAAAGTCCAAGTCTTTTGATAATTGCTACGCTGGAACATACAAGCATCAGCACTGAGTCGGCTGACACCAACCAGATAAAATTTATTTTCTCTGGTGGCAAATGGCAAGAAAACATCCTCATGTCAACACGTACGTCTGTGGCGTAGAGAATGTCCACGATCCTCTGCAATACAGGGTTGTTTTCCCCCTCGTTCTCCTGGCAAATCAATTCAATGTTCCTTAGCTTTCCAAAGTAGAAATCTCTCTCTTTCTCCAAGTCTTCAACAGTAAGTTTCAATACGTTGACCTGCATAAGACATTGAAAAGGGTGAGATACTTGGCATTTATATACCAATAACATATCACACCACCTGCTAACCCAGAAGAGGTGGCCTTCCATCAAACTCTTAACAGGGACAAACACCCACTTTAGTTTAATATCAGTTTTCTTCATCTCCAAAGAAATAATGTGGGCCTGTTCATGGCCATCTTGACTCTAACAACCCCAAGGAAAAGGCAGGCCACACCATGAAACATGAGGGAACTTCTCAGGGACTGAGAAAAGATCAAGGAGAAAAAAAACGATGGGATCCAGAGACAAATACAGAAGCAGAGTCCACAACCCAGCAAAGAAAGGTGGCCAACAATCATAAACTGTGTGCTTATCAGGGCACTGGTCAGTCAAATCCAAGTCTTTCTGCATGTGAAGGTCAATGGAAAGAGACAGTCTGGTCCAGAGAATCAGGATAGAAATGGTGAGCCAGGAGGGGAAGACTAAAGATGACTACTGCTAGTCAAACACAGCTACAAGTGACAGAGGCTTGGGCATGGAAAACACAATGGTTCTTACCGGGCTGCCGTATGTTGGGGACGGAAGAGCGATCCATGACTCAAAAGAAGAGGAGAGGATCCTGGCACCTGTCTCTCTCCCAAGAGAGTTTCAAAAGGGAGACAGGACACGGAAGCAAGGGGCAGACCCACCATGTTCCACAGCTAGCTCCACTGAGCATCCCATCGGCTCACCATGAGTGCTGCAGAATCCTCCAGGCGCCCTGCTGAGGGGCTCTCATTCCCCCCAAAAGGCCCATGAAGAAATAAATTTCAGTGCTTAGGCCAGGTCTATCCAACCAAGAGCAATAAAAGTCATAACAACTCTCAGGGCCCTTTGCATATTTGAAGCACGATACATATCTTCATTCCAGTGTATTCAAATCTATGACATGTGAGTTTGATTTAACTCTCACGACATGAAAATTAAAAGGCATACCACGCAGCACAAAATCCTCACAGGACACACAGGGCCGGGGCCACAGAGAAGGCCAAGCCAGGAAATCAAAGGTGCAGCTGCGGAGAACAATTGGGTAGCAAGGAATTCTGAGAGCCAGAAAGGCACTGCAGAAATCTAGTCCAACCTTCTGAACTGGCTGGAATCTGAAGCAAACCACTTCTTTAGCTTCCCCATGACCTCACAAAGCAGCCAGCTACAGTCAAAGGGATCAAGTCCTGTCCCAGGGTGGAAGAAAACTCCCCCTTCAGAAGCTGCCATCACGAAGCCTCTGGAGATGAGGAGCGGGTGACAAGAACCACCAGGACCATTCTGTCAATTACTTAATTTCAATGTTCATCATCAAAGGCCTGAACAGACCAACCCGAATCAAGGTTCTAAACAGTCTTTCACTCATCCTTTATCAACCACAGAAATCACTTTACTGCTGCTTGTTGCTTTCTTTAAACTATCAGCCCCAAAGCAGAACATGCTAGGGGATAGAAGGGCAAGAACTGACCAACCCCACCAGTAGGAAGCTGCCTTAAATCCTCAGTTCCAAGATCCAAGAGCCAGGGAAGAGGCCTTCTAATCACATCAGTGACAGAGGATGAAAAGGAAGTCAAAATGGCTTCAAAAGGTATGCTATACTTTGGAGTCTACCACTCAGGATTCACTAGTGCCTCACCCACAAACCCACTCAAACCTCCTCAGGCCTACAAATCATCAAGGGCACCAGAACCCAGCCTTCTGGGCCCCACCTGTGGGGCCAACGCAGCATTCCTCCAGGGTATCACTCAATAACTATATATCCACAAGAAACACACACGAAATACTCAGTATACACTAACAAGTCACTGGCTTTCACTCCCCACTCCTCTAAATGCTTACTAATGAGGTTATTAAAACCCTGTGGCTAGTCATCAATGCCACTCTTAAACTTTCTCTTGTAGTAAAGTAATAGCCATAATCTAGGAAACCCAAGGAGAATGCTTTGGACCTACACTGGCCACTATGGTAGCTGGGGGCCACAAGTAGTTATTTGGGCACTTGAAATGTGGCCAATGCAATTGAGACCGGCTGTAAATATTAAATACACACTGGATTTCAAAGACCTAGTACAGTCTTCAAACATAAAATATCTCATTGATAATTATTTGTAATGACTACATGTTAAAATGATAACACTTTGGATAGATTCGGTAATGGGTCATGAGAAGAAATTTCATGTGTTTCTTTTCACTTTTTTAAATGTAGCTACTAGAATATTTTAAATTATAGATACGCCTCACATTTCTGGTTTGCATTCTCCTTCTTTCGAACAGTGCTGCTTTGGACTCAACCAAAAGTAAATTTCTCCAGGATGCCTTAAGAAGGTGCAATCACTGCAGCTCTCCTAAGGAAATGAACACCACGAGGAAATCTGTGAAGAATACACTGTTGTCCTCTTATCGTAAGAAGCGCATCTTGCTCTATTTCCCATATCAGTCACGTTCCCCAGACCTCTACACCTTTATCAAGGGGCACAAATTCAAATACTTCCAAGGGCCAGACAGATCATGTCAATGAGCCAAGGGATCAGTGACAGAGTATCACAGGTAAGGACTCTGGCAACCTGGAGAAAATCTAAAAAATCCTTCACATTAAAAAAAAATTAAAATGGAAACCCCGTGCAAGCCAAAGTACTTCTGAGGCAGGCGTGAGGCAGCTGGCTCAAACCCCAGCGCAGGTCCCGTGACCTCCCCAGGCACACTGTCCTGGTCTGCGAGGCCTCACAGGACTAACACAAAAGTGCAAAAGTGAAACTGAAGCACTTGGGAGAGCAATGGCAAACCGCTCTCAAAACGTCAGCTATTTTTGTTTTTATCATTAACATCTGTATATTTCACCGAGACAATCGGGCTCCTGTGAACTTTTAAGAAAGACAATTCAGAATCTATTTCACTCTATCAAGACCACAGACAACAGCCATAATAATTACAATGGTCTCTTATCCACTGCCATTTTCCCCATTTATCCCAAACCCCACCCGAAGAACCTGACAGCACATCAGCTCATGTGGCCCGCTCAACTACCATGAGCAAAATATTAGCCCCACCTCACACAACACACAGTCAGTTCAGAGAGGTTAACTGACCCCAAGAAGTTAAATGGCAGAGTCAGGAAAATCCCCAAATGTATAGAACCCAAAGCCTGTGCCCCATCACACAGGACACAAGCTGAGTGAGCCAAGAGCAGCAGTCTCACAGAAGCTGCTGTGTCTTCTCCTACAGAGTACAAGATCAACCCTGTGCTGGCCACCCAGCTTTGGCCTCAGCAACACTGCTTTTCTCTGAGATTGCTTCCTGTGTACATCCTTGCCTGAAAACCACCAGTTTCGGGGAAGTCTTTTTCTCCAGGACTTCTGTATTTCACAGTGACCACGCCCAGTGGGCACTCGAGGCAGCCACACTAATGGGGACGGTGACCCAGTCACCTTGACATTCCCATGGCACCTAGGAGCACAGGGCACGCAGAAATGGAAGACTGAAACAAAGCAAAACAAAACAAAATGAAACAAAACAAAACGAAATGAAACGAAACAAAAAACTGTGATCTCTTGGCAGGTTCTTACGTCCTCAACTCCAAGGAGCAGGGTTGGGGTCACGAGAGGTTCCAGGTCAAAGTGAGGTCACTACCTCTAGGTTTTAAGACTTGGCTTTTAGGAAAGTGAAAGGATTCGATCTCAAACTCACAGGAATCACAGAGCATCCCTGACTTTAAAACTGGAATTAATCAAGAGAATCATCCAAAAGCAATCCAACAAACAAAACTCTACGGACTGGTGAGAAAACACGTAAAAGTCTAAACTCTGTTCAGATCCACAGAGACCTCTGACAAGTACCTTGAGAACATCTAACTAATCCTGAAGTATGCATTTCAAATCACTGAACTGATTAAGAACAAAAGAGCAACAGCGGGCTTTCCATACCAGTTCCACCGTAACCTGGATCTCTAGTGACCCAGGATTTCAGCAGAGAGCCCGTGCAGTCTTCTTTTAATTACTATTTAGAAAGGAACTCTCCTTCATCTTTTGTCAGAGCCAAAATTCAAGAGACACTCTCTGAATCCCACAAAACCCTAACGGTTCCAGAAACCTTCGAGAGGGTTCTAGCGTAGGGGTGGGTTTCCAAAGACATCGGTCTCCGTCACACTAACATATCTTAGAAACGCCTGACCCCTCTCTTCCACCTCCTCCTGCACCCTCTCGGTCCCCACACAGCACCCAAAGCGCTCACATGCCACGAGAACTGCTTCAGCAGGGGGGCGCGGCAGGTCTTTCTGCAAGAGCACCGACAGCCCTCTCGTGGTCAGTGCTGCCAAGTGTCCGTCCCCCGAAGCGACTCCCGTCTTGGACAGAGGAGGTGCCTACCTGCTGCATCAATTCAGCTGCTTCGTCATCCCCGTTGCCCACACCAGGATTCTTTCGCACCACACCTGGGCCAGCCTTAGGGGTTGCAGTAGTTCTGTGGGTCGCAATGGGCCTCTGTGGAGCTGAGAGAGGAGCAGAGCTTTTTTTAAGAGGAGAAATTTCAAGACCAAAAGAACGGACGGGGCAAGAGGAGGCTGTGAACAACTGCCCTCCACAGCTGTGTAGTGAAGGGGCCCAACGTAGAGAGCCCAGCATGCAAGACAGCACTCCCACGTTTGCCCAAGGTGGTTTTTATCCTGGCAGCAGAGTCAAGTACCGACTTTAGCCACCATCTTTGGTGCTGGGAATGAGTCCCTCTGTGAGGTCTTTCTTCCACTGGGGTTAAGAGGACTATCACCTGAAAGAGACACAGTCATTCTGGCGCATACAGACGGTCCACCTTAACCTAGCTCCAACCAAATCCACTAACAGGGACAACTCCATGGAGCAAAGGCAAACTTCATGCCAGGAGTGAGCTCACAGCCCCAGCTGCTGTCAGGTGCCCAAGGTCCCCCATCTGGGAAGTCAGATGCGCTCTACCTTAGAACCTCAAGCTTCTTGGCTTGGGAAGGGGAGGGTGGTAGAGACTGCTGTTACCGCTAATTACCTCAAAACCTGCACCTTGTTCACTTTTAGAAGGTGTTTAGGAGGGTTATGAGAGAAAAGCAGCACCCTGACTAGGATTTACAGACTTCTCTGTAAGTAGAGCCAAAAAAGGTAGTGAAGTTAAAACATGGAAAGAGCAGTCAAGTTAAAACAATCAAGGATGGGCTACCTTGAGGTAAATTTATCACCCATGATTTTAATCATGTATTCAGCAACTATTTTGTAAAGCTGCACATTATGCCAGGCTTAAAAATATCTGATCTTCCTGATACCCCAAACTATTCAGTAACCATAAGGCCTTCCACCCACAAGTACAGGCATTCCTCTGGGTGATTTCTAGTCTGCGTTCATCCCCAAGATTGAATGCTTACTACAAGTCTCCACTTGCCTGTTACCAGCACCTGAAATACGAAATGCACAGGGTTACCTACACAGATCCCCACTCTAAGAAGCTAACACCCAGTATTTGGAGAAATCAGAACCTTCATACACTCTGCTGATGGGAATGTAAAACGCTGCAGCCACTTGGAAAATAGATGGTTCTGCAAAAGGTCAAACAGAGTAACCACATGACCCAAGAATTGTGTTCCACAAGTATATACCTTTGGATATATGCCAAGAGAAATGAAAACATAGGCCCACACAGAAACCTATATAGGAGTGTTCAAAGCAGCACTACTGATAACAGCTCAAGAGTGCAAGCAACCCAAATGATCATCAAGTGGTAAACAGATACATGGTACGTGGTACGGCCATACAATGCAGTATAACTTAGCCATTAAAAACCACCAAGTACTGCCACGTGCTACAACGTGGATGAATCTGGGAAACATTATGCTAAGTGAAAGAAGCCAGACACAAAGACCACATACTCTATGATCCTCTTTATGTGAAATGTCCAGAATGGGTAAATCCACAGACAAAGCAGATCAGTGGTTGCCTGGCATTGAGGGGAAGGGAAGAGCTAGGGGAAAACGGGAAGTGACTGCGACAGGGCATACACGAGGTTTCTTTTTGGGAGTAATAAAAATATTCTAAAATTGGATGTGGTGATAGTTGAACATATCTGTAGATATACTAAAAAGAACTCAAATGTCTATTTTAAATGGATGAATTGTATGGCAAATGAATCACATCTTAATAAAGCTGTATATCCATAAAGCTATGAAAATTAAGAGTACTCAATGTCCCTCTCTATCTACCAGATGGATCAGCCTCTCTCTCAAGGTACTATGGGATCTTAACTAATATTCTTGCTACCTTCTGGAAAAGGAGGAGTTAGCATTTGTAGAACACCTGCCCTGTCCCAAAGCGTATGTGTGTTTCATGAATACACTACAGGTTTTGGGAAACCTACCAGGCCAAAACCTTCTAGAGAAGGTCTCTAAAAACTGCCTCCCAGATTCTGCTGGCATCACAGCAAGCCAAAGCCACTCAGCAGCTCAAATTTTAGGGAGGACAGGGAAGCCTGAAGTAAGCACAGGAAGCTGGTCTGCAGACAGAACGATGATGCAGAGAGCCAAGCACAGTCCCTAAGAGACCTAGGAAACTCCTTCAGTTCCTAGGTATTCACATCTGGCTGTAACTTCCCATCCTCGGGTCCTGTGAAATGTCCTCATGTTCAAACTAAAGCTCTCTTCTATGTGAGCTGACCTGAAGAATTTCTACCCCACACAAGTAAACAGTGTTGACAAAATTAAATTCATTGAATTCATTCAGGCCTCAAGAATAACCCTCTGGGACAAGTACTGAAATTCCCACTTTATACAGAAATAAACTGTGGGGCAGAGATGAAGTGGCTTCAACAGGGCGACAGTGACCCAAGAACAAACACAGGTCTGCCTTGTGCCACAACCCATGCTCATACCACATGGCTGGGAGTGAGCTGCTTAATCTCCCAAAGCCAACAGCTGCTCAAGAGATTCTGACTGAAGGCTGAATGAATGAATACTTGGAATACTATTATTTGGAAATGGTGTTTTTTTTTTTTGTTGTTTTACCTGCACTGCTAGAGCTGAGAGGTTTCTTCGGTTTGTTCAGAGCTGGAGCAACAAGGGAGGGAGCCACTGCAGTTTCTTGACCTTGTCTGGCAGCTACGGGGTCATAGTCTTTTCCATCATAGTTTGCATCAAAAAACTTCTTGAACCACTGAACAAATTCAAAATTGTCCTGAAACTTTCCTTTTACTAATTTGTCCACAGGAATTATCTGCAGAGAAATATCAAGACTATTTAGCCCAAAGCAAGAGGCTTTTGGCAAGCATCAAACATGTCCATGCATCAAATCAGTATAAAGCTCTGCCAAAAGGAGAAAAAAAAATTTTTAGAGGCAAGAACTTAGCGCTAAGTAAGCCCCTGAAAGTTTATAGAGTGAGTTTAATTCAGTTTGCCTTCCACAAAGTACTTAGACCTGGCAACCACCCTCCCAGTCCATCAAAAGGAATTAGAAAGGCAAAAGAATAAGCATCATTTGTATCATATAGAAGTCACATACACATATCCAAAGGCATCTGAAGACATGTCACTGCACTGTAAAGAGTAAATCTCCTATGCAACCTGCACGGCCACAGTGCCTATCACAAAGTATGAAACCTAGAGCACAAACCAACCACCGGTACCTACAATGAACTGTTAAAGAAAATTCTGTCATGTCAACCACATCTCAGTAAAACTGGAAAAAAAAAAAAAAAATTCATCCAGAAAAAAAAGAAAGGGGGAAAAAAATTCTGTCTTAAAAACCGCTCAAGGTACATAATCAGTCCCAGAACAGATTTCTACAAAACGGTTATGTTTTTCAAGTAATTCCAATCCTATTAAAATATACTTTAAGGACCCTGTAAACTTTTTTATTGTACAAGGATCGTGTTATCAGTTATGACCTCAAATTGTTGGACCGTTGGCCAGAGTGTAATTATCTTTTAACTCTTCAAGGATTCCAGTGGCAATTGTATTTTTATAAAGAAGAATGTATGTAATAATCTGAACCATATTTACCCCTCTAAGCAAATAAATACAATTTTAAGAAATTACTTTGTATGATACTGAAGCATTTACAAACAAAATGTTACATGTGGAACTCACTTCTCAATACTCCCTGACTACAGCAGGTGGGGTAAAGGTATATCTGAAACAAACTGGCCATGATTTGATAATTGCTGAAGTTCATGAGGGATCATCGTACTAGTCGCTCTACTTTTGTATGCTTTAGAAATTTTCCTTGTTGAAAAAAATAAAGCATAGGGATGTATGGGTGGCTCAGTCGGTTAAGTGTCCGACTTTGGCTCAGGCCATGATCTCGCAGTTCATGGTTTTAAGCCCCGCATCGGGCTATATGGACAGCTCACAGCCTGGAGCTGCTTCAGATTCTGTGTCTCCCTCTCTCTCTGCCCCTCCCCTACTCACGCTCTCTCTCTCTCAAAAAATAAAATAAACATTAAAAAAAATTTAATAGAATAAAATAGAATTCTATGAAAAGAAAAATTACTGCATATAATAAGCTACACCTAATTTAAACTATGCCTGGTAACAAAATGATTTTCATTCAATACAAATGTATGTTCTATGTATTCTATAGAGACAAAACTAAAATAAAAATAAGACTGATTTCACAGCAAATACAGACCAGCGACACCAGCAAGATAATGAGTGATTACAAACTTTACTAAAAAAATGTTTTTCCCCAAAAATGACTTAAAAGAATAAACCATTCTAGGGGAGCCTGGGTAGCTCAGTTGGTTGAGTGTCTGACTCTGGCTCAGGTCATGATCTCATGGTCCGTGGGTTCAAGCCCTGCAACAGGCTCTGTGCTGACAGCTCAGAGCCTGGAGCCCGCTTCAGATTCTGTGTCTCCCTCTCTCTCTCTGCCCTTCCCCCACTCAGTCTATCTCTCTCTCTCTCTCTCTCTCTCAAAATTAGTATTAAAAAATTTTTAATAAAAAATTTAAAAAAATAAAAGAACAAACCATTCTAATGAGCAGGGAGGGGAGAAACATTAATTTTGCAGTAATACATTATCTATTAAAACAGAGATAACATTTGTCCTTAATGAAGTCTGGTGGACTGTGTTTCTGGTACCTTCAAATATCATTGGGGGCAAAAGGGAAACTTGCCAGCACCCACAAGGGATCTTCCCTATACCCTGCTATAAAAAGCAAGTATCTCTAGAATCTTCTCTATTAGAACTACTTCTTCTACCATATGCTATGCTTTACAGATGTAAATCCAGGGATAAAAAGGATTAGATCTCAGACTAATAAAGATTAAACAGTATTATTTAAAAAAAAAAAAAAATCATGAGTACAGATTTACAGGTTGATTCCTCCAAACACTAGTAACTTCAAAATAAAGGAGAAAAACAGGAGAACCAAGGATAGGAGGGTAGAGGGAAACTTTGCTCCCAGTAAATTCTATGTTAACTGGAGAAAAGATAACTATATGAATTGGGCTGGGGGGGGGGAGGGGGGAAGGGGAGCAAATGTCCACTAGTAACAATTACTAGTTAAGAAACAACCTAAAAAGAAAAATCTAAATGAAAGAATAAAATTTACTTACTTTGTCAACACCCATTCTCTTAAAACCTGCTTGTAGTATTTTGAAGTTCTGGATGTATTCGTGTTCTAGCTTAGCCTGGAATTTCACTTTTTTCAGGGCAATGGAGCCAGGGAACAGCATGTCCATAAACTGACAATAGGCAGCCCCTGAATGAACAACAAGAGAATAAAATACACACTTAGGTCATTAAATGCTATGATTAAAAAAGCAGGATGAACTTTTACTCAGACCTATTTAACCCATGTACAATTCAAAAAATTGTAAATTGGACCCTACTGGGGTGCCTGGCTGGCTCCATTGACAGAGCATGCAACTCTTGATCTTGGTGTCGTGAGTTTGAGCCCCACATTGGGGGTAGAGTTTACTTCAAAACAATTAATTAATTAAAAAAATAACAAGGTAGATCTATAAAACCCAAAAGCTTCATTACCACATGACTTCAAAGTCAATTTCTCAAAATCAGTAACAAGAGGGGCGCCTGGGTGGTGCAGTCGGTTAAGCGTCCGACTTCAGCCAGGTCACGATCTCGCGGTCCGTGAGTTCGAGCCCTGCGTCAGGCTCTGGGCTGATGGCTCGGAACCTGGAGCCTGTTTCCGATTCTGTGTCTCCCTCTCTCTCTGCCCCTCCCCTGTTCATGCTCTGTCTCTCTCTGTCCCAAAAATAAATAAACGTTGAAAAAAAAAAATTTAATCAAAATCAGTAACAAGACTGGTTTCACCTAAGTTCTAACACACTTGCAATGCAGAAGCCTGTGATGAGGAGAAAAGAAATGTTTCTATGAAATTTTAAAACTATTCTTTGTAACAAACCAGCATGACAATAAAATGACCACTATAAAGAAAAATTAACACGAGTGGCACATAGGTGGCTCAGCTGGTTAAGTCCAACTTCAGCTCAGGTCATGATCTCAGGGTGTGAGTTCAAGCCCCACATCGGGCTCTGCACTGACCCTGTGGAGCCTGTTTGGGATTCTGTCTCTGTCTCTCTCTGCCCCTCCCCCAATCACGTGTGCTCTCTCTAAAAACAACTTAAAAAAAAAAAAAGAAAAGAAAAAGAAAACGAATGCCTAGAAGAGCAAAAACAGAAAGAGAGGTGACTCTGGTTTTTTGCAAGGACATACCCTCCTCTCCACTAGCAAGAGTAGGGATTTCCCAAGTACTTTAAAGATCCATCCTCTGACCCAGGTTAAATAAATGTTTTTCTAAGAGGACTGTCTCCCTGAGGTTTTACATCTCTACATAAACTTAACCCAACAGTTTATAAACAAAGTTAAATAGAAGACATTTTTGTGTTCTCCCATTTAATTTTTTTAAAGGAACTACAGACAATCATTACATAGATTTCATCCCATTTGCTTTCCAATTTCATTCCTTCCCCCCACTTTCCCATTTTTTCCCATCACCACCCCCAAAAATATTTCCTTGGTGCTTAAAATGTCCATGAATGTAACTCCTCTAATGCCTACCAGACCACACTCTCCTCAGACAGGGAAGGGTTCCCAGTGCACTGAACTGTCCCTGCAGGGCTAAAGGTTAAAGGGGCCAAAGGAGCCAACCAGGGGTAGGGACAAGAAACCCAGGGACGAACCAAGGGGCATTCTGCAGAGCGAGACTGCTGTAATACGCACTGTCAACTTACTTTAAATCAGGCCAATCTGGCTCCCGGCCAGTTCTAGCATAACAGTGCCACTATCATCATTTTTGGAAAGAAGATGCAAAGGGCAGAAGCACTTCAGTGACCACAGTGACAGTCTGAGTAGAAAGAAGCATCAGAAAGTGAAAGCCTGGTTTTCGAGGTGCCAGATTTACTTTCTTGTCCAACAAAAATATACTGAAGGAATTCTAGGTCCAGGGACTCAATTAGCAGTATTTATACTTTTAAAATAGGGACACCAAGAGCTTCCTACATTCTAGAGGACAATGACCAAGTTTCTTCAACAAACTAAGAGCATAAAGAAGGGTAATCTGTTACATTTAAAAAGAGTCACAATTTGGGGCGCCTGGGTGGCTCAGTCGGTTGAGCGTCCGACTTCGGCTCAGGTCATGATCTCACGGCTCGTGGGTTCGAGCCCCGCGTCGGGCTCTGTGCTGACAGCTCAAGAGCCTGGAGCCTGCTTCTGCTTCTGTGTCTCCCTCTCTCTCTGCTCCTAACCCACTCACATTCTGTCTCTGTCTCTCTCAAAAATAAACATTAAAAGAAAAATTAAAAAAAATAAATAAAAAGAGTTACAGTTTACTAATTGTAATGTAAATGTGATGCATAAAAATCAGCTTAAAAAACACATGCACATAAACCCATACACACACACAGAAAATAATGTATTAAGCATCTATACCCACAGCACTGCTCTACACATGAAAGGAAATTTTCTGAAACAGCAAAATAATGTGCATTTACTAAATGCACACTATTCTCAAGCCATCCATGAACTTCTGGCTAAAGTCAACCAAAACCACTTAAAAGCAGTAGTCATATGCTTCTCAGAAAAAACCTGTTTGATGAACTATCACAGTTCCTTATTTTAGAGCCAGAAGAATCCTTAGAGCCATCATAAATTTAAAAACTGAGGACGAAAAACTGTGGCCCAAGACCACAGAGGCCAGAGAGCAAGCTTAGAACCAGACCCCAGGTATCCTGAACTCCCCGCCCACCGTTCTTTTGCATTGTACCATCATCTTACATCCTCTTAGAACAACTTACAGTTGAATAAAGAAGCATTTCCTAGATGGGGAGAAAAGATATACCATGCTGCTACACTGTAGCTGGCTGAAGCAGAGAAATGATACATAAAGAAAAACATTAATTAACACCTCATAAAAATGGACAAGGTAATTGGACAATTCACAAAAGAAATATAAACACATC
>NW_024412427.1:12684400-12699528 GCF_014898765.1 Herpailurus yagouaroundi
TATAAATAGTCATTTAACATATATGTATAGAAAAATAACTAGAAGAAAATACAACCTATCCGGTTAAACCATACAAAATTACTGGTTTTTAGATCAAAAATGACTAAATAGTGGCCATCTCTGGGGGATGGTACTGGATGCATTCTATCTTTTAAATATTCAATTATGTACTATGGTAAATATTACTTTAAAAAATTTTTTTGTTTTTAAGTAAACTCTACACCCAACATGGGGCTTGAACTCACAACCCTGAGATCAAGAGTCACACCCTCCACTGACTGAGCCGGCCAGGAGCCCCAGTAAATATTACTTCTATAATTAGAACACACAAAAAAAGGGGCGCCTGGGTGGCTCAGTCAGTTAGGCGTCCGACTTCAGCTCAGGTCACGATCTCGCGGTCCGTGAGTTTGAGCCCCGCGTCGGGCTGTGGGCTGATGGCTCAGAGCCTGGAGCCTGCTTCCGATTCTGTGTCTCCCTCTCTCTCTGCCCCTCCCCCGTTCATGTTTTCTCTCTCTCTCTCTCTCTCTCTCTCTCTCTCTCTGTCTCAAAAATAAATAAAATGTTAAAAAAAAAATTAAAAAAAAAAAAAGAACACACAAAAAAAAAGAACACACAAAAAAAGAAGGCAAATGTTTAAAAGAAAAAAACTTACCAGCTGCCTTTCACAAAAGGGCTGAAAACTCCTGGCCTAGAAATATCTCAACTGGATACAGAACAGGTTAAAAGGAGCCTGCAGTCCAGTCTGCTTTAAGAACAAAGGCTGGCAACACAAGCAGGGCCCCTCTCAGATGGCTGCTGACCCAGCGATCTGTGGCAGGAGAACAGGCCCACGTAATCTGTGGCCTGAAGATGTAGACGGACTTAGGGCAGAACCAGCTGTATGTCACTGAGTCAACCACGAGTCTCACCAACTGCTACGGCACCCCCCTACCAAGATCTGTGCTGCAAGCAGAGAACACGAAACAGTGCAACCCCTACTCCAAAAGCCTGCGAGATCTCAAGTGCACTGGTTCTCAATCCTTTCGGGTGTGAAGAGCCCTGAAGCATGAGACGAAAGCTGTAGCCAACATTCCATGCGAGAGATGCTTGTCTATCAGAAGACTCCAGATGAAGAGCTCCCAAGGTTCTAACACATCACACGGAAAACACACTAACTACTAAATGTAAGCATGTTCAGACTTTAGAGAATAGGTGAGGCGTCAGTCATCTTAAAGGAGGAATAAAATTGGGAAAAAGAGGGCTATGAGGAGCCATTAATGCAGACGTTAAAAACAGCCTTGGGCGCCTGGGTGGCCCAGATGGTTAATTGTCCAACTCTTGATTTCTGCTCAGGTCATTATGGGTTCAAGCCCCATGTGAGGTTCTGTGCAGATGGTGCAGAGCCTGCTTGGGATTCCCTTCCTCACTCTGCCCCCTTCTGTCTCCCTCTTTCTCCCACTCCCTCCCCCTCTCTCTCAAAATAAATAAACTTAAAAAAAAAAAAAATCAGCCTCAAGGGGCCCCTGGGTGGCTCAGTTGGTTGAACATTTGACTCTTGATTTTGACTCAGGTCATGATCTCAGCTTCATGTCGGGCTCCGCGCTGAGCACGGACCCTGCTTAAGACAGTCTCATTCTCTCTCTTCCTTCCCCCCCCCCTCCCCCCCCCCTCAAAAATAAACATTAAAAAAAAAAACAACTTTCTCTCTGCCCCTCTACCCCACTCACATGCACTCTAAAAACAAAAAAATTTAAAAATTAAAAAAAAAAATCAGGCTCAAGTTATTTTAACATGGGAAAAATAATCCTATTTTAATTTTAAAAGCAGGAAACAAAACTGTCCAACACATACATGCGCTTGTACTTGTTATTTAATTTAAGGGTCTGTAAGAACAAGAGACTGGAAAGAAACCAAATGTCCACTGACAGGGGACTGCTCTGAGGAAACTAGGTCTTACACAGACAAAAAAGAAAGCAAAGTGGCATCAGCTATATGGATATGAAACACTTTGGAATATATAATGTGATTACACATGCTACCATCTGTGTAAAAAGGAGGAAAAGAGAACACACACTCATAAAATATGGATGGATGTTTCTGCCTGTACATATACCCTCTCTCTGGAGCAAAAATGGGAGTGACTAGTTGACAGTTAGAAGGAAACTTTTCAATTTATCTTTTTTTATCTTTGTTTATCTTTTTGTTCCTTTTGAATTTTAAACCACTTTGAAACCTTCAGTTATTCAAAAAATAAAAACTATATATACAGTGTATGTCGATTATGTTTAACGCTTATAGGAAAGTACTGAAAGCACAGCTAAAATGAATGACTTTGGGCAAGTTGCTTAACTATGCCTCAGTTTCTCCACATATAAAATGGCGATGACAGTCCTCATCTCCCAGGTTATATATGTAAAGCACTCTGGAAAGTGTCTGGCCTATGATAAGTGCTCAATAAATAAAGCCATAATTAAGGGGGAAAATACATCTAAAAGATAACAATGACTATCACTAATTGTGACATTACAGCAAATTATGGTTTTCTTAATGTTCCATAAGGAAGACCTAAATTACTTATATTAGAAAAAAATTTCTTGAGGCATCTGGGTGGCTCAGTCAGCTGAACGCCCAACTTGGGCTCAGGTCACGATCTCACAGTTCATGAGTTCAAACCCGGCACTGGGTTCTGTGCTGTCAGCTCGGGGCCCGCTTCAGATCCTGTCTCCCTCTCTCTCTGCCTCTCCCCCGTGCACGTGCATGTGCACACACACGCACACTCCCCCCTCTCAAAAATAAACATTTTAAAAAAAAGAAAAAACTTTATCTTTTTTGTTTTAATTACAGCAAAGAAAAATCAAGGAGGTGCTTGAAGAGTCAGGCAAAAAATTGGAAGAGATACTTTCTTGAACAGAGTTGTGACTCAATAAACATGGTCTCAGGACACCTGGGTGGCTCAGTCAGTTAAACAACCAACTCTTGACTTCAGCTCAGGTCATGATTCCAGGGTTGGGCTCTGCACCGAGCATGGAGGCTGCTTAAGATTCTCTCTCTCCCTCTCCCTCTGCCCCTAGCCCCCACTCAGGTACACTCTCTCTCTTAAAAAAGAAGGGGGGGCTGGGGTCTCTGAGAAAGGCTGTAGACCACTGTAGTATGAGAGAGTGGGGGCAGGGGAACCCGAGGGGAACGTGTGCCTAGTTAGGCCACTGTGGCAGCACTAAGCAAACTGAAAAGGGGCGGGATCCAAAGCATCCCTCAGAAGACATACTGCACTTGGTGAATTAGCCTCTTTTGAGGCCTGAAACACTAGAAGAACAGTGGAACCGTGGCTCCAAATGAGTGTCTGGAAAACCTGAGGAGAAAAAGTGGAGGAGGCCTGGCTAGGGGCGTGGTCACGCTTGGAGCAGCATGAGCAAGCTTGACAGGCTGTTTAGAGAAACTCGAGGGCTCCTGCAACCAGCTGAGGAAAAAGGAAATCTAAAATCTAGCATTTGTCAGGGACTGCCTGCACACCTCACACCTTTCCTATTCTGTGCAGCACAGGAACCATGGAGGAGGCCAGGCTAGAGAACAGAAGACAATTAGAGAAAGCGGAGACGAGAACATTCAGTGAGGGCCACTCTACAGGTTCAAAGCACCACGCTGGACACTTGGAAACATGCAGAGGGGCCTGAATATGGAACAGAGGACTGGTTGACAAAAAGCAACCAGCATCCCCTCTCTGACACAAGCAATCCCTCATCCAAATTATTCTTTGTGATTAGGGGTTTTTCCTTGATGGCTGTTCTTCCAAAATACTTGATGACTAGCTCTCAAAAACAGGGAGACTATGAAATGGAAATACATCTTGAAACAACCTGACAACTCTGTCTCTGAAAGTTATCCTCGCCTTACCTCACAAGAGCCAAGCAAGGCTTGCTTCACTGTTGGGACGGGGAGGAGGGTAGGGGGTTCACAATGCTGACAAAACTTGGCCATTTCACAGGCAACCGGCACATTAGTTGTGTAGGAACTCAGAGCTTTGCCCTCTCCAGAGAAAAACCTATCCCTGCCCTCCTAGGCTTGTATTTGGAAGAAAATTCTAGTCAGCTTGATGCTATGCTTATCAGAGGTGAGACCAGGAGGGACCAGCTTTGGTTAAAGGCTACTGGGAGGCTGCTTAGGCCTTGGGAAATTCAAGAGTCTGAGGAAGCTCACTTTCTCTATGACTCCAATCCCCTGGCAGCAGGCCTTCTCCAGGGACACGGTTTCTGCAGCTCATCCTGTTTGGTCTCATACTGAAAGCCGAGACCGGGTTTTCTAAGCATCAGGGTGAAACACAATGCAAACATCTGCATACTTGGAGAGAACTCCTAAACGGCTCTCCAGAGGAAAACTCTCCAGAGGAAAGAATAAAAGTTTGTTTACAAGTCATGGTTAAATGTCCTACACTTAGCACTTTCTGCTAGGGAAAAACACTTTATCTAGGGTAAGAAAAACGGCAGGCAGCTTACAAAGTGGAAATTCTTCACAGGGGTTTTTAATGAGATAGTATCACTATAATTAATGATATGTAATTCACATTTGTTTAACTCTCTTCCAAATGCTTCTTTTAAAAAAAAATAATCACGTATGCAGCAGAGTGTAGGCTCTGTGGTCAGAAAGATGTGGGTTCAAAACCAGGCTCTGTAATGCATAAGCTGTGCCCCACGGGCAGTCTCCTCTCTAAGACATGCATGCACCCTCCCCAGAGAGATCTACACTCACCTCCAGAGTCTGGCAAGAATCAGTATCTGAGAGCTATTTCTACAGACGAGCCTCAGAACAGCCCAATAGGTGGGCCTGGTCCTACTTCCCTAGTTTACAGATGAGGAACTAGAACGTGGAGGGACACGTCCAAAATCACATGGCTCAGAGCAGACTGAAGCCTCTTCATGCCCAGTCCTGACTATCCACAGCAGCTCCCTGTCTGAATGAGATAAATCTGGAGCCAGATCATATATGTACCACTTATCTACACATGAAAAGAGTTCTCATTTTCCAATTGAGTAAGTGAAATATACCTCAGAGTATATACATGGAAAGAGATAAATTTTAGGGAGAAATTGCTGGTGAAAAAGCTGGCCCCAATGAAAATTAGGATGACCTCATCCCCACATTAGTCACAAATCACGGGGCAAACAAGTGCTTTAAGAGCCTCAAACAAATGGGGATGCGGTGATGGGACTGAGGAAGTGAACGGAAACCAGGGGAAAGGCAGCGCAGATCTAAGGCTGACAACCTGTGCCCGCACCCAACCTGTGCCCACTACGACTGAGAAACAAACATGACTCATAGGCACCATTTCACTACAGAACTTTACATGAAGCTTTCCTCTGACCACCTGTAAAACCCAGATTAAACATCCCAGGGGATATAACAAGCCAAGCAAGTGAAACTAAGAGCAAGACTAGAACCTAGCTATAAAATAAGGAAGTATAGAAGCTGAATTCATTTAAAAAAAAAAAAACACATAAATGAAAGCAGTCATTTTATTTTTAATGTTTATTTTTGAGAGACAGAGACAGAGAGACAGAGAGACAGAGTGTGAGCGGGGGAGGGGCAGAGAGAGAGGGGACACAGAATCCGAAGAAGGCTCCAGGCTCTGAGCTGTCCACACAGAGCAGGACACAAGGCTCGAACTCATGGACCGAGAGATCATGACCTGATCTAAAGTCAGACGCTTAACCAACTGAACACCCAGGTGCTCCTGAAACCAGTCAGTTTAAATCAATACAAATGGCACCAGTAAAGGAAAAGTCTGGAGAGCAAGTAGGGCATAGGAGCTGAAGAACATCGGCTCTTGATTTAAACAAAGGTTCAAGTCTCAATTCTGTTCTTGGTTGTGTAACTGGGGACTTGTTACTCAATTTCTCTAAGCCCATTTCCTCATCTGTAAACTGAGGTTAATAAACATCTCTACCTCATGAAAGTATAGTGAGAGTTACACGAAGAGATACTGGAAAAACATTTACGTGGCCCTGCCATGTAAGCGTTCAATTAAAGGACCGCTACTGTTACTACCATGAGAAGCTGAGGGTTCTAATTCTCTACCCCACAAACAAGATTAACAACTGAAGGAGCAGCAGAATACACATCTCATCCTTCTGGCATATTTTTGACCCCACCTCCTATCTGTAGTAGATCCAATTCTGGTAACCCCAACACAATCCTTATCATGTCAGGACAGTCAGGAGCAGGTAGCACAACCCTCAAAAGGTGAGACAGAAAGTGTTCAGGGGACATAGAAACCAATAACACCTTCATGAAAAATAATTACCAAGAGCCTGAAGTTCATACCCTTTAATCTAATAATTCCATTTCTAGAAATCACTATGGAAAAATTAGAAACCACCTAAATGTCCCCAGTCAGGAAGATGTTAAACAACTCCAGCATATCCAAAGAAATAGTACATAGCCATTAAATTTTTTTTTTTAATGTTTATTTATTTTTGACAGAGAGATAGAGACAGAGCATGAGCGGGGTAAGGACAGAGAGGGAGACACAGAATCTGAAGCAGGCTCCAGGCTCTGAGCTGTCAGCACAGAGCCCCATGCGGGGCTCCAACTCACAGACCACGAGATCATGACCTGAGCCGAAGTCAGACGCTCAACCGACTGAGCCACCCAGGCGCCCCATACGTAGCCATTAAAAATAAGTCATTTTTCAGAGCACCTGGGGGCGCCCAACTGGATAAGCATCAGACTTCAGCTCTGGTCATGATCTCATGATTCGTGAGTTCAAGCCCCACACCAGGCTCTGTGCTGTCAGCACAGAGCCTGCTTCGGATCCTCTGTCCCCCTCTCTCTGTCCCTCCCCCACTTGTCCTCATTTTCTCTCAAAAATAAACGTTTTAAAAAAAAAAATAAGTCATCTCTTGGGGTACCTGGCTTAGCTGGTTAAGCAGATGGCTCTTGGTTTGGGCTCAGGTCATGCTCACGGTTTGTGAGTTCAAGCCCTGGGTCGGGCTCCGTGCTGACAGTGCAGAGCCTGCTTGGGATTCTCTCTCTGCCCTTCCCATACTCATGTGTGTATGCATGTTTTCTCTCTTTCCCAAAATAAATAAATAAACTTTAAACAACAAAGTCATTTTTATGACAGTGAATGACACCAGAGAACATTCACAACATAGTTAACTGAAAAAAGCTGGGACATATACAAATATATATATGTGCACAGAAAAGTGAAAGCAAACCCCAAGGGCAGTTTTCTCTGAATACTGAAACTATGGGCATTTTTTATTTTCTTCTTTTCAGTTTTCTAAATGTCAATTAGTATACACAAAAACAAAACACGTTTTTGTTCTTGTTTTAAATCATTACCTCTCCGCGAAATCCTTGTTAAACAACAGTTCAATAAAACTGTGGTTGAGATGGCATTTGCAGGTCTTTGGTCTTGTGCTACTTGGGAATAAGAAATGCCACTGATAAAATATAAAACTAGAACAATTAGAATTTCCATCTTCAAATAAAATATTTCAAATCTGGACGCACAAGCGTGCAGATGGAAAAGCCGGGCTAGGCAGCAGGCGGCAGGGTGTAGAGATGGTGGCACGCGGGCCAGAAGCACCCTCCCAGCACAGTTCCTTCTAGAAGTGGAACTAGGGCAGGGTTGACACAGAACCTGAACCAGTGGCCTCTGCAGTCAGATACAGGCCTGTGCATTCCTAAAGGACCTGCAGGCTTTCCTGGAAAAATGGCGTAGTGGATTTCTCTTACCTGAACACAACTGTTCGATCTTTGTCAGATTCAGCTGCAGAGACTCATTGATCCAGGCCAGCATGTCATGTCGACTTAGGTTATCACTGGTGACGGACGTTGAGTATACGTTCACTGCCATCTTCTACAAGTGAGGAAGCAGGTGAGGAAAAGAGAAGGGCTCACATTATTAGGCATGCAAGGGAGAGCAAGCCATTTCCTGGAGAGTCACCCAAACCCGTAGTACACAATTTTTAAGCTTCGCATTCTTCCCCAAGAGGCCAAATCAAACACTACGATTCCACCCACCAGCTTGGAGTGCCAAACATAAGCATGACCCTGGATGAATTGCCCACCACCCACCAGCCTAAAAGTTAGGCCCCATTCTAATGTGATTTGTATAAAATTTGAAGATAACAAAGACACTATATATAGAGATGATTAAATGCTTTATGAAGGAAGGCTAATGCATGAACAAGAATGTTCTCTGTTCAGAAAATGTCAGTCCAGGGGATCCTGGGTGGCTCAGTCGGTTAAGCATCCGACTATTAATTTCGGCTTGAGTCATGGTCTCACAATTCATGGGTTTGAGCCCCGCATCGGGCTCTGTGCTGACAGTGCAAAACCTGCTTGGGATTCTGTCTCCCACTCTCTCTCTGCCCCTCCCCCTGCTTGCATGCTCTCTCGTTCACTCGCTCTCACTCTCTATCCCGAAATAAGAAAGAAAGAAAGAAAGAAAGAAAGAAAGAAAGAAAGAAAGAAAGAAAGAAAGGGAAAATGTCAGTCCAAACTTACCCATTACCATATCAAAATGTTCACAGAAGTTTCCTTCAGAGTGGGCTTTTCTCTTTTAATGTTTATTTATTTATTTTGAGAGAGAGAGAGAGAGAGAGAGAACACTCGTGCATGACAGAGGGGTAGAGAAACAGAGAGAGAGAGAGAGGAAAGCACATGCTTGAGCAGAGGAGGGGCAGAGAGAGAAAGAGAGGGAGAGAGAGAATCCCAAACAGGCTCTGAGCTGTAAGCACAGAGCCCAATGTGGGGCTGGATCCCACGAACTTTGAGATCATGACTTGAGGCGAAATCAAGAGTCAGACGCTTAACTGACTGAGCCACCCAGGCACCCCCAGACGGTGGGCTTTTATTAATTCCTCTTTTTGGTTTTCACTATTCTCCATATTTTCTTTAAAGACTATATCCACTTTTCTAATCAAACAGTAAATAAAACTTTTCAAAACCCTAAGTACTACAAACATGTTGGGAAATAACCTTACAGTGAAGAGACCTTGCTGCTATTCTCTGCTAAACCACCTGGGGACAGGAAGACATCTAAGGAGCTTCACAGACACCTGTCATTTACCCCGACAACTCTCTGCAAGGTTCCCCTCGTTCTCCTCATTTTACAGATGAGGAGAGAGGCTCAACATAGAAACCCTGGGAATGGCAGCCAAACCTGTCCAGCCCCACCATCCACATTCTCTCCCAGCCACTAGAAAATGCTGCCCCTCAACCTTCTGCTAGGCTTTTGGGTGCAAAACAACAAACACACAGAAACACAGTAACTTCAAATGCTATTAAATGTGGATGCCATCATCATCCTCATTCAGTCAACAAATGTACACCAAGCACTGTTCAAGGGCCAAAGAAATGGAAAAGCAAGAGAAACAAGTTGTCTGCCCACCAGTAGTTCCCGCTCTAGCGGTGGAAGTCTGACACAGACCAAACCCACAAACAAATGTCATTTCCTATCAACCATTTAGGAAGTAAGGGTGGTGGGGAATGTAGTCAGGGAAAGCCTCTCTGACTTGATGTTTGAGCTTAAGATTCAGAAGGACACAGCCACACTGAGATGTGAAAGGTGGCTGTGGCCCAGCAAGCAAGAAGGAGAGCGGGAACAGAAGAGGAAAAAGAAATTAAGACGCCAGATCACGTCAGGACTCCGCAGGCCAAGGTAAGGAGTTTCGATTTTATTCTGTAATTGTTAAAGAATCCATTGTGGGGATTTAAACAGGGTAGAATCACACTCTCATTTAAGTCTGTGAAGGGGTTCAGGGCAGCCCCCCCACCCCACGCCCCCAGAACGTGCCACTTTAGCATGTGGATTATTTTGAGCTGAAGGCACTCAAGACCCCGTGTGCACAAAAAACTTTTGTCCCTTCCTTAACCACACAGAAGAATCTAAACTGGGGGTCTTTCCCAGGAAAAAGGGTTATTAGCAGAGATAAATGTTATGAGTGACCCATCTGTATGGTAGGGCAAACATCTAATTACCTGCTCTTATCGCCCTGTGAAGTGCATTCCTTTCCTCTGAAATCCCAGACCCCTCCTTAGAGGAACATATAGACCTCATTTTGCCTGTCTTTGGAATTCCCGTGACCATGCAAATTCTCCATACATACACCTACTAAATTTGATTTTCTCCTGTTAATCTGTCTCATGTCAATTTGATTCTTAGTCCAGCTAGAAGAACCTTGAAGGGGACAAGAATTCTCATTCCCCGACATGTGAAAAAGACCAATGACTTAACTGCTGGTAGAGGACTGTGGGAAAGGAAAACTCAAGCAATGTGAGTTAAGGTCAGGTTAATCCAGACCGAGTGAAATCTCCGGGCAATTACCAGGAGGACACACAACGAACTATAAAGGACTGGATTTCATAGTGACCCTGACACTTAGAATTTCTCTCATTTCCTGAGACATCAATATTACCAACTGGGGAAACAAAAACTCAAAGCAAATTTGGAGCCATCATGAGACCTCATGCTCTCTCGTGGCACTTCCTTCCATCCACCTCGTGCCTACTACATGAGCTGGTTTTCCCACACCGGTTTCCTGCAAGCCTCATGACTCATAGAGCTACCGAATGAGAGGGCTAGAAGAGACAGTGATCTACCCAACCAATCCCCTCTTTATGAGCAGGGGTGACTAAGGGTTGGCAGGATAAATAACTCATCAGGTCTGTGCTCTCACATCCCATATTCACCTATCCCCCACAGCACTTGGCACAGTGCCTTGCACACAGCGGGCACGCAATAAATGCTATTTGTTTTCAGGTGGGCAGACAGTGTCAAAGGCAGAAAACTGTATCCATGTACACTTTTTTCAGAAAGCAAACCGTCAACGCTCTTGAGCTTTTAAATTCAGACGATAAAACCATTTTATACAGGAAGCCAACACAATTTAATTCCTGACTCCACTGGGAAATTAATTCCTGATCCCACAGTACTTCATTCAAATCTCTATGATAGGTATTATTACATTGGATTGTCATTATCTCTTCATTTCTGAATCATTTCAGATTTGGGCCAGGAGGCAATATGCTCTATGAAAAGAGCTGAGGATTTCCAGCTAAGACCCGGGTTTGAGTGTGAGGCTGTCGCTCTTTCCCTGTATGACCCAGGGCAAGGTACTTAACTTCGGTACACCTCAGTTATCTTACGAGGGAATGCCACCTATCTGAAAATTACGATGTGAGGTTTAAATGAGGTAAGGTACATAAAATACTCGGCGTGGTATCTGACACATGCCAGGTATTAAACAAACAAGATCCAGGCAGAGAGGGGCCTTGTCTCACTCATCCTCCTACCTGCAGTGCCAAAAACAGTGCCCAAGACCTGCCCCACTATCTCTTATCCCCATCCACTGCAGCAGCCTTCAAATCAGTCTCACTGCTTCAATCTGTCCTTACACAGCAGCCACAAAGAATTTTCTGAATCATAAATCCGATCAAGTGTCTCCCCCGTTTAAAATCCCTGAATGAATAAATGTAACGCATATTGTGTGCAAAACACTATTACCGAGGACCAAGGAGAGATACATCCAAACAAAAAGCACGGTCACAGGCTAAGCACTTGTAATCTATTTTGGCCACATTCGTACACACTGCGGGTATTGTATGTGTCATGCTACCATAAAATGTAAGCAGCTGGTGAGGACACGTGTGTCTCCTGACCACACCCCAGCTCAGAAAACGTTAATGGCCTTTCATCATCATATAATTTAAAACTCTTTCATTAGCAGTACATTAATACCTGGTCCCATGTGCTCCGCAAACTCTGCAGCCACTAAAGACATGGGGTCAGGCACCCTGTGGACATGCAATAAACATCCACTGACTCAACCAATTAATTGGCTCTTCCAGGCAGTCAAAACAGAGCCTAGTTCTCAGAGCTACAGCTACCTACAGCTTCCCCCGTAAGAATTCCATTGCTTGGCTTCAATGGCACACCCCATGACCATCATGCAAGCCTCACCTTTAGAAGGCTCCATGATCCAGGTTTCAACTGCCTTGAAAAAGCTCTTTAACCTCCCCAGGTATCTGTCCTCCTTCACAGTTCTCCTTGCAGGTTCTGAAACCCATTCTGATTGGATGCTGGCTGAGGAGCACCCTATTACTTCCAAGGCACCATAGTGAGCCCTATGGAAAGGGGGAGGGAAGGTGCCACCAGACAAAAGCCATGTGACCCTTTCCGGATCACAAATGGCTCACCTGTGAACAGTGAACAATACATTCTGCACAAGGTGGTGGTGAGGATTACATGAGATCTAAGTGAAAACACTTCAGTGAAAAGCACATCATGTCTTGAGCTTCTCTGTGTGCGAGAAACTGTGCCAGGCACTTTGACACACCACCACAAGGGGAACATTGCCATGAAACACACTAGCTCTCAGGGAGGTAGCATAATACAGGTGTTGAGAGCCTCGACTCTTGCATCACAGATGTGGCTTCAGTCAATTGCTGGACAGTATAAAGCAAATCACTTGACCTCTCAGAGTCTCAGTCCCTTATTTGCAGAAAGGAACACAGGATTGGGGAGCCTGGGTGGCTCAGTCGGTTCAGCACCCAACTCGTGGTTTCAGCTCAGGTCATGATCTCACGGTTCATGAGTTCCAGCCCCGGATCAGGGCTCCGTGCTGACAGTGAAGAACCTGCTCAGGATGCTCTCTCCCCCTCTCTCTGCCCCTTCCCCGTGTGCACATGTGCTCGTGCTCTCTCTCTCTCAAAATAAATAAACATAAAAAAAAAAAAAAAAAAATGAACAGGGGGGCCTGGGTAGTTCAGTTGGTTAAGCTCTGACTTCGGCTCAGGTGATGACCTCACAGTTTGTGAGTCTGAGCCCCACATCGGGCTCTGCTGACAGCTCAGAGCCTGGTGCCTGCTTGGGATTCTTTGTCTCCCTCTCTCTCTGCCTCTCTCTGTCTCCCTACCACTCAAACTGTCTCTCTCGCTCTCTCTCAAAAATAAACATTAAAAGATTTTAAAAAATGAACATAGGATCTCTTAGAGATAGTGTGATATTAAATGACACAATGCCACAGCAAGCACTTAACACAATACCTGGCACATAGCAAATGCCCAACTAGCAGAGAGCTATTATTATCAAATTCTATCGCTTCTTGGCCTTTTGGCTAAGATCAAGTGTATTATTATCACAATTCTTACAGCACCCCAACAGGAAGTGAATGCCAGGTTTAGTGTACCTTCCCTTCAATGGGCCTCAGGATCTTCATCTTCAAAATGAGGCAGAGGGTGAACTCTGACCTGAAGCACCTCAGGGCAGCTGTGAAGCAGGGACTGGAAAAGCACTGTTCCTATCACCCTGTTATACTGTCTTCATAGTAATTATATGAAATTATCCCGAAATTATCTTGTCCATATATTCATTTTCTTATTTCCTATCTGTCTCCCCACCACAAGGCAGACGCCTTTGCCTCCTGCTCCCGGGTTATAGCCATCGCTCAGCACAACACCTAGTACTTAGTAGGCGCTCAACAAATACCGCATGACGAAAGGAAGGAGTCCATTGAGCTGGCCTACTTCTTGCCCCATAATGTGATAAAAGCTTTCTGTAGTCTTATCATTGTCCCCGTTTTACAGATGAGGAAACTAAGGCCGTGAGGTTCCAGCACCTGCCCAAGGTCGCACCGCAAGGAATGGAACCCAGGTCTGAATTCAAAACCGAACGCTTGACCACCAGGCGACAGCTTCCTACAGTGGGGGTCCCCAGAGCTCCCAGCAGGATTCACTTCAACCACACACACCCCCTTACCCGGACTGGCCAACCCGGAACCGCCCGCTACCGCGGTCCCGGTCCCACACCTAGGCCGCGGCCCAGAAGCCCCCACGCTACCGAGGGGCAGCCCCCACTTCCGGCCCGAGGCTCCGCCCATGGCAGAACTCGGCGCGCGCCCCCAGCCCAGTCCGCGCGCGCCGGGTCACGGCCCCGCCCTTCCCCCACCCGACCCGATCTGCACGGCCTCGAGGAGCGGCCCAGTCATTGCCCGCAAGGCCCGCCGGTGCCTGCCCGGCCCGAAGCCCACCCGGCCACCGCCTGGCCGCAGCCCCGTGCCCGCTAGCCGACTCACCGGCTCTCGGCGGGACCGCGTCCACTGCCTGTGCCCGGCTTCGGTTCCGTCTTCGTCTCGTTCAAACCGCCCGACCCCGCCCGCCCGCCCGCGCGATGACCTCACACGCACCCCCCGCCCCGTTACGCGCAGACGTACAGGCTCGTCAGTCCCCGCCGGCTCCTTTTATAGAGAGGGATTGAGCCGCGCGCCAGGGGCGGGGCCCGGCCAGTGATAGACTGCCCGGGCGCCCAGGGGGCGGGACGCCGGCTGCCATGGCAATCAGCCACGTGGTCTGCCGAAGCCAATGAGATCCCGCCCCAGTCCGGGTTTGCCTGCCTAATAGGAAGAATCCAGTTACAAATTCCCCACCCCAGGAGCCAAAAAAAAAAAAACAAAAAAAAAACGGTATTACAATGAATTTCTACAAAAATGGGCTATTGGATAATAAAGACACTTGGTAAGAGCTTTGAGGAAAGACTTGAAAGTCACCTCAGAGACACATCCTGTGAACACTGTTATGACCCTGTGATCTCATCATCCGTTTATTTTCCTCTCAGTGCCTATGAAGTCCTCGTGTTTATTCGTTTATGCCTTTGTCTGCCTTTCCTTAAGTTCCACAAAAGCAAGGATCTTCTCAGTCTGTGTCCCACTGCCTGACTTTGCTGAAAGAATGAGTTACACCCACTTTAAAGAAGAGGAAGCTGAGGCTCAGAGATTGACTTGCCCAGCATCACAGAAGCTGACCCAGGTTTTGAGCTGGGTTTTGTCTAGGTATCATTTATTCATGCGTCCCACAAATATTTATTTTTTTCTGATCAATCAGGCCCTAGGTATTTCATAGTAAGCAAAAACCAGACATAGCCTCTGAGCTTTTAGTTGTGACTTTTTTTTTTTTTTTAAAGTAAGCTCTATGGGGGCGGCTGGGTGGCTCAGTCGGTTAAGCTTCAGACTTCGGCTCAGGTCGTGATCTCACGTTGTTAAGTTCCAGCACAGCCTGGCGCTCTTTGTTCAGAGCGTGGGGCCTGCTTGGGATTCTGTGTCTCCCCCTCTCTGTGCCCCTCCCCCTGATTGTGCTTTCTCTCTAAGATA